>NC_133326.1:402016446-402680196 GCF_042186555.1 Aquarana catesbeiana | reverse complement strand
ATAAAAAACCTTCTGCCTTTACATGCACATTAAAGGGGGACTGACTTATGCAAAGTACAGGGACTGAGAATTAACCAATCTTAAAAAGGATGAGTAAGATTTGAATAGAAAGAATAGAGATCAATCAGATCCACTCCATGCAAACTAATGAGGCAGAGGCTATAATACACACGCTAGATGGGGTGGGGGGGGGAGTCTTTGGAACACTAGTTACCAGAATGTGGCCCTTACTTGTAGTTCCATGGTAATGTATCCCTTGCACTTATATCTTTATGTTTGTCTTATGACTTTTCTTTCTCATTGTTTGTATTAAGTAATAGGGATGAGCCGAACACCCCCCTGTTCGGTTCGCACCAGAACATGCGAACAGGAAAAAAGTTCGCTCGAACACGCGAACACCGTTAAAGTCTATGGGACACGAACATGAATAATCAAAAGTGCTAATTTTAAAGGCTTATATGCAAGTTATTGTCAAAAAAAGTGTTTGGGGACCCGGGTCCTGCCCCAGGGGACATGGATCAATGCAAAAAAAAAGTTTTAAAAATGGACATTTTTTCAGGAGCAGTGATTTTAATAATGCTTAAAGTCAAACAATAAAAGTGTAATATCCCTTTAAATTTCGTACCTGGGGGGGTGTCTATAGTATGCCTGTAAAGGGGCGCATGTTTCCCGTGTTTAGAACAGTCTGACAGCAAAATGACATTTGGAAGGAAAAAACCCATTTAAAACTACCCGCGGCTATTGCATTGCCGACAATACACATAGAAGTTCATTGATAAAAACGGCATGGGAATTCCCCACAGGGAAACCCCAAACCAAAATTTAAAAAAAAAAATGACGTGGGGTTCCCCCTAAATTCCATACCAGACCCTTCAGGTCTGGTATGGATTTTAAGGGGAACCCCACGCCAAAAAAAAAAAAAAAAAACGGCGTGGGGTCCCCCCAAAAATCCATACCAGACCCTTATCCGAGCACGCAACCTGGCAGGCCGCAGGAAAAGAGAGGGGGACGAGAGTGCGGCCCCCCCCTCCTGAACCGTACCAGGCCACATGCCCTCAACATTGGGAGGGTGCTTTGGGGTAGCCCCCCAAAACACCTTGTCCCCATGTTGATGAGGACAAGGGCCTCATCCCCACAACCCTGGCCGGTGGTTGTGGGGGTCTGTGGGCGGGGGGCTTATCGGAATCTGGAAGCCCCCTTTAACAAGGGGACCCCCAGAACCCGGCCCCCCCCTGTGTGAAATGGTAAGGGGGTACTTACCCCTACCATTTCACTAAAAAACTGTCAAAAATGTTAAAAATGACAAGAGACAGTTTTTGACAATTCCTTTATTTAAATGCTTCTTCTTTCTTCTATCTTCCTTCATCTTCTGGTTCTTCTGGTTCTTCTGGCTCTTCTGGTTCTTCCTCTGGCATTCTCATCCAGCATCTCCTCCGCGGCGTCTTCTATCTTCTTCTCCTCGGGCCGCATGGATGCAGAGCGGCCCGGAGAAGAAAATGAAGAAGAGAAGAAGGAAGAAGAGAAGAGGATGAAAAAGAAGATGAAGAGAAGAGCGGGAGCCTCCCCCCATGCCATGGGTGCGGAGCGGCCCGAGGAGAAGAAGATAGAAGACGCCGCGGAGGAGATGCTGGACGAGAATGCCGGAGGAAGAACCAGAAGAACCAGAAGAGCCAGAAGAACCAGAAGAAGAAGAAGATGAAGGAAGAAGAAAGAAGAAGCATTTAAATAAAGGAATTGTCAAAAACTGTCTCTTGTCATTTTTAACATTTTTGACAGTTTTTTTGTGAAATGGTAGGGGTAAGTACCCCCTTACCATTTCACACAGGGGGGCTGGTATCTGGGGGTCCCCTTGTTAAAGGGGGCTTCCAGATTCCGATAAGCCCCCCGCCCGCAGACCCCCACAACCACCGGCCGGGGTTGTGGGGATGAGGCCCTTGTCCTCATCAACATGGGGACAAGGTGTTTTGGGGGGCTACCCCAAAGCACCCTCCCAATGTTGAGGGCATGTGGCCTGGTACGGTTCAGGAGGGGGGGGCCGCACTCTCGTCCCCCCCTCTTTTCCTGCGGCCTGCCAGGTTGCGTGCTTGGATAAGGGTCTGGTATGGATTTTTGGGGGGACCCCACGCCGTTTTTTTTTTTTTTTTTTTTTAGCGCGGGGTTCCCCTTAAAATCCATACCAGACCTGAAGGGTCTGGTATGGAATTTAGGGGGAACCAACGTCATTTTTTTTAAAAAATTTTGGCCGGGGTTCCCCTGTGGGGAATTCCCATGCCGTTTTTATCAATGAACTTCTATGTGTATTGTCAGCAATGCAATAGCCGCGGGTAGTTTTAAATGGGTTTTTTTCCTTCCAAATGTCATTTTGCTGTCAGACTGTTCTAAACACGGGAAACATGCGCCCCTTTACAGGCATACTATAGACACCCCCCAGGTACAAAATTTAAAGGGATATTACACTTTTATTGTTTGACTTTAAGCATTATTAAAATCACTGCTCCTGAAAAAACAGCCGTTTTTAAAACTTTTTTTTGCATTGATCCATGTCCCCTGGGGCAGGGCCCGGGTCCCCAAACACTTTTTATGACAATAACTTGCATATAAGCCTTTAAAATTAGCACTTTTGATTTCTCCCATAGACTTTTAAAGGGTGTTCTGCGGCATTCAAATTTGCCGCGAACACCCCAAATTGTTCGCTGTTCGGCGAACTTGCGAACAGCTAATGTTCGAGTCGAACATGAGTTCGACTCGAACTCGAAGCTCATCCCTATTAAGTAATATGCTAGAGCTCTCTTAATAACAGGTCACCTGATCACTGTGATAGCCTCTGATTGGCCGTCCCTGTGTTTACTTCCTCTTCTGAACGAAGAGACAGATACATTGCATCTTCCTCTTTTTGCAGCTGAGGAAAATGTAAACAAACCAAAGGGTGGAAAAAAAATCAAATACAAATGTAAAATAAAGAATAAAAAATAAAAAGGAAAAAATAAGAAAGAAAAAAATAACAAGATCAATGTTTGCTAGGGTTAGTATTAGGGTCAAGGTCATGGTCAAAGTTCAAGGTCAGGGTCAAAGTTCATGGTCAGCATATTTTGGGTAAGATTTATTTTTTTTTAAACTGGTATCAGTGTCAGTTAGTGTTTGTGCCAGATAAAAAAAATGCAAAATGCGTACCATTGTTTCTGGGCTGTACTACGGGTACAAACAATAACTGAAATACACATATGTGGTATCGCTGCAATCTCCAGAAGCAGAAGAATTTATTTTGGGTTGTTCTTTGGTGATAAATTATGATAAATTATGATAATAGCAAGAACTATACATTTTAGGATCAGTTTTCCTCTGATAATAAAAAAAATCATAAAATATTCATTACCATTTACTACCAAAAGAAAGCCCAATTTGTCCTGAAAAAAACAAGGTATAATCCACCTGGATAGACAAAATATGTACAGTTTTACTAACACATGTCAAAGTTGCAAAATTGTGCTTAGGCATTTAGATTTGTTTTACCCTTAGGCATGAAGGGGTTAAAGTATTGGTGTTGGTTTCCATGTTGCCCTCAAAGTTGCAATAAAAAGACCTAGTTCCTTCTGTATGGTATTTTCTTTATGTCCCTAATGGCAGTGCCCAGCTCTTCATGCCCTTTTTTTGACAATAGCTTGTTTAGCGGGCAGAATATATATATATATATATATATATATACACACACACACACCAAAAACTAAGGCTGGGTTCACAGTAGTGCAGTTTGAATTGCAGCTCAGTTTTCTGTGTGAAGATAAAAATGATTCATTCAGCAGTTTCTCTTCAGTGTAGCTGCAGATCAGCTGACCAGGGAGAGGGGGGAGGGGTGTAGGAGGAGGGGGAGAGCATTCCTGTTCAGAATGGAACACATCTGCAAATTGAATGCATTCCCATCGAAGATTATGTGCCTGTAATTCACATTGCACTGCAAAAAAAACGCACACAATCTTTGAGCAATCCAGAGTGCGGATGCAATGAACATATGTGAACCATAGCTTTTGAAAATTACATGTTTGCAAATGTTCTGCGAATTGGATGCGATGTAAGCCGCATCCAATTTGCAATAGTGTGAACCCAGCCTAAAAGAAAGACCAGACAGGAACTGTCAATGAATGTTGAAACAGCAGTACATTTTTAAGTTGCAGAGCACACCTATACTAGCCAGAGAAACACACTGAACAGGTAATAGGCTCCTTTTAGCTTATTAATCAATTATGTCACTGCTTAGTATGTTACTTTACTTATGTGCTGTAATTAACAAATACATTTTAACAATACAGATCTTCTAATTGAGACCTAGATAAAAGAAGAAATTATTTGTACCGTGAGATATGTTTAGCAGGTTTTTTCTGCATCTGAATATTAAATGTGGTAATAGATATCTCTTTGGTTGCTTGTGTCGAATAAAATAGTTTTATATAATAGGAACCTCATTAATCATGCATACCAGGACAATTGGAACGGACAGCTTCAGAAATCAGTAGGATTAGGCTAATTGATATTATGCTCAGAAACAGACTTTGCCAAGGTGACATAATGGAAGTTTTATTCTTTCAACTACGACATATGATTAAGGAAAAGCTTGCTTGCAATGCACGCAAATTAGACTTTATTTTAGGACTGAGACATCATTATTAGATCACCAGACAAACATTAATATGTTTCTTCTCTGTTTTAATAAAGTAGCTTATTACCAGAATGTTGATAACCACTTTGTTACCTTGGGCATAAAAGTTTATTTAATAAGGCTGTGTAACAAGCAATGCTGATGTGCAAAGTGCAGCAACCCACACCCAATCAATGTTTTCCATTCATTAGTTGTGAGTAGGTTTAATAAAATAGGATGATAGTCATTTGGTCTCTGTTTTTTTTACATTGCTGCCTTTATGAGTCAAAAAGTGTACCATGAATATGACAACCATAATTTTAAAACCTAACTCGAGTCAGAAAGTTAGTTTTAATTTTGAATGGAGTGGAGAAAAGTTAAAAATTCTCTCAGGTCTTTACTTCAGTCTGTCAGTCAATTGAGAATATTTAACTTCACTTCCTGTTCACATGATCCCCTGCAAAGGAAATGGCTGTTGTCACCACACAATGGCATAGACAGTAATATAAACATTTTCTATTCCGACCCTCCCTTACTCTACTAAAAATGAGAATTCGATTTTGTATGTGTCATTACTGGATAGATGTCCCATCCTGACAAATAAATTAAAGGCTTTAGTTGGAGTTGTTCTTTAAAAAGACCCTTTCACCTTGCCCAATCAAGAAAATATAACAGGATTTAAGCTTCACAGTGCACTTGTGTTGTGCTTTGCATTGTCGTAAATGCCATGGTGGCTTTCGTCACAGCGGGGAACAATGTCACATTCCTCATGTGACAGTGTTGGGCCCAATGATTAGCCATTTGGCCCGCGCACTAGGAAAAGTTCACATGTTCATCCATACCTGGAAATACATTGCTCCAAAAATATTTTAGGCACATCTGCTTGCTGTGTGTCTGAAAGCAATGTTCCTGTCCCAGTGCAGTGCTCCTCTCATTTTACATTTTAGTGACACTAGCACAAAAACATTATGTGGAACACTTTTCTTGGAAATTAGGGAAGGTACCCAGTTGGCTGATTTACATTTGGCCAGGTTGTAAACATGTATGCTCTCACAACTAAAGTACTAAAGTATGCATTATATTTGGGAGTAGTTATTTTTTTACCTTACCATCAATACTAAATCCTACTGTCACATTCCCTAACCAGCAATGTCACTTCACCATCCCCAATTTTATGTGTATGTTTCTCAAACAGAGATAATTAGTTTATCACATTACAGTTTTCAGCAGTTCTCAGAGAAAAATCTTCTCCTCTGGCACCCTGTTTATGAAGCAGAGAACATTTGTTCTTAGAAGGAGAAGTTTTTCCTCTGGAAACACCTGAGATCTGTGTAGAAGGAGGAGGGCTGCCTGTGATCCCATGAGATACCTGTGTGATTACAGAGTAGCTGAGTTTTAAAAGTGAAACCAAAGGTAAAAAGACTGTGTAATTACATGAAAAATAATAAACACTGACCACTGACGTTTTTTTTACACACGTTTTGGCACATTCTTTAACAGCTTCCCGACCACCCACCGTACATATACTGCGGCAGGGAAGCCTGGCTGAGCAAAATCATGTACCTTTACATGATTTTGTGCACACGATGTAGGGGGTGCTTGCACGCCACTGGAGCGCCGCTCCTGCTGTGATTGGACACAGCGGGAGCCAATCAGTGACCCATCGATCAGGAGACTTGGATGGGAGGTGTGCCCATAGAAACAAGGCACACCATTGATCTGTCAGTTAAGCTGAACCACGATCCCTTTTTTACTCTAGTGTAACACTGCCACCCCACAGTTAGACCCCATACACACTATTCAATTTTCGGCAAATTTTTATCTTCAGATTTACCAAAACCATATAATATGAGGTCAAACTTTAAGAGTTTCAATTTGTATGCAAACAGGCAGACCCTTGCACTACATGGTTTTGGTAAATCTGAAGACAAAAATCTGCAGAAAATCTAATAGTGTGTATGGGGCCTCATGCCACATATACACAATCGGAAATGCCGCCAGCAAAACTCAGATGAGAGCTTTTTGTCTGAAAATGCGACCGTGTGTATGCTCCATTGGTCTTTTGCTGGTGGAATTCCAGCCAGCAAAAGATTGGGAGCATGTTCTCTATTTTTCGGTCGGGAAAAGTTCCTATCCGAAAATGCATTCGTCTGTATGCAATTCGGATGCGTAAAAAATCACGCATGCTCGGAAACAATTTTACGCATGCTCGGAAGCATTGAACTTCATTTTCTTGGCTCATTGTAGTGTTGTACGTCACCGCGTTCTTGGCAGTCGAAAGTTCAGAGAACTTTTGTATGACCGTGTGTATGCAAGGCAAGCTTGAGCGGAATTCCGTCGGAAAAACCATCCAAGTTTTTTCTGACGGAAATTCCGATTGTGTGTATGCGGCATAAGAAATCATTCCCTAGGACACACTTAACCCCTTGATCGCCCCCTAGTGTTAACCTCTTCCCTGCCAGTGTCATTTATGCAGAAATCAGTGCATTTTTTTAGCACTGATTACTGTATTGGTGTCACTGGTCCCAAAAATGTGTCACTTAGGGTTAGATTTGTCTACCACAATGTCACAGTCTGCTAAAAATCGCTGATCACCGCCATTACTAGTAAAAAATGAAAATGAAAATAAAAATGCCATGAATCTAACCCATAGTTTGTAGACGCGATAACTTTTGCGCAAACCAGAATATAACCCATAGTTTGTAGACGCGATAACTTTTGCGCAAACCAATCAATAAACACTTATTGGTATTTTTTTTAACAAAAATATGTAGCAGAATACATATTGACCTAAACTGATGAAGAAATTAGATTGTTTACATTTTTTTATTGGGAATGTTTTATAGCAGAAAGGTAAGGAATATTGTTTTTCATTTATTCAAAAAGGGGGAGGATTTGGGTGGGGGTTATCACGGTGCTTGCAAATAATAATAGAAACCATATATATAAAAACTTATAGTTTAATAAAGACAAGATTAAAAACCAGTTGTTTCCACCATGTGCGGTGCTGTCACTTGAGCAGAGATCCTGAGGGAACCCCACTCTATAAAATATCAATCAGGAACCATATACTTTGGATAATTGAGTTGTTCAGTCAGTGGGAGCTTCCCCTAACTGATCTAGACATTATCACATTAGATGTCCTGGATACTCTTCATTGGTTTTGTCAAGCACCACTAACTACTTTAGAGTTTTCGGTGTGAGGCTGCCTGATAGATCATTTTAGAAGTGATTTGAAGATCTGTTTCCCTGAATTCCCACTGTGCTGAGGATACCACTCTCTGCTCATTCTTTCCTCTTCACCTTTTGACTATAATAATATGCCATAAGCTCCTGAAGAAGCATCTGTTGAATATGCACAACATGTAGAGCCAGTGGCAGCCCCCATCCATGCTCCTGGCCCCTTTCAGGACGCCGGACGCATGGATTCCTATGGTGGGGGTGGTATTTTTTGAAGCACGTGATTAGAGCCAGAGGCTCTAATAGGCTTCAAAATAGGGTGGGCTCGGGGCGCAGAGAGTGTGCCCTGATCTCACCCAATTGTGTGACCATAGCGAATTCATTTTTGCTATTTTCACACTGACCTTCCTCCCCACCAATCAGGAGGCAGGACGTCAGACCTGCTTCCTGATTGGCCAAAGCGCCAGGCAACCCTATTGGATGCTTGGCGCTTAGGAAGAGCAGTGAGGAGACTCACACTGAAGCCACCGCTCTGAGATGATCTCCAACTGACAGTGCTGCGGTAAGTCCCCTCGGCTCTGTCAAAGCTGCATGATTGTTCTGGAGATTTGGGGGGCGCCACAGCTGCAAACCCCGCAAGTGGGGGGGGACGGTGGGCACAGTGGCTGTATTTGATGGGCACAATGGCTGCGTTTGATGGGCAAGTGGCTGAATATGATGGTCACAATGGCTGCGTTTGATGGGCACAAGTGGCTGCATTTGATGGGAAAGTGGCTACATTTTAATTGGCACAAGTGGCTGCATTTGATGGGCAAGTTGCTGCATTTGATGGGCACAATGGCTGCATTTGATGGGAACAAGTAGCTGCATTTGATGGGCACAATGGCTGCCTTTGATGGGCACAAGTGGCTGCATTTGATGGGCCAGTGGCTGCATTTGATGGGCACAATGGCTGCATTTGATGGGCACAAGTGGCTGCATTTTGATGGGCACAAGTGGCTGCATATGACGGGCACAAGTGGCTGCGTTTGATGGGCACAAGTGGCTGCGTTTGATGGGCACAGGTGGCTGCATTTGATGGGCACAAGTGGCTGAGTTTGATGGGCACAAGTGGCTGCATTTGATGGGCACAATGGCTGCATTTTATGGGCACAATAGCTGAATTAGATGGGCACAATGGCTGCATTTGATGGGCACATGTGGCTGCGTTTGATGGGCACAGTGGCTGCATTTTATGGATACAGTGAGGCTGCAATTGATAGGGGGTTATTTTTTAATATGACACACTGCCTCTTCATTTCTCCTACCAATATTGGAGAGTGATCTGTTTGGTCCTCCGATTTTTGATAAATACTTTTTATGTATGTAGGTGGTGTATTCTTTATGCTCAAAGGCACATTTTGTGAATAATTGATGACATTTTTATGCAATTGTCTTGTTTCTATTTTTGTAATAAATGTATTTTTTATATATGCTTGTGTTATGCCTATAAAGTCCATCATGCACAAATCTATTCTCTAAAGATTAAAAACCAAACAAAGCAGTTTGTAACATTTCATTGTAATGGTGGTCACGTGGCGAAAATTCATGTTGAACAGGGATCTCATATTCGTATATTAACCCGACATGTTTCACCTTTAACCCGACATGGCTTCATCAGGGGATATATGAATCAACCATTGACTACGTGAGACTGTACAAAAAATTGAAAATATGACATAAGCAAAATATATCAAATATAGACATACATCAATGCGTGTACCATAAGGCAGCTTACCACCTCAAAATTCCCAGAGAGGGCCACCATGAGGGGGAGGCATTGCGTGGCCACAGAGGACACACAATGACCAGGCTAATAGATGGAAAAGAAGGGGGAAGGAAAAAAACATAAAATCCGAGTGTTTGCAATATTAGGCATTTGAAAAAGTCGCACCAAAATGCAAATTGCAAGAAGGTGCATAAAGATTAAATCTGTGATAGATGAAGATTTTTCAGACAAATAACGTACTTAATAGAGAATTAACTCAGAGCTAAGGATGAGCCGAACATCCCCCGGTTTGGTTCACACCAGAACTTGCGAACAGGCAAAAAATTCGGACAAGCACGCAAACACGATTAACCACTTCCCTACCCAGCCATAGTAATATGACGTCCACAGATGGGATCTCCCATCCTGGGTGGACATCATATGACGGCCTCGGGTTCCCGGCCGCCTAGGGGGGGCGCGCGCGCCCGCCCCATTGCTCGGGACCCGGCGCGTGTGCCCGGCGGCCGCAATGTCCGCCGGGCACCCGCGATTGCCCGTTAACAGGGCCGAACCATGGATCTCTGTGTGTAAACACAGAGATCCACGTCCTGTCAGCTCAGAGGAGAGCGATCTGTGTTCCCAGAACGGAGGAACACTGATCGGTTTCCTCCCCTTGTGCCCCTCCTCCCCCTACAGTTAGAAGCATTCCCTAGGAAACACATTTAACCCCTCCCCGCCCCTAGTGGTTAACCCCTTCACTGCCTGTCACATTTACACAGTAATCAATGCAATTTTATAGCATTGATCGCTGTATAAATGTGAATGGTCCCAAAAATGTGTCAAAAGTGTCCGATGTGTCCGCCATAATGTTGCAGTCACGGAAAAAAATTGCGATCGCCGCTATTACTAGTAAAAAAAAAATTATTTTTTTTTTTTTTAAATGCCATAAATCTATCCTGTATTTTATAGACGCTATAACTTTTGCGCAAACCAATCAATATACCCTTATTGCGATTTTTTTTACCAAAAATATGTAGAAGAATACGTATCGGATGAAACTGAGGAAAAATTTTTTTTTTTTTTTTTTTAAATTGGGATATTTATTATAGCAAAAAGTAAAAAATATTGTGTTTTTTTCAAAATTGTCGCTCTTCTTTTGTTTATAGCGCAAAAAATAAAAACCGCAGAGGTGATCAAATACCACCAAAAGAAAGCTCTATTTGTGGGGGAAAAAAGGACATCAATTTTGTTTGGGTACAACGTCGCACGACCACGCAATTGTCGTTTAAACTGCGACAGCGCTGAAAACTCAAAATTGGTCTGGGAAGGAAGGGGGTGAAAATGCCCTGTATTGAACCGGTTAAAGTCTATTGGACACAAACATGAAAAATCAAAAGTGCTCATTTTAAAGGTTTATATGTAAGTTATTGTCATAAAAAGTGTTTAGGGACCTGGGTCCTGCATGTATCAATGCAAAAAAAGTTTTTAAAACGCCCGTTTTTTCGGGAGCAGTGATTTGAATAATGCTTAAAGTGAAACAATAAAAATGAAAAATTCCTTTAAATATCGTGCCTGGGGGGTGTCTATAGTATGCCTGTAAAGTGGTGCAGTTTTCCTGTGTTTAGAACAATATCACAGTAAAATGACATTTCTAAAGGAAAAAATGTAAAACTAATTGCGGCTGTAATGAATTGTCAGGTCTTGGCAATATAAATAAAACTCATTGAAAAAAACGGCATGGGTTCCCTCCCAGTCCATTACCAGGCCCTTTGGGTCTGTTATGAATATTAAGGGGAACCCCGAACCAAAAATTAAAAAAAAAAATTGTGTGGGGGTCCCCCAAAATCCATACCAGGCCCTTCAGATCTGGTAAGGATTTTAAGGGGAATCCTGCGCCAACATAAAAAAATGGTGTCGGAGTCCCCCCAAAATCCATACCAGACCCTTATCCGAGCATGCAACCCACAGGCCACAGGAAAAGAGGGGGGACAAGAGAGCGCCCCCCTGAACCATACCGGGCCACATGCCCTCAACATGGGGAGGATTCTTTGTTGTCCCCAAAGCACCTTGTCCCCATGTTGATGGGGACAGTGGCCTCATCCCTACAACCCTTGCCCGGTGGTTGTGGGGGTCTGCAGGCGGGGGCTTATCAGAATCTGGAATCCCCCTTTAACAAGGGGACCCCCAGATCTCGCTCCCCCATGTGAATTGGTAACGAGTACATTGTACCCCTACTATTTCAAAAAAAGTGTCAAAAAAAGATAGGAGACACTTTGGGACAAATTCTTTATTTATTTGTAAATAAAAATGTCCCGCAATGCAAATCCATCCCACACCGCCCGACGGACCAAAAAAAGAAAGTAAAAAAGTTGCAAAAGCTTTGCCACCATGGGAGGCTCCTGCCGAGTGACGGTTCTTCTCGGTGACAGCTGTTATATAACTGAGGGTGGGGCCACCTGGTGACATGAATGGGTGACCCCGCCCCCTCTGACACCACGTGACCTCAGAGGAAGGCAGGGTTGCCCTTTTACATCACAGAGTGGCCCCACCCTCAGCTATATAACAGCTGTCACCAAGAAGAACCGTCACTCAGCAGGAACCTCCCATGGAGGCGGAGCTCTTGCAGCTTTTTTTTTTGGCTTGTCAGGTGGTGTGAAATGGATTTACATTGCGGGACATTTTTATTTTTTAATAAAGGACTTGTCTCAAAGTGTCTCCTAACTTTTTTACTATTTTTGACACTTTTTTTGGTGAAATGGTAGGGGTACAATATACCCGTTACCAATTCACATGGGGGGAGCGGGATCTGGGGTCCCCTTGTTAAAGGGGGCTTCCAGATTCTGATAAGCCCCCCACCCGCAGACCCCCACAACCACCGGGCAAGGGTTGTGGGGATAAGGCCCTTGTCCCCATCAACATGGGGACAAGGTGTTATGGGGACCCCAAAGCATCCTACCCATGTTGACGGCATGTGGCCTGGTATGGTTCGGAAGGGGGAGGTGCTCTCTTGTCCCCCCTTATTTCCTGCAGCCTGCTAGGTTGCGTGCTCGAATAAGGGTCTGGTATAAATTTGGTGGGTGACCCCTACACCATTTTTTTTGGTGCAGGGTTCCCCTTAAAATCCATACCAGACCTGAAGGGCCTGGTATGGATTTTTGGGTGACCCCCACGCATTAAAAAAAAAAACAATTAAAAAAAAAAACAATTTAAAAACGATATTTAAAGGAAAATTTCATTTTTATTGTTTCACTTTAAGCATTATTAAGATCACTGCTCCTGAAAAAAACGTCAGTTTTTAAAACTTTTTTTGCATTGATTAATGGCCCCTGGGGCAGGATCCGGGTCCCCAAACACTTTTTCTGTAATAACTTGCATATAAGCCTTTAAAATTAGCACTTTTGTTTTTTCAAGTTAGTGTCCCATAGACTTTAATGGTGTTCCGCAGCTTTTCAAATTTTCCGTGAATACCGCATAATGTTGGCTGTTCGGCAAACAGGTGGACACCCAATGTTCGAGTCAAACTTACGTTCAACTCGAACATCTGGTTCATCCCTATTCAGAGGGCACTTAAAATATAGAACAACATACGTCCAATAAAGATGGAATGAATAACTCTGAAACACAAAAATAAAAAATAAAAAATAAATAAAAAAATACAAACGGAAAAAGAAAAAAAATGAGAAGAACGTCTTAAAACAGAGTATGAGATTAACTAATGATTTACTAATAATAATAATTGGATGAGTGGAGGAGCTTGAGAATTACATTTTTACAGAGCCCATACAAAGAGGTATTTTGGAATATTAGCTTATAAACTAGGGTAAACAGGGTTAATTATATAGATATCCATTTAATAATTAAGTTTCATGAAACAGTACCACAAGTTAACAGGACTACTGTCTCAATCTATTCAGGAAAAAAAAAAATATTAATTAAATCACAGATATGTAAACAGAGAGAGGATATAGTGATAAATAAGGATGGAATTGGGATTAGTAAAATATATAGGAAGGGTATTTAAGAACCGTCACTCGGCGGGAACCTCCCATGGAGGCGGAGCTGTTGCAGCTTTTTTTTGGCTCGTCAGGTGGTGTGAGATGGATTTACATTGCGGGACATTTTTATTTTTTAATAAAGGACTTGTCCCAAAGTGTCTCCTATCTTTTTTACTATTTTTGACACCTTTTTTGGTGAAATGGTAGGGGTACAATATACCCGTTACCAATTCACATGGGGGGAACGGGATCTGGGGGTCTTCTTGTTAAAGGGGGCTTCCAGATTCTGATAAGCCCCCCGCCTGCAGACCCCCACAACCACCGGGCAAGGGTCGTGGGGATGAGGCCCTTGTCCCCATCAACATGGGGACAAGGTGTTATGGGGACTCCAAACCATCCTACCCATGTTGACGGCATGTGGCCTGGTATGGTTCAGAAGGGGGAGGCGCGCTCTCGCCCCCCCTTAATTTCCTGCAGCCTGCTAGGTTGCGTGCTCGGATAAGGGTCTGGTATAAATTTGGTGGGTGACCCCTATGCCATTTTTTTTTGGTGCAGGGTTCCCCTTAAAATCCATACCAGACCTGAAAGGCCTGGTATGGATTTTGGGGTGACCCCCACGCATTTAAAAAAAAAAACAATTTAAAAACGATATTTAAAGGAATATTTCATTTTTATTGTTTCACTTTAAGCATTATTAAGATCACTGCTCCTGAAAAAACGTCAGTTTTTAAAACTTTTTTTGCATTGATTAATGTCCCCTCGGGCAGGATCCGGGTCCCCAAACACTTTTTCTGGTAATAACTTGCATATAAGCCTTTAAAATTAGCACTTTTGTTTTTTCAAGTTAGTGTCCCATAGACTTTAATGGTGTTCCGCGGCTTTTCGAATTTGCCGTGAACACCGCATAATGTTGGCTGTTCGGCAAACAGGTGAACACCCAATGTTCGAGTCAAACTTACGTTCAACTCGAACATCTGGCTCATCCCTACTCAGAGGGCACTTAAAATATAGAACAACATATGTCCAATAAATATGGAATGAATAAGTCTGAAACATAAAAATAAAAAATAAAAAATAAATAAAAAAATACAAACGGAAAAAGAAAAAAAAAATGAGAAGAACGTCTTAAAACAGAGTATGAGATTAACTAATGATTTACTAATAATAATAATTAGATGAGTGGAGGAGCTTGAGAATTGCATTTTTACAAAGCCCATACAAAGAGGTATTTTGGAATATTAGCTTATAAACTAGGGTAAACAGGGTTAATTATATAGATATCATTTAATAATTAAGTTTCATGAAACAGTACCACAAGGTAAACAGGACTACTGTCTCAATCTATTCAGGAAAAAAAAATATTAATTAAATTACAAATATGTAAACAGAGAGAGGATATAGTGATAAATAAGGATGGAATTGGGATTATTAAATATATAGGAAGGGTATTTAAGGACAGTAGATATAAAACCCACAATAAGGACTCCTAATTAGCCAGCAATAACCAAATGGCATCTATAGGACTGATTCAATAGTGGTGTGCTTAAAACAGCAGTGACCAAACCAATCCAATCTCAAATAACCATGGAATCAGTACAAAAGAACATGTATAAAGCAGAAGGAATTTTACCTTGTGAACATAGAGAAGTAGTTTGTAGGTCGCCCTCCATCTCTGGCAATGGTGCTGCCTGAGAAGTCGGCTTAAATGTGTTCTCCTTTTGGTCGGCATCTGATGTCACCGACCAAATGCGGACGTTATGGCACCACCACACATGCGCAAGAGCTCCAAGTACTCTCTCAGACTAAAATGACCAGGAGGCCTAGCAGCGGGCGGTGGAGGGCACGGCCAAAGGCCACGACATAGAAAGAGAAAACCACCCAGTCATTGCATCAGAGGGCAGCCCGCCCCAGCAAACCAAATCCTGCGGCAGATCAGATGGTAAGAGGGAGAGAGAAACACCATACTGATAGGTGTGCTGAATCAGTGTGCTGAAAAAGAGAGATGGACACCATGAGATAAGATATCTCTGGGAAAGGAAGATACATGCACAGTGCAGCGGTGCGGGATGGGCAGTGACTGGGGGACCCCCTGGGCGTCCATTTGGTCGCAAATGTGCCTAGCACCCCAGAGGGGGGCCCATATAGCGGCAGCCCCATTGGGGCAAGAGGCGGGACAATTTACATAGTAAACAAAGGGGGATCGAAAATAAAAGGAAAGGAAGGGGAAAAGAGGGAAAAGGGATGGAAGGGAGGGGGGAGAAAAGAAAAGAAAAATGGTTGTCTAAATAAACCACCCCATAAGCAGGACAGAGTGGGAAGATCGATTGATTAGAAATTATAAAAATGGCTTGAAACTCAGAGTTTCGTTGAAACCAGGAAGTTCAGTGGCTTTTAGGTTATAAAGCCATTGAGCCTCAAGTTGTAACAGTGTTTTAGCTAGACTTCCCCCATCTAACATGTATTGGTATGTGTTCCAAAGCCATAAACTTTATCATATTGGGTTTAAATTGATGGTACGTGTATACTTTTAAGGATTGGTTCAGGATGAGAACTCCTGGCATGTAAAATTGTGTTGCCTGCTGAGGGCTTCCTGTAAAGGGAGGAGTTTATAATGCCACCATCATCCAAAGATATTTCAAAATCCAAAAAACTAATTTTTGTTTGACTGCAATTCATTGTAAATTTTAAGTTAAAATCATTAATGGAGATAGCTTGTAAGAACTGCCCAAGTTCAGCCTCAGTGGCGGACCAAAAGATAAGTACATCATCGATGTAACAATACCATGATATAATGTTGGCAAAAAAAGCAGTCAGGTCTTCACGAGCAAATAGGTCTCTTTCCCATCCCCCAGGTACAGGTTGGCATATGATGGGGCACATTTAGTCCCCATCACAACCCCCTGCACCTGGAGGTAATGGGACGAGCCAAACATAATACATTATGCGTGAGAATGAATCTGAGCAGTTCAATAACCAATTGATTGTATTTGTAAATGGGGGTCCTCTTTCATGTAAATGGCTCTTAACAACATCCACCCCTTGACATGAGGGTTGGCATTGTACAGACTCTCTATATCTAAGGCTACAAGCCATGTATTTTTAGGGAGGTGAATACCTTCAATTGTTTTCAAAAGATCTATAGTATCTTTAATATACGAAAATAGGGAAGTAACATGAGGATACAGGTAGCTGTCAATTAAGAAACTTGCATTTTCAGTTAAACTAGCACAACCAAATATTATAGGGCGGCCAATGGGTTGAGTAGAGGACTTTTGTATTTTTAGCAAGGCATAAAACATTGGAATTTTTAGATCTTTAGTATTTAAAAAAACTCCAAGTGTTTTTATCAATGATCCCTTGTTGATGCTCTAAAGATTATGGTACAATATTCGTTACAGAAATTTTCCAATTCTGTTCTAGAAATGGGTCGGTACCATTTTTTATTTGATAGGATGTTCTCACACATAGTTTCATATTGTACAATATTCATAATCACTAAGTTTCCCCCTTTATCAGTGGGTTTAATGATTATTTCAGAGTTGGTCTGCAATGATTTAATAGCCTGTTTTTGTGCCTGTGAAAGATTGATATATCCCTGATAGTTCAAATTCATATCTTCAATCTCTTTGGTGGTTTGCTGGACGAAAGCCCAGATATTAGGATTGGTATTTAACAAAGGAAACATTCTGGACTTGGGCCTGAAGGACATTGGTGGGGGGAAGGCCATGACAGCAGCAGACATCCCCGGTAACGAAGCCGACCAGGGGATTTCGTCCTTAATGTGGCCGTCCTCCTAGAGGTCTGTCAGGTCTTCCAAAGCCCAACATTCATCCATGTTTTCTTGGATTGTCAATAAGTCATGTTGGAATGGTAAATTTAAATTGGGTTTGTCGTATAGTACCTTATACATCAGCCTTCCAGCAAAGAGATGTATATCCTTTATCAAATGGAATTTATCTATAAATCAGGGCAAAAGGTCAGGCAAGTTTTAGTACTTGTATTTCCTGATCAGATAGTGAATAAGATGATAGATTAATGATCTCTAACTCTGCATTATCATTGTCATATTGGGGAACTGTGTCAGAAAGGTTACCTTGATGGACGATGTGCTGGCCGCTCTGCTGCACGTCGGTGTGCGCTGGTGCATGTGTTCCTGTGCGTGCTGGTGTGCGCGCCTGTGTGGACACTGATGTGCATGATCCTGTGGGCGCTGGTGTGCACACTGGTGTTCGGGCGCGTGTGTGTGTCGGCATGCGCACGTGTGTCGGCATGCGTGCGTGCGCGCGTGCGCGGCGTTTGGTGCCAATCGGCCTATTTAGGTTGGCTGTGCACTTTGCTCAGTGTTGAATTGATCATCAGCTCCCCTGTGCCTTGCTCCTGTTACCCATACCTGTGTTCCTGATCTCCTGACAAACCCGGCTTGCTACTCAGATACCACTGACTTCTGCCTGCACCTGACCTTGGCCTGTTTGACTCCGCTTCTGCCTGCTCCTCTGTACCTCGCTGCCCGCCTGTTGCCGAATCCTGCCTGTGCTCTGACTTGCCTGCTCTGCTCTTGCTCAGCACCTGTTTGCCTGTGTTCCAGCCTACATACCTGCTGTTTAAGGACTGCCTACCTCCCAGCATCTGGATCCTACTGCCAGGCTCTCATACCATTCCGCACTCCCGTGCCTCCTGTTTATTCTACCAGGGGCCGCGAGTCGGACACATAAGGGAGACCACCCTCTGCCCAAGTGGACTCACTGGTCAGGTACGTAGAAGTCTGATAGTGTCAGGCAGCCATGGCCAAGCAGGGGAGGGGGCCTCCCCCATGGAGGAACTCTGTAGACACCTGGCGGGTCTCACTCAAGTGGTGAAAAGCCTACAGGAAGCCTATTCAAGACTGGAGGAACTTATCCAGGTTCTGTCCTCTCCTTCCAACCCCCAGGGAGCATCTTCTGCTGGACTTTCACCTGCACCCTCAGTAGTGATGCTTCCTCCAGAGCCCAGAGTACCCACACCCGAAAGCTTTGCCAGAGAACGCAGCAAATACAGTGCCTTCTGTAACGTCTGTGAGCTCTATTTCGCTCTGCAACCCCGCACCTTCTCCTTGGAAGCAACTAAGGTGGGCTTTGTCATCTCTCTGTTGTCCAGTAAGCCTCAAAACTGAGCCCACCACCTTCTGGTGCAAAAGTCAGGATCCCTGGATAATCTGGATGCTTTCTTTTTGGCCCAGCTATATGAGGACCCCCAACTGACTGCGCCTGCTGATGCTGCACTGCACTCCCTTCAACAAGGCCGTAGAGCGGCTGAAGATTATGTGGTTGAGTTCAGATGCTGGAGCTCTGACACGGACTGTAATGATGCTGCCCTGCGTTACCAGTTCTTGACGGGGTTATCCGATCCACTTAAGGATGAGTTGGCACGAGTCAGAGTACCTCAGTCCTTGGATGAACTTATCAACCTCTCCATCCAAATTGACCATCGCCTAAGGGAGCGACGTTCTGAGAGATCTACCATTCACTTTTGCCCCCTGGATGCTTCCTAAGGTCCCCAGTTCTTCCAGTCAGTTTCCTCTTACCTCTACCGCTCCGGTCCTAGACGCTCCCGAACCCATGCAGCTCAGCCTGCTCCGTCCTTCTCTCTCTCCTGAAGAAAAGCTGCACAGACATGCCCACAACTTGTGCTTGTATTGCGGAGAATCCGGGCATTATGTAAGGGCTTGCCCCAACAAGATACGTAAGTGCCTTCCTACCTCTCCTATGTGTGCACCTGTCTTGCCTAAATCCAGCACTCACCTTGCTCTTTCCATCACATTGCAGCTTCCAGGAAGGAATATCCCAGTATCAGTCATCATTGACTCAGGAGCATGCAGCTGCTTTGCTGACCTGATTTTTGCTGCCAACCACGGCATTCCGCTCCAACCCAAGGCTCAAGGACTTGCTGTACACCTTGCAGATGGCTCCACCCTCAATTCTGGTCCTGTCACACAGGAGACCGTCCCTTTACTAGCCACCATGGGCCCCCATCATCAGGAACTTTTTTGTCTGGATGCCATCTCCTCACCTTTCTTCCCTGTCTTCCTGGGAATGCCCTGGCTTCAAGCCCATAATCCCAGTATTAATCTCCCAGTATTAATCCCCCTGGGCCACGGGGGAAATTAAGTTCCTTTCTGAGTACTGCCAGCAGCATTGCCTGCGGGGAACGTCTGTTAAAACTTCTCAACTCCTCTGCCTGGACTCAGACATGGAACTACGTCAGTCTATTTCCGAACCTTATCAGGATTTCTTGGATGTATTTAGCAAAAAGAGAGCAGAGACTCTTCCTTCACACAGGCCTTATGACTGCCCAATAGAACTTTCCTTTTGGAAGAATCTTCCCATTAACTGAGCAGGAGTTAGATACACTGAAGGGCTACATAGACGAGAATCTGAAGAAGGGGTTCATCCACCTCCCCAGCCAGTGCTGGCATTTTCTTTGTTGAAAAGAAAGACCATTCCCTACATCCCTGCATTGACTACCCGGAGTTGAACAAAATAACAATTAAAAACCGTTACCCACTACCTCTTGTACCTGCACTTTTCCAAAGGCTTGGAACCGCAACCATTTTAACAAAGTTAGATCTCTGTGGAGCTTATAACTTAATCCATATCTGAGAAGGGGACGAATGGAAAACAGCCTTCCATACTCAATTTGGGCAGTTCGAGTACCTTGTTATGCCCTTCGGTCTTTGCAATGCACCAGCGACATTCCAACACTTTGTCAATGATATTTTCCGTGATTACTTGGACTTGTATTTTATAGTTTACCTTGATGACATCTTAATCTTCTCTTCTTCACTAACCGACCACCGCAGGCATGTTCGGAATGCCCTAACTTGGCTCAGGCAACACAGGCTTTATGCTAAACCCGAAAAATGTGAGTTTGAACTCCAGTGCATTCAATTCTTGGGCTTAGTCATTTTGGTCGAGGGCATCAAGATGAACCCTCAAAAGGTATCTGCTATCTTGGATTGGCTTGCGTCCACAGATAAGAAAGGGGTACAGCGCTTTATTGGCTTCTCCAACTTTTACCGTAAGTTCATCAAAGACTTTTCTACGATTATTGCTCCTATCACCGAGCTGACCAGGCAAGGAACCCGATTTTGTTGGACTCCTGAGGCGCAGTCGGCCTTTGAAAAAACTGTTCACCTCAGCTACCATTTTGAAACACCCTAACCCTGCTCTGCCATTTGTTTTAGAGGTTTGATGCCTCGGAAATTGCAGAAGGAGTGGTGCTCTCCCAACAGCAAGGCGCCAAAGCTCTTCTCTACCCAGTAGCTTTATTCTCATGCAAACTTTCAATGTCAGAAAGGAACTATGATGTGGGGGTTCGGGAACTTCTGGCCATAAAGGTGGCTCTGGAGGAGTGGCTTTATCTACTGGAGGGTGCTGCACATCCCATTTTGGTCTACACCGACCACAAACATTTGTAGTATTTGAGAACAGCCAAAAGACTAAGACCATGACAGGCTAGATGGGCACTTTTCTTCTTCAGATTTCAATGGCATATTACCTACAGACCCGGTTCTAAAAACGTCAAGCAAGATGCACTTTCATGCATGTTTCATGATTCTGAGAAAACTTTACCCCCGGACACTATCCTTCCTTTTGGGAACCTCTTGCTTCTCCAAAAGGACCTCATCTCCCAAATAAGACAGGCCTCTATGGGAATGTCCCCTGCTGAAACCAATGTAAAAGATGGCTTGTTTTAGCACAAAGGCAAGATTGTGGTCCCTGAGGGCTTAAGGGTAGTGGAGCTGTCATGACCATAAGCTGGCTAGACATTTTGGAACCCTGAAGATGGCTGAGCTGGTACAGCATACTTTCTGGTGGCCTCAACGGGTCAATGACTGTAAAAATGATGTGGATTCGTGTAACACCTGTTCCCAAAGCAAGAATAGCCGGACAAGAGCTTGGGGCCTATTAAAACCTTTACCTGTCCCAGAAAGACCATGGAGAATGATCTCGATGGATTTCATTGTGGAACTCCCCCTGTCAGAAGGCTTTTCCACCATCTTTGTCTTAGTGGAGAGATTGTCCAAGATGGCACATTTCCTCCCTATGAGGGGCACACCCTCAGCCATGGAGATGGCAAAGATATTCATCAAAGAAATCGTAAGGTTGCATAGGGTCCCAGCAAATATTGTGTCCAAACGAAGTGTCCAGTTTACCTCTAGGTTTTGGAAGGCTCTCTGTGACTCCCTTGAAATAGAGTTGGTGTTCTCTTTAGCTTACCACCCCCAGACGAATGGGCAAACTGAGAGAACCAATCAGACTTTGGAGCAATACCTCTGCTGATTCTCTGCCTTCTCTAAAGATGACTGGGTCTCTTTACTACCTGTTGCTGAGTTTGCCTACAATAATTCTCTGCATTCTGCCATCAATCAAACGCCATTCTTTGCCAACTATGGTTTCCACCCGTCTTTCCTGCCCAGTTCAATACCTAAATGTACCGTTGTGGGTTGCTGTACGTGGGTGTGCGCGTGCTTGTGTGCGAGCACCTGCACGCATCGGCATGTGCATGTGCACAGCGTTTGGTGCTAATCAATCTATTTAGGTTAGCTGTGCACTCTGCTCAGTGCTGCCTGATCAGCGGGTCCCCTTTGCCTTCCTCCTGTTATCCGTATCTGTGTTCCTGATCTCCTGACAAACCTGGCTTGCTACTTAGATACCCCCGACTTCTGCCTACACCTGACCTTGGCCTGTTTGACTCCGGTTCTGTCTGCTCCTCTGTACCTCACTGCCCGCCTGTTGCCAAATCCTGCCTGTGCCCTGACCTGCCTGCTCTGCTCCTGCTCAGCACCCGTTTGCCTGTGTTCCAACCTACATACCTGCTGTTTAAGGACTGCCTACCTCCCAGCATCTGGATCCTACTGCCAGGCTCTCATACCATTCTGCACTCTCGTGCCTCCTGTTTATTCTACCAGGGGCCACGAGTCGGACACGTAAGGGAGACCACCCTCTGCCCAAGTGGACTTACCGGTCAGGTACGTAGAAGTCTGATAGACTGATTGTCTGGACTCTGAGTCTGAGTAGGATCTTGACCTTTTCCTAAGGTCGCTAACTTGGTATCTACTGGCAGTGAAACACCTGGGAGGGAAGCATTAGTTTCTGAATTACTCACCTTATTGGTGGTGTCTAAGTGCGTAGAGGGTACAGAGACCGGAGTGAATGGTGCAGTAGAAGTGATAGATTGACCAATATTTGAAGGTCACGTGAAGATCGTGGTGATGGGTGGAAAATAGAGGGTAAACGTGAAAGTGCTTGTTTAGAAAGGACCGGTTGTGACCGACATACCAAAGTAGTGCCAAGTTGGTGCCATAGAGATTCAGTGGATGCAGCATTGTTTTCATTCAAAATTGATTCTGAATTGAAAATTCATTCTTTTTTTGTTTATAGTGTAAAACATAAGAATGGCAGAGGTAATCAAATACCACCAATGTGTGTTAAAAAAAGTAGCAAAAAGTGCATTAAAAACCATACCAAAAGGCACATAAAAAAAGGCCCAAAAAGCCAAATTGAACATTCTTTAGGCATGGAGCATTGTGTGTTGCACATTTTGGCACGTTGGTAGTGTATTTGTTAAATGACAAAATATGTGGCAAAATGCACATCTGCTAACTGCATTTGGGGTGTCATTAAAAATAAATGGCACCCAAAGGCGCATTGCGTATTTTGACACAAATTTACAGCAATTGTGTCAAGAATTGTGCTATTCTGCCAACAATTCTGCATTGCTCAGATATAAATGGGTCTTAAAAGACATACATTATACCTATATTAGAACTATATTGTGTGTGTGTTTGTACTGTTTGTGTCTGTATATAATGTAAATATATATACTGTATATATAAAACACATCTATACACACATAAACATATATAGTTATTATTTATATGAATCTTTAAGCTTGCTGTAGCTAATATTAGGAAGAAAAAAAGCCTTCTTCCTCACATCACAGCAGCTTCTCACCCAGATTCTCCACCTCTGGGCTGGAGATACTTTACAGAGATGTCCAGTGAGATCTTCAGATATCACCTTCATAAACTGGCCTTCTGTGTAAAAGTGAATGACAGAAGGGTGTGTCCTGTGATGAGAAGTGAAGAACATGTTCTGCACTCCTCATCTCAGCTCCATAAACTGGCACACTTGAGAGATCAGCTGTGATCATCAGGATCTCAGTTACAAGGAGAAAACAACTGGCGCATAGGAATCATTTTAAAATACAGTCCAGCCAGTTTTTTTTTTAAAAAGTCTCTTTTTTCTAAAAAGATATAATGGGATGGCATGGGAGGCAGTTCTTAGTGATCACAGGGCTGTGATAAGATAGTAGTAAACTGAGAGGTTTCAGGGATCACCTGTGGCTGCTGTCCTCAGAGTTGTGAAGGCTCTGTGTATTAATGAAAGCAAGAGAGAGAGAAGGACGTGCCAATTTAAGTGCAGTATCCCAAAAGTTTTAATGCAAAGGTAAGATTAAGAACACTTACAGGAGGAAGAATTAAAATGGGCTCATCTGTAAATGGATCTCCAGGGCTGTGCTCTTTCATAAACGGACACCTTAGTCTTTATCTTTTCTGGGCATATTTCCAAGTACAATTAGGGTGCAGATTGTTAGGAAATAGGGATGGGCTGTCTGTTTGGGTCGAACGTGAGTTCAACTCAAACATTGGCTGTTCTCCTGTTCGCTGAATAGCAAATAATTTGGGGTATTCGCAGCAAATTCGAAAGCCGCAGAACACCCTTTAAAAGTCTATGGGAGAAATCAAAAGTGCTAATTTTAAAGGTTAATATACAAGCTATTGTCATAAAAAGTGTTTGGGGGCCTGGGATTCCCCCACAGTGCATTACCAAGCCCTTTGGGTCTGGTATAAATATTAAGGGGAACCCCAAACCAAAATAAAAAAAAAATGCATAGGGGTCCCCCAAATTCCATACCAGACCCTGAAGGTGACCCCGCCCCCCTCTGATGCACAGGGACTTCACGGGGACTTCCCTATGGCTTTCCCTGTGATGTCAGAGGGGGCGGGGTCACATGGTTACTGACACCACGGGGTGACACCACGGGGAAAACCATAGGGAAGTCCCCGTGAGGTCCCCGTGCGTCAGAGGGGGGTGGGGTCACCGAGTGGCCCTGCCCTCAGTTATATAAGAACTGTCAAAAGAACAGAAGTGTCACACAGCGGGAACCTCCCATGGATGCTGATCGTCTGAAGAACGAAGCGGGGAAGAAGAAGCCGGAGGAAGATGCGAACGAGAAGGCCGAAGAAAGAAGCAGAGGATTGGAGGATGAAGAGGAAGAAGCAGGGGAAGAACAAGATGGAGGAAGAAACCCGAATGAAAACCAGAAGAATATGGAAGAAGAAGCGGGGAAAGAAGAAGACATTAATAAAGGAATTGTCAAAAACTGTCTCCTGTCTTTTTTAACATTTTTGACACTTTTTTTGTGAAATGGTAGGGGTACATCTGTACCCCATTACCATTTCACACAGGGAGGGGGCCGGGATCTGGGGGTCCCCTTGTTAAAGGGGGCTTCCAGATTCTGATAAGCCCCCACCCACAGACCCCCACAACCACAGGGCAAGGGTTGTGGGGATGAGGCTCTTGTCCCCATCAACATGGGGACATCCTCCCCATGTTGAGGTCATGTGGCCTGGTACGGTTCAGGAGGGGGGTGCTCTCTCATTTCTCATCCCCCCTCTTTTCCTGTGGCCTGCCAGGTTGCGTGCTTGGATAAGGGTCTGGTATGGATTTTTAGGGTGACCCTCACACCAAAATTTAAAAAAAATGGCGTGGGGTCCCCCCAAAAATCCATACCTTTTTTTTTAATTTTGGCACAGGGTTCCCCTTAAAATGCATGCCAGACCTGAAGGGTCTGGTATGCATTTTGAGGGGGACCCCCACGCCATTTTTTAAAAATTTTGGCATAGGGTTCCCCTTAATATCCATACCCACCCTGAAGGGCCTGGTATGGAATTTGGGGGGACCTCTACGCATTTTTGTTTTTTAATTTTGGCTTGGGGTTCCCCTTAATATTCATACCAGATCCAAAGGGCCTGGTAATGCACTGTGGGGGAACCCCAGGCCGTTTTTTTCAATGACTTTTATGAGTATTGCATATTCATTATAGCTGCCAGCGCTACCGCTAGTACTTTTAAATGACTTTTTTTTCCTTTAGAAATGTCATTTTGCTCTCAGACTTTTGTAAACATGGGAAACGTGCGCCACTTTATAGCCATACTAAAGTACTGGCGGTAGCGCCGGCAGCTATAATGAATTGTCGGGTCTCTGCAATACTCAGTCATGGGAAAAAATGGCCTGGGGTTCCCCCACAGTGCATTACCTGGCCCCTTGGGTCTGGTATGAATATTAAGGGGAACCCCATACCAAATTTTAAAAAAAATACGTGGGGGTTCCCCCAAATTCCATACCAGGCCCTTCAGGTCTGGTATGGATATTAAGGGGAACCCCGTGCCAAAATAAAAAAAAATGGCATGGGGGTCCCCCTAAAAATCCATACCAGACCCTTATCTGAGCACGCAACCTGGCAGGCCGCAGGAAAAGGGGGGACGAGAGAGTGGCCCCCTCCTGAACTGTACCAGGCCACATTCCCTCAACATGGGGAGGATGTCCCCATGTTGATGGGGACAATGGCCTCATCCCACAACCCTTGCCCAGTGGTAGGGATGAGCTTTGAGTTCGAGTCGAACTCATGTTCGACTTGAACATCGGCTGTTCGCCAGTTCGCCGAACAGCAAACAATTTGGGGTGTTTGCGCCAAATTCGAAAGCCGTGGAACAACCTTTAAAAGTCTATGGGAGAAATCAAAAGTGCTAATTTTAAAGGCTTATATGCATGGTATTGTCATAAAAAACGTTTGGGGACCTGGATCCTGCCCCAGGGGACATGTATCAATGCAAAAAGAAGTTTTAAAAACGGCCGTTTTTTCAGGAGCAGTGATTTTAATAATGCTTAAAGTGAAACAATAAAAGTGTAATATTCCTTTAAATTTCGTACCTGGGGGTGTCTATAGTATGCCTGTAAAGGGGTGCATGTTTCCTGTGTTTAGAACAGTCTGACAGCAAAATGACATTTCAAAGGAAAAAAAGTAATTTAAAACTACTTGCGGCTATAATGAATTGTCGGTCCGACAATACACATTAAAGTTCATTGATAAAAACGGCATGGGATTTCCCCACAGGGAACCCCGAACCAAAATGAAAAAAAAAATGCGTGGGGGTCCTCCTAAATTCCATACCAGGCCCTTCAGGTCTGGTATGGATATTAAGGGGAACCCCTTCAGGTCTGGTATGGATTTTAAGGGGAACCCCGTGCCAAAATAAAAAAAAAATGGTGTGGGGTCCCCCAAAAATCCATACCAGACCCTTATCTGAGCACGCAACCTGGCAGGCCGCAGGAAAAGAGGGGGGACGAGAGAGCATTCAAGTTCATTGATAAAAACCTGAACTGTACCAGGCCACATGCCCTCAACATTGGGAGGGTGCTTTGAGGTAGCCCCCCAAAGCACCTTGTCCCCATGTTGATGGGGAGAAGGACCTCATCCCCACAGCCCTTGTTGTGGGGATGAGGTAGGTTGTGGGGGTCTGTGGGCGGGGGACTTATCAGAATCTGGAAGCCCCCTTTAACAAGGGCCACCCCCTGTGTGAAATGGTAATGGCGTACAAATGTACCCCTACCATTTCACAAAAAAGTGTCAAAAATGTTAAAAAAGACAAGAGACGGTTTTTGACAACTCCTTTATTAATGTCTTTTTCTTTCCCCGCTTCTTCTTACATCTTCTTCTGGTCTTCATTCGGTTTTCTTCCTCCATCTTGTTCTTCCCCCGCTTCTTCCCCTTCTTCCTCTGATCCTCTGCTTCTTCCTTCAGTCTTCTCATCCGCATCTTCCTCCGGCGTCTTCTCCCCCACTTCGTTCTCTGGATGATCCGCATGCATGGGAGGTTCCCGCAGTGTGACGCTTCTGTTCTTCTGACAGTTCCTCTATAACTGAGAGCAGGGCCACCCAGTGACCCCGCCCCCCTCTGATGCACGGGGACTTCACAGGGACTTCCCTATGGCTTTCCCCATGATGTCAGAGGGGGCGGGGTCACCCGGTTACGTAACGTCTGATGAAGGAGCACGCATGCTCTGAACGTGAGCGCTACAGCCACACCCCCCGTTCTCCAGCATCTGACGTCCTCCACTGATGTACCTGCTGACGTGCTTACCGCGGAAAGTCCAAACCTCAGAGCTACAGACGCCACTGGAAGTGATCGGGTTCTGACCCCCCACCTCAGCCCAGCGGGAAATCGGATGAGACCTGATGATGATAAAGAGAATTATCCCATGTCTATTTTTAACTACTCAAATGTGAGTTTAAACTTTTAAAACTTATTAAAGCTTTGTTTTATCTGACTTACTACCCTTACAGCGGTGCTGCTTTTTTTCTTTCTCCCATGCCATCCCATGTGTCTCCTCTGCTCTTAGGAGCTGGCTGCCACTTGTCACTTACACCAGAACCTTCTAATACAGGTCTAGACTGAGGAAACTGTTCCCAATCCCCATGAGATACCCTTTTGTTCCCTCTTTTCACCCACACCACTGCCCCATATCACTTCACCAGCAGCCCCTGTCAGCGCTCCATTTCCACTCCGTTATAGTACTTCTAAATGACTTTTTTTTCCTTTAGAAATGTTATTTTGCTCTTGGACTGTTGTAAACACGAGAAACATGCGCCACTTTACAGGCATACTATAGACACCCCCTAGGAGCAAAATTTAAAGGAATATTTCACTTTTATTGTTTCACTTTAAGCATTATTAAAATCACTGCTCCCGAAAAAACTGCCGTTTTTAAAACTATTTTTGGCATTGATACATGTCCCCTCGGGCAGGACCCGGGTCCCCAAAACTTTTTATGACAATAACTTGCATATTAACCCTTAAAATTAGCACTTTTGATTTTTCACATTCGTGTGCTATAGACTTTAACGGTGTTCATGCGTTCAAACTAATTTTTTGCCTGTTCGCATGCTCTGCTGAGAAACCGAACAGGGGGGTGTTCGGCCCATCCCTATTAGGAAACCAAAAAGGAATCTTAGACAACATGCCCTTCCCCCTTAAAAGCACCCATGCTGACTTAAATGATTAAGACTTCTATATGAGCTATACCACTTAAAAGAAGCACACAGCACTACTAAAATGCCAAACAGATTGTCACAAACTACATAATTAGGTGGAATCTGGGTATCGATCATATTTGGTCTCATGTAAAAGCCTGCAGGCAACAATCTGAGAAATGTAAGCACAATAACAAACTTGCTGGGACCATTACACTTTTTTTTGCACTCACATAACTTACAGAAATAAATGAACAGCTCTTTCATATTTAGTCAATTTCATATTTAGTAAATTTCCCACTCTGAACCCTCATTTAAACTTTCAAGTTACATAATGGTAGGCTTCTAAAAGCTCTACACTGTTCTATTTTATTGTCACCAATGTTCTACTATTAGAGAGGAAGGGCTGCTAAAGAAACTATCGATATGAAAGTAGAAATGGATACAAGGGTTGTACACTGAAGCAGGGCTCAGTTGTTCCAGGCTTCCACAATCATTGAAGCAATGGCTTGACTATGAAGCATAGGTAGGCCTCCTGCCTTCCCTCTGCCCATTGAGGTGATCTTGCAGGTTTTGATGCATTGGCACATCATATTTCCCTTCTCACTCAGCTCTGCCACTACAAGTGTCTATTTTTGGTCAGTAGTGAAGTGGCTCCTTCCATTGGTTGTTAGAAGTTAAGTGTCCCTTTATCCTGGAGGTCAGTGGTGCCATTTAGTGATAAGTAGTTAGTCCCCCTTACATTGACAGTAAGTGTAGTACCCCCTTACGTTACATGGTCAGTAGTGAAGCTTCCTATTACATTGGCCATTGATGGTCACTGCTGTGGTGTCTCTTTGAAATAGTTCTCATTGTTGAACCCCTACATTGGTAGCCAATGTAGTGTTTCTAATATTGGTGGTCTGTTGTGAACGCCCTCCCTACTTTAGTGGTAAGTGGAACCTTAAAAGATGATTGGTGTTTGTGGTTACATACATTATAAAGATTTTTCACAATGAGGCACTGAATATACAAAGTTAAGATGGCACTGAACTATGTAGGCATGGCCAGGTAAGAGATCATTTGCCCAGCAGTACCTGTATGTCAGCTGGGTATTGCTAGATATTGTGATCCAGTAGCAGACCTGGGGCACATGCCAAGACACTGTATGTTTTAGGAATATTTTCATAGGGACACTTGGAGAGTGTTGCAGCATTGCATCCCTTTATCCTACAAAACTATAGACTTTTTACGATTTTACCTATGGACCAGTTTGATAGCATGCACGTCTTCCAGTGTAAAGTAATAAGTCATCAAGATGTGACCGTACTAGCTTTAATGTGCTGATCATGACTTCCAGGTTGGTAATTCTTAGTACCCACAGCTTTGAAAAGTTGCCATAAGAGTTACCAATGCACATAGAGATGTTAGTCTTCTTATAGTTACTAAAACGTGTATCATAGCTAACTGTAACCATAGTATGTGAAATAATTTCTGAAAAATAAAACAAGGTTACACTTTCAGCTAGGAAAATAAAAATCAATTTACAGGATTAAGTGAATGCTTTGTAAGGCTGCATTCACACCTGAATGTTTTGTTTTCAAGCAGAAAGCCGCTCAATTTTTGCCGCATTTTTGTACAGGTCAAAAGGTCACCAATGTAAAAAGCAGAAAAATGCCCAAATCTGCCTGAATTGAGCTACAAAAAAAACTCCAGAACTTTTTTTGAGCTTCAAGCATTTGGCTTCAGGCAACATGGAGTGGAGATGTGAACCATCTCCATAGAGAATAATTTAGTTTTTTGCCTCCAGTGTTTTGGAGCTTCAGGCTTCAAACTACAAAATACTAAGGTGTGAATGGGGCCTAAATGGAAATACAGGTGGTCCCCGGGTTACAAACAAGATAGGGTCTGTAGGTTTGTTCTTAAGTTGAATCTAAGTTGGAACAGGTACATTTTTTAAGTGTAGCTCCAGCCAAAAAAACTATTTTTAAGCTTTTTGGATAGCATAGAGAAGGGTTAACAACCCTGTAATGTTTGTTTTGCTGTCTGTGCCCCTGTTCAGAAGATTTCACCTCACTTTCTGTCCCAATGACAGTTGGCTTTTGAAAATTTCGGGTTGTTGTGGAAATAAGCCTTGGTGATAAAGCATCAGTGGAGACATCTTTTTTCCCATAATAACTCTTGCAGGAGTAAATTTTCCTTCCTAGGGGTAGATTTCCTCTCACTTCCTGTTGTCTCCCTCCATTTGTAAGTAGGAGTCCTATGTAAGTTGGATGTTTGTAACTAGGGGACCGCCTGTAGTGTTGTACAGGGCATATATTTCCTATAGCAAACAACAAGATTTCACTTTACTGTAATCAGCTCAGTAAACTAAATTGGTTGCTGAATTAATATGTAATGGAATAATTATACTTATCTTTTTCTGTATATTCTTGCCTCCAAGCAAGAAAAAAAAAATCTTGCGGTGCACTCTGTGCCACAACTTTAGGACATAGAAAGATTTTTAATGCTCTCTATTACTTGACATGTACGGTAGTATGCCTTCACATGCATTGTGCACAGAACTCTTAGCCCAATGTGTTTTCACCATAAACATTATACCTAAGTTTTTTAGCCAGGCACTTTTCACTTTTGCTCAGCCCTACTGAGGATAATAACACCATTAAAAACTCTTTAGCTAATATGTTAACAGTCATTATATAAATGCATCAACCCTCTATTTGCCTTGTGTTATTTCAAAATTGTAATGTGGCAGATGAATTTATAGGAAGGCCATTGGTACACACCCGAACAATAACTGAGTGCAACGAGAAACTCCCAAGATATGGGTTCGCCCTTGCTGCAGAAATTGTAATTAAACTTGGTCAACTACAGAAAAATGTAAATAGAACTAGTTCAATCAGCTTTGGCTGATTCATAGACTTTCACTGAGGTATGAAAATCAGTGAAGCACTTGAATATGTTGCTTCACTAAGTACAAAACACAGCATGTATCCTAATCCGGCAAATAAGTCTATCATTTTGCACTTAAAGAGCATAATTATAATGTTAACCAAGGTTTTAAACACTAACATAAAGTGATAACATTTGCATTAGGTCATATTCACATATAAATATTGAGTAGCTAGCTCACCCAAAAGGGATATTTGTCATAAGTGGTGTCTGGTGTGTGGTCATGTCTTGGATAATTTAGGATGAGCTTACACAAAGCCTGTAAGTAAGGATGATCTCTGGGTTCTTTCTGAACTCATGTTCAGACTGAATTTTGCTTGCTTGGAGGTTCCATAAACTGCTAAGAAGAATGGATTTTCATGTTAGGTGAACTGCCGGCTGCAATGGGAAGTGAAACATCAGACAATGGTATTACTTCTGCTTCTAAATGTGACCAGATCCTGCTCAGGCTGGTTGTTAGGGAGACGGCAACTATCACATCCTTTCAACATTCACGCCCAGCCCATTCAGCTGTCACCTAGAGTTTTCTGGCTGATGGATGAATGTAAACAAATGGGATGTAATGGTAAAAAAAAGTGAGGTTCCCCTTGACATCAATACCAGGCCCTCATATAAGGGTCTGGTATGTATATTTAGAGGTATCCCGTGATGTTTTTTTTTTTTTGCATGGGGCCATTCATTGCCGATTCGCCATCAATACCAGGCCCTTGTCTAGGATAAGGGTCTGGTGCAGATGAAGGGAATCCCCAGACACTGTTAAAGAAGCAGCTGGCAGCTGTCATTTACTAGCAATTTAAACAGTATTTTGTTTCATTGTAAATGTCAGTTGTGCTGTAGTTGGTTGTATACATCGCAAAGATCCATCACTTCACAGGCAGGTTCAGGGCATCCCCAGGCATGTTTTTTTAAGAGATTTTGCATGTTTACATTTTCCCATTAAGCCTTATTAAAATCACGGCTCCCCACCCAAATGGAATAAAATAAAATGTTTTTGTTTTCTTACATTTCCCCCAGGACAGTAGCAAGTCCTCCATGACCTTTGTTTGCCAATCCCTTGCCTATTAGCCTAGAAAATGGGCATGACTCATTTCTAAATTTGGGTTCCATTGATTTCAATTTGATTTGGATTCAGCATCCAAACTTCAGTAAAGTTTGCTGAACCGAGCTCAGGTACACATGGCTCATTACTGCCTGTAAACATAGAACACATCCCTGCCACACCTGAAACTACATTAGCCAGGAATTTATTTTGCAAAAAATGATTGGTTAAGCCCAAAAGTTCCCAAGAGCTTGGGAGCTATGACATAATGGCTACAGTAGGTGTGCAAAGCTCAAACATAGATATCTTGCCAATAGCATCCCCAGGAGATCTAAAAGATTGTCAGGTGATTTAAGTCTCTATAATCTACCAAAAATGCAATGAAATATTGATTTCCATTAAAGAATATTATGTAAAACATATCCAAAAAGTATTTCTTCATGCTCACTGATCAGCTAAAAATAAGTAAAAGAAATTAGTCATTTGGTTGATTTGTTTGTTGACTTGAATTGTAAATGTAAAAGAGTCATAGCTTGTCTACCATAGTTTTGTTTACTTTCTGCCTGGAAACAACCACTGATAAAGGCTCTATTTATCAATGACACAGCAGGAGTAAATGAAAATGTTTATTCAGACCCCTCAAGCAGAAAGAACTCCCTTAATCCACTTGCTGATGAGATAACCCAGTAGGATTACAATAATCAACTTGCAGTATGTCCTCTATTAGAGTATTAAAGCACAAGCATTACTACGGAAAATCTACCTTCATTTGCATAACATGGCCACAAACATTTTCTTATTATGTATAGATGCTCCTTCATACAACCAGCTTTGTATGCAATGCAATGCTGCCTCGGCTGACTAATGTTTTCATGGGGACCTGAAAATTCTGGCTTATAGGATATAAATTTGGAGCTTAATAAAGTACTGCCATTTAAATTTCACAAATACACAGTTTGTTTTTCAGTGCAATTAACTCATTATGCATACTATTGCTCTATTCACAGTTTGCATTGCATATATACTATGAATATATTCACTTGTTTTCATGAGCCTCATATAAATAAATCAATAAGCAGTTATAACTTGTACTAAGTAATAACATAAAAATGGGTCATATTAAAAATGTATGGGTGCATTTTGTCAAAACTATGGGGATTATTTACGAAAGGCAAATCCACTTTGCACTACAAGTGCACTGCAGTGCAGTCGCTGTAAATCTGAGGGGTAGATCTGAAATGAGGGGAAGCTCTGCTGATTTTATCATCCAATCATGTGCAAGCTAAAATGCTGTTTTTTATTTTTCTTGCATGTCCCCCTCGGATCTACAGCAACTGCACTTCCAAGTGCACTTGTAGTGCAAAGTGGATTTTTCCTTTCGTAAATAACCCCCTATGGTAGCATCTAGAATAATGTGACCATTTTCTGTGTGTGGTTATCACGTTTGTTGCATTATGTTTTAAATATTAGATCAACCTACAGTAGATAACTTAAAAAAAATGTATGCTTATGCACACATATTACAGGTAGCTGTAGCAGTACATTCAAAGATCATTCAGCATTAATCAAGAGTCTACAGGCATACCCCACTTTTAAGTACACAATGGGGTTTATTTACTAAAGCTGAAAAGTGCAAAATCAGGCTCACTTCTGCATAGAAACCAATGAGCTTCCAGGTTTTATTGCCAAAGCTTAATTGAACAAGCTGGGGTTAGAAGCTCATTGGTTTCTATGCAGAAGGGAACCTGATTTTGCACTTTTCAGCTTTAGTAAATAAACCCCATTGTGTACTTAAAAGTGGGGTATGCCTGTATAAAGCACAAATTCCCATTGTATGGAGTTTAGAGTTTAGAACAGTTATGGAATAGTGCCTCCGAAATTAAGAACAGAACTAGGCAGAGATCATACAAACAGATGATTCATTTTCATGCTTTTATGCTTTAAAACTTTGTGTCCCCTCTCATACCTGACAAACAGCATCATGAACCCATATGTCCATTATGGTGGGCGCTAAAGTGTGCTTTACTGTTTAATTGCCATATACCAGCCATGTCATCTTTCTTGGGCTTCAAAGGTGATAATGAAGGAAGTAGTGATTTGATTAGGTTTGCCCTGGAAATCTGAATCTGAGCAACAACAAACAGGTAAATTCTGCTGAAGAAACTAAAGCTAACTGTGGAGGTATGTATCATGTGTATCAATATGTAAATGTATGATATGTATCATGTAAAGCCTATCTAAACCCAAGAACAAAAATGTAAATTTTGAAGCTTACCAATCTTCTGTATGGATGTGTATACATACTGTATATGTATGTACATATACAGTATATGCATGCATAGGTATATGCACTGTACATATATAGTGTGTATACAGTATATATAATATTCAATGATAATTTGCAAAGTTTCCTGTTTATAGATTGTGTCTATACATGTGCTGAGCAATGTTAACCAATGTGTGTAATAAAATGTATTACGTTTACATATGGTAGCTGCGGTGTAAATAAATATATTTCCTTTCTTTTCTTGTCAACCAGTAAAACTTCCATTAAAAAAAGAAAAGAAAATTGTAGCTACATTATTTTTTTTCAGGCTTATTCTTTTCATTTATTTTTACTAGATAATTATCTCATCTGAATATATGGAGGAGCAGCATTGTCACCCTAGGGTAGGACTACAGAATACTGTTCCTCTTCTGCCTTTTTTCCTTAACATTGGAGAAGTGTTTGGTAGTTTACAATGATAGCTGGAAACAATGGAACTAATAACTGCACAGTACAGGCATGGTATGAGGAATTTATCTGTTCACAAGGTTTAGCAGGCAGGACCAACAAGTATTATTCTTTTTTTTTTTTTGCATGTGTCAAACAGATAAAAAAGGTTTTTTTTTTCAATTTAACAGACCAAAAATGTGGGCTTTTAAGAAGTTTATTATTGGGGTTTCCAGACACTTTAAAAGACCTTGCTCTGTGAATAATAGTAGAACAATAGGTGTGAAGGTTATGATATTGGTACAGGTATAGAAATGGAAAACACTGCTGTAGTTTTTACTGAGTGAGAGATTTATAGGAAACTTGTACCTAAAAAATGTTTGCTGAAACACCCACAGTAAAACATCTTTAATGAAAAGGAATGTTAATGGAAGGGAAATCCTGTATAATCCTCTAATCATATTTACTCGTTTATAGGAAATAATATTCTTTCAGTGTATCCAGTGAGAAGTAGTCTTTTAGGACAAGATTCCTATTGTTAATACTAAAAGTGGAACTAAACTGTATCTGAGCACCACAAACTGAAAACACTATTTAATTATTTTAAATATTCAAAGCAAACTACACATCCATCCATGTCTCCATGTTTTATTTTGTTGAGAAATCACTTTGAAAAACATACCCTAGCATTTATAGTTGCAGCCATCTGTAGAAAGGGTAAATGATTCAGGTATTTACTGCATGGAATATATCTGCCCTTAGCTTAGCTTCAGGCAGGAAGGTGTACTTAGCTGAAAAAACCCTCCTCCTCTCCTCCATATGAAAGAATGAAAAGCCTATTAACCTCCCTGGCGGTATGATTATTTCGGATTTTAGGTGCTGAAAGCGGTACCATTATTTTGCATGGAAATTTGGCGTTTTATATTGTAGGTCTGTAAATCTTAACAATAACACACTTAAATCTGTCCAAACCAGTCTAGTAGATATCCCAGGTATGATAAAGTTTGAAACACAAAAACATAAATTATAATATAATAAATAAAAATAAATAATTAAAAAAAAAAAAAAAATAGTAATAAAATAAATTTCCCCACAATTCACTATCGCTCAATTCTGCAAGTGTTCTAATTTACTATCGCTGTTTTCTAGCTGGTCTAAAGCCACTTTTGACGTAAAGGGACACTTTTTGGTTGCTATGGACAATCTCCAGTTTCCAGGCAGAAAGAACAGTATATATCATATAAAACTGCATGCAGGGCATGGGCCAAAGCACTGGGGACAAAAGGGATGTGAAATCATTTCATACAGTACTGTAATCTGTAAGATTACAGTACTGTATGTGTTATGATTTTTACTTTTTTTTTAATTTGCCGCCAGGCTCCACCCCCGTGCGTCGCGCCACTCGCAGGGAACGGAGCCTGGCACGGAGAGGCTTCGGAGGAGACACTTGGCCAAAATTATATAATACATCCCATGAGTCGTAGCCTCGCTGGCGGTTTTCCCGAGTGTGGCTCGGGGTTAAAATTCAGTACCATTAGCGGTAACCCCGAGCCACACTCGGGATCGCATTGCAGGATCCTGGGGCGGCGTTACTTACCTTGTCCTCGGACACTGCGGGTGACATCGCAGGATCCCGGGGACAAGGTAAGTAACGCCGCCCCAGGATCCTGCAATGCGATCCCGAGTGTGGCTCGGGGTTACCGCTAATGGTACTGAATTTTAACCCCGAGCCACACTCGGGAAAACCGCCAGCGAGGCTACGACTCATGGGATGTATTATATAATTTTGGCCAAGGACAGAAACCAGGAAGCAACTGAAGAAATGTTAAAAAAGAAAAGGTTAGACTAAGTAATAGTGAAATACTTTTCTATCTATTTATTAATGTTTATTGAGATAATTTGGCTCCACTTTAAGGGCTTGTGTTGATGCCATCAGTTTGATATACCTTTGAGATACTTCTTAGATCCTTCAGAATTTATTTATAAGTGCATTTGACCTGCAGTTGGCCTCTTATTGTAGCATAGTACACACAATGAGATTAACGAACAAATGATCATCCATTTTTTTTTTGCATGCTAGTCTCCATATCGAATAGGTTACTAAAGTATGAATATTCTTGTACTACAGAATAAAAATTTGGAAGTGATGTAATGTATTTGTGGTGTATTTTTGGACGAAAATCATATTATCTGGTATCGTACGAGAAAGATGTTCTTGCTTGTCCCTTCAGATATTTTCTGATGAAAGCTGTGTACTAATGAATATTGTACGATCGCTTCAAAAGTGGTATTTTTTTGAACGATATTCTGATTGTGTGTATTAAGCTTAAGGTCCAATCATTCCCAAACCAGCTTAAGAAGACAAAAGCCCTTTGACACAAGCCCTAATGCAATTAATCTTATGAATTCATTAAAAGTACACAAAGCAAGATAAATAAATACAATACTAAAACATAGTTTTTAAGCGTTGGTTCACACCGTTCTTGTGCAATTCCTGTATGTTCCCGTGTGATTTGTTTTGACAGTCTATTCATTAGAATGGGCTGCAAAATGCACTGGACTGCATGAAAAGCAGTGCTTGCACTACTTTTAAAAACACACTGCATGTGATTTGGTGTTTACAGCATTTGTGATCTGGGTTTGGGTTACTTTTAACAACACATTGAAACTCCGGTGGCAAATTGCAAGGGCAGCATGTTCACCTGCAGTGCGGAAAATACACATGGAATATTCCTTTTCCGCAATGCATTTTGGTGTAAACTGGCCTTAAGAGCTGTTTTAATACACCACATCTCTGGTGACATTTGTTCTTATCATGCATATCATTTTTAATACTGTTTTAGTTCACCATTACTGTTATTACAACTATTGGCATGAACCTGTGAATTTATCTCCATTATCTGGAATAATTTGTTCTATGCACTGTATGTACTAGTTGCTTGTGTAATATTGGTTTTAAGTAATATCCACACTTCCTATAACACTACCTTTTCCTATCTAGGCTACACAGCACTGATAGATACCCATTTAACTAATCAGCTGAAACTGTGGATTAATTAAAAAAACTGTCTTCCTCAGTCACCACATCATACAGGGATGTGGGAATTCTTAAAACACACTCATATACACTATATTTTCAAAAGTATTGGGACACCTACATTTACACGCACATGAACTTTAATGGCATCCCAGTCTTTGACCCCATACACACTATTATATTTTTCTGCAGATTTTTGTCTTCAGATTTACCAAAACCATATAATATGAGGTCAAACCTTAAGAGTTTGATTTTGTATCCAATCAGACAGGCCCTTGCACTACGTGGTTTTGGTAAATCTGAAGACAAAAATCTGCAGAAAATCTAATAGTGTGTATGGGGCCTTTAGTCCATAGGGTTCAATATTGAGTTGGCCCACCCTTTGAAGCTATAACTGCTTCCACTCTTCCGGGAAGGCTGTCCACAAGGTTTAGGAGTGTGTCTATGGGAATGTTTGATCATTCTTCCAGAAGCGCATTTGTGAGGTCAGGCACAAATGTTGGATGTAAAGGCTTGGCTCGCAGTCTCCACTCTAATTCATCCCAAAGGTGTTCTATCAGGTTGAGGTCAGTGTTGTGCAGGCCAGTCAAGTTCCTCCACTCCAAACTCGCTCATCCATGTCTTTATGAACCTTGCTTTATGCACTGGGGTGCAGTCATGTTGGAACAGTAGGGGGCCATCCCCAAACTGTTCCTACAAAGTTGGGAGCATGAAATTGTCCAAAACGTCTTGGTATGCTGATGCCTTAAGACTTCCTTTCACTGGAACTAAGGGGCCAAGCCTGACCCCTGAAAAACAACCCCACACCATAATCCCCCTCCACCAAATGATTTGGAACAGTGCACAAAGCAAGATCCATAAAGACATGGATGAGTGAGTTTAGGGTGGAGGAACTTGACTGGCCTGCACAAAGTCCTGATCTCAACCCGATAGAACACCTTTGGGATGATTTAGAGTGGAGACTATATAGTGTATATTGAAGTACATTGACCTGTGTCCATGAGCCTGAGTCACAGATCACAGTCATAGATGGATCTAAATTTGAATAGTTCCTGCTGAACTGGCCAAAATTTGATTCATCTATGGACAATTTAACTCTACTGGGAGCAAACATTTCAAATCCCATGGTTTACTGTGGATCTGTCTGCAAGACAGTCTCAGAATGGGATGTTCTTTCAAATTTTCCAAATTTTCCAAATTTTCAGAATTTACAATTCCAATTTTCTCTTACTGTTGAAAGCGCAATTATTGAATTTCATGCACTGCCTGCTTTAAGATTAATTTAGTTTGAATTCTGATTTTAGCTTAGCTGCAACATTTGCCAAATACTATAAATAGCTCAAAGAATGGTTTTACTTGCTGCCTTGAATTTCTGTTTAATATTTTAAATATTTGTCAAAGGATTTACTAGAAAAATAACACCTATTTTTGTAAGGCAATATAAATTTCCATGCAAACCGATTCCACTCTTCTTGTCACTTTCACATGCTTAGACTAAGTGACCTAGCTGTACAGTAGCATATTTTATGTTCTTTTTTCTGGTCCCTATGAGGAGTCACTTTGGACTCCTCATGAAACCTTCCCATGCATGAAACATCTGTAAAACAGAGCTGTGCTCTAGCAGTACTGAATGTCAAAACAATAAATCATATCACTAATCAAACTATACATTCACAAATGAATATTTGTTCATTATATTTTTAACAGATATCACATGTAAATGTAACATATTATTATTTTCTACCATGGACCTAAAATACAGCATCTGTAAAAAAGATAAAGCACTTTATTGTTAGCGGATTACAAAAAAAAACAGAAAGCAAGAACGTCTGTACTTCTTGCTACAGACAAAATTACACCTGTATACAAAACAATAAATTAACAAAGTGTTAATAACTACTTCTCACTAGAAATTTTATGCTGTCTTCAATACAGACACATGCATATTAGGCACAAGAGACCACGCTTACGTCCCTACTTATACAGATGACCCTATCCACTCTCCACTGTACACTGCATTGTTTACTCCATACTACACGAGCACTCAATCATAAAATGCAGGCTGTGATGTGGTGTCCCTTGGAATTCTCACTTAAAGAACTTGCCCTTCAATAAATTTCCCTGTTCCTTTGAATGCAGCCTGTCATGTTAAATACTTCCCTTCCTCCTCATTCTAGCAATCTTAACTAGGTAGCCCTGCCTGTACCCCACACAGTCTGACTTCCAAAAATGTCACTGGCAGCACAATTGATTCCTATGGATAAAACATATTCCTGCAGCAGACAGCTCAACTATAGGAATAAATGGGGCCATGGCACACATGCACACTAAGAAGAGGAACCAGCTGGAATGTTTTCAGAAGAAAGGGTTAACCTGGATCATCACACATTCTGTTCTGGATACAGGCTCATCACATATTCTTTTTTTTTGGCTCAGCATCTGATTTAGTGTTTTACAATGTATCTTCCTCTTTATCCTTTTATCCCATTGGTCTGTGTATAGTTGAAAGCACTAGCATGCAGCATCTAATAACATGGCACTCACTGGCTGCCAGTGACCATGTAATAGAGGCTGCCTAGGTTTTATGTCACATAAAGAAGCAAGTTTATATTGGTAGTAAAAGCTCAAAGTAATACTATAAGATGTGAATTGTAAAATGTTAGAACAGGTCCAGAGCATTCATTATATAAAAGCCTTCTAGTCTGATGACAAGAAAATACAAAATGTGGGGACATATTCTGTTTTGGGGGCATTCAAGACTGTATTACAGGATTGGTTAGAATGCAATGTTAGATTTTAGCATGTTAAACATCTACTATGGACTATGGTGTGGTGTAATTTGTGTAATTTCATTCCTTATGGACTCTTTCCAAACAGGATTTTCTCTGTGGATTGACATCCTCGTGAAGGTTTATTCATCAATTTTAATTAAGAGTGGCATTATGTGTTACTTTATTATTATCCCTGCCAAAGCAATCATAATGATCTATTACAAAATACGATAGGCATGACTACATAGCAGCAGTTGGATAGATTATTCAGGATCCACCAGTAAAGTTATAATGGCAATGGCTCATTATATGATTTAATACAATAGACTGTATATACTCATTACATTTTAAACCAAAATAGTTTAATATGTGTAATACAGTGTATACCTTCGGGAGTTTGAGAAATTTCATGACAATATGTTCTCTTTTTTTACTTGTTTACTTTTACTTGTTTTACTTTTTACTGTTAACCCCTTCCCAGCCAGTGTCATTAGTAGAGTATCAGTGTACATTATTATTAGTGCTGATCACTGTATTAGTGTCACTAGCAACATTAGTGTCAGTTAGTGACCCTCCCAGATGGTGTCTGTTTATGCCAGATTTCACACACTATATTACCAAAAGTATTGGGACACCTGCCTTTACACACACACAAACTATAATGGCATCCCAGTCTTCATCTGTAGGGTTCAATATTGATTTGAAGAAAAAATAAACAATATCCTGAAGCACTGCAAAGAACTTTGGGGTCACCTGGGATTGACTGATTGATTATAACTGTGGTGTGTGACAATCTTTGGCTGATGAAGGATCGGGCTCAGTGCAGCTGGCATGACACTGGAACAATGTAAAGAAAGCTGTCAATGTCCAGGCCAAAGAGGTTATAGAAACAACCTGCATGTAGCCTACAGCATTACATGACCACGCAATTGCCAGTTAAAGTAGCGCAGGGCTGAATAGCAAAAAAATGGTCTGGTCATGAAGGGGATAAAACCTTCTGGAGGTCAAGTGGATAAATCAAAAATCCATAGCTTTTAAAAATATACATTCTTTATGTGTGACCCCATTAGATAATCCTTGCAGTTAGAGGTTTATGAAATAAAAGAAGCAGGAGTATTCTTGGATTGCTGGCCTGCATGCATATGCAGATGTTTGCATACACAGGGGGTCATTTACTATAGCGCAGCAGCACTAATTAGCGTTAATCGAGCTAATCAAGCTAATTAGCGCTAAAACGGTATTCACTATATCGCTGGTAAAAAAATACTCCCAAATTAAATCAAATTTACTATAGTTCCCTGAAACCAAATAGCGCCCAAACCCTTACTCTACTAAAACGTGGAGTAGTGCACATGGAGATAATGTTTAGAGCATGATTTAATTGCCTAAATGGTACTGAAATATGTGGTATATTATTTAAAGATAATCTGCTTTTAAACTGCGTGAAAAAGTGATTTCTACACTGAAATATCTTTAAAAGTCTGAGACGGGATAAATTCCCCGTTTTTGCACAACTAGGTGCCAACACAACTGAGCATGCTCAGACCTGCAAATAGCTCTCATTTTAGCTCCAATGTCTTTTTTACAGGGTGCTATAGTAAATACCAGAATGAGCGCTGTGTTAAGGAGCATTTTTTGGGAGTGAAAATCGGCGCTAATATAGTCCAATGCAAGTTTTAGCGATTGATTCTAATGGTACAATTTATTCCCCAAATAAATCCTTTTAATGTTGAGATTAAATATATCTTTCTCTGAAATACATTTTCCTTTGCAACATTGTTGCTTCTACTATTTTGTTTTTAAGAATGCTAGAATGTGGAATGTTTTGATGTTTTGATAAAATATATTTGTCTCTGTCACTTTCACTTGTTACTCTCCATCTCACAACAATCTTTACCCAAACTGACACAGGTGTCTTTACAAACCACAAACAATACCATTACTGATGCAAATTTAAAAATAAGTCACAATTTTTTGTGCTTTTTATTATTTCCAAATAATCATAATTTGAGCCCAAAAAAATTGATATGTGTACCAACATTAGAAATCAAACTGTAATTCCCCAAAAAATGAGGGTAATATCGCTATTCTACACTCACCCACAAAAAATCACCAAATATCACAGAATAAATCAAGAAGAATAACTCTCAAGTAATGTAATTCCATCACCTGTATGCCCAAAGAAATGCAGTATTTATGTGTATTTATGTGTAGACAGTGCTCACATGTGGCAGCTCCTTGGCTTAGAGGTTAGAACTTCTGCTTAGTATCCTTGAGTGTCAGGGTTCAAATCCTAAACATGTATAGAAGTTGTCTCATCTCCCAGGTCCTAAAACTATCTCTAATTGTAGTTATGTGTAGAAGGGTTCCACCACCATTGTTAGTCTTGCCAGATACACTATCTAGCCAAAAGTTTTAGGACGCCTGCCTTTACACACACATGAACTTTAATGGCAGCCCAGTCTTAGTCCATAGGGTTAAAAATTGATTTGGCCCACCCTTTGCAACTAGAACAGCTTCTGGGGAGGCTAGAAAGGCTGTCCACAAGGTTTAGTGTGTCTATGGGAATGTTTGACCATTCTTCCAGAAGTGCATTTGTGAGATCAGGCACACTCCTAAACATTGTGGACAGCATTCCTAGAAGAGTTGAAGCTGTTAAAGTTGCAAAGAGTGGGCCAAATGAATTTTAAACCCTATGGACTAAGACTGGGATGCCATTACAGCTCATGTGCATATAAAGGCAGGCGTCCCAATACTTCAGACAATATATTGTGTATTGCTTGTGTCACTGAGCATGGCTATGGACTTAGAGCTGGTTCACACCACAGAGATGCAGACAACATGTGTGAGGCTGCCTGCTGGCTAAATGGGTAGCACTTCCATCTAGCAGCACTGGGGTTGCTGGTTCAATTCCTCAACATCCTAATGCTTGTGTTGAAGTTTATATGTTCTCCCTGTATGGGTTTCTCACCACAATCCAAAGACAAGCTGGTGTTTCATTTGTCTCCTGTCGGAATAGTCTCTAATGTAAGAAAGTTAGCTTTGGACTTTATATCGGAAGCTCATTGCAACCAGGGACTGATGTTAATGTTTGTTAACACTAATCATGCCCAAGGACTTACACATTTAAAATTGTAGGATTTACACTGCACTGGTACATATGCTTAGAAAACTGTTGCTTTGTTTATGTGCATGCAAATGGACTTTGATCTTTGACTTGTAGTTGGAGATTTGATGCACATAGCCAAGGGCTAACACAGTTGCAAATAATATTATGTGTTCCTGCTCATCAGGTGCAATCACTTTAGACATACACGAAGAGACAGATTGAAAGATACTGGTGGGTGTGTACTTCTATTGGGCGTGTGTCAGTGTGCTAACAATACAGCCTACCTTATCTAAAGGGCTGCAGTAGGGGGGTTCATTTGGCCTGAGAAGGTCAGGTTTTTTGCTGTGATTTGTGGGGTAGAAGGAATGATATTGTGCCTATTGACAAATGCCCAACTAGAGTTGTTTGTTTGCTGAAATTCTTGTGCATGTTTTCAATCAAAAGTGGGTTTATGTGGCCATGCTGTCAATGTTGTGTGTATATCTTTCCTGTCTGACCGTGCAAACATGGTTTGGGAGCATGTGCTGACCTTTTACTCTTTGATTGCTTAATCATGTACACAGAAATGCAGTTTCCAGCAGAACATGGTCACCTATGTATGTGTGTGGATTGTGGGCTGGTGGTGGGTGTTATATTTTGAATATATGCCTTTTTTAATATTATGTTGAAATGCTTTGTAAGAATAATGAATGTTAAGTATGTTTCTATAATCTTGCAAATAAAAATGATGTGCGCTGGTGGGTGAGTAGTATGAAATGTTACCCAATATACACTGAAAGTAAAGCTGTGTCAACTCTAACTTTAGACACATTTTAGATTGTAAGCTCCTATGAGCAGGGCCCTTAAAACCCAATTGCTAACTGTTTTGCTAAATGTAGCACTAGTATCCTGTAGAATTTTATTTTGCTTAAGCTAGTAAATTGAATGTGCAGAATTTTGTTTCTGCTGGCAAAATAAAAGTACATTATTGAGCTTGTTGTGTTTTTTTTTCTCTTTTCTTTCTTCTTTTAATTTATCACCTGTTGCATCAGAGGGGGGCGGGGTCACCCATACACGCCACTGGGAAACCCCGGTGTTTCCCCTTGTCAGAGGGGGACGGGGTCACGGGACGGGTGGCCCCGCCCTCAGCTACATAAGAGCTGTCAAGGTAGCACCATGTCATTGGCTGGGTGCCTCCGGTGGAGGCAGGATCCTGTGCATGTTCCTCGCTGGAGTCGCTGGAGATCATCCATCGCTGGAGATCGAGAATTGGATTACATCGCTGGAGTAGGAGCATGGATTTATTGGATTTAATTGCTGGAATCTCTTTTTAATTTTTTTATTTTTAATAAAGAACTTGTCCCAAGCCGTCTCCTGTGTTTTTTTTAAACATTTTGACACTTTCTTTTTCTGAAATGGTAGGGGTACAATGTACCCCTTAGCAATTCACATAAGGGGGGGCCAGGATCTGGGTGTCCCCTTTGTTAAAGGGGGCTTCCAGATTCCGATAAGCCCCCTGCCTGCAGACCCCCACAACCACTGGGCAAGGGTTGTGGGGATGAGGCCCTTGTCCCCATCAACATGCTCCCCATGTTGAGGGCATGTGGCCTGGTACGGTTCAGGAGGGGGGACGCTCTCTCATCCCCCCTCCTTTCCCGTGGCCTGCCAGGTTACATGCTCAGATAAGGGTCTGTGTGGATTTTTGGGGGAACCCCACACCATTTTTTTTTAAATTTTGGCACGGAGTTCCCCTTAAAATCCATACCAGATCCTCAGGTCTGGTATGGATTTTTGGGGGGAACCCCATGCCATTTTTTAAAAATTTTGGCGCAGAGTTCCCCTGAATGGTCTGGTAATGGAATTTTGGGGGACTCCCATGCATTTTTATGTGTATTGTCGGGACCGACAATTCATTTATAGCCGGAACTAGCACTAGCACTTTTAAATAATTTTTTTTCCTTTAGAAATGTCATTTTGCTCTCAGACTGTTATAAACATGGGGAACTACTTTACAGGCATACTATAGACACCCCCCAGGTACGAAATTTAAAGAAATATTTCACTTTTATTGTTTCACTTTAAGCATTATTAAAATGACTGCTCCTGAAAAAACGGCTGTTTTTAAAACTTTTTTTGCATTGATACATGCCCCCTGGGGCAGGACCCAGGTCCCCAAACACTTTTTATGACAATAACTTGCATATTAACCTTTAAAATTAGCACTTTAGATTTCTCCCATAGAATTTTAAAGGGTGTTCCGCGGCTTTTCGAATTTGCCGCGAACACCCCAAATTGTTCTCTGTTCGGCAAACGGGTGAACAGCCAATGTTCGAGTCGAACTCATGTAAAAAAAAATTGACACCCTTCAGGTCTGGTATGGATTTTAAAAATAAAAAAAATGGTGTAGTGGTCCCCCCAAAATCCATACCAGAACCTTATCCGAGCACACAACCTGGCAGGTCAGGAAAGGGAGGGATGCATGAGCACCCCCCCTCCTGAACCATACCAGGCCATATGCCCTCAACGTGGGGAGGGTGCTTGGGGTCCCCCCCAAAGCACCATGTCCCCATGTTGATGGGGACAAGGGCCCCATCCCCACAACCCTTGACCGATGGTTGTGGGGGTCTATGGGTGGGGGGCTTATCTGAATCTGGAAGGGGGCCAACAAGGGGGCCAACAAGGGGGCCACCAGATCCTGCCCCCCATGTGACCCAAAAAAACAGTTAAATGTGACAAAAGGCAATAGCTGGTTTTAGACAATTCCTTTATTAAAAATGTCTTCTTCTTTCCTCCGCTTCTTCCTCCATCTTCCTCCGGTCTTCCGTTGGTTCTCTCCTTCTTCCTCCAGCTGCTTCTTCCTCCATCTCCCTCCGCTTCTTCCTCCGGTCTTCTCCATCTTCCTCCATCTTCTTCTTCCCAGCTTTGTCCTCCGGTCTTTCTCCTTCGCTGCTCCCGCCACCGATTCGCTGAACATGAAAATAACAACCCTCTTCCGATGCTGCGGCCAGCCAATCAGTCCGCTTCCATAGCACACATTTCACATATAACTATGGGGTGTGGCCACCAGATTACATCAGCGGGAGACCCCGCTCACTTGTTACATCACTGACCCATCATGCCCGGGGCGGTGAAGTCACAAGAGGCGAGGTCTCAGAGTGACATCATTCGCCCCATCACAGCATCGGAGGAGGTTTGTTTTTTGAATGTTCATCGGGTACGGCGGCGGGATCGGCAGAGGAGAAAGACCGGAGGATGAAACAGGAAAGAAGAAGCCGGAGGAAGATGGAGAAGACCGGAGGAAGAAGCAGAGGAAGATGGAGGAAGATGGAGGAAGAAGCGGGGAAGAAGCAGCTGGAGGAAGAAGGAGTAAACCTAAGAAAGATGGAGGAAGAAGTGGGGGAAAGAAGAAGACATTTTTAATAAAGGAATTGCATTGTCAAAAACTGGCTATTGTCTTTTGTCACATTTCACTACTTTTTTGATGAATGTGTAGGGGTACAATGTACCCGATACCCATTCATGTGGGGGGCATGATCTGGGGGGCCCCTTGTTAAAGGGGGCTTCCAGATTCTGATAAGCCCCCAGCCCACAGACCCCCACAACCACCGGGCAAGGGTTGTGGGGATGAGGCCCTTGTCCCCATCAACATGGGGATGAGGCCCTTGTTCCCATCAACATGGGGATGAGGCCCTTGTCCCCATCAACATGGGGGCAAGGTGTTTTGGGGGACCCTAAAACACCCTCCCCATGTTGCGGGCATGTGGCCTGTCACTGTTCAGGGTGTGAGGCTCGCTCGCCTCACCTTTCCTGACCTACCAGGTTGCGTGCTCAGATACAGGTTTGGTATGGATTTTGGGGGGGACTCCTACGCCATTTAAAAAAAATTTTAGCGTGGAGTTAACCCCTTAATATCTATACCGCTCCCGCTGCTGTCAATCAAATACAGTGGCACAGGAGCTGGGGGGGCGGGGCCGAGTCCTGCTGTCTTTGTCAATGGATGCAGCAGCAGCACTCAGGAGCACATCCACACAAGTGCCTCCATGAAATGCAACTCTCCGTGGGGGCACTTGAGAAGAGGAGGAGCCAGGAGGACCATGGGGGACCCCAGAAAAGAAGGTTTGGGGCCACTCAGTGCAAAACCCCTGCACAAAGGAGGTAAGTATAACATGTTTGTTAATTTGGATATATCACCAAGAAAATCAAATACATAGCACAGCAGTTTGATCTGCAAAAGCAAAGAGCAACATACACACCTGGGCTATACTGGCTTTGGGCTCCTTTAGTGATGTATTTCCTTAGTCATGTTACTTTATGGATACCTTCCACAACGTATTACTTTATATATAGTATGCATGTTTATATACCTAATAATTAATACACTATTACTTGTGGTAATACACTGTACATGCACACTAAGGGCATATTTTATATTTTCTTATATTTTGAACTCCCTTCTCATTGGCCTGCCTCTCCATAGGCTATCCCCTCTTCAGTCTATCATGAATGCTGCTGCCAGACTGATCCAGATTACCAACTGCTCGGTGTCTGCCAACCCTCTCCTCCAATCCCTACACTGGCTCCTAATCACCCAGCGAATTAAATTCAAAATACTAACACAACATAACAGCTACATCACCAATCTTGTCTCCAAATATCACCCAAATCGTCCTCTCCGCTCTTCTCAAGACCTCCTACTCTCAAGCTCTCTCGTCTCCTTCTCCCAAGCTCATCTTCAGGATTTCTCCACAGCCTCTCCCATCCTTTGGAACTCACTACCTCAATCTGTTCGGCTATCCCCTACTCTTGCTACCTTCAGACTATTCCTGAAAACTCATCTCTTCAGGGAAGCCTATCACATCTCCAACTAATCTTTTAACACTTCCATCAGCTCATTCCACACAGTTACATCCTTTTGTACCACCTGCCCCACCCTATTAGATTGTAAGCTCTTCTGAGCAGGGCACTGTTAATCCTCTTCTATTTTATTGTATTATAACTGTATTGTCTCCCTTTTATATTGTAAAGTGCTGCGTAAACTGTTGGCGCTATATAAATCCTGTATAATAATAATAATAATTTTATAAAGCGGTAAATCTAACATTTACTGAACGTTTACTGCATGTGAATCTTCCTGGTGCATGTGTTTTAAATGACAGTGTATTGATTTGCTACCAGTGAAAGTTTAGTGAAAGTCACATTAACTGGTTTTTAAATATAGCCTTTAGACTATGTGGTTTTCCTTATCATTTAGATGACACACTTGTATGCTTATTAGTGATATATTAGCAATAGTTAGGGATCTTTTTTAATGTTTCTTCTACTTTCATCAGAAAGTTGTTTTGGCAATCAGGTAATGCCTGCACACATGACTGCAATTTGATGTCTAGGGGTAGCTTTAGTTTAATAATAATTAATGCTAGTCAAGAACACATTTACCTTTGGATCTGTAAATTATAGGTTTGTGGTCCTACAATAATTGAATGGGAATAATACAGTTCAAATTTAACATATTTGAGGCATGCCCAAAATGCTGGCAGCAAGTAACAGTACATATGCCTAATAGCATATTTACTGGCAAAATTCTATGATTATTCAATCTAACTCCAGAGCTGAATATATTAGTGACATTTAAAAAAGGGCTCAGTAATAGTAAGAGGGTGTCTAAAGGATGTAATAAAATCAATTGTCAGATTGGGGCACATTGGGACATTTATTACTGAAAACTTTATTGTTGTCATTGGTAACGTGTTCCTAAAAGCAATGATAATGACATTTTTCAAAATGAACTTTAGGAAGATATAAGCAACACCTTTACTACATTGAAATAATCAAATCCTCAAGTGTAATTCCAGCTCACATCCAATTAGCCTTAACCACTTGCTGACTGCCGCACGCCGATTTACATTGGCAGAATGGCACAAGTACGCAAAAGGGCATACCCGTACATCCTTTCGTATTTCCCACCTAGCGGGCGCACACGCTGCCAGCAGCATCCTGCGGAATCGATGTTTGCCAGCGGCCCGCAATTGCAAGGAGAAAGGAGGGAGGTGACATCCCAGTAGTCACTGTATATTTTTCTAGAGGTAAGCCCCCATCCCAATTTTTGCCAAACCTAAGCACCCCCTGAAGGAGTGCGATTCCTCTAGCGGGACTTTTTTCACAGGGTTACCTCTAATAAAGTAGAAAGTAGTAGAAGTTTATAGTTTTTGTATAAAAGTATTGTAGTTTATTAATTTAGCATCTAAAAATCATTACACATGACCTAACCATATATACAATAAAATGGATGCATGTAAATGGGAAAAAGTAATTCTACAAATAAATGACCAAATGGCTTGTAATGGCAGTGATCTGCATTTTTTATCATGACTGCGACATTGCGGCGGACAGATAGGACACTTTTGACCCTATTTTGGGACCATTGACATTTATACAGCGATCAGAGCTAAAAATAGTCACTGATTACTGTATAAATGTCACTGACAGGGAAGGGGTTAAACACTAGGGGTCGATCAAGGGGTTAAGTGTGTTCCCTCAGTGTGTTCTAACTGTAGGGTGGATGGGCTCACTAGAACATGACAGAGATCACTTCTCCCGATCACTGGGAGGAGTAGATCCCTGTCATGTTGCTAGGCAGAACAGGGAAATGCCTTGTTTACATCTCCCCGTTCTGCCTCTCCTCCTTGCAATTGCCAAACCTAAGCACCCCCTGAAGGAGTGCGATTCCTCTAGCAGGACTTTTTTCACGGGGTTACCTCTAATAAAGTAGAAAGTAGTAGAAGTTTATAGTTTTTGTATAAAAGTATTGTAGTTTATTAATTTAGCATCTAAAAATCATTACACATGACCTAACCATATATACAATAAAATGGATGCATGTAAATGGGAAAAAGTAATTCTACAAATAAATGACCAAATGCAATGATACAGGTAGTAAAGAACCAATGATCATAGAACCCGACGTTTCGAGGTAAGCAAAAGGGGTTGACCTCTTCTTCAGGGGTAACGACAATTGGTCAAAATGGATATTTCATCTAGAAAATTAACAAAAAGCAGAGCAAACATAAATGGATGAATATCTCAGGCATTTACAGCAGGAGGCAGTAGAGAGCATCTAGTTTACATTATAAAGGTCAATAGACATTAACATATGTTACATCTTTAGTAAGTTCCAGGCATATACATGCAGAGATTTCATACTGACCCCTTAAGATGCATATAAGCACTCCCAGGGACATTATCAGCATCCAATGCGAATCAAGAATTTGCCGCCCGTCAAGGCCACACAGGGATCACAGAACCGAGGCTCAAGGAGATAGGGAAGATACCAGGTGAGTCACAGGAAAAAGAACCAGGGTGGACTGAGGTTGCTTCACAAAGGATATCCCCAATATAAGAACAGACACAGTCCTCCCCTCACTGCGAAGGCTTGAGACAGCCTGTTTGATGGAGTTAGAGGGTGGGGGGTACAATCCTGCTGCAATGAAAATATTTCAATGAGAGTCTTAAAAAGAGAGCCTAGTATAAATACAATACTATTCTCAGAATTGTAAGGAGTATTGGGGTTAGCAGATTCACCCGAGATTGTAAATATAGGACATATATAACACGTACCTAAAAACTGAGGATAAAAGGAACCAGATCATGGGTCCCAATTTCAGCAGCAGGAAGTATTTGAATAATACCCCAGAATCAAAATGGGCAGGAGTCCAAGGAAATATGCAGGTTCCCTGGTTGGGTGTGAATACGCATAAGTCTGCAGATTATAAAACACATCAGGGAAATATTATAGGTAAGTAAACGGTTAACCGTCTGTAAAATTTCCAAACATCCCAACCAGAGGGGGTCCATGCATTTACCTGCCTGTCTCAGCTTCCTCCAAGCACGTCTGTGTGGTGTCAGTAGCAGCTGATTAATGCAGTGCTGGAGGAGTTTAAATGTGTGTTTAATTGCAGTGGGTGGGGATGTCCAATCAGCAGCCTGATTGGCTGAACCATGAGTATGGGGCGGTCACAATTTTTTTTTTTTTTTTAGGGAGGACGTGAGATGTCTGTCTAGGATATCCCCCGGGCAGAGCGATGCATAGCGTCATCCCCACGAAACACTCCCTGGAGTGAAAACATCCACAGCAGGGAGGGGATGGACATGTATAACAGCGCTGTGCTCGGCGGGGGGCGGAGCCAGCGCGACGTGGAGGATTCCCCCATGTGTCTAGAAGTCCCGCAGCGCAGAGCTGGTTTGCCCGTTGTCGTGGAGATCCATGACACAGACTGCCAGAGAGAGGGGGGGGATCCGGGAGCGCTCTGAAGGGAGCGCTCCTCGGTCTCCCCCGGGTGCGCTGAGTGAGCTAACAACACAGCCCAGGCCTGGATGGATGGAAGGGAAAGGAGTGAAAGTGATTGGATAAATGGTAAGAGGAAAATAAAAAAAAAAAAAAAAAAAAAAAGAAAAAGAAAAACAACCCAGAAATAGGGGACACAACCATACTGAAAAGGGTGTAAAGAAGGAAGTAACAGTGAATGGAGAAGTGACAGCAGAAAGTGAACAGGGGAGGAAAGAAGAAAAAATGCAGTCATGTAGGAGGAGAAGGAGGGAGAATCCTCCTAGGAAAGGGAGGAGGAGAAATGCAAAGAAGGAGGAGGTAAAAAGAGAATGAATATAAGAACGCCGATACTGGATGGATCTCCGTGTGGTCGGGAGGGACGGTCCCACTGGATCAGAAAAGGTCCTGAAATGATAGGAAGGAGTTGTTCCAGTATATATTTTAAACAGTATATTATATCACAGGCTAAACAGGAATAACATGTTCAAACTAGAAATATATCTATAATCTTATTAGTTTTTATGTCCCATCAATTCCAAAGACCATCCCTGGCCAGGGGCATATTCCCAGAGTGTATGTATTTATCCAGTCACGTGAGAGTACGAGATTACTATAGTGGGTAAAAAATAATAATCAATAAACAAAGAATACAGATAGTCCAGGTAGGCAAGAGACTACCTCAATTTAGATAAAAGGGGGGGCGATCCTATTGTAGAGGTTCCCATTCAGATCCTCCTGAGGAGAAACCCTCCAGGAAGGGTCTGAAGGAGGTGGTTGCATTGAGGCCAGGTGGCATAGTCGCATTCAAGCGAAAAATCCACCTTTGTTCGGCCTGCATTAATATTTTGTTAGTGTTGCCTCCTCTAATACCAGGGTGTATTCTGTCTAGAATCAGGAAGGAAATCTTTGGAGTGATTCCTTCATGTAGGTCTCTCACATGTCTTCCCAGGGGGAGGCTTGGATTACTGGTCTGCATGGATAGGATGTGTCGATAGGCGCATCGCCAAAAGGGCTGAATAGTTTTGCCCACATAGAAACAAAAGCAGTTACATAAAAGTAGGTAGACTACATTAGCTGTTTGGCAATTCGCATAGTGTTTAGGGCGGTAACGTTCGCCATTTGGGAGTGTTATATTGCGCGTGGTGTTCATAAAGCGGCAGTAGTTGCACCCCCCACAAGTAAATGTACCTGGGTATTTGCACGGATCCTGGTGTCCAGAATCGTGGTATTCACTGGACACCAGGTAATCCTTGAGAGATCTGGCTCTTTTGAATGTAAAGACCGGGTGTTTGCTCACATATGGGCCTATAGTGGGGTCCATTGAAAGAAGATGCCAATACTTATTGGCGATTTTTTTGAAGGTTTTGTGTTGGTTGCAGTATTTGGTTATAATCGAAATTGGATTCTTTTTGATATTTTTAGAGGATGGATTGTAAAGCAATTCTTTCCTGGGTTTCACTACTGCCTGATTGTAGGCCTTTTTGAGGCATGATTTAGAGTAACCCCGCAGTAATAGTCTCTCCCTCAGAAGATCAGCCTCTCTTCTAAAGGTTGTGTCATCTTTGCAATTTCTGCGTGTCCTCAAGTACTGACTGAAAGGGATGGATGCAATTAGGGGTGTTGGATGAAAGCTGCTAGCATGTAATATAGTATTGCCCGCTGTTGGCTTCCTGTATAAACTACTGCTGATACATCCCCTGTCATCTTTATGGATGGTTACATCCAAGAAAGTTATGGAAGAATTGTCAAAAGTCATTGTAAAACTCAAATTGAAATTATTTGTGTTCAAACATTCTAAGAAAGGTTCCAGTTGATATTGTGGGCCGTCCCAAACAAGGAAGACATCATCGATGAATCTGAGCCATAGGCTCACATTCATCATGAAAGGAGCCAGCTCCTCGGATTGGTTAATCATGCGCTCCCACTCCCCCAGGTACAGGTTGGCATACGATGGGGCACACGAGGTCCCCATCGCTACCCCCTGCACCTGGAGGAAGTGGGAGCCATTGAAAGTGAAGTGGTTATGTTGTAGGATATAGTCTAAGGAATCCAGCAAAAAATCACCCATTTTGGGATTAAGTCTATTATCTTGTAAGAAGACATGTCGAATACAGCTTAAGCCCTTGCTGTGGGGAATCGAGCTGTATAAGGCCTCCACGTCGATTGCCACCAAAATCGACATGGGGGGAATGGTCATTCCATCCAAGATCTGGAGTAAGTGGGGAGTGTCGCGTAAGTAACTGGGAAGATTGGTCACAAATGGGCGAAGATGCCCATCGATGAAGGAACTGAGGTTCTCTGTTATTGAGCCGTTCCCCGACAATATAGGTCTGCCTGTTGGTCGTTTTACACATTTATGCAATTTCGGTAGAGCATAAAAGGTTGGGATCTTTGGTTGTTTAATTCTAATAAATTCCCATTCTGATTTGCTGATCACCTGTTGTTCGAAGGCAAGATCTACTAGGGAGTAAAATTACTGATTGAATTTAATAATCTTATTAGCTTGGATCTTACAGTACCATTTTTTATTTTCAAGGATTTTCATGCACATCTCCACATATTGTGTGTTGTCCATAATAACAATATTGCCCCCCTTATCGGAGGGCTTTATTGTTATGTGTGGATGATCATGTAGTTTTTTGAGAGCGACCCTTTCGTCGTTCGATAGATTATCGCCTTCATTGATGTTGGTTCTAATCTTACAGATCTCCTTTCCTACCAATTTAACAAACGCTAGAACGTTAGAATTGGAGTTCAGAGGAGGAAATTTGTCGGATTTCTTTTTAAATTTTGGCGTGGGGGGAGGTTCCGTATGGTCAAAACGACCCAACAGGTGTTCTAGATCGATCTGGTCGATCAGGTCAGGGGATTCGTTCTCTTCCAGTAGGCTGACTAAAGTGTCTAGGGCTTTCAGTTCCTGTGACTCAAAGTTAGGTTGAGCCGGTATTGATTTAGAGTACATCTGTTTAAGGATCAGTTTGCGTGCAAACAATTGGAGGTCTTTTATGGCTTTGAATTTGTTGATATTTTGATTGGGGCAAAAACTTAGTCCCCATGAGAGGACTTGTAGTTCAGTGTGAGAAAGTTCATATGTGGATAAATTTACCACATTTAGAACATTTAAATCTTGATCGGATGTCTCCGAGGCCCTGTCACCTCCATTCCCATGTCATAGTGGACCGGTGTTGTTACCGCCCGTTGCTCCACCGCGCTCATGAGTTATACTCGGCAGTGTTGCAGTGGTACCTGTAGTCATTAATTTAGGAAAGAGGGAAGTGATCTCTTGTTGGGAAGTTGGAGGTGCCGTATTTCTCGTTGTTGGGTTTTTATTGTGGGTTCCTGGGGGGCCCTGTTGTTGGGAAGGAGTATTATGGGTGTCCATAATATGTTTTTTGGGATATTTTCCATTGGACCCACTTCCGTTTGAGCCACGTTTGGATTTTTTTGAGGATCTGTAAGGTATTTATACTAGGCTCTCTTTTTAAGACTCTCATTGAAATATTTTCATTGCAGCAGGATTGTACCCCCCACCCTCTAACTCCATCAAACTGGCTGTCTCAAGCCTTCGCAATGAGGGGAGGACTGTGTCTGTTCTTATATTGGGGATATCCTTTGTGAAGCAACCTCAGTCCACCCTGGTTCTTTTTCCTGTGACTCACCTGGTATCTTCCCTATCTCCTTGAGCCTCGGTTCTGTGATCCCTGTGTGGCCTTGACGGGCGGCAAATTCTTGATTCGCATTGGATGCTGATAATGTCCCTGGGAGTGCTTATATGAATCTTAAGGGGTCAGTATGAATCTCTGCATGTATATGCCTGGAACTTACTAAAGATGTAACATATGTTAATGTCTATTGACCTTTATAATGTAAACTAGATGCTCTCTACTGCCTCCTGCTGTGAATGCCTGAGATATTCATCCATTTATGTTTGCTCTACTTTTTGTTAATTTTCTAGATGAAATATCCATTTTGACCAATTGTCGTTACCCCTGAAGAAGAGGTCAACCCCTTTTGCTTACCTCGAAACGTCGGGTTCTATGATCATTGGTTCTTTACTATCTGTATCATTGCATTTGGTCATTTATTTGTAGAATTACTTTTTCCCATTTACATGCATTCATTTTATTGTATATATGGTTAGGTCATGTGTAATGATTTTTAGATGCTAAATTAATAAACTACAATACTTTTATACAAAAACTATAAACTTCTACTACTTTCTACTTTATTAGAGGTAACCCCGTGAAAAAAGTCCCGCTAGAGGAATCGCACTCCTTCAGGGGGTGCTTAGGTTTGGCAATTGCAAGGAGGAGAGGCAGAACGGGGAGATGTAAACAAGGCATTTCCCTGTTCTGCCTAGCAACATGACAGGGATCTACTCCTCCCAGTGATCGGGAGAAGTGATCTCTGTCATGTTCTAGTGAGCCCATCCACCCTACAGTTAGAACACACTGAGGGAACACACTTAACCCCTTGATCGACCCCTAGTGTTTAACCCCTTCCCTGTCAGTGACATTTATACAGTAATCAGTGACTATTTTTAGCTCTGATCGCTGTATAAATGTCAATGGTCCCAAAATAGGGTCAAAAGTGTCCTATCTGTCCACCGCAATGTCGCAGTCATGATAAAAAACGCAGATCACTGCCATTACAAGTAAAAAAAAATTAATAATAAAAATGTCATAAATATATCCCCTATTTTGTAGACGCTATAACTTTTGCGCAAACCAATCAATATACACTTATTGCTATTTTTTTACCAAAAATATGTAGAAGAATATATATCGGCCCAAACTGTGGAAGAAATTTGTTTTTTTTTTATATATTTTTTGGGGCTATTTATTATAGAAAAAAAGTAAAAATATTGTTTTTTTTTTCAAAATTGTCGCTCTTTTTTTGTTTATAGCGCAAAAAATAAAACTGCATAGATGATCAAATACCACCAAAAGAAAGCTCTATTTGTGGGGAGAAAAGGACATCAATTTTATTTGGGTAAAACTTTGCACAACCACACAATTGTCAGCTAAAGCGACGCAGTGCCGAATCACAAAAAATGCTCTGGTCAGGAAGGGGGTAAATCTTTCTGGGGCTGAAGTGGTTAAAGCCGTCCTCTCCCCTCTCTTAACACCTATGCTAACTAACTGGAGTAAGACATATGGATATACAGCACTTACCTATTTTCATGCTGCTCCGGTCCAGTCACATGATCCTGCTCTCCTGTTGTTAGCCAGAGTGTCTGCAGGGGAGAAGAGAGAGTGGTCCAACAATGACTAGTAAAGCCCTCCTATAAGTTCAATGGCCATCTGTTGTTGTCCCTCCTCTCTCCTGCAAACACTCTGAAGATGCCCTGTGCAATGGGATGAAACACGTAAGAAGGGGACTGCTGGTGACGTCACATTTAGGCCTTGGAATGTACTATGCCACGGTGACAGCTCCAAACTGGCATCGCATGCTTTGTATTACAGACCGTTTGTGAATGAAAATTTTTTATACCTTTAATCTTAAATAAAGAATGGCATTACACTATGGAGATTCCTTTGTAATCCTCTTTACATGCTGGTGAGTGAGGGCACACAGGAGGGGAGCACAGCAATTTATCACCTTCACAGTGAAGAATACGGCACTATTTATATTTTGCACTTTGAAGAAAAGCATGTTTGCACTTTATTCCAAGGACTTTTGGAATGAACTTTAATAAATAGTACTATTGCACATGTTTTAAAGATAGTTGATATATGAATTGCACTTTCTATGTGCTGTATGGAGGGGCAGCGCTGAGATTTGTATGCTGACCATTTAGAAAGGATATGTTTGCCCTTTTTTCAGCAGCAGTCCTTATATTAGAGTTTGATACATATATTTAGGAAACAACACATTACTGTAGCGTGGGTACACACCTATTGAGTTATACACAGCTTTCCTGCCAGGTTGTTTATAACTACAGCTTCCCTTTACCTTTTTTTTTCTTGGAAAAGTTGTAAAACTGTTGTAAAACTGTGAGGAAATAAGCGGTACCACTAAAAATAAGCAATGAATACAGAAGTTAGGTTTATGTCATAAACAAATGCACAGCAGATAACATTGACATTTAATGGCACATGCCAGGTGGATGATGACACTGAAAACATTCACTTACAGTATGTATACTTATATTGAAACTATGCTATATGTCTACATGGACACTGAAATTTACTATTTTACTACTGTCTTGCCTTCTCCTTCAATAAAAAAAAACTATAAATATGAGGAAGCAAAAGAATTTGCAGATATTGACAACATATGTTTCTGTTTATTGTAGGTCAATGTGCAATTTGGAAAAGGGCACTTGCAGAAAGGGATTTTTTTCTAGTAATCCATCCATTGTGCACCATCCTCCAGTTAACATTGTTAGCTTGGGAAAAGTAAAAAAAAAAAAACATAAACCTTGTGCCTATGCATGCCTATGTCATTTACATCAGGTCAAAAATGTACAGAATTTCTCTTTAAAGCTTGCATTAGTAAAAACCTAAATCATTGCATCTAGCAATGGGCATCTTTTAGGCATTCAAGGCAATAAAGACACACATTTTCAGCAAAACAAAAAGCTGTTGTCATGTCAAAAGTACCAGAGGTGTCTGTACATACCTATAGCAGCTTTTTATACTTCCTTCTACCTCATTGACCCATAGTAAAGGCAGGAAGGGGTGCACAAAATTGAATGATGAAGCTTTGCCAGTATTTGAATGAAGGAGGTACTGAAAGCTGCAGCAGGTATGCACAGGCATACCCTTTAGGTCTTTCAGTAGCATTTAGTTTTCTTGAAATGTCACTGTCTCTTTAAATTGAACTTGTGTCCAGACTATGCACATTAAAATGTTTACTTTTGCTGAACAAGCAGTAAAAACACTTTTTAAACAACTTGTCTTTCACCTCTGTAGCTAAGAATTTTTGAGGGACTCCTCTGTAAATCTCACAACAGAACAGAGGCAAAACTCCTCTCCATATTTTTTCTATGGAGGCCTACCAGCCTTATAATGTAAATGGAAAGCAGGTGTTTGTTAGCTGTTAGGGATATACTAAAACCAGGCTTTATCATTTTTGTTGTAATTTCTGAGACTGAATTATTTCACAGTACCTGCAGCTAGTTAGTGAGAGCTTGCTTTAAAGCTTGTAAAACATTATTGTCTATAGTATAGTACATTTTATAGAGACAGCTATAAAAATGTCTGCATTTGCAGTAATTTAAATTATCCTAAGCATGTGTACAAAAAAAGTGTATAGCACATTTTAAACAAACCATGAGCAATATATCTTGATTAACTTGCTTTTACGTGTATATTTCTCCAACCAGAGTGCATGTGTGTGTAAATTTGTAATGTTAAGTGTATGTAAACTTTGACAGTAAATGTGTGATTAACATAATAATTTTCATTTTAAAGCATTGCAGACAGCAAAATTAATCTCAAATGACAAATGCAGCTCATTAGAATTTAAAATGCAGATTTAATGATAATTATAACATACGTAATAATGCAGCTACACATAAGGTACAATTAATCAGATGACAGGTCTATTGAAAGGTCTACAGGAGAAATCTCTTTAGCTGTATTTCCTTAAATGTAAATTTCATAGTTGGTTAAATGCTTTTTTATTTCTTTTCGTCTTGGGATTTTACACTGATGCATGTTAAAGTCATGTTTTTTATTCTGAGATTATCACATCACCACTCTTCATGGATACCAACTACTTAATTCATTATTGTTCTTTTTCAGACAGTAGACACCATAAAACAATGCACCATTGTACTTTTAAGCAGGAGAAAGAAATATCTCTAAGAAATGTATGTGATTACAGTACTTATAACATATGTATTATGCAAACTATGCATGTTTAATCAGGTCACTACACTATTAAATGTGCACAATAAGCTAGAGTGTTGTAACTGAGCTCTTGAAATGATTTCAGCACCATGGACAACATGACATGCTTATACTCATCATCATATTCAGCTCTTACGCTGCCCCCTAGAGTTGTTTTAATTTACATTACTGGGATTCAGACAGTTTTCAGGTTGTATTTGCAATTCACTGCTCACTAAAAGCTGATTAATTAAGCAAAATACAATGTATGTTTCCCCTAAGCTCAATGCTAGCACAGCAAATTTGTGTAAAGGTCATAAGGTTAGACAACCTTATAAGTTTTGACAACCCACAGAGACACTTTACCTTCCTGGCAGTAGCATTTGTAATATTTCAGTGTTCATACATTTATAGTATCATATTTGAATGAAAATGTTCAGGTTTTCTTACTTCCTTCCATCTCTTGTTGTGTAGTAGAAAGTTTTGACAGCCACTGTAATACAGCTGATTAATCTAGGCATAATAGGCCTCATAACAAAAAATATTTAAAAGAACTGTGTGTGTTGCTCAAAGCAAACAGTGCTATTCTGCCTTTTGTGTTTCCAGAGCTGGTTACGTTAGGTGTGTTGGCAAAGCAATATGGAAGGTGACTGGTCATTTTTTGCACCTCTGAAAAACCTAGTAGCTTGTGAATATCAAGTAACACAAATACTCATGATATTATATATTTTTTTGCCTGGCATACAAATGAGATGGGAATGAGACTGGACCCTGAACAGCTGAATTTGGTAAGCACCCACCCTTTTCTACTTAATTTATTTCCTGAATGTCATATTCACGGAGTTTATAAATATAACAGTATATAGTGGGGTTGATTTACTAAAATTGGAGAGTGCAAAATCTGGTACAGTTCATCTCTGTATAGAAACCTTTCAGCTTCCAGTTTTTTCATTGTCAAAGCTTAATTGAACAAGCTGAATTTAGAAGCTGATTGACTACCATGCACCAGATTTTACACTCTCCGGTTTTAGTTAATCAACCCCAGTGTGTATTCCTGCCAATATAAAAATCTGCTGTGTGCCTGGGACACAAAACATGTAGAAACTAATAGTTTCTGTTTATTCTTTAAAGCTGAAGTTTAGAGGGGGTTTGTGCATAGTTACATTAATTCCAGGTTGGACCAATGTAAGCATGCATACATAACCAATCTCTGCGGAAGCTGCTATTTACTGTAGTAGTCACTATTACTACATTGATAGCAGCAGTCTTCTGGGTCCATTGGCAAGTGGCTGCCCTTCTGCATAGTAAGGATGGGGGGTGGAGAGGTCGGGAAGTGATGCTATGAATTCCACCTCATCCAATCAGAGAATACCTTCTATTCATAAATAAAGAAGACTATCTTTGAATTGCAGCACTGGACTACTTGCTATCACTGCAGTATCAATGGTACTAAAGTGATTTGCAGCTTCCACAGGGATCGTTAAAGTATGATACATCCATAGATGAGATATGAGATGCATGAGATATACAAGTATGAGACAAGGGACTATGTGATGAGTATACAACACCTACCCTTTTACTTATCTCCAGTGCATTGAAAGGGGTGTCCTGATGTTCACCGAAGTGAATTAGATTAAAAAAAAAATCATGTTTTTGCACAGATTAGTTACAATCCTCCTTTTATAGGGTTCCCCCAGGTCCCCTGGCTCCTGCATTTCTCCGAGTACCCCATAGCAAGCCTCTTGTTATGGGGCACTCGTGCATGCTTGCTCTCGAGCCCCACTCTGTGTGTCCATAAGGCACATACAATGGGGCTCGGCCGCAGCCCCCAATGGCTCCTGGTGCTGTCTCTCAGCCAATTAGGAGCCAGAAACCCAGTAGAGCAGCTGGGTCAAGATTGAAGTAAGTATTGGACGAATGCGGGGGAGCTGCAAACTGAAGGGTTTTTTTTTAAGGTAAAAAACCTTCAGCCTTTAGAACCACTTTAACAAACCAAAATAACAAAACAATTCAATGGTATATTTGACAACAAAAAGGGAGCAATTAATAGAAGTTAATGTTACAGTTTATATACACTTTGAGCTAAACTGTAAATTATTTGTATCATTGTGATCTGTAGCCAATTTACTTTACTTTCCATTAATGGAAAATAAAAAATCTCCGGGTCACTTATTTCCCAAAGCATCCATTAAAATCAAACCTATTTTCTTTTTGTAGTAGCTCTCTCAGACAGCCTATAGCCTATAGCTATTCTTCCATCGCAAAATATCTTCAAAGACTCAACATCTCAGAGTAGCTCAGGCAATTATCTACAAGCTTAAATGTGTGGAACATAACCAAGGGCATGGCCACTATATGTGCCACATGAAATGTCCCTTTTTAACGATAAGAACATGATTTTAAAACAAATTATTTCCATAGTGTATGGAATCATTCTTTTAGCTCTTGATATGTACTTTATCTCCTTTCATTGCCCATGTGTTCAGCCTTAACTCCAATAAGATATTAAACTATCAATGAATGTAGGCATGTGTTTAAAAAAATCATTACGTGTATTAAAAAAAAAAAACTAGTTTATGCATATGAATGTAATATGGTGTCAGCCTCTTGAAATCCCCTGTACAGCAGAGCTCAGACCTGGAGATGGAAAAGCAGGACAGGAGCCAATCAGTATGGCTGCAGTGCTCATATGCTAACAGGGAACACAATGGCAAGAGTAGAGAGTAGAGTAAAGCCGGCTATAGAGGATTTGAATCTCAGCTGATTCAGCAGGAACCGACCGAGATTCAAGTCATGTGTGGGCAGGCTGAATGTACCAAGTTGATCGATTGATCAGCTTGGGTACAACCAGCCTGCTGGATTATTTTGCGATTATCACTAGCGGCTGCCATAGCTGCTAGCAATAATCACTGACTTCTCCCTGTGGGGATGGATTTCCCCACCCGGCCCCATCGGAGAGCAGACAATTTTCTCGGCAGGAGGTATTCCCCTGTCAGCACTGTCTGTGTTTATAGGGAATCTTGCAAATTTCTTGCAGGAACAAAATTTGCACCATCTATTACCTACTTAACTGAGAGATATTGCTTCTCCTTCACCATACAGTCACAAGTGAGGGGCAGGGACAAGCATTAGTTGTTTTACTTAACTGCAGTTGGGAAAAACCAGGTTTCCAGGCTACAGATATAGGAATCTTAGTGTGCCCGGCAATGAGGTCAGAGTGTCCATGCTGTGCCTTTAACGCAGACCATACACAAGAAGTTTTGTAGAAAAGTAGGGGAATTGTGATGGGAACTGAGAGACTATTTCCCCAATAGGTCTACCTTGTGGTTGATTGACAGATAGAGCAGTGACGTGATCCATAGCCACCATTCAGTACAATACTGGATTTGAATGCTTCTATTGCCATCCACAGCCAGTAAAAAAGTCAAAAGAAAGGCGCACCTGATGGGGACTAGCCTTCCAGTTTCTTATCAGGCTCCACTCAAACAATGACTCAAGCCATTTGCCAAATATAGATATTGTCATATTTGGATAGTGACATTACCAGTATCCTTGGTCCCTTTGTTTGCATTGGTTTATTCTGGCTGACAGCTGAATAGGGGGGGAGGATGGAGCCCTGTGGGGGAAGCAGCCGCATTCATGACAGCTTTCCAGCACAGACATGCTCCACTCTGAGCACTGGTCCGAGCTGGTCTTAATCACCACCAGTCTCCTCATCTGCACATTGGCAGTAATTATTTAGCAATTTGTTGCATCCATAGTTATAGGTTCTTAAAGTGGAGGAAGTTAGAGGGACCTGAATTTGGAGTGCATGTCAGTAATGGTTTCAAAACTGTCAAAAATGAATACCTAAATTAGATGCAGGAAGTCCATAGGGAACTGTCACCAAAAAGTGTCTTAATGGCTTTACTGAATTCCTCTGATTGAGTGATAGACAATCTTAAAAGTCATGTACGAGGTAGACACTAGCTCTTTTCAGCAGGAAAGATTTGACTGTCCTTAGAAGGGAAAACAAAATGTGGGAGCCCCCAAAGCTGCATAACCCAAAAGTATACAAAAAATAGGAAGTTTCCCCAGGGGTTTTTTAGCAGCAGAGAATTTGTATAAAAATAGTTGATGTAAAAAATCATTTATTTAACAGACAATAATAATTCCAAATGAACAATAATGAATCATCAATATAGGTAGTGCGACACAAAAACAAACATGGAACATCACCCATAGCAAGGAACAAGCATGGTTTGCCAATTGTATTTATGACATATGTACCCACATGAAAAACCCTGATGCATTTTGACCCTTGCGATTTTTTGGTCTCTTCAGGGGGATTTATATTCTAGGAAAATATCAAAATATCTAATTAAAGTCATTGGACAATATAAAAAAATGTAAGTATAGCATTTCAAATTGAGCTAAATTTACATCAACTATTTTTATACAAATTCTCTGCTGCTAAAAACCCCCTGGGGAAACTCCCTATTTTTTGTATACTTTTGGGTTATGCAGCTTTGGGGGCTCCCACATTGTGTTTTCCCTTCTACATACTAATTGGGTGGCTAAACACCCGTTCTTCCCCCTCCAACACATGTGAGCCTCGATACGAGCCAAGGCATATCACCAATTTCTTGAATATTTAAGATGCAGGTATTTTCCTCCTGTCACCCTTGAGGTGACAATGAAGGGGTGCAAAAAGCTATTTTCTTTCCCCCCACTTTTTTCATTTCATTGATGGCACTGTATATGCCCTTGGCTCTTCCAACCAACTATATACCTATACACAATATACAAATATTTGTAAATCATTTTATTTTGTTCATCACTTTCCATGCATTGCAGTGTTTTACTTTGTCCATCCTCCCAGTGCGGGCCACTGTGTTCACCCTGCGACATTGGGTGGGTGCCTCTTTTCCGCCCCACTTCCTGACACATGGGGAGATGCGGATGCATTCTGCGATTCTCCCCAATGCGTGTTTCCCCACAGTTGAGTCCCCCCTGGGCCACTGTGGGAAGCCCTCTCCATGCCGGTGGAGTCCCGTGATCACCACCGGACTGTCAATTACGTTGTGCTTTTGCGTCGGAGGCGACGGCTCATGCTGGGGCCATGCCTTCCGGAACGCCGAGGGGACCACTCGGACGACGCCTTATTGGTGCCGCAGACCCATTGAGAGGGTGGATGGGGAGGGGCCTGACACCTGCAGACAATGGACAATCATGCAGACACTTTAAAACCCCACAGCTCCCAGGAGATCCTGAGGTGTTCCTTGGTAATGCTGTCATACACTAATACACTAATACAAAATTGATGGAGTGCTTGGTAAGTGCAGCTTTTTGGAATGCTGTTTGGCTAATCTATGTACTTGTGTTACACCCATTTATTTTCATTTTCCAACATCGTAATTTTTTTAACCTTACACAATTATCCCTATGTAGTTAAAACCTTAGTCTTATCTACTTACCTTACATATATACTATTTAGTGTCACATCACTTTCTTTACTGCCAGCCAACCCTTTTTATAACCAATGCAACTAACGAATAAACTACGCCATGTTATGTATAACTCAATTAATTTTTCTATAACATGAATCTACTAGTGACCAAATAACAACCAGCCTACAGCTGCCAAACACTTCTATACACTCCTCCAACATTATCTAAATGACTACTTACAAAAAGTCTTTGCATGTCCATCTGCAGGTGTTTTACCCCCAATCCTCCTCTCCAGGTCCTAAAACGTGGCCCCTTGCAAGCTCAGTGGACTATGCGCCCACCCGGAGGATGCGGGGGGGACGTGCGGCAGCGGTGGGATCATTGGACAACTACAATCCTGCAATGCTGGTTTGTGTGATACATCCTCATGTCTTCATCCACCCATTGGTAACTATACCTCTATGTGTATGAAGATATAATTTTGCTCAATTTGAAATGCTATACTTACATTTTTTTTGTCCAATGACTTTAATTCGATATTTTGATATTTTCCTAGAATATAAATCCCCCTGAAGAGACCGAAAAATTGCAAGGGTCGAAATGCATCAGGGTTTTTCATGTGGATACATACGTCATAAATACAATTGGCAAACCATGCTTGTACATAGGGTGTTCCTTGCTATGAGTGATATTCCATGTTTGTTTTTGTGTCACACTACCTATATGGATGATTCATTATTGTTCATTTGGAATTATTATTGTCTGTTAAATAAATTATTTTTTACATCAACTATTTTTATACAAATTCTCTGCTGCTAAAAAACCCTTGGGGAAACTTCCTATTTTTTGTAGATTTGACTGTCCTAACCAGCTATAACAACATTTGTTAAATTACTTTTTACAGCATAGAAAGTGTGTATAAAATTATACATCATCTTATTGACTTAAAGACTATTGAGAGTTACATTTGCTTGAATTTCTGGTGAAGATTCTGCAAATTTTGACATCTTGTCAAAATGTATTCACATGGTCAGTAGATAAAGCAAACTTAAAGTGTTACTAAACCCAGAACCCCCCATTCACTATACCTGGTCTCACACAGTACACAGAACTGGGAAATGCAATTATTTTAGTAAATGCAAACTGCTAAATACCTTTTCTCATCAGCAGTATATAGCAGTTCTGTGAGTTCTATCTGTTCCTGGTGAAGCTTGTAGGAGTTTTCATACTGCACTGAGCTGTCCTATGAAGCTGAAGGGCTCCAGAGCCTCTGTCTGGACAGTGCTGATTGGCCCTGTGCTGATCACATGCACTCTCCCAAGAAAATAATAACCTCTCTAGCAATACATACCAAACTGAGCATGTGCACCCTGACTCCAAGGGCTGTCTTATTTTTAAGTTAGTGGAAGAAGGGGAGGATCTGTCCATACAGGACCAAACAGCCTTTTTACACAATACAGAGGATTAACCCCTTTAGGTTCCACGATGAGTATAACAAGCATGCTTTACTGCATATACATACTGATTTTACTGTTGTGGGTTTAGTAAAACTTTAAGATGGTTTTGGAGGGGTTAAAGAGTTCAATGGGTTTTAAATAGCTCCAGAGGGTTAAAGTAGAACCTTTCAACTACCTTAGACCTGTTTTTCAGTCAAAAACTCCCCTCATTAGCCTCAATATTTATCTTTCTTCTTCTTTTTTTTTTTTTTTTTTTTTTTTACAAAAAGATAAAAACCACTGTAAAGAAAAATAAAGAGATAGTATACAAATAAAAATCAAGTTTACACACAAAAAAAATTTGAAAACCCCAAACAATGCTAAATTTCACCTTAGCTATAACTCATGTAGAAATCAATTTCTACCTAAATCACTGCACTCATTCCTGCACAGCAATGAGAGAAGCCTTATTACCCTCCCTGCACCAAACCTAGATGGTAAACTCCAGAAAAGCCTGATGAGCTTGCCTTTTTTCCACTTACAAGTAAATATTAGGAAAAAATAACATGAAGCTCTGTTTTTCTGAAATACATATATGTAAAGGTTGGATTTATTTGTAAGCATGAAATATGCAGATTTCTACATAAAAAGGGAAAAGTTTTCTGTGAACAGGACAAAAACAGTTCTTTTAGTAGTCTATGCAAAAACCTGAAAGTGGTGTAGCTGCCTAGCAAATAAGCTGAGAAACCAGATTTATCACAGATGGTGTATGTACCTTTTCTTATTGTGGGCTATCTGCAGTGTCATGGCTACATTATACTCTGAATATGGCCATCTGCAATGCACATCTGTTGCCAGGCATTCAAACTAATAGGCAGGGAGAGACACACACATACACATTAATAGGACTAGTATGAATAAATTGTCACGCCATAGCTGCTTTGTATTTACAGGCTTAAAAAAATAGTCAATTTCAATCATTTTATTTTCTTAGATATTGAAAGGTTTTTTTTAACTAATTAAAAATTAGACAATTTCAATCTTTTTTTTCTTTTAAAACTGAGGTAAGCATTTCCATGTAGAAAACAACTCAAGAAAACAACTGCTTAAACACAATAGTAACAATACCTCCAAACTTTCTGAAATGAAAAAGTGGGACACATTTTAACATAAAACATATAGGCAAAGGAACACAACTACCATGCACCCAGTTACATTAATAATTATGCCCCGTACACATGGTCAGACTTTGTTCGGACATTCCGACAACAAAATCCTAGGATTTTTTCCAACGGATGTTGGCTCAAACTTGTCTTGCATACACATGGTCACACAAAGTTGTCGGAAAATCCGATCGTTTTAAACGCGGTGACGTAAAACATGTACGTCGGGACTATAAACGGGGCAGTGGCCAATAGCTTTCATCTCTTTATTTATTCTGAGCATGCGTGGCACTTTGTCCGTCGGATTTGTGTACATACGATCCGAATTTCCGACAACGGATTTTGTTTTTGGAAAATTTTATCTCCTGCTCTCTAACTTTGTGTGTCGGAAAATCCGATGGAAAATGTCCAATGGAGCCCACACACGGTCGGAATTTCCGACAACACGCTCCGATCGGACATTTTCCATCGGAAAATCCGACCGTGTGTACGGGGCATTATTCAAAAATAATTGACACATTTACAAATAAGTTCTTTTCATTGCTTTTTAAAGGAACCAATTCAATGATTAGGGGTTGCATGAAAGAGTTAGTATAGTGTGACACATTGGACTGATAAATAGTACATTTCTAATAAAAAATACATCAGACCAGAAAAAGGCAACTAAGGAAGGAAAGAAGGCCAGAGAGATATGGTTCCAATTGAAGGACAGTTGGTGGCTGTGTATAATTGCTAGCTTCTATGCCAGCTTAAATCCCACAATGTCTTTCGTTTGTTTCATAAACATTTATTCAACCAGTCATACAATTTAACAGATATGGGGGGATTTACTAAAGTATTGCACACTAAAGTACTAAAGAACATTACAAACTAATTTAGTAAATAAACCTCACTGAGTTTATGAAATGATCAGTCTACTGACATGCCTCGGGTCCCAATTTCCTTTATTATAATATTTAGCTTACTTTAAAGAATAAGCAGCTGAAAAAAGAATAGAGATCTAACTAGCATTTACCTATGGACATTTTGTAAATAAAATAAAATGATTTTATACATTTACATTAAATAGTTTATTTGAATTCTGTAATTTTTTAAATTGTATCAGGACCGTCATGTAACAGAGTAGAGTTGTTGCTAACATTACTTCTTGGTAGACGTATAACTTGAGTATTTGTTTGGTGCACCACAATAAATAATGCAAACTCAAAACCCTTACTGTTATCATTTGTATACTTCTTAAACCATGATATGCGTTTTGAAGATGGTTTTAAGCACCGTAATTAGTACTATTGATTTATGTTCTTTAGAACACAGCAAACACTCAGAAATTAAACTTTGAAGGTTCAGCATGTAAATGTTAAAGTTTCTAAAATGTATTCAAATGTGTCTTTTCCCTTTCACATTGGTAAAGAAATTTTGAAGTGTCAAAATTGTATATCTTATGCTCATTATTAAATGCTAAATACCACAGTGTTTTGAGCTGCCTTGTGGCCATTGTAAAGAAAACAGGTGTTCTGATAGATTATCAAGAGTGAGTCAGTTGATGTGTGGCACAGAATATTAATGAAGGTGGCTACACAAAAGGCTGCTTGGCTTTGTGCACATTACGCTGAAACCTTCATTCTAGACTTCTTTAAGGACAGCTGATAGAAAGGTCTTTATTTATCATCTTTATTTATCATGAATGCCTAACCATGAGTTCTAGCATGAAAAGCAATTAACTGATGTATCATGTTATCCTACTAATACTGCAAATTAATGAGGCTACTGATGCCAAGCCCTTGTGATTACAGGGAAAGAATGAAGCACAGGGATATCAGAAATGGAATTGACTTTACTTAAAAATTATGTTGGTGAATTTCCTACATTGTTAACTGGATTGGTAAAGAAGTACAATATATACTACTGTAGATTGATTGTTCCCTTCCTGAAACACTGTATACGTTTGATTTATCAGCTAGCTAATCAGATCTCATACTGTACCGGAGAGTAATATTTTCCTATAACCAATGCCAAGATTTTGGATTTAGTGCTGACCTAATAATATGGGCCAAAGTCAATGATAGAATTTTTACTGCATTGCCATTGGGAACAGTTACAACTATTGTAATTTAAAATGAGCTCCATTCAACTATCTTCTAGATTCTTGCAGACACAATTATAAATAATTGCATAATAAATGATTTTGTGTGCAGGAAGATAAAGCAATACATTTTATTTTTGTGCTCACTCTGATTTCTGCTGACCTGTAGTCCAGCATATATGTATGTGTATTTAATAATTTAGCAGAAAAAGCAACAGTGTGCAGTAAATTACAACAATCACATTTGTTAGATGATGAGTTTATGTGAAATCTCCATTACCAGATTTATTATTATAATTAGAAACATATTCTAGTTAGATGGAAATGTATTTAAACCACTGAGTGTGTTTCAACATAAAACTGTTGTTGAAGTTACTGTAAATAGTTTTCCACTTCAAAAGGTCTGGCTTTTTGTTTTCCCTTATCACATCTCACATGGGTTGTAAACAGAAGCCTTATTTGAATCCTGCAATCAGGCAGTGCCCATTATACATTTGCTAGGTACAGTGACCAATTAGAGAACATTATATTAGGCACTGTACAGAAAGGAGAGGGGGATATATAATAAATTGTTATCAGGCACTTTCTTTTGTCCTGGGAACACACAAGCACTTAGCATGAACAGACCTGAAGCTGAGAGATAAACTAACTCTATACTTGTACTGTACATTGTAATGTAATAATCATTTTCTGTTCAGTTTGTAAAAATTATGTAACCCAATGTACTTATATGGTACATTGTGTACTGTTTGGTGTGTAATTTGTATATATTAGGTAACCCTATTAGTAAATCTATATTGTAGATCAAAGTACTACTTTAGTTCAGGAATCCTCAGGACTAGCTGTGTATATATAAATACTCATATTTACACTTAACCTAGTTAACACATTTCAGTTTTTTAAATATCATTGACTGCTCTAAGCAAACACTGAAAGTTTATTTTTTTTGGTTGCTGCAGAAATATGTGTTTTGAGCAACAGGGCTCTGCTAATATGAATCTGCCATTTTTGATTATGATCTTGGGAAAGGGTGTCTTTGCCAGTTTTAGAAATGCTTGTTATATCTGACACGATTTTCAAACTAATTGGAAAATGTATGGGAACTATCTTTTTCTTTTCCCCTTAGAAAAAGGAACTTCCTATCAACAGGCATGTTCTATAGTGAACCACTTGGATTAAAGTGTTGTTGTGGTTCTGTCTTGTCCTGCAATGTCAGTAATGATGAGCATAACTCTCACCATCTGCCACTCAGGTCAGAGATGAGCCTTTAAGTATATGGAAACCTATCACTAATTATCTCATATAGGCTTTTGAATGGACCTAGAACAAATAGTAAGGTATATGTAATATATTATGCTTCCTTTCCCGTAACAAATAGCAACATTGAAGGTAAAAAATAAAGAAAAAAAGGTAAATATGCTTACATTATCACCTTCTGTCTGTGATGCCCAGGCAAGGGTGACATCACAATCCTTTTGGTGACATCCCAAAAGAATACAGAGTAATATTCTAAATCTCAGGAGAAGATGCTCCTGTACTGTGTTAGAGTGTCTTACTAGGAGATTTGGGATAACTAAAAGTAATTTTCAATTTTCAATCATTTTTTAAATCTGCAGCTTTCATTAAAATAATATCAAGGCCAAATCAAAACCAAAAAAGAGGTACTTATGGGCACTGATGAGGTGGCATTGATGGGCACTGATAAATGGGCACTGATAGGTAACACTGATATGCAGCACTGATGGGCACTGATAGGCAGCACTGATAGGCAGCACTGATGGGCAGCATTTATATGCACTGATGTGCACTGATAGGCAACACTGATGGGCAGCACTGATGGGAACCTCTGGTTGGCATTACTGGTGGGCACTGACAGGCATCACTGATGGGGCTGCACTGATAATCATTGCACTGATTATAAGTGCAGATGTCCCCAATGAGGAAAGCTGCTTATCGGCTCTCCTCTCTTCACAAGCTGTCAGCATGAGTAGAGGAATACCGATAATTTGCACTTCCTATTTACATGTTACATGTACAAACAGAATGGGCATAACACTGCTGAGATGCAACAACAAAAAATGAAAAAAGATAAAAAACTATGTTTTATAGAAATAAAAATTGACAATTGTTTCTGACACACTCTGCTTTAGCAAACTAATGTCATTTCAGTTAGGCTTTATGTCTACTTTTAAATTGTAATTTCACACAATTAATGATAGTGAAAATAAGTGTAACAGGGTCAATCTAATTGCATCCACAGAATACACCTCAACAAGAACTGTCGGCAATGAAGTGGGCATTGAAGTACAATGTAGATAGAACGAACCTTCAAATGGCAGAAATTTCCTAGGGCTTGGAAAACATGAGGGGTAAGAAGAAGGGTGGAGCGACATAGTTTTAATAATATTCTGAGAATTTGGGATTGGTGTAGAGTATTTGTCATTTATATGTTATGGGGGGGGGTATAAAAAAGGAGGGTGATGGAAGTGAAGGGTAAACTGTATTGGGATAGAACATAAATAAAGATTGGCAATCTTCTCTTTGCTCCCTCACCCAGACACAGAAAAGTCGTTTGGGTAGAAGCCACAGCTATATAGGAGTTTAAATCTGAATTATTGTGATCCCGGTAAGCTTGTATTGATAGACATTGTCTAAATATATGGAGTAGTGTGCCTTTCACTTAGCTGCACTTCCAGCGTGTAGGTGAAACTAAGGGATATATTCTGTGTAAGAGTACCATTACCCTATACCATATGATCATAATCTTTTAACCTGCTTCTCAAATTCTACTAAAGATAGATGATTTGTGGGCAAAGAATGGTACGGTTCTCATTCTTATTTTTGAAGGGGTTCTCAGGGGGTGCATAAGGAGAGCATATACAAGGGTTAACATATGTTGCAATGGGTCAGGATCTACATAAGTTTTTTTAAAAAGAATGAAAGGCAGATGAAGATTGCACAGCCAACCAGAAACAAATAGGTTGTTAGCACATTGACCAGCACATTGAGCTGGAAGTATTTACTGCCCAAACCTGGCTAGGATTGCAGCATATTTCCCTGGAAGCAAGGATCACAGCATGCTGTGTAAAAATCTGCTCAAATACTCAACACTAAGTTTGGGACAGGAATGAACTTTTGTGATCTCAGGTGCAAGATACAGTATGGTCAACTATGGATAAAGGATGCAATTTGCTGGGACCCAACTGAGGGTGTGTCTCAAGACTGGTCTAGAAACCATGGTGTTGAAAGATACAGAGAGAAATGTTGTGTGTGAGAGGCCCCCTCTTTTTCCCTTTCCGTCTCCCTGTTATCTTATCCCCTTTCTCAGTTCCCTATTTGTAACCATAATGTTTGTATATTTATTTGCAAATATAACCAACCCTTGTTTGAACAGTTTGCAGTTCATCACTGGAATCAAAGTAGTTGTAAACCTCAGTTATGAAATCTCAACAACACTCATATATCTGTAGTGTTTACTTATCTATCTCCAAAAGCTTAAAAGTGTTGTCTCTCTCTCTTTTACTTTGATCCTCTGTTATCAGCATGAGCCACTTCTGAGAAGTTTTCCCGACACATAAGATAAGTTTGTGATGGGAGATGGAGCTCAGCATACAGCTTGTCTAATCAGAACACAGCTCTCTATCCTTCTTTCATTCGTGTGCTGTGTGTGTGTGTGTGTGTGTAAGGTGGTGTTCTTTTCCTCCAATCAGCTCTCACACAGTAGGATATAGGAGCTCTAACTGTAGTTCTCCACCCCTTCCTCTCTGCTTCTGACAGATAAAGAAGGTCTTTATCACAAGTCTTTTGTGAAAAACCTCTGTGAGTTTTAGGAGAACAGTTTCTCAGTTTCTGCGGAGTAGTGCGAGCAAAATCTAGACAAAAGATTCCAGCGAGGGATTTTTAAGTATGAGGGTGACTGCTGCAAGTTTTAGAGGGATGGGGAAGTCACCAGTAGAGAGGGAGAGATTGAAGGTGTGGGTTAGAGAGTGAAGAATGGAGCAAGAGGGTGACTGTAATATTTACAAAGGAAATGGGTTCCAGGGAGCAGATAATTAGGTGGGCCTTAGAAAAAAGTATAGTGACTTTCTCTTTAGTAGCACAATTAAACAGGGGAAGTATTGAAGGTGGACATGGAATGTTACATGGGGGGATTTCTTTATTCTCATCATGGATAGTATGAATCTTATATTTGATTTGCGATCTCTCGAGCAGTGAGTGAGATAGTGAGTGGAGGCAGTGAAGGACGAAGTAAAGAGTTAAAGCTTTTCTATTGACATACCTCCCAGCCAGAACCGCGCCCCCCACTTGTCCACCGTGGTGCATACTTGTACTCTTCGGACACAGCTGATCACAGATCAGGGTAAAGGGCCAATGACAGCGGTCCTTTACTATGTGATTGTCTGTGTCCATGACCAATCACAGCTGATTACTACTGTATGTAAACACATTTGCTGGTTATTAGCATTTCTTTCCTCACGCTGTGACGCTGTCACAGCGTGAGGAGAGGAGAGCTGGTAACCAGCAAGTGTGAAAGGGGACATCCACACTGATAATCAGGGCACTGATCATCAGTGTCCTGATGATCCGTGCAGCCCCAGCACTACCCATCAATGCTACCTATTAATGCCAATCAATGCCTATCAGTGCTGCCAATGAGTGCATATCAATTCTGCCAATCAGTGCCCATCAGTGCCTCTTATTAATGCCCATCAGTGTTGCCTATCAGTTCCCATCAGTGCCCTTAAGTGCTGCCTATTAGTGCCAATTAGTGCTGCCTATCAGTGCCACATATCAGTGCAGCCTCATCGGTGCCTCCTCATCAGTGCCCATCAGTGCCGCCTTATCAGTGCCCATCAGTGCAGCCTTATTAGCGCACTTCAGTGAAGGAGAAAATTTACCTGTTTGCAAAATTTTATATCTGAAACCAAGAAAAACTTTTTTTTTTTCAAAATTTTTGATATTTTTTCATTTGTTTAGCAAAAAAAAGTGGTGATTGAATACCACCAAAAGAAAGCTCTATTTGTGTAAAAAAATTATACAGATTTCATGTACATACAGTGCTGCATGACCATGCAATTGTCATTCAAAGCGTGACTCCTCTGAAAGTTGAAAAAAGCTTAAAGTGGTTGTAAAGCCTCTCATATGCCCAGTGAAGTGAATAGCTTCAGTTGATACACAGAGATGAAACAACTCCTCCTACATTTAATTGTTTATCTGCAGCCATCTCTTCTCTACACCCTTTCAAAAGACTATAGGTTCCACCTATACTTTTAACACTTTGTTCATCTTTCTCTTTATTTCCTTCACTATCTCACACAGGATATATTCTTGTCTTGTCTTCTTCTCTTCTCTTCTCTTCTCTTCTCTTCTCTTCTCTTCTCTTCTCTTCTCTTCTCTTCTCTTCTCTTCTCTTCTCTTCTCTTCTCTTCTCTTCTCTTCTCTTCTCTTCTCTTCTCTTCTCTTCTCTTCTCTTCTCTTCTCTTCTCTTCTCTTCTCTTCTCTTCTCTTCTCTTCTTTTCCCTTTCTTTCTTCCTCTTTCATATTTGGTGTTTTTTTGAGTATCTGTTTTTTCATCTATGCTCAGTTCTTCCCTTCATCTGACCTGGTGTATGGGCTTTTCACACTTCTCATCGATAATATCATACATTCAATATATACTACTGACCTCAATCCACAGAAGTGTTGGCTCACTGTCACCTACATTTACACATTGACCTTGGGGAATCCACAGTGCTCCCTGCTTGCCCACGTGTCTCTACTTCAGCTCCCATGCAAGACCTTTCTAAGGCCCCTTTCACACGGACGGATAGAATGGTGCTTTTAGCTGCGGATTTTCTCATTTTCTACCGCAGCTAAAAGCACACAATGCTTTCCTATGGCCCCATTCACACACTGCGTTTAGCTGCGAATTAGATACATGCGGTTCCGTGCGGTTAGAAAAAATAGAATTGACTGTGTCCAGGAGAGATTTAGCGCAGCTATCCACACATAACCACAGGTAATCGCAGTGCACTGTGTCAGTTGCGGATAACAGCGCCGAGCTGCTCATCGGGAAAGGAAAAAATGATTTTTCCTTTCCTGATGAGCGACAAGCACGGGGATCCGACTCGGATCCCCGCCAATGCCCGGCACTGTTTGGTATGAATCTTGAGGGGAAACTCCACGCCAAATTTTAAATAAAAAACGGCGTGGGTTCCCCCCCGGGGCATACCAGGCCCTTTGGTCTGGTATGGATGTTAAGGGGAACCCCCTATGCCGAAAAAAACAGCGTAGGGTCCCCCCAAAATCCATACCAGACCCTTATCCGAGCACGCAACCAGGTAGGTCAGGAAAGGGGGTGGGGATGAGCGAGCACCCCCCCTCCTGAACCGTACCAGGCCGCATGCCCTCAACATGGGGGTGGGTGCTTTGGGGGATGGGGGCCCTGCAGCTCCCCTCCCCCAAAGCACCTTGTCCCCATGTTGATGAGGACAAGGGCCTCTTCCCAGCAACCCTGGCCGTTGGTTGTCGGGGTCTGTGGGCGGGGGGCTTATTGGAATCCGGGAGCCCCCTTTAATAAGGGAGCCCTCAGATCCTGGCCCCCCACCCTATGTGAATGTGTATGGGGTACATAGTACCCCTACCCATTCACCTAGGGAAAAAGTGTCAATAAAAAAACACACTACAGGTTTTTAAAGTAATTTATTAGACAGCTCTGGGGATCTTCTTCTGGCTTCGGGGGTCTTCTTCCAGCTTCGGGGGTCTTCTTCTGACTTCGGGGGTCTCTCCGGTTCTTCTCCGCGCTCTCCGGGTCTTCTGCCGGGCTCCTCCGCTATCTTCTGTTCTTTTGCCGCTCTTTTGCTAGTGGAGAAGCCCGGTCTGCTGCCTTCTGCCTTCTTCCCTCTTCTCTTCTTCCGATGTTGACACGATGCTCTCTCTTGCTTGGAATGCTCTCTGAGCGCTCCACTCTGACTTATATAGGCAGTGACCCTGCCCCCTTATGCCGTCCTAGTCCCTGGACATTGTTGTTAGTAGGATTTTGGATAGTCTATTGCCGCGTACACACGATCGGACTTTACGGCATACTTGGTCTGGCGTACCGGATTTCGTCGGACAATTTGATCGTGTGTGGGCTTCAGCAGACTTTGTTTTATCAAAAGTTTGATGGACTTAGATTTAAAACATGTTTCAAATCAATCCGACGGACTCGAGTCCGGTTGAAAAGTCAGCTCGTCTGTATGCTAGTCCGACGGACAAACACCGAGGCTAGGGCAGCTATTGGCTACAGGCTATGAACTTCCTTGTTTTAGTCCGGTCGTACGTCATCACGTACGAATCCGTCGGACTTTGGTTGATCGTGTGTAGGCAAGTCCGTTCATTCGGAAAGTCCGACGTAAAGTCCGTCGAAAAGTCAGCCGGGCAAAGTATGCCGTAAAGTCCGGTCGTGTGTACGCGACATTATACTTTCTTTGAGAAGGACTCCCGTATGTAGTCAAGTTGAATAAAAGTTTACTAAAAGCAAACACACTGTTCATATTGCAAGTGAAATTGCACTATGCAAGGGAAGTTTCCCCAGAGCTTAAATAATGTGGTAAAGCTTCACTTTGCAAAGAGTAACCAATCATGTGCAAGGAAAAAAAAACATTTTTGCTTGCACATGGTTAGATGATGGAAGTAAGCAGAGCTTCACCTCATATTCACTAAGCTCTTGCAAAGTGAATAGCCTATTTTCCTTTAGAAAATCAACCCCCATAAGTTCGAACCCCCCTAAAGCTTGAGATAAAAAATAGTCATTAGACCTAGAATAAAATGCTTGCAGTTGTTTTGACAGAAAATGTATAAGGTATATAAGAATGAGTGATGGTCATTATTGATTTTTTCAAGTTTTAATTAAGATACCGTTTTGTTTTTTCATGTACTTTTTCTGAACAATGATTGCACTTCATTAAATATGTTGTTTGAAACTAGACTTGTAAAATTTGTAAATATTTAGACCCCTTTCACACTGAGGCGCTTTACAGGTGCTACAGCCCTAAAAATAGCGCCTGCATAGCTCCTGTAAAGAGCCACTCCTGTCACTCCAGTGTGAGCCCAAGTGCTTTCACACTGGAGCAGTGTGCTTGCAGGACGTTAAAAAACTTCTTGCAAGCAGCATCTTTGGAGCGGTGAAGGAGAGGTGTATACACTCCACCTAAACCGCTCCTGCCCATTGAAATCAGCAGCGCAGCAGCACTTTGCGGTGGTCTTAACCCTTTCTCGGCCGCTAGCGGGGGTAAAAGTGCCCCGCTAGCGGCTGAATAGCGCCGCAAAATTGAAGGCAAAGCACCGCTAATAATAGTGGCGCTTTACCGCAGACACACCCACCGTCCCAGTGTGAAGGGGCCTTAAAGTTTTCAGCAACAAGGTTATCTTTTTTCAAAGATTTACTCTTGAATAGGGATAAGCCGAACACCCCCCGGTTCGGTTCGCACCAGAACCTGCGAATGGACCGAAAATTTGCACGAACGTTAGAACCCCATTGATGTCTATGGGACTCGAACGTTCAAAATCAAAAGTGCTAATTTTAAAGGCTAATTTGCATGGTATTGTACTAAAAAGGGTTTGGGGACCCGGGTCCTGCCCCAGGGGACATGTATCAATGCAAAAAAAAGTTTTAAAAACGGCCATTTTTCGGGAGCAGTGATTTTAATGATGCTTAAAGTAAAAAAAAGTGAAATATACCTTTAAATATCGTACCTGGGGGGTGTCTATAGTATGCCTGTAAAGTGGCGCGTGTTTTCTGTGCTTAGAACAGTCCCTGCACAAAATGACATTTTTAAAGGAATAAAAGTCATTTAAAACTGGTTGCGGCTTTAATGTAATGTCGGGTCCTGGCAATATGGATGAAAATCAGTGAGACAAATGTTATGGGTACCACCCAGACCATTACCAAGCCCTTTGGGTCTTGTATGGATATTAAGGGGAACCCCACACCCAAATTAAAAAAAGAAAGGTGTGGGGCCCCCAGGCCCTATATACTCTGAACAGCAGTATACAGGCGGCGCAAACAAGACAGGGACTGTAGGTTTGTTGTTAAGTAGAATCTGTTTGTAATTTTGAACTGGTACATTTTTAACGTGTTTAGCTCCAGCCAAAAAATCTATTTTAAGTTTTTTGGAAAACATAGGGAAGGGTTATCACCCCTGTGACATTTGTTTTGCTGTCTGTGCTCCTCTTCAGAAGATTTCACCTCACTTTTTGTCCCAATGACAAATGTTTTTTGACAATTTGGGGTTTTTAGTGAAACAAGGATTGTTGATAAAGCATCAGTGTAAAGGAGAAACGTTTTTCCCATATTAACTTTTACAGGAGAGAATTTCCCTTCCTAGGGGTAGATTTCATCTCACTTCCTGTTGTCTCCTTCCGTTTGCAAGTAGGAGTCATTTGTAAGTTGGATGTTTGAAAGTAGGGGCCTGCCCTATATACTCAGCAGAAATTTGGGCCTTAGGTGTTGTTGTGGCCACAACACTGTAAGCCCTCACAGGGCCCTGCTGTGAAATATTAGATCAAGAATTGTAATTACATGCCCCTGTTGAACAGGGGCAGAAAAATTGGGCCTTTGGTGGTGGTGGTGGTGGTGCTGGTGCCACAACACTGCAACCCCTCACAGATACTCTAGTTGGAGTGCAGGAACTAGCCCTGCTGCAAAGAATTACATCAAAAATTGTAATTACATGCCCCTGTTAAACAGGGACTGAAAAATTGGGCCTTAGGCACTGGTGCTGGTGCCACAACACTGCAACCCCTCACAGATACTCTAGTTGGAGCGCAGGAACTAGCCCTGCTGCAAAGAATTGCATCAAAAATTGTAATTACACGCCCCTGTTAAGCAGGGGCTGAAAAATTGGGCCTTAGGCACTGGTGCTGGTTCCACAACACTGCAACCCCTCACAGATACTCTAGTTGGAGCGCAGGAACTAGCCCTGCTGCAAAGAATTGCATGAAAAATTGTAATTACACGCCCCGGTTAAACAGGGGCTGAAAAATTGGGCCTTAGGCTCTGGTGCCACAACACTGCAACCCCTCACAGATACTGTAGTTGGAGCGCAGGAACTAGCCCTGCTGCAAAGAATTGCATGAAAAATTGTAATTACCCGCCCCTGTTAAACAGGGGCTGAAAAATTGGGCCTTAGGCACTGGTGGCAACGCCCAAAACCAAAAAAGTTCTTACAAGCTATGAGCATGATCATTGAGGAGGAAGAGGATAATTACTCAGCATAACAGGATAGTCACTCAGCATCAGCATAGGCAGTCTTTGAAGGGATCTGACATTTCAAAAAAAATTATTCGGTTATATCAGCATCAGGTGCTTGGTAGCTGGTGGTGATCCAAGACTGATTCATTTTTATGAAGATCAGTCGATCGACCGAGTCGGTGGGCAGACGTACCCTGTGATCGGTTACAAAGCCTCCAGCAGCACTGAATGTGTGTTCCGAAAGAACACTGGATGCAGGACAGGCCAGTAGCTCAATTGCATACTGTGCTAGCTCCAAACCAGTGATCCATTGTCAAGACCTACAGTAGGTGTCACGGAACGTCCCACACTCCGCTTGAGTGCTTCCGTCATATACCACTTCCTCCCAGTCTGTATACAGATATCCCAACCTCTCTGAGCACAAACAGGGCGACACTTGCTTGTTGCTACCAAGAACTCACTTTATTCAGAACCAGAATACAGTCTTATATACACAGGAGAAGATTACTCTAACAATACAAACGTAACCTAATTAACATGAGCTAATTATCTAATCCTTTATACAGCCTAGGTGACTGAGACATGACCTTTCGCCCAGACTTGTGGTCACCGAGCTTCACACAGTAATATAAACACAATAGCTGGAGCTAATTATAATTAACAATACAAACAAAACCTAATTAACCTAATTAACATGAGCTCCAATAGGAGTCGTCCCGTCTCCTACATTGTATAGAGGACAATGTGATCAGCTCATTCAATTAACAGGTTGCGTTCAGAATCAACCAAACCAATAATAGTCTCTACATACATCCTGGGAGATATTGTGGACAAATATTACTGTCCCATTTTAAGTAATCCAAGATATATTTTCTCACTCACCCTGTGCCAGGATGGCACAGGGTGACTTAGACATAAGATGTATTCTGAGTTCCACGGGCCCTCCTGTCACAGTAGGTGACCGCGATATTGTGTCAATCTCGCCGCATTTCTCGGCGAGATTAAACACCTGCGAGCCCCTTCGCGGGAGCCAGCGCCGAGATGGCTCACTCATCGGGAAAGGAAAACTTTTTTCCTTTCCAGATGAGTGACAGGCATTGTTGACAGCTGTCTGATATGAATCCTGAGGGGGAACACCGCGCCAAATTTTAAATAAAAAAACGGCGTGGGTTCCCCCAGGGGCATACCAGGCCCTTAGGTCTGGTATGGATTGTAAGGGGAACCCCCTACGCCAAAAAATTGGCATGGGGTCCCCCCAAAATCCATACCAGACCCTTATCCGAGCACACAGCCCGGCCGGCCAGGAAGGGTGGTGGGGACGAGCGAGCGGCCCCCCCCTTCTGAGCCGTACCAGGCCACATGCCCTCAACATTGGGGGGTGGGTGCCTTGGGGGAGGGGGGGCAACCTGTGGCCCCCCACCCCAAAGCACCTTGTCCCCATGTTGATGAGGACAAGGGCCTCTTCCCGACAACCCTGGCCGTTGGTTGTCGGGGTCTGCGGGCAGGGTGCTTATCGGAATCCGGGAGCCCCCTTTAATAAGGGGGCCCCCAGATCCCGGCCCCCCACCCTATGTGAATGAGTATGGGGTACATTGTACCCCTACCCATTCACCTAGGGAACAAAGTGTCAATAAAAAAAAACACAGTACACAGATTTTAAGAGTAATTTATTAAGCAGCTCCGGGGTCTTCTTCCGACTTCGGGGGGGTCTCCTTCCGACTTCTCCTGGTGTTCGGCCTCTTCTCCCGGTGTTCAGCCTCTTCTTCCGGGCCCCTCCGCTATCTTCTTCCAGCTCTTTTGCCAGCAGGGGGCCTGGTCTGCTGCCGCTGCCTTGCCGCCGCTGTCTCGTCGCTTCTTCTCCCGGGCCCCTCCGCTATCTTCTTCCAACTCTTTTGCAAGCAGGGGGCCCGGTCTGCTGCCGCTGTCTTGTCGCCACTGTCTCGTCACTTCTTCTCTTCTTCCGATGTTGACACAACGCTCTCTCCGGCTGGAATGCTGTGTGCGAGCTACGGAGCTCTGGCGTCATAAGGGGGTGTGACCCCAGAGTCCCTGCACATGCTGGGACCGTGATGTCACAAGGGGGCGGGGTCACCGCCTATATAAATGGCTCCGCAGCTCGCACACAGCATTCCAGCCGGAGAGAGCGTCGTGTCAACATCGGAAGAAGAGAAGAAGCGGTGAGACAGCGGCGAGACAGCAGCGACAAGACAGCAGCAGCAGACCGGGCCCCCTGCTGGCAAAAGAGCTGGAAGAAGATAGCGGAGGGGCCCGGAAGAAGAAGCGACGAGACAGCGGCGACAAGACAGCAGCAGCAGACCGGGCCCCCTGCTGGCAAAAGAGCTGGAAGAAGATAGCGGAGGGGCCCGGGAGAAGAAGCGACGAGACAGCAGCGACAAGACAGCGGCAGCAGACTGGGCCCCCTGCTGGCAAAAGAGCTGGAAGAAGATAGCGGAGGGGCCCGGGAGAAGAGGCCGAACACCGGGAGAAGAGGCCGAACACCGGGAGAAGTCGGAAGGAGACTCCCGAAGTCGGAAGAAGACCCCGGAGCTGCCTAATAAATTACTCTTAAAATCTGTGTACTTTGTTTTTTTTTTTTTATTGACACTTTTTTCCCTAGGTGAATGGGTAGGGGTACCATGTACCCCATACTCATTCACATAGGGTGGGGGGCTGGGATCTGGGGGCCCCCTTATTAAAGGGGGCTCCTGGATTCCGATAAGCCCCCCGCCCGCAGACCCCGACAACCAACGGCCAGGGTTGTTGGGAAGAGGCCCTTGTCCTCATCAACATGGGGACAAAGTGCTTTGGGGTGGGGGGCCGCAGGGCGCCCCCCTCCCCCAAGGCACTCACCCCCCCATGTTGAGGGCATGCGGCCTGTTACGGCTCAGGAGGGGGGCGCTCGCTCATCCCCACCCCCTTTCCTGACCGGCCAGGCTGCACCCTCGGATAAGGGTCTGGTATGGATTTTGGGGGGACCCCCACACCGATTTTTGCGGCGTAGGGGGTTCCCCTTACAATCCATACCAGACCTAAGGGCCTGGTATGCCCCTGGGGCAGAACCCACGCCATTTTTTTATTTAAAATTTGGCGTGGCGTTCCCCCTCAGGATTCATACCAGACAGCTGTCAGCACTGCCTGTCACTCATCGCGAAAGGAAAAAAAGTTTTCCTTTCCCGATGAGCAAGCCAGCGCGACATGCACAGTACCCTGTCGCCGAGAACCAGCGTGACAATCTTGCGGTCAGGTACTGTAGTAACCCAAAAGATTTTGGGTGGGAAAGATGTCCAAGTCAGATCGTGTCCCTAGGTATTCCTGCACCATGTAAAACAGACGCTGGTGATGTTTGCCGGAACCGATCATACCTTGGGGCTGCGGACTAAAAAATTGTCTGAACGCATCAGTCAGACGGCCACCTTCTCCACCACTCCTTCTTTGACTGCCTGAAGCCTCAGCAACACGTTGTCCAGAAACAGGAGTTTGTAACCTCCCAGTCTCTGGGAACGCATTGCCCAGACCTTTCTGCAAGGCCTCCCAAAGATGTTTCATCCTCTGCGATGGCAAGATAAGGTCCGCAACCTTACCCTTGTAACATGGATCAAGGAGGGTTGCCAGCCAGTATTGTTCCTTCTCCTTGATACCATGAATACGAGGATCCTTCCGCAGGCTTTGCAGGATCAGGGAGGCCATGCAACATAGGTTTGCTGAGGCATTCGGTCCGGAGTCCTCTGGGTCACTAAGGACGACATGATCCGCAGCCCCCTCCTCCCATCCACGTAGTCCATGTGTTTCTTGGGACTGTAAATGATCCCTTAAAGACTGCTGCTGATGCTGAGTGCCAGGCTCCACCTCCATACTGACACAATCCTCCTCCTCCTCCTCTTCCTGTGTAAACAGCGGGCACGCAGGAACACTGTCTGGATAAAGGGGGCCTTGAGAGCTAAGGAAGTCCTCCTCTTCCTGCCTCTGTTCTGCCTCAAGTGCCCTGTCCATTATTGCACGCAGCGTGTGCTCCAACAGGTGGACAAGGGGGACAGTGTCACTGATGCATGCACTGTCACTGCTCACCATCCTCGTGGCCTCCTCAAATGGTGACAGGACAGTGCATGCATCCCTGATCATGGCCCACTGGCATGGGGAAAATAAACAAGCTCCCCTGACCCTGTCCTGGTGCCCTAGTCACACAGGTACTCATTGATGGCCCTCTGCTGGGTGTGCAGCCACTGCAGCATGGCCAACGTTGAGTTCCACCTGGTGGGCATATCACAGATTAGGCAGTTCTTGGGCAGGTTAAATTCCTTTTGGAGGTTTGCCAGCCGAGCACTGGCATTTTATGACCGGCGGAAATGCACACGGACTTTCTTGGCCTGCCTCAGGACATCCTGTAAGCCCGGGCACCTGCCCAAGAACCGCTGCACCACCAAGTTAAGGACATGAGCCAAACAGGGCACATGGGTCATTTGTCCCTGTTGGAGGGCGGAGAGGAGGTTGGTGCCATTGTCGCAAACCACCATTCCTGCCTTAAGTTGGCATGGTGTCAACCACCTCTGAACCTGCCCCTGCAGAGCTGACAGAACCTTTGCCCCAGTGTGGCTCCTGTCCCCCAAGCACACCAGCTCAAGCACCGTGTGACGGGAGAGCCCGTGGAACTCAGAATACATCTTATGTCTAAGTCGCCCTGTGCCATCCTGGCACAGGGTGAGTGAGAAAATATATCTTGGACTACTTAAAATGGGACAGTAATATTTGTCCACAATATCTCCCAGGATGTATGTAGAGACTATTATTGGTTTGGTTGATTCTGAACGCAACCTGTTAATTGAATGAGCTGATCACATTGTCCTCTATACAATGTAGGAGACGGGACGACTCCTATTGGAGCTCATGTTAATTAGGTTAATTAGGTTTTGTTTGTATTGTTAATTGTAATTAGCTCCAGCTATTGTGTTTATATTACTGGGTGAAGCTCGGTGCCCACAAGTCTGGGCGAAAGGTCATGTCTCAGTCACCTAGGCTGTATAAAGGATTAGATAATTAGCTCATGTTAATTAGGTTACAGTTGTATTGTTAGAGGAGGTTCCAACGGCATATAAAGTCTTGTAATTTTGATTCTAAATAAAGTTAGTCCTGATGTACTCCAAGACTGGTGTTGTCTAGTTCTTGGGGGTTCCTATAGCCAGATCCATTGGACTCGTGTTCCAGAACTTAGGAAGCGGTATATGACGGAAGCACTCAAGCGGAGTGTGGGACGTTCCGTGACATTGGTGGCGGGAAAGCTTCCTACAGTCTGGGAAATCTAAACCTCCAACTGGATCCAAGATCAGGATAGCAGACTTCAGTCACCCCAGCGGAGATATGGACCTGGCATCAGAATTCCCGGGGCTTCTGCGGATCATCCTTTCAACATACACCAGGACTGTGTCTGTGGATGAATACCTGGAGCTTAGGCAGCAAATTCGGGTGGAGCTCTGGATTGCAGCCCTCCGACTCTCTGGTATAAAACAGGGCAAGTACTTTCCAACCCAAGAGCAACGGGCCAGTGACCAAAGGGCATTGCGGATGGCATTCCTGGGAGAGCGGCCCCAGGAGCAATGGGTGACTGAGTTGGACAGGTTGGTCCAGCAGGAGATAGAGCTGGACAATCGTTATCGGGCTCTGCAATGGCACGCAGAGGAGGGATATTTAGGGGAGACAACAGAATGCTCTCCGGAGGGTTATGACTTTGGCGGCCCTGGATTGCTGTGGGATAGCCTTACAGATCTTTTTATGTTTGGCGATGAAGGGGAACCTGACCTTGAGGACCTCAGAGAATATAGAGAGTCTATGCTCGGTCTTGCAGGGGTCTCAGAGCTCAAACCTGATCTGGACCATTTGCTAAGGAAGGAACAGCATCTGGAAAGGGCATACAGGAAACTGCTAGAACAAGTTCAGCAGCATGCCAGAGAATCGGCAGTGGAAAATCCGGAGATTGCCGTCCCCAAACCTGAAGTGCTGACAACAGGGCAGAGCTCTGCAAACCTCTGCCCAGAAATGATAGCATCTTCTGGGTTCCATGGACAGGAGATGGTGAACCTCTATCCCCAGACATCAGTTGCAGAGACATGGGATTTGATAGACTTTTCTGCTGAGGAAGAACAACCTGATGAGCCTCCAGCAGAAGAGCTGCTATCAGGGCCAAAGTTCACTGTGTTCTGCACAGCACCAACAGTGGCTTCGGCCTTCCTGAGAGAAGAGGTAGTCGGCCTTTCTCCCACAACACTGACAGGGACATGTGATTTTCTGCCAGCAGCATCTATGGAGTTAAAACAAACTTCTCCAGCTGAAGATCTGGCAACTGAACAGAGGATCCAAGACCTCTGTCCCACACTTTTACCAATTCCAGAGACTGGGGATTTAATAGACGTTTCTGTAGAGGAGGAACCACCTGGCAAACCCCCAGCAGAAGTGCTGGCAACCGGACAGAGGGTCCAAGACCTCTGCCCCATACCTGCAGCAATTGTGGAGGCTCAGAGTGAGAAGATGGCAATCACTTCCCAGCAGCAGATACAGGGGGAGAAGGGAGAGGAGGTGTGTGTTGTCCCTCCCCAACAGTTGGCCAGGGTGGAGGAAGCGGGCTTTCCTCCCCAGCAAAGATCCGTGTACCTGGGAGACAGTACCATCGACATGTCGTCCCAGCAGCCAGATGAGGGAATAGAAAAGGAAGCAGCCGGCTCACTTCCCCAATGGCAGCTACACAGTTTGGGAGTGGAGGAAGCCAGCCTCCTGCCCCAACGGTTAGCCGGAGCGGAGGATGCGGAGTCCCCAGCAGAAGTGCTGGCAACAGGGCAGAGTGTTACCAACCTCTGCCCAGCACCGGCAACAACTACAGAGTTCCAGGGAGGCGGGGTAGTCGGCCTCCCTCTCCAACAGTTAGCCGGAACAGATGGTGTGGGGTTTCCAGCAGAAGGGCTGGCAACAGGGCCGAGGACTGCTGGACTCTGCCCTCAACTAACAGAGGATGGATTTCCTGTGAAGGTGGATGGGACTTCAGTCTCCACCTGTATACCCCAGGGATGCTGGGCAGTGGGCCCCGATCCCCAACAGCATGACAGAGTGAGCCCAGACACCCTGTCTTCTCTCCAGCGGCAGAAAGGATTCCAGGGAGAAGGGCCAGTCCAGGCCTCTCCCCAGCGGCAGAAATGTTCTCTGAGAGAGGCAGAGGTTGGCTGGGTGAGTCATACTCTGTTTGGAACAATTTGTTTGGGGTACTGTGTGGGTACAGGCATTAGAGGACTGGAACTACTTACTAACTTCGGAGTCAACCCGTCTGGGGTCTTCTCCTGTGTTAGTCTCCTGCCGAAAGGGGAGAGATGTGACGGGAGGGCCCGTGGAACTCAGAATACATCTTATGTCTAAGTCACCCTGTGCCATCCTGGCACAGGGTGAGTGAGAAAATATATCTTGGACTACTTAAAATGGGACAGTAATATTTGTCCACAATATCTCCCAGGATGTATGTAGAGACTATTATTGGTTTGGTTGATTCTGAACGCAACCTGTTAATTGAATGAGCTGATCACATTGTCCTCTATACAATGTAGGAGACGGGACAACTCCTATTGGAGCTCATGTTAATTAGGTTAATTAGGTTTTGTTTGTATTGTTAATTGTAATTAGCTCCAGCTATTGTGTTTATATTACTGTGTGAAGCTCGGTGCCTACAAGTCTGGGCGAAAGGTCATGTCTCAGTCACCTAGGCTGTATAAAGGATTAGATAATTAGCTCATGTTAATTAGGTTACAGTTGTATTGTTAGAGGAGGTTCCAACGGCATATAAAGTCTTGTAATTTTGATTCTAAATAAAGTTAGTCCTGATGTACTCCAAGACTGGTGTTGTCTAGTTCTTGGGGGTTCCTATAGCCAGATCCATTGGACTCGTGTTCCAGAACTTAGGAAGCGGTATATGATGGAAGCACTCAAGCGGAGTGTGGGACGTTCCGTGACACACCGCATGGCATCTTTTGGCCTGCGTACTTTCGTAGCCCCTTAAACGCCTACGGAGCACCGCTGGTTCCGAGGACAAAGCACAGGAAGAGGCCATGGAGGAAGAAGAAGAGGAGTGGGTGGAGAAGAGAGGTGTGTCAGAATCACTAGTAGTGGCATTTTGGAGGCGTGGTGGCGGAACAACCTCCAACACTACTGCCCCTTGTCCTGCATCCTTCCCAGCTGCCATAAGAGTCACGCAATGCGCCATGAAACTTAGGTAACGTCCCTGTTAATGCCTGCTGGACCATGAGTCAGCGGTAATATGCATCTTACCGCTCACCGCCCTGTACAGTGAGGCCAAGACATTGCCTTCCACATGCCGGTGGAGAGCCAGAATCGCCTTCCGTGAGAAAAAGTGGCGTTTGGGAACCTGCCACTCAGGAACCACACATTCCACAAACTCACGGAAGGGGGCAGAGTCTACCAAATGAAAAGGTAGCAGTTGAAGTGCTAGCAATTTTGCCAAGCTAGCATTCAACTGCTGGGCATGTGAATGGCTGGGAGCAAACTTCTTTTTGCAGTGCAGCAGCAGGGAAATTTGCCTGGTACAATCTGACGTTGGTGTACCGATAGTAGATTGCCTGCAAGTACTTGGCTGTGACACACCTAATTCTACACCTTCATTCCTCTCAGTGCAGGTCTCAGAGAGGACTGAAGGTATAGTGGGTTGGAGATCCCAGCTGATGAGGAGTAAGGAGAGGTCCTCTTTGTTTTTTGGTGTGGGTCTTTTAGGTACGCTTGCCAGCGAACTGCATGGCAGGTCAACATATGTCTGGTCAAGCATGTGGTGCCCAAGCAGCAGATGTTTTGGCCACGCGAGATACGCTTGAGACATATGTAGCAAATAGCAGTGGTGCCATCTGATGCACTCGTCTCAAAAAAGGGCCACACCAAAGAACTTTTGGAATAACACGCAGAGACAGCAGCACCCTGCACATGCGGAGCTCTGAGGTGTGATGCAGTCAGTGTGCTGCCTCTGGAGGGCATCCGGCCTCTTCGGTGATGTGCCTCCTCCTCCTCTCTCCTATCAGGCACCCATGTTGAGTCAGCGACCTCATCATCCCCTCCCTCCTCATCACAGGAGCAAAACTGGCTGTATGCTACAGCAGGGGGAACATGACTGCCAGATTGCTGTCCTTCTTGGGCACCCCCTCTGTCCGTGCTCACGTTACTGCCTTCATCTAGCTCAGTATCATCATCAGAGCCTTCTAAACACTGGGCATCCTCCTGGAGCACGTACCCAACACTGTGGTCAAACAGTTCGAGGGACTCCTCAGGAGGACATGGTGGGGCTAGGGAAAAAGTCACTGATGCCATTGAGCCGAGGGAAGAGGCCGCATTGGCAGCTGCTTTGCCAGACAAAGTATCCTGAGCATGGGTGAGAGAGGATGAGGAGGATGATGATGGCTTGGTCATTCACTCGACCAAATCTTCTGCATGTTGCGGCTCAACACAGCCAGCTGCCGAAAAAAAGGCCAAGCGTGTCCCACGGTCATGTGCTGATGAGGATGCACCGTGTCCACGACCAGCACTGTTGCCTCTAAACACAGAGCCTGCTTGCCCTCTTTTATTGGCTTGTGAATGTCTGCCTCTCCTTGTTGGCCTTCCAGACAGTATATATACATATACTGATACTGCAGCTAGCAAAATCAACTGCCTGCCTGTAGTATTATTAGTATGAGAACACCACCAATCTACTACAGGTAGCTTTAGCTGAACACTGTGCAGAGGTCGCACTACACTAACTTGTAGCTTTAGCTGAACACTGTGCAGAGGTCACACTACACTAACTTGTAGCTTTAGCTGAACACTGTGCAGAGGTCGCACTACACTAACTTGTAGCTTTATCTGAAAACTGAGCATAGGACGCACTACACTAACGTTTAAATAATGTAGCTGCCTGCGGTAGTGATAGGATCAGGAAAACACGACCAACCTTTTACAGCTAGCTTTAGCTGAAGACTGTGCAGAGGTCGCACTACACTAACGTGTAAATAATGTAGCTGCCTGCGGTAGTGATAAGATCAGGAAAACACCACCAACCTTCTAAAGGTAGCTTTATCTGAACACTGTGCAGAGGTCGCACTACACTAACGTGTAAAAAATGTAGCTGCCTGCGGTAGTGGTAGGATCAGCAAAACACCACCAACCTTCTACAGGTAGCTTTAGCTGAACACTGTGCAGAGGTCGCACTACACTAACTTGTAGTTTTAGCTGAACACTGTGCAGAGGCCGCACTACACTAACTTGTAGCTTTAGCTGAACACTGTGCAGAGGTCGCACTACACTAACTTGTAGCTTTAGCTGAAAACTGTGCAGAGGATGCACTACACTAACGTTTAAATAATGTAGCTTCCTGCGGTAGTGATAGGATCGGGAAAACACCACCAACCTTCTACAGGTAGCTTTAGCTGAACACTGTGCAGAGGTCGCACTACACTAACACGTAAATAATGTAGCTGCCTGCGGTAATGATAGGATCAGGAAAACACCACCAACCTTCTACAGGTAGCTTTAGCTGAACACTGTACAGAGGTCGCAATACACTAACGTGTAAATAATGTAGCTGCCTGCGGTAGTGATAGAATCAGGAAAACACCACCAACCTTCTACAGGTAGCTATAGTTGAACACTGCACAGAGGTCGCAATACACTAACGTGTAAATAATGTAGCTGCCTGCGGTAGTGATAGGATTAGGAAAACACCACCAACCTTCTACAGGTAGCTTTAGCTGAACACTGTGCAGAGGTCGCACTACACTAACTTTTAGCTTTAGCTGAACACTGTGCAGAGGTCGCACTACACTAACGTGTAAATAATGTAGCTGTTTGCGGTAATGATAGGATCAGGAAAACACCACCAACCTTCTACAGGTAGCTTTAGCTGAACACTGTGCAGAGTTCGCACTACACTAACGTGTAAATAATGTAGCTGCCTGCGGTAGTGATAGGATCAGGAAAACACCACCAACCTTCTACAGGTAGCTTTAGCTGAACACTGTGCAGAGGTCGCACTACACTAACATGTAAATAATGTAGCTGCCTGCGGTAGTGATAGGATCAGGAAAACACCACCAACCTTCTACAGGTAGCTTTAGTTGAACACTGTACAGAGGTTGCAATAAACTAACTTGTAAATAATGTAGCTGCCTGAAGTAGTGATAGGATCAGGAAAACAGCATCAACCTTTTACAGGTAGCTTTAGCTGAACACTGTGCAGAGGTCGCACTACACTAACTTGTAGCTTTAGCTGAACACTGTGCAGAGGTCACACTACACTAATGTGTAAATAATGTAGCTGCCTGTGGTAGTGATAGGATCAGGAAAAAACCACCAACCTTCTACAGGTAGCTTTAGCTGAACACTGTACAGAGGTCGCAATACACTAACGTGTAAATAATGTAGCTGCCTGCGGTAGTGATAGAATCAGGAAAACACCACCAACCTTCTACAGGTAGCTATAGTTGAACAATGCACAGAGGTCGCAATACACTAACGTGTAAATAATGTAGCTGCCTGCGGTAGTGATAGGATTAGGAAAACACCACCAACCTTCTACAGGTAGCTTTAGCTGAACACTGTGCAGAGGTCGCACTACACTAACTTTTAACTTTAGCTGAACACTGTGCAGAGGTCGCACTACACTAACTTGTAGCTTTAGCTGAACACTGTGCAGAGGTCGCATTACACTAACGTTTAAATAATGTAGCTTCCTGCGGTAGTGATAGGATCAGAAAAACATCAGAGCCTTCTAAACACTGGGCATCCTCCTGGAGCACGTACCCAACACTGTGGTCAAACAGTTCGAGGGACTCCTCAGGAGGACATGGTGGGGCTAGGGAAAAAGTCACTGATGCCATTGAGCCGAGGGAAGAGGCCGCATTGGCAGCTGCTTTGCCAGACAAAGTATCCTGAGCATGGGTGAGAGAGGATGAGGAGGATGATGATGGCTTGGTCATTCACTCGACCAAATCTTCTGCATGTTGCGGCTCAACACAGCCAGCTGCCGAAAAAAAGGCCAAGCGTGTCCCACGGTCATGTGCTGATGAGGATGCACCGTGTCCACGACCAGCACTGTTGCCTCTAAACACAGAGCCTGCTTGCCCTCTTTTATTGGCTTGTGAATGTCTGCCTCTCCTTGTTGGCCTTCCAGACAGTATATATACATATACTGATACTGCAGCTAGCAAAATCAACTGCCTGCCTGTAGTATTATTAGTATGAGAACACCACCAATCTACTACAGGTAGCTTTAGCTGAACACTGTGCAGAGGTCGCACTACACTAACTTGTAGCTTTAGCTGAACACTGTGCAGAGGTCACACTACACTAACTTGTAGCTTTAGCTGAACACTGTGCAGAGGTCGCACTACACTAACTTGTAGCTTTATCTGAAAACTGAGCATAGGACGCACTACACTAACGTTTAAATAATGTAGCTGCCTGCGGTAGTGATAGGATCAGGAAAACACGACCAACCTTTTACAGCTAGCTTTAGCTGAAGACTGTGCAGAGGTCGCACTACACTAACGTGTAAATAATGTAGCTGCCTGCGGTAGTGATAAGATCAGGAAAACACCACCAACCTTCTAAAGGTAGCTTTATCTGAACACTGTGCAGAGGTCGCACTACACTAACGTGTAAAAAATGTAGCTGCCTGCGGTAGTGGTAGGATCAGCAAAACACCACCAACCTTCTACAGGTAGCTTTAGCTGAACACTGTGCAGAGGTCGCACTACACTAACTTGTAGTTTTAGCTGAACACTGTGCAGAGGCCGCACTACACTAACTTGTAGCTTTAGCTGAACACTGTGCAGAGGTCGCACTACACTAACTTGTAGCTTTAGCTGAAAACTGTGCAGAGGATGCACTACACTAACGTTTAAATAATGTAGCTTCCTGCGGTAGTGATAGGATCGGGAAAACACCACCAACCTTCTACAGGTAGCTTTAGCTGAACACTGTGCAGAGGTCGCACTACACTAACACGTAAATAATGTAGCTGCCTGCGGTAATGATAGGATCAGGAAAACACCACCAACCTTCTACAGGTAGCTTTAGCTGAACACTGTACAGAGGTCGCAATACACTAACGTGTAAATAATGTAGCTGCCTGCGGTAGTGATAGAATCAGGAAAACACCACCAACCTTCTACAGGTAGCTATAGTTGAACACTGCACAGAGGTCGCAATACACTAACGTGTAAATAATGTAGCTGCCTGCGGTAGTGATAGGATTAGGAAAACACCACCAACCTTCTACAGGTAGCTTTAGCTGAACACTGTGCAGAGGTCGCACTACACTAACTTTTAGCTTTAGCTGAACACTGTGCAGAGGTCGCACTACACTAACGTGTAAATAATGTAGCTGTTTGCGGTAATGATAGGATCAGGAAAACACCACCAACCTTCTACAGGTAGCTTTAGCTGAACACTGTGCAGAGTTCGCACTACACTAACGTGTAAATAATGTAGCTGCCTGCGGTAGTGATAGGATCAGGAAAACACCACCAACCTTCTACAGGTAGCTTTAGCTGAACACTGTGCAGAGGTCGCACTACACTAACATGTAAATAATGTAGCTGCCTGCGGTAGTGATAGGATCAGGAAAACACCACCAACCTTCTACAGGTAGCTTTAGTTGAACACTGTACAGAGGTTGCAATAAACTAACTTGTAAATAATGTAGCTGCCTGAAGTAGTGATAGGATCAGGAAAACAGCATCAACCTTTTACAGGTAGCTTTAGCTGAACACTGTGCAGAGGTCGCACTACACTAACTTGTAGCTTTAGCTGAACACTGTGCAGAGGTCACACTACACTAATGTGTAAATAATGTAGCTGCCTGTGGTAGTGATAGGATCAGGAAAAAACCACCAACCTTCTACAGGTAGCTTTAGCTGAACACTGTACAGAGGTCGCAATACACTAACGTGTAAATAATGTAGCTGCCTGCGGTAGTGATAGAATCAGGAAAACACCACCAACCTTCTACAGGTAGCTATAGTTGAACAATGCACAGAGGTCGCAATACACTAACGTGTAAATAATGTAGCTGCCTGCGGTAGTGATAGGATTAGGAAAACACCACCAACCTTCTACAGGTAGCTTTAGCTGAACACTGTGCAGAGGTCGCACTACACTAACTTTTAACTTTAGCTGAACACTGTGCAGAGGTCGCACTACACTAACTTGTAGCTTTAGCTGAACACTGTGCAGAGGTCGCATTACACTAACGTTTAAATAATGTAGCTTCCTGCGGTAGTGATAGGATCAGAAAAACATCAGAGCCTTCTAAACACTGGGCATCCTCCTGGAGCACGTACCCAACACTGTGGTCAAACAGTTCGAGGGACTCCTCAGGAGGACATGGTGGGGCTAGGGAAAAAGTCACTGATGCCATTGAGCCGAGGGAAGAGGCCGCATTGGCAGCTGCTTTGCCAGACAAAGTATCCTGAGCATGGGTGAGAGAGGATGAGGAGGATGATGATGGCTTGGTCATTCACTCGACCAAATCTTCTGCATGTTGCGGCTCAACACAGCCAGCTGCCGAAAAAAAGGCCAAGCGTGTCCCACGGTCATGTGCTGATGAGGATGCACCGTGTCCACGACCAGCACTGTTGCCTCTAAACACAGAGCCTGCTTGCCCTCTTTTATTGGCTTGTGAATGTCTGCCTCTCCTTGTTGGCCTTCCAGACAGTATATATACATATACTGATACTGCAGCTAGCAAAATCAACTGCCTGCCTGTAGTATTATTAGTATGAGAACACCACCAATCTACTACAGGTAGCTTTAGCTGAACACTGTGCAGAGGTCGCACTACACTAACTTGTAGCTTTAGCTGAACACTGTGCAGAGGTCACACTACACTAACTTGTAGCTTTAGCTGAACACTGGGCAGAGGTCGCACTACACTAACTTGTAGCTTTATCTGAAAACTGAGCATAGGACGCACTACACTAACGTTTAAATAATGTAGCTGCCTGCGGTAGTGATAGGATCAGGAAAACACGACCAACCTTTTACAGCTAGCTTTAGCTGAAGACTGTGCAGAGGTCGCACTACACTAACGTGTAAATAATGTAGCTGCCTGCGGTAGTGATAAGATCAGGAAAACACCACCAACCTTCTAAAGGTAGCTTTATCTGAACACTGTGCAGAGGTCGCACTACACTAACGTGTAAAAAATGTAGCTGCCTGCGGTAGTGGTAGGATCAGCAAAACACCACCAACCTTCTACAGGTAGCTTTAGCTGAACACTGTGCAGAGGTCGCACTACACTAACTTGTAGTTTTAGCTGAACACTGTGCAGAGGCCGCACTACACTAACTTGTAGCTTTAGCTGAACACTGTGCAGAGGTCGCACTACACTAACTTGTAGCTTTAGCTGAAAACTGTGCAGAGGATGCACTACACTAACGTTTAAATAATGTAGCTTCCTGCGGTAGTGATAGGATCAGGAAAACACCACCAACCTTCTACAGGTAGCTTTAGCTGAACACTGTGCAGAGGTCGCACTACACTAACACGTAAATAATGTAGCTGCCTGCGGTAATGATAGGATCAGGAAAACACCACCAACCTTCTACAGGTAGCTTTAGCTGAACACTGTACAGAGGTCGCAATACACTAACGTGTAAATAATGTAGCTGCCTGCGGTAGTGATAGAATCAGGAAAACACCACCAACCTTCTACAGGTAGCTATAGTTGAACACTGCACAGAGGTCGCAATACACTAACGTGTAAATAATGTAGCTGCCTGCGGTAGTGATAGGATTAGGAAAACACCACCAACCTTCTACAGGTAGCTTTAGCTGAACACTGTGCAGAGGTCGCACTACACTAACTTTTAGCTTTAGCTGAACACTGTGCAGAGGTCGCACTACACTAACGTGTAAATAATGTAGCTGCTTGCGGTAATGATAGGATCAGGAAAACACCACCAACCTTCTACAGGTAGCTTTAACTGAACACTGTGCAGAGTTCGCACTACACTAACGTGTAAATAATGTAGCTGCCTGCGGTAGTGATAGGATCAGGAAAACACCACCAACCTTCTACAGGTAGCTTTAGCTGAACACTGTGCAGAGGTCGCACTACACTAACATGTAAATAATGTAGCTGCCTGCAGTAGTGATAGGATCAGGAAAACACCACCAACCTTCTACAGGTAGCTTTAGTTGAACACTGTACAGAGGTTGCAATAAACTAACTTGTAAATAATGTAGCTGCCTGAAGTAGTGATAGGATCAGGAAAACAGCATCAACCTTTTACAGGTAGCTTTAGCTGAACACTGTGCAGAGGTCGCACTACACTAACTTGTAGCTTTAGCTGAACACTGTGCAGAGGTCACACTACACTAATGTGTAAATAATGTAGCTGCCTGTGGTAGTGATAGGATCAGGAAAAAACCACCAACCTTCTACAGGTAGCTTTAGCTGAACACTGTACAGAGGTCGCAATACACTAACGTGTAAATAATGTAGCTGCCTGCGGTAGTGATAGAATCAGGAAAACACCACCAACCTTCTACAGGTAGCTATAGTTGAACAATGCACAGAGGTCGCAATACACTAACGTGTAAATAATGTAGCTGCCTGTGGTAGTGATAGGATTAGGAAAACACCACCAACCTTCTACAGGTAGCTTTAGCTGAACACTGTGCAGAGGTCGCACTACACTAACTTTTAACTTTAGCTGAACACTGTGCAGAGGTCGCACTACACTAACTTGTAGCTTTAGCTGAACACTGTGCAGAGGTCGCATTACACTAACGTTTAAATAATGTAGCTTCCTGCGGTAGTGATAGGATCAGAAAAACACGATCAACCTTCTACAGGTAGCTTTAGCTGAACACTGTGCAGAGGTCGCACTACACTAACGTGTAAATAATGTAGCTGCCTGCGGTAGTGATAGGATCAGGAAAACACCACCAACCTTCTAAAGGTAGCTTTAGTTGAACACTGCACAGAGGTCGCAATACACTAATGTGTAAATAATGTAGCTGCCTGCGGTAGTGATAGGATCAGGAAAACACCACCAATCTTCTACAGGTAGCTTTAGCTGAAAACTGTGCAGAGGGCGCACTACACTAACTTGTAAATAATGTAGCTGCCTGTGGTAGTGATAGGATCAGGAAAACACCACCAACCTTCTACAGGTAGCTTTAGTTGAACACTGTACAGAGATAGCAATACACGAACGTGTAAATAATGTTGCTGCCTGTGGTAATGATAGGATCAGGAAAACACCACCAACCATCTACAGGTAGCTTTAGTTGAACACTGTACAGAGGTTGCAATACACTAACATGTAAATAATGTAGCTGCCTGAAGTAGTGGTAGGATCAGGAAAACAGCACCAACCTTTTACAGGTAGCTTTAGCTGAACACTGTGCAGAGGTCGCACTACACTAACTTGTAGCTTTAGCTGAATACTGTGCAGAGGTCGCACTACACTAACTTGTAGCTTTAGCTGAACACTGTGCAGAGGTCACACTACACTAATGTGTAAATAATGTAGCTGCCTGTGGTAGTGATAGGATCAGGAAAACAACACCAACCTTCTACAGGTAGCTTTAGCTGAACACTGTGCAGAGGTCGCACTACACTAACGTGTAAATAATGTAGCTGACTGCGGTAGTGGTAGGATCAGGAAAACACCACCAACCTTCTACAGGTCGCTTTAGCTGAACACTGTGCAGAGGTCGCAAAACACTAACTTGTAGCTTTAGCTGAACACTGTGCAGAGGTCGCACTACACTAACTTGTAGCTTTAGCTGAATACTGTGCAGAGGTCACACTACACTAACTTGTAGCTTTAGCTGAACACTGTGCAGAGGTCACACTACACTAATGTGTAAATAAAGTAGCTGCCTGCAGTAGTGATAGGATCAGGAATACAACACCAACCTTCTACAGGTAGCTTTAGCTGAACACTGTGCAGAGGTCGCACTACACTAACTTGTAGCTTTAGCTGAACACTGTGCAGAGGTCGCACTACACTGACTTGGAGCTTTAGCTGAACACCGTGCAGAGGTCACACTACACTAACGTGTAAATAATGTAGCTGCCTATGGTAGTGATAGGATCAGGAAAACAACACCAACCTTCTACAGGTAGCTTTAGCTGAACACTGTGCACAGGTCGCACTACACTAACTTGTAGCTTTAGCTGAACACTATGCAGAGGTCACACTACACTAACGTGCAAATAATGTAGCTGCCTGCGGTAGTGATAGGTTTAGGAAAACAACACCAACCTTCTACAGGTAGCTGTAGCTGAACACTTTGCAGTGGTCGCACTACACTAACTTATAGCTTTAGCTGAACACTGTGCAGAGGTCTCACTACACTAACTTGTAGCTTTAGCTGAACACTGTGCAGAGGTCGCACTACACTAACGTGTAAATAATGTAGCTGCCTGTGGTAGTGATAGGATCAGAAAAACAACACCAACCTTCTACAGGTAGCTTTAGCTGAACACTGTGCAGAGGTCACAGTACACTAACGGGTAAATAATGTGGCTGCCAGCGGTAGTGATAGGTTTAGGAACACAACACCAACCTTCTACATGTAGCTGTAGCTGAACACTTTGAAGAGGTCGCACTACACTAACTTGTAGCTTTAGCTGAACACTGTGCAGAGGTCACACTACACTAACGTGTAAATAATGTAGTTGCCTACAGTAGTGATAGGATCAGGAAAATAACACGAACCTTCCACAGGTAGCTTGAGCTGAACACTGTGCAGAGGTCGCACTACACTAACGTGTAAATAATGTAGCTGCCTGCAGTAGTGATAGTATCAGGAAAACAACACGAACCTTGTACAGGTAGCTTTAGCTGAACATTGTGCAGAGGTCACACTACACTAACTTTTAGCTTTAGCTGAACACTGAGCAGAGGTCGCACTACACTAAATTGTAGCTTTAGCTGAACACTGTGCAGAGGTCGCACTACACTAACTTGTAGCTTTAGTTGAACACTGTGCAGATGTCGCACTACACTAACTTGTAGCTTTAGCTCAACACTGTGCAGAGGACGCACTACACTAACATTTAAATAATGTAGCTTCCTGCGGTAGTGATAGGATCAGGAAAACACCACCAACGTTCTACAGGTAGCTTTAGCTGAACACTGTGCAGAGGTCGCACTACACTAACGTGGAAATAAGGTAGCTGCTTGCGGTAATGATAGGATCAGGAAAACACCACCAATCTTCTAAAGGTAGCTTTAGCTGAACACTGTGCAGCGGTCGCACTATACTAACGTGTAAATAATGTAGCTGCCGATGGTAGTGATAGGATCAGGAAAACACCACCAACCTTCTACAGGTAGCTTAAGTTGAACACTGTACAAAGGTCGCAATACACTAACGTGTAAATAATGTAGCTGCCTGCGGTAGTGATAGGATCCGGAAAACAACACCAACCTTCTACAGGTATCTTTAGTTGAACACTGTACAGAGGTCGCAATACACTAACGTGTAAATAATGTAACTGCCTGCGGTAATGATAGGATCAGGAAAACACCACCAACATTCTACAGGTAGCTTTAGTTGAACACTGTACAGAGGTCGCAATACACTAACGTGTAAATAATGTAGCTGCCTGCGGTAGTGATAGGATCAGGAAAATAACACGAACCTTCTACAGGTAGCTTTAGCTGAACACTGTGCAGAGTTTGCACTACACTAACTTGTAGCTTTAGCCGAACACTTGCAGGAGTCGCACATCACTAACTTGTAGCTTTAGCTGAACACTGTGCAGAGGTCGCACTACACTAACGTGTAAATAATGTAGCTGCCTGTGGTAGTGATAGGTTTAGGAAAACAACACCAACCTTATACAGGTAGCTTTAGCTGAACACTATTCATAGGTCGCACTACACTAATTTGTAGCTTTAGCTGAACACTGTGCAGAGGTCGCACTACACTAACATGTAAATAATGTAGCTGCCTGCGGTAGTGATAGGATCAGAAAAACAACACCAAACTTCTATGGGTAGCTTTAGATGAACACTGTGCAGAGGTCCTACTACACTAACTTGTAGCTTTAGCTGAACACTGTGCAGAGGTCGCACTACACTAACTTGTAGCTTTAGCTGAACACTGTGCAGAGGTCACACTACACTAACGTGTAAATAATGTAGCTGCCTGCGGTAGTGATAGGATCAGGAAAACAACACCAACCTTCTACAGGTAGCTTTAGCTGAACACTGTGCAGAGGTCGCAATACACTAACTTGTAGCTTTAGCTGAACACTGTGCAGATGTCGCACTACACGAATTTGTAGCTTTAGCTGAACACTGTGCAGAGGACGCACTACACTAACATTTAAATAATGTAGCTTCCTGCGGTAGTGATAGGATCAGGAAAACACCACCAATGTTCTACAGGTAGCTTTAGCTGAACACTGTGCAGAGGTCGCACTACACTAACTTGAAGCTTTAGCTGAACACTGTGCAGAGGTCGCACTACACTAACATGTAAATAATGTAGCTGCCTGCGGTAGTGATAGGATCAGAAAAACAACACCAAACTTCTACGGGTAGCTTTAGATGAACACTGTGCAGAGGTCCTACTACACTAACTTGTAGCTTTAGCTGAACACTGTGCAGAGGTCGCACTACACTAACTTGTAGCTTTAGCTGAACACTGTGCAGAGGTCGCACTACACTAACGTGTAAATAATGTAGCTGCCTGCGGTAGTGATAGGATCAGAAAAACAACACCAAACTTCTACGGGTAGCTTTAGATGAACACTGTGCAGAGGTCCTACTACACTAACTTGTAGCTTTAGCTGAACACTGTGCAGAGGTCGCACTACACTAACTTGTAGCTTTAGCTGAACACTGTGCAGAGGTCACACTACACTAATGTGTAAATAATGTAGCTGCCTGCCGTAGTGATAGGATCAGGAAAACAACACCAACCTTCTACAGGTAGCTTTAGCTGAACACTGTGCAGAGGTCGCACTACACTAACATGTAAATAATGTAGCTGCCTGCGGTAGTGGTAGGATCAGGAAAACACCACCAACCTTCTACAGGTAGCTTTAGCTGAACACTGTGAAGAGGTCGCAAAACACTAACTTGTTGCTTTAGCTGAACACTGTGCAGAGGTCGCACTACACTAACTTGTAGCTTTAGCTGAACACTGTGCAGAGGTCACACTACACTAACTTGTAGCTTTAGCTGAACACTGTGCAGAGGTCACACTACACTAATGTGTAAATAAAGTAGCTGCCTGCGGTAGTGATAGGATCAGGAATACAACACCAACCTTCTACAGGTAGCTTTAGCTGAACACTGTGCAGAGGTCGCAATACACTAACGTGTAAATAATGTAGCTGCCTGCGGTAATGATAAGATCAGGAAAACACCACCAACCTTCTACAGGTAGCTTTAGTTGAACACTGTACAGAGGTCACAATACACTAACGTGTAAATAATGTAGCTGCCTGCGGGTAGTGATAGGATCAGGAAAATAACACCAACCTTCTACAGGTAGCTTTAGCTGAACACTGTGCAGGAGTCGCACATCACTAACTTGTAGCTTTAGCAGAACACTGTGCAGAGGTCGCACTACACTAACGTGTAAATAATGTAGCTGCCTGTGGTAGTGATAGGTTTAGGAATACAACACCAACCTCATACAGGTAGCTTTAGCTGAACACTTTTCATAGGTCGCACTACACTAATTTGTAGCTTTAGCTGAAAACTATGCAGAGGTCGCACTACACTAACTTGAAGCTTTAGCTGAACACTGTGCAGAGGTTGCACTACACTAACGTGTAAATAAGGTAGCTGCTTGCGGTAATGATAGGATCAGGAAAACACCACCAACCTTCTAAAGGTAGCTTTAGCTGAACACTGTGCAGCAGTCGCACTATACTAACGTGTAAATAATGTAGCTGCCGATGGTAGTGATAGGATCAGGAAAACACCACCAACCTTCTACAGGTAGCTTAAGTTGAACACTGTACAGAGGTCGCAATACACTAACGTGTAAATAATGTAGCTGCCTGCGGTAGTGAGAGGATCAGGAAAATAACACCAACCTTCTACAGGTAGCTTTAGCTGAACACTGTGCAAAGTTTGCACTACACTAACTTGTAGCTTTAGCTGAACACTGTGCTGGAGTCGCACATCACTGACTTGTAGCTTTAGCTGAACACTGTGCAGAGGTTGCACTACACTAACGTGTAAATAATGTAGCTGCCTGTGGTAGTGATTGTTTAGGAAAACAACACCAACCTTATACAGGTAGCTTTAGCTGAACACTTTTCATAGGTCGCACTACACTAATTTGTAGCTTTAGCTGAAAACTATGCAGAGGTCGCACTACACTAAAGCTGAACACTGTGCAGAGGTCGCACTACACTAACATGTAAATAATGCAGCTGCCTGCGGTAGTGATAGGATCAGAAAAACAACACCAAACTTCTACGGGTAGCTTTAGATGAACACTGTGCAGAGGTCCTACTACACTAACTTGTAGCTTTAGCTGAACACTGTGCAGAGGTCGCACTACACTAACTTGTAGCTTTAGCTGAACACTGTGCAGAGGTCGCACTACACTAACGTGTAAATAATGTAGCTGCCTGTGGTAGTGATAGGATCAGGAAAACAACACCAACCTTCTACAGGTAGCTTTAGCTGAACACTGTGCAGAGGTCGCACTACACTAACTTGTAGCTTTAGCTGAACACTGTGCAAAGGTCACACTACACTAATGTGTAAATAATGTAGCTGCCTGCCGTAGTGATAAGATCAGGAAAACAACACCAACCTTCTACAGGTAGCTTTAGCTGAACACTGTGCAGAGGTCGCACTACACTAACATGTAAATAATGTAGCTGCCTGCGGTAGTGGTAGGATCAGGAAAACACCACCAACCTTCTACAGGTAGCTTTAGCTGAACACTGTGCAGAGGTCGCAAAACACTAACTTGTAGCTTTAGCTGAACACTGTGCAGAGGTCGCACTACACTAACTTGTAGCTTTAGCTGAACACTGTGCAGAGGTCACACTACACTAACTTGTAGCTTTAACTGAACACTGTGCAGAGGTCACACTACACTAATGTGTAAATAAAGTAGCTGCCTGCGGTAGTGATAGGATCAGGAAAACACCACCAACCTTCTACAGGTAGCTTTAGTTGAACACTGTACAGAGGTCACAATACACTAACGTGTAAATAATGTAGCTGCCTGCGGTAGTGATAGGATCAGGAAAATAACACCAACCTTCTACAGGTAGCTTTAGCTGAACACTGTGCAGGGTTTGCACTACACTAACTTGTAGCTTTAGCTGAACACTGTGCAGGAGTCGCACATCACTAACTTGTAGCTTTAGCAGAACACTGTGCAGAGGTCGCACTACACTAACGTGTAAATAATGTAGCTGCCTGCGGTAGTGATAGGTTTAGGAAAACAACACCAACCTTATACAGGTAGCTTTAGCTGAACACTTTTCATAGGTCGCACTACACTAATTTGTAGCTTTAGCTGAAAACTATGCAGAGGTCGCACTACACTAACTTGAAGCTTTAGCTTAACACTGTGCAGAGGTTGCACTACACTAACGTGTGAATAAGGTAGCTGCATGCGGTAATGATAGGATCAGGAAAACACCACCAATCTTCTAAATGTAGCTTTAGCTGAACAGTGTGCAGCGTTCGCACTATACTAACGTGTAAATAATGTAGCTGCCGATGGTAGTGATAGGATCAGGAAAACACCACCAACCTTCTACAGGTAGCTTAAGTTGAACACTGTACAGAGGTCGCAATACACTAACGTGTAAATAATGTAGCTGCCTGCGGTAGTGATAGGATCAGGAAAACAACACCAACCTTCTACAGGTATCTTTAGTTGAACACTGTACAGAGGTCGCAATACACTAACGTGTAAATAATGTAGCTGCCTGTGGTAATGATAGGATCAGGAAAACACCACCAACCTTCTACAGGTAGCTTTAGTTGAACACTGTACAGAGGTCGCAATACACTAATGTGTAAATAATGTAGCTGCCTGCGGTAGTGATAGGATCAGGAAAAGAAAACCAACCTTATACAGGTAGCTTTAGCTGAACACTGTGCAGAGTTTGCACTACACTAACTTGTAGCTTTAGCTGAACACTGTGCAGGTGTCGCACATCACTAACTTGAAGCTTTAGCTGAACACTGTGCAGAGGTCGCACTACACTAACGTGTAAATAATGTAGCTGCCTGTGGTAGTGATAGGTTTAGGAAAACAACACCAACCTTATACAGGTAGCTTTAGCTGAACACTTTTCATAGGTCGCACTACACTAATTTGTAACTTTAGCTGAAAACTATGCAGAGGTCGCACTACACTAACTTGAAGCTTTAGCTGAACACTGTGCAGAGGTTGCACTACACTAACATGTAAATAATGTAGCTGCCTGCGGTAGTGATAGGATCAGAAAAACAACACCAAACTTCTACGGGTAGCTTTAGATGAACACTGTGCAGAGGTCCTACTACACTAACTTGTAGCTTTAGCTGAACACTGTGCAGAGGTCGCACTACACTAACTTGTAGCTTTAGCTGAACACTGTGCAGAGGTCGCACTACACTAACGTGTAAATAATGTAGCTGCCTGCGGTAGTGATAGGATCAGGAAAACAACACCAACCTTCTACAGGTAGCTTTAGCTGAACACTGTGCAGAGGTCGCACTACACTAACTTGTAGCTTTAGCTGAACACTGTGCAGAGGTCGCACTACACTAACGTGTAAATAATGTAGCTGCCTGCGGTAGTGATAGGATCAGAAAAACACCACCAACCTTCTACAGGTAGCTTTAGTTGAACACTGTACAGAGGTTGCAATTCACTAACGTGTAAATAATGTAGCTGCCTGCGTTAGTGATAGGATCAGGAAAATAACACCAACCTTCTACAGGTAGCTTTAGCTGAACACTGTGCAGAGGTGGCACTACACTAACTTGTAGCTTTAGCTGAACACTGTGCAGAGGTCGCACTACACTAACGTGTAAATAATGTAGCTGCCTGTGGTAGTGATAGGTTTAGGAAATTAACACCAACCTTCTACAGGTAGCTTTAGCTGAACACTGTGCAGAAGTCGCACTACACAAACTTGTAGCTTTAGCTGAACACTGTGCAGAAGACGCACTACACTAACGTTTAAATAATGTAGCTTCCTGCGGTAGTGATAGGATCAGGAAAACACCACCAACCTTCTAATGGTAGCTTTAGCTGAACACTGTGCAGAGTTCACACTACACTAACGTGTAAATAATGTAGCTGCTTGCGGTAATGATAGGATCAGGAAAACACCACCAACATTTTACAGATAGCTTTAGCTGAACACTGTGCAGAGGTCGCACTACGCTAACGTGTAAATAATGTAGCTGCCTGCGGTAGTGATAGGATCAGGAAAACACCACCAACCTTCTACAGGTAGCTTCAGCTGAACACTGTGCAGAGGTCGCACTACACTAATGTGTAAATAATGTTGCTGCCTGCGGTAGTCATAGGATCAGGAAAACACCACCAACCTACTACAAGTAGCTTTAGCTGAACACTGTGCAGAGGTTGCACTACACTAACTTGTAGCTTTAGCTGAACACTGTGCAGAAGTCGTACTACACTAACTTGTAGCTTTAGCTGAACACTGTGCAGAGGACGCACTACACTAACGTTTAAATAATGTAGCTTCCTGCGGTAGTGATAGGATCAGGAAAACACCACCAACCTTCTACAGGTAGCTTTAGCTGAACACTTTTCATAGGTCGCACGACACTAACTTGTAGTTTTAGCTGAAAACTATGCAGAGGTCGCACTACACTATTTTGTAGCTTTAGCTGAACACTGTGCAGAGGTCGCACTACACTAACGTGTAAATAATGTAGCTGTCTGCGGTAGAGATAGGATCAGAAAAACAACACCAACCTTCTACGGGTAGCTTTAGATGAAAACTGTGCAGAGGTCCTACTACACTAACTTGTAGCTTTAGCTGAACACTGTGCATAGGTCGCACTACACTAACTTGTAGCTTTAGCTGAACACTGTGCAGAGGTCGCACTACACTAACTTGTAGCTTTAGCTGAACACTGTGCAGAGGTCGCACTACACTAACGTGTAAATAATGTAGCTGCCTGCGGTAGTGATAGGATCAGAAAAACACCACCAACCTTCTACAGGTAGCTTTAGTTGAACACTGCACAGAGGTCACAACACACTAACATGTAAATAATGTAGCTGCCTGCGGTAGTGATAGGATCATGAAAACACCACCAACCTTCTACAGGTAGCTTTAGCTGAACACTGTGCAGAGGCCGCACTACACTAACGTGTAACTAATGTAGCTGCCTGCGGTAGTGATAGGATCAGGAAAACACCACCAACCTTCTACAGGTAGCTTTAGCTGAACACTGTGCAGAGGTTGCACTACACTGACTTGTAGCTTTAGCTGAACACTGTGCAGAAGTCGCACTACACTAACTTGTAGCTTTCGCTGAACACTGTGCAGAGGACGCACTACACTAACGTTTAAATAATGTAGCTTCCTGCAGTAGTGATAGGATCAGGAAAACACCACCAACCTTCTACAGGTAGCTTTAGCTGAACACTGTGCAGAGGTCGCACTACACTAATGTGTAAATAATGTAGCTGCTTGCGGTAATGATAGGATCAGGAAAACACCACCAACCTTCTACAGGTAGCTTTAGCTGAACACTGTGCAGAGGTTGCACTATACTAACGTGTAAATAATATAGCTGCCTGCGGTAGTGATAGGATCAGGAAAACAACACCAACCTTTTACAGGTAGCTTTAGCTGAACACTGTGCAGAGGTCGCACTACACTAACTTATACCTTTAGCTGAACACTGTGCAGAGGTCGCACTATACTAACGTGTAAATAATGTAGCAGCCTGCGGTAGTGATAGGTTTAGGAAACCAACACCAACCTTCTACAGGTAGCTTTAGCTGAACACTTTGCAGAGATCGCACTACACTAACTTATAACTTTAGCTGAACACTGTGCAGAGGTCGCACTACACTGATTTGGAGCTTTAGCTGAACACTGTGCAAAGGTCGCACTATACTAACGTTTAAATAATGTAGCTGCCTGTGGTAGTGATAGGATCAGGAAAAAACACCAACCTTCTACAGGTAGCTTTAGCTGAACAATGTGCAGAGGTCGCACTGCACTAACTTGTAGCTTTAGCTGAACACTGTGCAGAGGTCGCACTACACTAACGTGTAAATAATGTAGCTTCCTGCGGTAGTGATAGGTTTAGGAAAACAACACCAACCTTCTACAGGTAGCTTTAGCTGAACACTTTGCAGAGATCGCACTACACTAACTTGTAGCTTTAGCTGAACACTATGCAGAGGTCGCACTACACTGACTTGGAGCTTTAGCTGAACACTGTGCAGAGGTTGCACTACACTAATGTGTAAATAATGTAGCTGCCTGCAGTAGTGATAGGATAAGGAAAACAACACTAACCTTCTACAGGTAGCTTTAGCTGAACACTGTGCAGAGGTCGCACTACACTAACTTGTAGCTTTAGCAGAACACTGTGCAGAGGTCGCACTACACTAACTTGTAGCTTAAGCTGAACACTGTGCAGAGGTCCGACTACACTAACTTGTAGCTTTAGCTGAACACTGTGCAGAAGTCGCACTACACTAACATGTAAATAATGTAGCTGCCTGCGGTAGTGATAGGATCAGGAAAACAACACCAACCTTCTACAGGTAGCTTTAGCTGAACACTGTGCAGAGGTCACACTACATTAACTTGTAGCTTTAGCTGAACACTGTGCAGGAGACGCACTCCACTAACTTGTAGCTTTAGCTGAACACTGTGCAGAGGTCGCACTACACTAACGTGTAAATAATGTAGCTGCCTGTGGTAGTGATGGGTTTTAGGAAAACAACACCAACCTTCTACAGGTAGCTTTAGCTGAACACTTTGCATAGGTCGCACTACACTAACTTGTAGCTTTAGCTGAACACTATGCAGAGGTCGCACTACACTAACTTGTAGCTTTAGCTGAACACTGTGCAGAGATCGCACTACACTAACGTGTAAATAATGTAGCTGCCTGCGGTAGTGATAGGATCAGGAAAACAACACCAACCTTCTACGGGTAGCTTTAGCTGAACACTGTGCAGAGATCGCACTACACTAACTTGTAGCTTTAGCTGAACACTGTGCAGAGGTCGTACTACACTAACTTATAGCTTTAGCTGAACACTGTGCAGAGGTCACACGACACTAACGTGTAAATAATGTAGCTGCCTGCGGTAGTGATAGGATCAGGAAAACACCACCAACCTTCTACAGCTAGCTTTAGTTGAACACTGCACAGAGGTCGCAATACACTAACGTGTAAATAATGTAGCTGGCTGCGGTAGTGATAGGATCAGGAAAACAACACCAACCTTTTACAGGTAGCTTTAGCTGAACACTGTGCAGAGGTCGCACTACACTAACTTGTACCTTTAGCTGAACACTGTGCAGAGGTCGCACTGCACTGACTTGGAGCTTTAGCTGAACACTGTGCAGAGGTCGCACTATACTAACGTGTAAATAATGTAGCTGCCTGTGGTAGTGATAGGATCAGGAAAAAACACCAACCTTCTACAGGTAGCTTTAGCTGAACACTGTAAAGAGGTCACACTACACTAACTTGTAGCTTTAGCTGAACACTGTTGAGAGGTCGCACTACACTAACTAGTAGCTTTAGCTGAACACTGTGCAGAGGTCGCACTACACTAATGTGTAAATAATGTAACTGCCTGCGGTAGTGATAGGTTTAGGAAAACAACACCAACATTCTACAGGTAACTTTAGCTGAACACTTTGCAGAGATCGCACTACACTAACTTGTAGCTTTAGCTGAACACTGTGCAGAGGTCACACTACACTAACTTGTAGCCTTAGCTGAACACTGTGCAGAGGTTGCACTACACTAACGTGTAAATAATGTAGCTGCCTGCGGTAGTGATAGGATCAGGAAAAAAAACACCAACCTTCTACAGGTAGCTTTAGCTAAACACTTTGCAGAGATCGCACTACACTAACTTGTAACTTTAGCTGAACACTGTGCAGAGGTCCGACTACACTAACTTGTAGCTTTAGCTGAACACTGTGCAGAGGTCGCACTACACTACTGTGTAAATAATGTAGCTGCCTGCTGTAGTGATAGGATCAGGAAAACAACACCAAACTTCTACAGGTAGCTTTAGCTGAACACTGTGCAGAGGTCACACTACATTAACTTGTAGCTTTAGCTGAACACTGTGCAGGAGTCGCACTCCACTAACTTGTAGCTTTAGCTGAACACTGTGCAGAGGTCGCACTACACTAACGTGTAAATAATGTAGCTGCCTTTGGTAGTTATAGGTTTAGGAAAACAACTCCAACCTTCTATAGGTAGCTTTAGCTGAACACTTTGCATAGGTCGCACTACACTAACTTGTAGCTTTAGCTGAACACTGTGCAGAGGTCGTACAACACTAACTTGTAGCTTTAGCTGAACACTGTGCAGAGGTCGCACTACACTAACGTGTAAATAATGTAGCTGCCTGCGGTAGTGATAGGATCAGGAAAACAAGACCAAACTTCTACAGGTAGCTTTAGCTGAACACTGTGCAGAGGTCGCACTACAATAACGTGTAAATAATGTAGCTGCCCTGCAGTAGTGATAGGATCAGGAAAACACCACCAACCTTCTACAGGTAGCTTTAGCTGAACACTGTGCAGAGTTTGCACTACACTAACTTGTAGCTTTAGCTGAACACTGTGCAGAAGTCGCACTACACTAACTTGTAGCTTTAGCTGAACACTGTGCAGAGGACGCACTACACTAACGTTTAAATAATGTAGCTTCCTGCGGTAGTGATAGGATCAGGAAAACACCACCAACCTTCTACAGCTAGCTTTAGCTGAACACTGTGCAGAGTTCACACTACACTAAGATGTAAATAATGTACCTGCTTGCAGTAATGATAGCATCAGGAAAACACCACCAACCTTCTACTGGTAGCTTTAGCTGAACACTGTGCAGAGGTCGCACTACACTAATGTGTAAATAATGCAGCTACCTGCGGTAGTGATAGGATCAGGAATACTCCACCAACCTTCTATAGGTAGCTTTAGTTGAACACTGCACAGAGGTCGCACTGCACTAACGTGTAAATAATGTAGCTGCCTGCGGTAGTGATAGGATCAGGAAAACAACACCAACCTTCTACAGGTAGCTTTAGCTGAACACTGTACAGAGGTTGCACTACACTAACTTGTAGCTTTAGCTGAACACTGTGCAGAGGACACATTACACTAACGTTTAAATAATGTAGCTTCCTGCGGTAGTGATAGGATCAGGAAAACACCACCAACCTTCTACAGGTAGCTTTAGCTGAACACTGTGCAGAGGTCGCACTACACTAACGTGTAAATAATGTAGCTACCTGTGGTAGTGATAGGATCAGGAATACTCCACCAACCTTCTACATGTAGCTTTAGTTGAAAACTGCATAGAGGTCGCAATACACTAATGTGTAAATAATGTAGCTGCCTGCGGTAGTGATAGCATCAGGAAAACACCACCAACCTTCTACAGTAGGCTTCAGCTGAACACTGTGCAGAGGTCGCACTAAATTAACGTGTAAATAATGTGGCTGCCTGTGGTAGTGATAGGATTGGGAAAACACCACCAACCTTCTACAGGTAGCTTTAGTTGAACACTGTACAGAGGTCGCAATACACTAAGGTGTAAATAATGTAGCTGCCTGCGGTAATGATAGGATCAGGAAAACACCACCAACCTTCTACAGGTAGCTTTAGTTGAAAACTGTACAGAGGTCGCAATACACTAACGTATAAATAATGTAGCTGCCTGCGGTATTGATAGGATCAGGAAAACAGCACCAACATTTTACAGGTAGCTTAAGCTGAACACTGTGCAGAGGTCGCACTACACTACCTTGTAGCTTTACCTGAACACTGTGCAGAGGTCGCACTACACTGACTTGGAGCTTTAGCTGAACACTGTGCAGAGGTCGAACTATACTAACGTGTAAATAATGTAGCTGCCTGTGGTAGAGATAGGATCAGGAAAACAACACCAACCTTCTACAGGTATCTTTAGCTGAACACTGTAAAGAGGTCGCACTACACTAACTTGTAGCTTTAGCTGAACACTGTGCAGAGGTCGCACTACACTAACGTGTAAATAATGTAGCTGCCTGCGGTAGTGATAGGATCAGGAAAACACCACTAACCTTCTACAGGTAGCTTTAGCTGAACACTGTGCAGAGGTTGTATTACACTAACTTGTAACTTTAGCTGAACACTGTGCAGAGGACGCACTAAACAAACGTTTAAATAATGTAGCTTCCTGCGATAGTGATGGGATCAGGAAAACACCACCAACCTTCTACAGGTAGCTTTAGCTGAACACTGTGCAGAGTTTACACTACACTAATGTGTAAATAATGTAGCTGCTTGCGGTAATGATAGGATCAGGAATACACCACCAACCTTCTACAGGTAGCTTTAGCTGAACACTGTGCAGAGGTCGCACTATACTAACGTGTAAATAATGTAGCTGCCTGTGGTAGTGATAGGATCAGGAATACTCCACCAACCTTCTACAGGTAGCTTTAGTTGAACACTGCACTGAGGTCGCAATACACTAATGTGTAAATAATGTAGCTGCCTGCGGTAGTGATAGGATCAGGAAAACACCACCAACTTTCTACAGGTAGCTTCAGCTGAACACTGTGCAGAGGTCGCACTACACTAACGTGTAAATAATGTAGCTGCCTGCGGTAGTGATAGGATTAGGAAAACACCACCAACCTTCCACAGGTAGCTTTAGTTGAACACTGTACAGAGGTCGCAATACACTAACGTGTAAATAATGTAGCTGCCTGCGGTAATGATAGGATCAGGAAAACACCACCAATCTTCTACAGGTTGCTTTAGTTGAAAACTGTACAGAGGTCGCAATACACTAATGTGTAAATATTGTAGCTGCCTGCGGTAGTGATAGGATTAGGAAAACAACACCAACCTTTTACAGGTAGCTTTAGCTGAACACTGTGCAGAGGTCGCACTACACTAACTTGTAGCTTTAGCTGAACACTGTGCAGAGGTCGAACTACACTGACTTGGAGCTTTAGCTGAACACTGTGCAGAGGTCGCACTACACTAACGTGTAAATAATGTAGCTGCCTGTGGTAGTGATAGGATCAGGAATACTCCACCAACCTTCTACATGTAGCTTTAGTTGAACACTGCACAGAGGTCGCAATACACTAATGTGTAAATAATGTAGCTGCCTGCGGTAGTGATAGCATCAGGAAAACACCACCAACCTTCTACAGTAGGCTTCAGCTGAACACTGTGCAGAGGTCGCACTAAACTAACGTGTAAATAATGTGGCTGCCTGTGGTAGTGATAGGATTGGGAAAACACCACCAACCTTCTATAGGTAGCTTTAGTTGAACACTGTACAGAGGTCGCAATACACTAAGGTGTAAATAATGTAGCTGCCTGCGTTAATGATAGGATCAGGAAAACACCACCAACCTTCTACAGGTAGCTTTAGTTGAAAACTGTACAGAGGTCGCAATACACTAACATATAAATAATGTAGCTGCCTGCGGTATTGATAGGATCAGGAAAACAACACCAACATTTTACAGGTAGCTTAAGCTGAACACTGTGCAGAGGTCGCACTACACTACCTTGTAGCTTTACCTGAACACTGTGCAGAGGTCGCACTACACTGACTTGGAGCTTTAGCTGAACACTGTGCAGAGGTCGAACTATACTAACGTGTAAATAATGTAGCTGCCTGTGGTAGAGATAGGATCAGGAAAACAACACCAACCTTCTACAGGTAGCTTTAGTTGAAAACTGTACAGAGGTCACAATATACTAACGTATAAATAATGTAGCTGCCTGCGGTAGTGATAGGATCAGGAAAACAACACCAACATTTTACAGGTAGCTTTAGCTGAACACTGTGCAGAGGTCGCACTACACTAACTTGTAGCTTTACCTGAACACTGTGCAGAGGTCGCACTACACTGACTTGGAGCTTTAGCTGAACACTGTGCAGAGGTCGCACTATACTAACGTGTAAATAATGTAGCTGCCTGTGGTAGTGATAGGATCAGGAAAACAACACCAACCTTCTACAGGTAGCTTTAGCTGAACACTGTAAAGAGGTCGCACTACACTAACTTGTAGCTTTAGCTGAACACTGTGCAGAGGTCGCACTACACTATCGTGTAAATAATGTAGCTGCCTGCGGTAGTGATAGGATCAGGAAAACACCACTAACCTTCTACAGGTAGCTTTAGCTGAACACTGTGCAGAGGTTGCACTACACTAACTTGTAGCTTTAGCTGAACACTGTGCAGAGGACGCACTACACTAACGTTTAAATAATGTAGCTTCCTGCGGTAGTGATAGGATCAGGAAAACACCACCAACCTTCTACAGGTAGCTTTAGCTGAACACTGTGCAGAGTTTACACTACACTAACGTGTAAATAATGTAGCTGCTTGCGGTAATGATAGGATCAGGAATACACCACCAACCTTCTACAGGTAGCTTTAGCTGAACACTGTGCAGAGGTCGCACGACACTAACTTGTAAATAATGTAGCTGCCTGTGGTAGTGATAGGATCAGGAATACTCCACCAACCTTCTACAGGTAGCTTTAGTTGAACACTGCACAGAGGTCGCAATACACTAATGTGTAAATAATGTAGCTGCCTGCGGTAGTGATAGGATCAGGAAAACACCACCAACCTTCTACAGGTAGCTTCAGCTGAACACTGTGCAGAGGTCGCACTACACTAACGTGTAAATAATGTAGCTGCCTGCGGTAGTGATAGGATTAGGAAAACACCACCAACCTTCTACAGGTAGCTTTAGTTGAACACTGTACAGAGGTCGCAGTACACTAACGTGTAAATAATGTAGCTGCCTGCGGTAATTATAGGATCAGGAAAACACCACCAACCATCTACAGGTAGCTTTAGCTGAACACTTTGCAGAGATCACACTACACTAACTTGTAGCTTTAGATGAACACTGTGCAGAGGTCCGACTACACAAACTTGTAGCTTTAGCTGAACACTGTGCAGAGGTCTCACTACACTAACGTGTAAATAATGTAGCTGCCTGCGGTAGTGATAGGATCAGGAAAACAACACCAACCTTCTACAGGTAGCTTTAGCTGAACACTGTGCAGAGCTCGCACTACGCTAACTTGTAGCTTTAGCTGAACACTGTGCAGGAATCGCACTCCTCTAACTTGTAGCTTTAGCTGAACACTGTGCAGAGGTCGCACTACACTAACGTGTAAATAATGTAGCTGTCTGCGGTAGTGATAGGACCAGGAAAACAACACTAACCTTCTACAGGTAGCTTTAGCTGAACACTGTGCAGAGGTCGCACTACATTAACTTGTAGCTTTAGCTTAACACTATGCAGAGGTCGCACCACACTAACTTGTAGCTTTAGCTGAACACTGTGCAGAGGTCGCACTACACTAACGTGTAAATAATGTAGCTGCCTGCAGTAGTGATAGGATCAGGAAAGCACCACCAACCTTCTACAGGTAGCTTTAGTTGAAAACTGCACAGAGGTCGCAATACACTAATGTGTAAATAATGTAGCTGCCTGCGGTAGTGATAGGATCAGGAAAACACCACCAAACTTCTACAGGTAGCTTTAGCTGAACACTGTGCAGAGGTCAAACTACACTAACTTGTAGCTTTAGCTGAACACTGTGCAGAAGTCGCTCTACACTAACTTGTAGCTTTAGCTGAACATTGTGCAGAGGACGCACTACACAACGTTTAAATTATGTAGCTGCTTGTGGTAGTGATAGGATCAGGAAAACACCACCAACCTCCTACAGGTAAATTTAGTTGAACACTGCACAGAGGTCGCAATACACTAACGTGTAAATAATGTAGCTGCCTGCGGTAGTGATAGGATCAGGAAAACACCACCAACCTTCTACATTTAGCTTCAGCTGAACACTGTGCAGAGGTCGCAATACACTAACGTGTAAATAATGTAGCTGCCTTCGGTAGTGATAGGATTAGGAAAACACCACCAACCTTCTACAGGTATCTTTAGTTGAGCACTGTACAGAGGTCGCAATACACTAATGTGTAAATAATGTAGCAGCCTGCGGTAATGATAGGATCAGGAAAACACCGCCAACCTTCTACAGGTAGCTTTAGTTGAACACTGTACAGAGGTCACAATACACTAACGTGTAAATAATGTAGCTGCCTGCGGTAGTGATAGGATCAGGAAAACAACACCAACCTTTTACAGGTAGCTTTAGCTGAACACTGTGCAGAGGTCGCACTACACTAACTTGTAGCTTTAGCTGAACACTGTGCAGAGGTCACACTACACTAATGTGTAAATAATGTAGCTGCCTGCGGTAGTGATAGGATCAGGAAAACAACACCAACCTTCTACAGGTAGCTTTAGTTGAACACTGTGCAGAGGTCGCACTACACTAACGTGTAAATAATGTAGCTGTCTGCGGTAGTGATAGGACCAGGAAAACAACACCAACCTTCTACAGGTAGCTTTAGCTGAACACTGTGCAGAGGTCGCACTACATTAACTTGTAGCTTTAGCTGAACACTGTGCAGAGGTCGCACGACAATAACTTCTAGCTTTAGCTGAACACTGTGCAGAGGTCGCACTACACTAACGTGTAAATAATGTAGCTGCCTGCAGTAGTGATAGGATCAGGAAAACACCACCAACCTTCTACAGGTAGCTTTAGTTGAAAACTGCACAGAGGTCGCAATACACTAACGTGTAAATAATGTAGCTGCCTGCGGTAGTGATAGGATCAGGAAAACACCACCAAACTTCTACAGGTAGCTTTAGCTGAACACTGTGCAGAGGTCGAACTACACTAACTTGTAGCTTTAGCTGAACACTGTGCAGAGGTCGCACTACACTGACTTGGAGCTTTAGCTGAACACTGTGCAGAGGTAGAACTATACTAACGTGTAAATAATGTAGCTGCCTGTGGTAGAGATAGGATCAGGAAAACAACACCAACCTTCTACAGGTAGCTTTAGCTGAACACTGTAAAGAGGTCGCACTACACTAACTTGTAGCTTTAGCTGAACACTGTGCAGTGGTCGCACTACACTAACGTGTAAATAATGTAGCTGCCTGCGGTAGTGATAGGATCAGGAAAACACCACTAACCTTCTACAGGTAGCTTTAGCTGAACACTGTGCAGAGGTTGTATTACACTAACTTGTAACTTTAGCTGAACACTGTGCAGAGGACGCACTAAACAAACGTTTAAATAATGTAGCTTCCTGCGATAGTGATAGGATCAGGAAAACACCACCAACCTTCTACAGGTAGCTTTAGCTGAACACTGTGCAGAGTTTACACTACACTAATGTGTAAATAATGTAGCTGCTTGCGGTAATGATAGGATCAGGAATACACCACCAACCTTCTACAGGTAGCTTTAGCTGAACACTGTGCAGAGGTCGCACTATACTAACGTGTAAATAATGTAGCTGCCTGTGGTAGTGATAGGATCAGGAATACTCCACCAACCTTCTACAGGTAGCTTTAGTTGAACACTGTGCAGAGGTCGCACTACACTAACGTGTAAATAATGTAGCTGCCTGCGGTAGTGATAGGATTAGGAAAACACCACCAACCTTCCACAGGTAGCTTTAGTTGAACACTGTACAGAGGTCGCAATACACTAACATGTAAATAATGTAGCTGCCTGCGGTAATGATAGGATCAGGAAAACACCACCAACCTTCTACAGGTTGCTTTAGTAGAAAAATGTACAGAGGTCGCAATACACTAATGTGTAAATATTGTAGCTGCCTGCGGTAGTGATAGGATTAGGAAAACAACACCAACCTTTTACAGGTAGCTTTAGCTGAACACTGTGCAGAGGTCGCACTACACTAACTTGTAGCTTTAGCTGAACACTGTGCAGAGGTCGAACTACACTGACTTGGAGCTTTAGCTGAACACTGTGCAGAGGTTGCACTACACTAATGTGTAAATAATGTAGCTGCCTGCAGTAGTGATAGGATCAGGAAAACAACACTAACCTTCTACAGGTAGCTTTACCTGAACACTGTGCAGAGGTCGCACTACACTAACTTGTAGCTTTAGCAGAACACTGTGCAGAGGTCGCACTACACTAACTTGTAGCTTTAGCTGAAGACTGTGCAGAGGTCGCAATACACTAACGTGTAAATAATGTAGCTGCCTGCGGTAGTGATAGGTTTAGGAAAACAACACCAACCATCTACAGGTAGCTTTAGCTGAACACTTTGCAGAGATCGCACTACACTAACTTGTAGCTTTAGCTGAACACTGTGCAGAGGTCCGACTACACAAACTTGTAGCTTTAGCTGAACACTGTGCAGAGGTCTCACTACACTAACGTGTAAATAATGTAGCTGCCTGCGGTAGTGATAGGATCAGGAAAACAACACCAACCTTCTACAGGTAGCTTTAGCTGAACACTGTGCAGAGGTCGCACTACACTAACTTGTAGCTTTAGCTGAACACTGTGCAGGAGTCGCACTCCTCTAACTTGTAGCTTTAGCTGAACACTGTGCAGAGGTCGCACTACACTAACGTGTAAATAATGTAGCTGCCTGCAGTAGTGATAGGACCAGGAAAACAACACCAACCTTCTACAGGTAGCTTTAGCTGAACACTGTACAGAGGTCGCACTACACTAACTTGTAGCTTTAGCTGAACACTGTGCAGAGGTCGCACTACACTAACTTTTAGCTTTAGCTGAACACTGTGCAGAGGTCGCACTACACTAACGTGTAAATAATGTAGCTGCCTGCGGTAGTGATAAGATCAGGAAAACACCACCAACCTTCTACAGGTAGCTTTAGTTGAACACTGCACAGAGGTCGCAATACACTAATGTGTAAATAATGTAGCTGCCTGCAGTAGTGATAGGATCAGGAAAACACCACCAACCTTCTACAGGTAGCTTCAGCTGAACACTGTGCAGAGGTCGCACTACACTAATGTGTAAATAATGTAGCTGCCTGTGGTAGTGATAGGATTAGGAAAACACCACCAACCTTCCACAAGTAGCTTTAGTTGAACACTGTACAGAGGTCGCAATACACTAACATGTAAATAATGTAGCTGCCTGCAGTAATGATAGGATCAGGAAAACACCACCAACCGTCTACAGGTTGCTTTAGTTGAAAACTGTACAGAGGTCGCAATACACTAATGTGTAAATATTGTAGCTGCCTGTGGTAGTGATAGGATTAGGAAAACAACACCAACCTTTTACAGGTAGCTTTAGCTGAACACTGTGCAGAGGTCGCACTACACTAACTTGTAGCTTTAGCTGAACACTGTGCAGAGGTCGAACTACACTGACTTGGAGCTTTAGCTGAACACTGTGCAGAGGTTGCACTACACTAATGTGTAAATAATGTAGCTGCCTGCAGTAGTGATAGGATAAGGAAAACAACACTAACCTTCTACAGGTAGCTTTAGCTGAACACTGTGCAGAGGTCGCACTACACTAACTTGTAGCTTTAGCAGAACACTGTGCAGAGGTCGCACTACACTAACTTGTAGCTTTAGCTGAACACTGTGCAGAGGTCGCACTACACTAACGTGTAAATAATGTAGCTGCCTGCAGTAGTGATAGGTTTAGGAAAACAACACCAACCATCTACAGGTAGCTTTAGCTGAACACTTTGCAGAGATCGCACTACACTAACTTGTAGCTTTAGCTGAACACTGTGCAGAGGTCCGACTACACAAACTTGTAGCTTTAGCTGAACACTGTGCAGAGGTCTCACTACACTAACGTGTAAATAATGTAGCTGCCTGCGGTAGTGATAGATTCAGGAAAACAACACCAACCTTCTACAGGTAGCTTTAGCTGAACACTGTGCAGAGGTCGCACTACACTAACTTGTAGCTTTAGCTGAACACTGTGCAGGAGTCGCACTCCTCTAACTTGTAGCTTTAGCTGAACACTGTGCAGAGGTCGCATTACACTAACGTGTAAATAATGTAGCTGCCTCCAGTAGTGATAGGACCAGGAAAACAACACCAAGCTGAACACTATGCAGAGGTCGCACTATACTAACGTGTAAATAATGTAGCTGCCTGTGGTAGTGATAGGATCAGGAAAACAACACCAACCTTCTACAGGTAGCTTTAGCTGAACACTGTAAAGAGGTCGCACTACACTAACTTGTAGCTTTAGCTGAACACTGTGCAGAGGTCGCACTACACTATCGTGTAAATAATGTAGCTGCCTGCGGTAGTGATAGGATCAGGAAAACACCACTAACCTTCTACAGGTAGCTTTAGCTGAACACTGTGCAGAGGTTGCACTACACTAACTTGTAGCTTTAGCTGAACACTGTGCAGAGGACGCACTACACTAACGTTTAAATAATGTAGCTTCCTGCGGTAGTGATAGGATCAGGAAAACACCACCAACCGTCTACAGGTAGCTTTAGCTGAACACTGTGCAGAGTTTACACTACACTAACGTGTAAATAATGTAGCTGCTTGCGGTAATGATAGGATCAGGAATACACCACCAACCTTCTACAGGTAGCTTTAGCTGAACACTGTGCAGAGGTCGCACTACACTAACTTGTAAATAATGTAGCTGCCTGTGGTAGTGATAGGATCAGGAATACTCCACCAACCTTCTACAGGTAGCTTTAGTTGAACACTGCACAGAGGTCGCAATACACTAATGTGTAAATAATGTAGCTGCCTGCGGTAGTGATAGGATCAGGAAAACACCACCAACCTTCTACAGGTAGCTTCAGCTGAACACTGTGCAGAGGTCGCACTACACTAACGTGTAAATAATGTAGCTGCCTGCGGTAGTGATAAGATCAGGAAAACACCACCAACCTTCTACAGGTAGCTTTAGTTGAACACTGCACAGAGGTCGCAATACACTAATGTGTAAATATTGTAGCTGCCTGTGGTAGTGATAGGATTAGGAAAACAACACCAACCTTTTACAGGTAGCTTTAGCTGAACACTGTGCAGAGGTCGCACTACACTAACTTGTAGCTTTAGCTGAACACTGTGCAGAGGTCGAACTACACTGACTTGGAGCTTTAGCTGAACACTGTGCAGAGGTTGCACTACACTAATGTGTAAATAATGTAGCTGCCTGCAGTAGTGATAGGATAAGGAAAACAACACTAACCTTCTACAGGTAGCTTTAGCTGAACACTGTGCAGAGGTCGCACTACACTAACTTGTAGCTTTAGCAGAACACTGTGCAGAGGTCGCACTACACTAACTTGTAGCTTTAGCTGAACACTGTGCAGAGGTCGCACTACACTAACGTGTAAATAATGTAGCTGCCTGCAGTAGTCATAGGTTTAGGAAAACAACACCAACCATCTACAGGTAGCTTTAGCTGAACACTTTGCAGAGATCGCACTACACTAACTTGTAGCTTTAGCTGAACACTGTGCAGAGGTCCGACTACACAAACTTGTAGCTTTAGCTGAACACTGTGCAGAGGTCTCACTACACTAACGTGTAAATAATGTAGCTGCCTGCGGTAGTGATAGATTCAGGAAAACAACACCAACCTTCTACAGGTAGCTTTAGCTGAACACTGTGCAGAGGTCGCACTACACTAACTTGTAGCTTTAGCTGAACACTGTGCAGGAGTCGCACTCCTCTAACTTGTAGCTTTAGCTGAACACTGTGCAGAGGTCGCATTACACTAACGTGTAAATAATGTAGCTGCCTCCAGTAGTGATAGGACCAGGAAAACAACACCAACCTTCTACAGGTAGCTTTAGCTGAACACTGTGCCGAGTTCACACTACACTAACTTGTAGCTTTAGCTGAACACTGTGCAGAGGTCGCACTACACTAACTTTTAGCTTTAGCTGAACACTGTGCAGAGGTCGCACTACACTAACGTGTAAATAATGTAGCTGCTTGCGCTAGTGATAGGATCAGGAAAACACCACCAACCTTGTACAGGTAGCTTTAGTTGAACACTGCACAGAGGTCGCAATACACTAACGTGTAATAATGTAGCTGCCTGCGGTAGTGATAGGATCAGGAAAACACCACCAAACTTCTACAGGTAGCTTTAGCTGAACACTGTGCAGAGGTCGCACTACACTAACTTGTAGCTTTAGCTGAACACTGTGCAGAAGTCGCTCTACACTAACTTGTAGCTTTAGCTGAACATTGTGCAGAGGACGCACTACACTCACGTTTAAATAATGTAGCTGCTTGCGGTAGTGATAGGATCAGGAAAACACCACCAACCTTCTACAGGTAGCTTTAGTTGAACACTGCACAGAGGTCGCAATACACTAATGTGTAAATAATGTAGCTGCCTGCGGTAGTGATAGGATCAGGAAAACACCACCAACCTTCTACAGGTAGCTTCAGCTGAACACTGTGCAGAGGTCGCACTACACTAACGTGTAAATAATGTAGCTGCCTGTGGTAGTGATAGGATTAGGAAAACACCACCAACCTTCCACAAGTAGCTTTAGTTGAACACTGTACAGAGGTCGCAATACACTAACATGTAAATAATGTAGCTGCCTGCGGTAATGATAGGATCAGGAAAACACCACCAACCTTCTACAGGTTGCTTTAGTTGAAAACTGTACAGAGGTCGCAATACACTAATGTGTAACTATTGTAGCTGCCTGCGGTAGTGATAGGATTAGGAAAACAACACCAACCTTTTACAGGTAGCTTTAGCTGAACACTGTGCAGAGGTCGCACTACACTAACTTGTAGCTTTAGCTGAACACTGTGCAGAGGTCGAACTACACTGACTTGGAGCTTTAGCTGAACACTGTGCAGAGGTTGCACTACACTAATGTGTAAATAATGTAGCTGCCTGCAGTAGTGATAGGATCAGGAAAACAACACTAACCTTCTACAGGTAGCTTTAGCTGAACACTGTGCAGAGGTCGCACTACACTAACTTGTAGCTTTAGCAGAACACTGTGCAGAGGTCGCACTACACTATCTTGTAGATTTAGCTGAACACTGTGCAGAGGTCGCACTACACTAACGTGTAAATAATGTAGCTGCCTGCGGTAGTGATAGGTTTAGGAAAACAACACCAACCATCTACAGGTAGCTTTAGCTGAACACTTTGCAGAGATCGCACTACACTAACTTGTAGCTTTAGCTGAACACTGTGCAGAGGTCCGACTACACAAACTTGTAGCTTTAGCTGAACACTGTGCAGAGGTCTCACTACACTAACGTGTAAATAATGTAGCTGCCTGCGGTAGTGATAGGATCAGGAAAACAACACCAACCTTCTACAGGTAGCTTTAGCTGAACACTGTGCAGAGGTCGCACTACACTAACTTGTAGCTTTAGCTGAACACTGTGCAGGAGTCGCACTCCTCTAACTTGTAGCTTTAGCTGAACACTGTGCAGAGGTCGCACTACACTAACGTGTAAATAATGTAGCTGCCTGCAGTAGTGATAGGACCAGGAAAACAACACCAACCTTCTACAGGTAGCTTTAGCTGAACACTGTGCCGAGGTCGCACTACACTAACTTGTAGCTTTAGCTGAACACTGTGCAGAGGTCGCACTACACTAACTTTTAGCTTTAGCTGAACACTGTGCAGAGGTCGCACTACACTAACGTGTAAATAATGTAGCTGCCTGCGGTAGTGATAGGATCAGGAAAACACCACCAACCTTCTACAGGTAGCTTTAGTTAAACACTGCACAGAGGTCGCAATACACTAACGTATAATAATGTAGCTGCCTGCAGTAGTGATAGGATCAGGAAAAGACCACCAAACTTCTACAGGTAGCTTTAGCTGAACACTGTGCAGAGGTCGCACTACACTAACTTGTAGCTTTAGCTGAACACTGTGCAGAAGTCGCTCTACACTAACTTGTAGCTTTAGCTGAACATTGTGCACAGGACGCACTACACTCACGTTTAAATAATGTAGCTGCTTGCGGTAGTGATAGGATCAGGAAAACACCACCAACCTTCTACAGGTAGCTTTAGTTGAACACTGCACAGAGGTCGCAATACTCTAACGTGTAAATAATGTAGCTGCCTGCGGTAGTGATAGGATCAGGAAAACACCACCAACCTTCTACATTTAGCTTCAGCTGAACACTGTGCAGAGGTCGCACTACACTAACGTGTAAATAATGTAGCTGCCTTCGGTAGTGATAGGATTAGGAAAACACCACCAACCTTCTACAGGTATCTTTAGTTGAACACTGTACAGAGGTTGCAATACACTAATGTGTAAATAATGTAGCAGCCTGCGGTAATGATAGGATCAGGAAAATACCACCAACCTTCTACAGGTAGCTTTAGTTGAAAACTGTACAGAGGTCACAATACACTAACGTATAAATAATGTAGCTGCCTGCGGTAGTGATAGGATCAGGAAAACAACACCAACATTTTACAGGTAGCTTTAGCTGAACACTGTGCAGAGGTCGCACTACACTAACTTGTAGCTTTACCTGAACACTGTGCAGAGGTCGCACTACACTGACTTGGAGCTTTAGCTGAACACTGTGCAGAGGTCGCACTATACTAACGTGTAAATAATGTAGCTGCCTGTGGTAGTGATAGGATCAGGAAAACAACACCAACCTTCTACAGGTAGCTTTAGCTGAACACTGTAAAGAGGTCGCACTACACTAACTTGTAGCTTTAGCTGAACACTGTGCAGAGGTCGCACTACACTATCGTGTAAATAATGTAGCTGCCTGCGGTAGTGATAGGATCAGGAAAACACCACTAACCTTCTACAGGTAGCTTTAGCTGAACACTGTGCAGAGGTTGCACTACACTAACTTGTAGCTTTAGCTGAACACTGTGCAGAGGACGCACTACACTAACGTTTAAATAATGTAGCTTCCTGCGGTAGTGATAGGATCAGGAAAACACCACCAACCTTCTACAGGTAGCTTTAGCTGAACACTGTGCAGAGTTTACACTACACTAACGTGTAAATAATGTAGCTGCTTGCGGTAATGATAGGATCAGGAATACTCCACCAACCTTCTACAGGTAGCTTTAGTTGAACACTGCACAGAGGTCGCACTACACTAATGTGTAAATAATGTAGCTGCCTGCGGTAGTGATAGGATCAGGAAAACACCACCAACCTTCTACAGGTAGCTTCAGCTGAACACTGTGCAGAGGTCGCACTACACTAACGTGTAAATAATGTAGCTGCCTGCGGTAGTGATAAGATCAGGAAAACACCACCAACCTTCTACAGGTAGCTTTAGTTGAACACTGCACAGAGGTCGCAATACACTAATGTGTAAATAATGTAGCTGCCTGCGGTAGTGATAGGATCAGGAAAACACCACCAACCTTCTACAGGTAGCTTCAGCTGAACACTGTGCAGAGGTCGCACTACACTAATGTGTAAATAATGTAGCTGCCTGTGGTAGTGATAGGATTAGGAAAACACCACCAACCTTCCACAAGTAGCTTTAGTTGAACACTGTACAGAGGTCGCAATACACTAACATGTAAATAATGTAGCTGCCTGCGGTAATGATAGGATCAGGAAAACACCACCAACCGTCTACAGGTTGCTTTAGTTGAAAACTGTACAGAGGTCGCAATACACTAATGTGTAAATATTGTAGCTGCCTGTGGTAGTGATAGGATTAGGAAAACAACACCAACCTTTTACAGGTAGCTTTAGCTGAACACTGTGCAGAGGTCGCACTACACTAACTTGTAGCTTTAGCTGAACACTGTGCAGAGGTCGAACTACACTGACTTGGAGCTTTAGCTGAACACTGTGCAGAGGTTGCACTACACTAATGTGTAAATAATGTAGCTGCCTGCAGTAGTGATAGGATAAGGAAAACAACACTAACCTTCTACAGGTAGCTTTAGCTGAACACTGTGCAGAGGTCGCACTACACTAACTTGTAGCTTTAGCAGAACACTGTGCAGAGGTCGCACTACACTAACTTGTAGCTTTAGCTGAACACTGTGCAGAGGTCGCACTACACTAACGTGTAAATAATGTAGCTGCCTGCAGTAGTGATAGGTTTAGGAAAACAACACCAACCATCTACAGGTAGCTTTAGCTGAACACTTTGCAGAGATCGCACTACACTAACTTGTAGCTTTAGCTGAACACTGTGCAGAGGTCCGACTACACAAACTTGTAGCTTTAGCTGAACACTGTGCAGAGGTCTCACTACACTAACGTGTAAATAATGTAGCTGCCTGCGGTAGTGATAGGATCAGGAAAACAACACCAACCTTCTACAGGTAGCTTTAGCTGAACACTGTGCAGAGGTCGCACTACACTAACTTGTAGCTTTAGCTGAACACTGTGCAGGAGTCACACTCCTCTAACTTGTAGCTTTAGCTGAACACTGTGCAGAGGTCGCACTACACTAACGTGTAAATAATGTAGCTGCCTCCAGTAGTGATAGGACCAGGAAAACAACACCAACCTTCTACAGGTAGCTTTAGCTGAACACTGTGCCGAGGTCACACTACACTAACTTGTAGCTTTAGCTGAACACTGTGCAGAGGTCGCACTACACTAACTTTTAGCTTTAGCTGAACACTGTGCAGAGGTCGCACTACACTAACGTGTAAATAATGTAGCTGCTTGCGCTAGTGATAGGATCAGGAAAACACCACCAACCTTGTACAGGTAGCTTTAGTTGAACACTGCACAGAGGTCGCAATACACTAACGTGTAATAATGTAGCTGCCTGCGGTAGTGATAGGATCAGGAAAACACCACCAAACTTCTACAGGTAGCTTTAGCTGAACACTGTGCAGAGGTCGCACTACACTAACTTGTAGCTTTAGCTGAACACTGTGCAGAAGTCGCTCTACACTAACTTGTAGCTTTAGCTGAACATTGTGCAGAGGACGCACTACACTCACGTTTAAATAATGTAGCTGCTTGCGGTAGTGATAGGATCAGGAAAACACCACCAACCTTCTACAGGTAGCTTTAGTTGAACACTGCACAGAGGTCGCAATACACTAATGTGTAAATAATGTAGCTGCCTGCGGTAGTGATAGGATCAGGAAAACACCACCAACCTTCTACAGGTAGCTTCAGCTGAACACTGTGCAGAGGTCGCACTACACTAACGTGTAAATAATGTAGCTGCCTGTGGTAGTGATAGGATTAGGAAAACACCACCAACCTTCCACAAGTAGCTTTAGTTGAACACTGTACAGAGGTCGCAATACACTAACATGTAAATAATGTAGCTGCCTGCGGTAATGATAGGATCAGGAAAACACCACCAACCTTCTACAGGTTGCTTTAGTTGAAAACTGTACAGAGGTCGCAATACACTAATGTGTAACTATTGTAGCTGCCTGCGGTAGTGATAGGATTAGGAAAACAACACCAACCTTTTACAGGTAGCTTTAGCTGAACACTGTGCAGAGGTCGCACTACACTAACTTGTAGCTTTAGCTGAACACTGTGCAGAGGTCGAACTACACTGACTTGGAGCTTTAGCTGAACACTGTGCAGAGGTTGCACTACACTAATGTGTAAATAATGTAGCTGCCTGCAGTAGTGATAGGATCAGGAAAACAACACTAACCTTCTACAGGTAGCTTTAGCTGAACACTGTGCAGAGGTCGCACTACACTAACTTGTAGCTTTAGCAGAACACTGTGCAGAGGTCGCACTACACTATCTTGTAGCTTTAGCTGAACACTGTGCAGAGGTCGCACTACACTAACGTGTAAATAATGTAGCTGCCTGCGGTAGTGATAGGTTTAGGAAAACAACACCAACCATCTACAGGTAGCTTTAGCTGAACACTTTGCAGATATCGCACTACACTAACTTGTAGCTTTAGCTGAACACTGTGCAGAGGTCCGACTACACAAACTTGTAGCTTTAGCTGAACACTGTGCAGAGGTCTCACTACACTAACGTGTAAATAATGTAGCTGCCTGCGGTAGTGATAGGATCAGGAAAACAACACCAACCTTCTACAGGTAGCTTTAGCTGAACACTGTGCAGAGGTCGCACTACACTAACTTGTAGCTTTAGCTGAACACTGTGCAGGAGTCGCACTCCTCTAACTTGTAGCTTTAGCTGAACACTGTGCAGAGGTCGCACTACACTAACGTGTAAATAATGTAGCTGCCTGCAGTAGTGATAGGACCAGGAAAACAACACCAACCTTCTACAGGTAGCTTTAGCTGAACACTGTGCCGAGGTCGCACTACACTAACTTGTAGCTTTAGCTGAACACTGTGCAGAGGTCGCACTACACTAACTTTTAGCTTTAGCTGAACACTGTGCAGAGGTCGCACTACACTAACGTGTAAATAATGTAGCTGCCTGCGGTAGTGATAGGATCAGGAAAACACCACCAACCTTCTACAGGTAGCTTTAGTTAAACACTGCACAGAGGTCGCAATACACTAACGTGTAATAATGTAGCTGCCTGCGGTAGTGATAGGATCAGGAAAAGACCACCAAACTTCTACAGGTAGCTTTAGCTGAACACTGTGCAGAGGTCGCACTACACTAACTTGTAGCTTTAGCTGAACACTGTGCAGAAGTCGCTCTACACTAACTTGTAGCTTTAGCTGAACATTGTGCACAGGACGCACTACACTCACGTTTAAATAATGTAGCTGCTTGCGGTAGTGATAGGATCAGGAAAACACCACCAACCTTCTACAGGTAGCTTTAGTTGAACACTGCACAGAGGTCGCAATACTCTAACGTGTAAATAATGTAGCTGCCTGCGGTAGTGATAGGATCAGGAAAACACCACCAACCTTCTACATTTAGCTTCAGCTGAACACTGTGCAGAGGTCGCACTACACTAACGTGTAAATAATGTAGCTGCCTTCGGTAGTGATAGGATTAGGAAAACACCACCAACCTTCTACAGGTATCTTTAGTTGAACACTGTACAGAGGTTGCAATACACTAATGTGTAAATAATGTAGCAGCCTGCGGTAATGATAGGATCAGGAAAATACCACCAACCTTCTACAGGTAGCTTTAGTTGAAAACTGTACAGAGGTCACAATACACTAACGTATAAATAATGTAGCTGCCTGCGGTAGTGATAGGATCAGGAAAACAACACCAACATTTTACAGGTAGCTTTAGCTGAACACTGTGCAGAGGTCGCACTACACTAACTTGTAGCTTTACCTGAACACTGTGCAGAGGTCGCACTACACTGACTTGGAGCTTTAGCTGAACACTGTGCAGAGGTCGCACTATACTAACGTGTAAATAATGTAGCTGCCTGTGGTAGTGATAGGATCAGGAAAACAACACCAACCTTCTACAGGTAGCTTTAGCTGAACACTGTAAAGAGGTCGCACTACACTAACTTGTAGCTTTAGCTGAACACTGTGCAGAGGTCGCACTACACTATCGTGTAAATAATGTAGCTGCCTGCGGTAGTGATAGGATCAGGAAAACACCACTAACCTTCTACAGGTAGCTTTAGCTGAACACTGTGCAGAGGTTGCACTACACTAACTTGTAGCTTTAGCTGAACACTGTGCAGAGGACGCACTACACTAACGTTTAAATAATGTAGCTTCCTGCGGTAGTGATAGGATCAGGAAAACACCACCAACCTTCTACAGGTAGCTTTAGCTGAACACTGTGCAGAGTTTACACTACACTAACGTGTAAATAATGTAGCTGCTTGCGGTAATGATAGGATCAGGAATACACCACCAACCTTCTACAGGTAGCTTTAGCTGAACACTGTGCAGAGGACGCACTACACTAACTTGTAAATAATGTAGCTGCCTGTGGTAGTGATAGGATCAGGAATACTCCACCAACCTTCTACAGGTAGCTTTAGTTGAACACTGCACAGAGGTCGCAATACACTAATGTGTAAATAATGTAGCTGCCTGCGGTAGTGATAGGATCAGGAAAACACCACCAACCTTCTACAGGTAGCTTCAGCTGAACACTGTGCAGAGGTCGCACTACACTAACGTGTAAATAATGTAGCTGCCTGTGGTAGTGATAGGATCAGGAAAACACCACCAACCTTCTACAGGTAGCTTTAGTTGAACACTGTACAGAGGTCGCAGTACACTAACGTGTAAATAATGTAGCTGCCTGCGGTAATTATAGGATCAGGAAAACACCACCAACCATCTACAGGTAGCTTTAGCTGAACACTTTGCAGAGATCACACTACACTAACTTGTAGCTTTAGCTGAACACTGTGCAGAGGTCCGACTACACAAACTTGTAGCTTTAGCTGAACACTGTGCAGAGGTCTCACTACACTAACGTGTAAATAATGTAGCTGCCTGCGGTAGTGATAGGATCAGGAAAACAACACCAACCTTCTACAGGTAGCTTTAGCTGAACACTGTGCAGAGCTCGCACTACGCTAACTTGTAGCTTTAGCTGAACACTGTGCAGGAATCGCACTCCTCTAACTTGTAGCTTTAGCTGAACACTGTGCAGAGGTCGCACTACACTAACGTGTAAATAATGTAGCTGTCTGCGGTAGTGATAGGACCAGGAAAACAACACCAACCTTCTACAGGTAGCTTTAGCTGAACACTGTGCAGAGGTCGCACCACACTAACTTGTAGCTTTAGCTGAACACTGTGCAGAGGTCGCACTACACTAACGTGTAAATAATGTAGCTGCCTGCAGTAGTGATAGGATCAGGAAAGCACCACCAACCTTCTACAGGTAGCTTTAGTTGAAAACTGCACAGAGGTCGCAATACACTAACGTGTAAATAATGTAGCTGCCTGCGGTAGTGATAGGATCAGGAAAACACCACCAAACTTCTACAGGTAGCTTTAGCTGAACACTGTGCAGAGGTCAAACTACACTAACTTGTAGCTTTAGCTGAACACTGTGCAGAAGTCGCTCTACACTAACTTGTAGCTTTAGCTGAACATTGTGCAGAGGACGCACTACACAACGTTTAAATTATGTAGCTGCTTGTGGTAGTGATAGGATCAGGAAAACACCACCAACCTTCTACAGGTAAATTTAGTTGAACACTGCACAGAGGTCGCAATACACTAACGTGTAAATAATGTAGCTGCCTGCGGTAGTGATAGGATCAGGAAAACACCACCAACCTTCTACATTTAGCTTCAGCTGAACACTGTGCAGAGGTCACACTACACTAACGTGTAAATAATGTAGCTGCCTTCGGTAGTGATAGGATTAGGAAAACACCACCAACCTTCTACAGGTATCTTTAGTTGAGCACTGTACAGAGGTCGCAATACACTAATGTGTAAATAATGTAGCAGCCTGCGGTAATGATAGGATCAGGAAAACACCGCCAACCTTCTACAGGTAGCTTTAGTTGAACACTGTACAGAGGTCACAATACACTAACGTGTAAATAATGTAGCTGCCTGCGGTAGTGATAGGATCAGGAAAACAACACCAACCTTTTACAGGTAGCTTTAGCTGAACACTGTGCAGAGGTCGCACTACACTAACTTGTAGCTTTAGCTGAACACTGTGCAGAGGTCACACTACACTAATGTGTAAATAATGTAGCTGCCTGCGGTAGTGATAGGATCAGGAAAACAACACCAACCTTCTACAGGTAGCTTTAGCTGAACACTGTGCAGAGGTCGCACAACACTAACTTGTATCTTTAGCTGAACACTGTGCAGAGGTCGAACTACACTGACTTGGAGCTTTAGCTGAACACTGTGCAGAGGTTGCACTACACTAATGTGTAAATAATGTAGCTGCCTGCAGTAGTGATAGGATCAGGAAAACAACACCAACCTTCTACAGGTAGCTTTAGCTGAACACTGTGCAGAGGTCGCACTACACTAACTTGTAGCTTTAGCAGAACACTGTGCAGAGGTCGCACTACACTAACTTGTAGCTTTTGCTGAACACTGTGCAGAGGTTGCACTACACTAACGTGTAAATAATGTAGCTGCCTGCGGTAGTGATAGGTTTAGGAAAACAACACCAACCTTCTACAGGTAGCTTTAGCTGAACACTTTGCAGAGATCGCACTACACTAACTTGTAGCTTTAGCTGAACACTGTGCAGAGGTCCGACTACACAAACTTGTAGCTTTAGCTGAACACTGTGCAGAGGTCTCACTACACTAATGTGTAAATAATGTAGCTGCCTGCGGTAGTGATAGGATCAGGAAAACAACACCAACCTTCTACAGGTAGCTTTAGCTGAACACTGTGCAGAGGTCGCACCACACTAACATGTAGCTTTAGCTGAACACTGTGCAGGAGTCGCACTCCTCTAACTTGTAGCTTTAGCTGAACACTGTGCAGAGGTCGCACTACATTAACGTGTAAATAAAGTAGCTGCCTGCGGTAGTGATAGGATCAATAAAACAACACCAACCTTCTACAGGTCGCTTTAGCTGAACACTGTGCAGAGGTCGCACTACACTAACTTGTAGCTTTAGCTGAACACTGTGCAGAGGTCGCACTACACTAACTTGTAGCTTTAGCTGAACACTGTGCAGAGGTCGCACTACACTAACGTGTAAATAATGTAGCTGCCTGCGGTAGTTATAGGATCAGGAAAACACCACCAACCTTCTACAGGTAGCTTTAGTTGAACACTGCACAGAGGTCGCAATACACTAACGTGTAAATAATGTAGCTGCCTGCGGTAGTGATAGGATCAGGAAAACACCACCAAACTTCTACAGGTAGCTTTAGCTGAACACTGTGCAGACGTCGCACTACACTAACTTGTAGCTTTAGCTGAACACTGTGCAGAAGTCGCTCTACACTAACTTGTAGCTTTAGCTGAACATTGTGCAGTGGACGCACTACACTAACGTTTAAATAATGTAGCTGCTTGCGGTAGTGATAGGATCAGGAAAACACCACCAACCTTCTACAGGTAGCTTTAGTTGAACATTGCACAGAGGTCGCAATACACTAACGTGTAAATAATGTAGCTGCCTGCGGTAGTGATAGGATCAGGAAAACACCACCAACCTTCTACATTTAGCTTCAGCTGAACACTGTGCAGAGGTCGCACTACACTAACGTGTAAATAATGTAGCTGCCTTCGGTAGTGATAGGATTAGGAAAACACCACCAACCTTCTACAGGTATCTTTAGTTGAACACTGTACAGAGGTCGCAATACACTAATATGTAAATAATGTAGCAGCCTGCGGTAATGATAGGATCAGGAAAACACCACCAACCTTCTACAGGTAGCTTTAGTTGAACACTGTACAGAGGTCACAATACACTAACGTGTAAATAATGTAGCTGCCTGCGGTAGTGATAGGATCAGGAAAACAACACCAACCTTTTACAGGTAGCTTTAGCTGAACACTGTGCAGAGGTCACACTACACTAACTTGTAGCTTTAGCTGAACACTGTGCAGAGGTCACACTACACTAATGTGTAAATAATGTAGCTGCCTGCGTTAGTGATAGGGTCAGGAAAACAACACCAACCTTCTTCAGGTAGCTTTAGCTGAACACTGTGCAGAGGTCGCACTACACTAACTTGTAGCTTTAGCTGAACACTGTGCAGAGGTCGCACTACACTAACTTGTAGCTTTAGCTGAACACTGTGCAGAGGTCGCACTGCACTAACGTGTAAATAATGTAGCTGCCTGCGGTATTGATAGGATCAGGAAAACAACACCAACCTTCTACAGGTAGCTTTAGCTGAACACTGTGCAGAGGTCGCAATATACTAACTTGTAGCTTTAGCTGAACACTGTGCAGAGGTCGCACTACACTAACTTGTAGCTTTAGCTGTACACTGTGCAGAGGTCGCACTACACTAACTTGTAGCTTTAGCTGAACACCGTGCAGAGGTCGCACTACACTAAAAAATAATGTAGCTGCCTGCGGTAGTGATAGGATCAGAAAAACACCACCAATCTTCTACTGGTAGCTTTAAGTGCACACTGTGCAGAGGACGCACTACACTAACTGTAAATACTGTAGCTAATAGGACTAATAGGATCAGAAGAACACCAGCAATTTTCTTCAAATACTGTAACAACACCTGCCTGCCTGCCAGTAGGAAGATAGTAACAGGAACAGATCTAGCTAATCTGAATACAGTGTATATATGTATGTATGTATACATATATATATATATATATATATATATATATATATATATATATATATATATATATATATATATATATATATACACACACTAACTTGTAGCTTTAGTCACTGCACACACACACAACACCTGGGATGCATATATATACACAATATACTGTAAGTGCAGCTAACTGACTGACTGTCCTGCCTAATCTATGTAACTTAAATCAAATGACACTGTCTCTCTGTCTCTGTCTCTCAACGCTGAAACACACTACACAGGGCCGACGTGCAGGTGGCTTTATATAGTGTGGGCCGTGTACTAAACCCCCTGAGCCATAATTGGCCAAAGCCACCCTGGCTTTGGCCAATTACTGCTCTCTGTACAGACGGCGCTGTGATTGGCCAAGCTTGCGGGTCATATTGCATGCTTGGCCAATCATCAGCCAGCAATGTACTGCGATGCCGCAGTGAATTATGGGCCATGACGCGCCACATGAATTTGGTGTGAACGGCCCATATCGTTCGCAAATTGGGGTTCGACTCGAACATGAAGCTCATCCCTACTCTTGAAATATGTAATTTCCACTATTCATGATTTAATTTTTCTGGTTGCCTCTGTAATTCTTGTCTCATTTAAGTATACTTAAATTACTTAAAGCTATAAGAAAAAAATTAAAAAAGCAAACAATTTTATGTGCATTTTTGCATATTACAAACATTCATAAGTCTAATTTTGGCACTGTGCCAACTTGATAATATCCAGGGGACCAAAGTCAGACATATACATAATTTTCAATGAATGTTACTGTCGCTTTAAACTGAACTGATGCTAGTTAATCACCACAAAGTTCTTACTGCACACAGACACAGTAGTGTCAATTTGAATTGTTACAGATAAAATGTTACCTCACCTGGCCTTCTTGTACTTAACATAATGCACAAGAATAACAGGAAGCTGTATGTTTTTTCCTTGTCAAAAAAAGTTTATTGAGTATACAATGTTATAAAGATACATAAAGTAAGTTTACAAGGATCTATAAAGTAAGCTCATTGTTTTACAGTGGGGTTTATATAGGTAAATATCATGAAATTTCAAATATTAAACATTGGGTTTACGTAAACCTAAATTAAAGATATATATCATTTCCTTAGTTACTTTTGTAGATATTTAAATGATTTATACCTACTATACATATTGTTTACAAGTAGAGTGTATATAGGTCAAATAAATTCTGATAATGAGCTTTAATCGTAAGGTGGAGAAAAGGAAAGAGAAAGAAGAAAAAGGGTTGAAAGGTAGAGGTATGGTCCACAAGGTTGTCCCACTCGTCAGTTTATTATTCTTTTTAGTTCTCTTTGAAGCCTTAGAATGGGTGTCTCTGTAAGTCATTTAATCTGTTACCATGGCAACAGGACAGAGTCATTGAAGTTTGACAGGAACTGTTGTTTTATCCAAGGATGCCAAAGTTTTTCAAATTTTGGAATTTGATTTTGATCGATGGCTACCATCTTAGCATGGGACATTGTATTATTCATTCTGTGAATTGTTTCTGCTAGTACCAATGTAGGAGATTTCCATGCCTTGGCCACTGTTTGTTTTGCAGCCATTATTAGTTGGATCATAAGTTTGAATTGAGAGAGTGTTAACCATACCGGTTTTAGATTAAGTAAAGTTAAATATGGATCTGGTTGTATTATTTTTTTAAATATTTTAGATGCAATCACGAAGACTTCCTTCCAGAAGGTTTGGATTACTGGGCACGTTCACCATATGTGTAAATATGTGCCTATTTCTGGGCATCCTCGAAAACAAAGAGCTGAGGTATTAGGTGAATATTTTGCCACTCTAGCGGGTACAAGGTACCAGCGAGTTAGGACTTTATAATTTGTCTCCAGTGCTAAGATGTTGGGTGAAGATGACTTAGATGTGAGCCATATGTTAGACCAGTCCGTGTCTTCTAAAGTTCGCCCCAGGTCCTCCTCCCACCTCTGAACGTAAGAGGGTCTATTAAGATTTGCTACTCCATATAATTGATTATAAAGTGATGAAATTGTACCTTTAGCAAATGGATCTTTTGTACAGATTGATTCAAAAATGGATAATTGGGATAATGGTGTATCCCCCTTTAGGAATGGTGTATAGAAATTTTTGATTTGGAGATATCTAAATATCTCAGAGTTTGGTAGATCATATTTTTCTCTAAGCGATGGGAATGAAAGGAATGATTTAGATGCTATGAAGTCATTTAGTGTCTGAATGCCTGATGTTGTCCAAGCTTTAAAAGAATTTGGGTAGATCCATGCCGGATAAAAGGCCGGATTTCTGATAAAAGAAAGGAGAGGATTGTGTGGAGATTGTAACTGATATTTGGTTTTTAGTTTATCCCAGAGAGATAAGAAGTGTTTAGTTATGGGATTATGAATTTTAAAGCGGTCTTTAGGATCAAGCCATAATAAATTTGATATTAATAGAGGGTCATTTTCTGAAGCCTCTATAAATACCCATAATGGGATTTCCTGTTTTGCATGATATTTGGACAGACTGGCCAAATGTGCTGCTCTGTAGTAGTTAGTAAAATTAGGGTATCCCAGGCCTCCTTTATTTTTGGGAAGATGTAGTGTGTGTATAGGTATACGTGGTTTAGAAGAGCCCCATATAAACGAAGTTGCTCTTTTTTGTACTATTCTCAAAAAATAGGAAGGAATTGGAATAGGGAGGACTCTGAATAGATAAAGCAATTTGGGTAGAATAGTCATTTTGATTGCATTAATCTTCCCTATCCAGGATAAAGGAAGTTGCGACCATTGTTTTATTAGATTTTGTGATCTGTCTTAATACAGGAGGATAATTGGTTGAGAATAAGTCAGAATGAGATGCTGTTAAATGAATTCCAAGATATGGGATTGATTTTTCTGCCCATGTGAATGGGAGTGCAGCCCTAGCCGGGATCAATTCCATGTTTGTGAGTGAAATATTAAGCACTAGGCATTTCTTAGGATTAATCATAAGGCCGGATAGGGCTGCAAACCCATCAAGAGCTGGTATTAAGTTAGGACCAGAGACCTGTGGTGATGATAGAAAAAGTAATATATCGTCTGCAAATATACATAATTTGTGTGTAATACCTCCTACTTCAATGCCAGTTATAGTTTGGTTTGTTCTGATGTATTGGGCCATGGGTTCGAGTATAAGGGCAAATAATAAGGGAGATCATGGGCAACCCTGTCGGGTACCTCTTTCGATATTAAAGGCTTCAGATTTGTATCCAGCATATTTTATATAGGCTTTGGGTTTATTATATAATGCTTTGATCCATGTTAAAAAGTGGGGTCCAAAACCCCATTTTTGTAATGAATATTGCATATATTGCCAGGATACTGTGTCAAATGCCCTCTTAATATCGAGAGATAGAAAACATAAAGGGATTTTCCGTTTTTTAGCAATATGTGCCAATAACACTGCCCTGCGTATATTATCGCCTGCCTGTCTATTTGGTATGAAGCCTACTTGATCTCTATGTATTAATTTTCCTATAATGCTATTGAGGCGTTTTGCTATTATTTTTGCTAATAATTTAATATCGAGGTTTAACAGAGAGATAGGCTGATAATTCACACAGGAAGTATCATCAGAAAGGGGTTTTGGGATCATACAAACAATTGCCATTAGTGTTTCTTGCCGAAAAGAATGTCCATCTAGAAGTTTGTTAAAAGTTTCAGTGAGAATGGGAGAGAGTATTTCTGAGAATGTTTTATAGTATAAAGCCGAGTAGCTGTCTGGGCCTGGTCTTTTGTTAAGTTTTAGGTCTTTTATGGCGTTAGCAACTTCATCTATAGTTATAGGCTCATCCAAACTGCTTTTTTGATTCTGAGATAACTCAGGTAAGGTTATTTTTGAGAAGAAGGATTCAGCCTCTGTAGGATTAAATTCATTGTTTGTCTTGTATAAAGTTGCGAGATGTGAGTGAAATTTATGGACTATTTTAACTGGATTACAAGTGTAAACATTTTTTGATAATTTCAAACGTATTGGTTTGAAAGATTTGTTAGTTGAATTTAATGCCCGAGCCAAATATGTACCTGGTTTGTTTGTATTCATGTAGAAATTGTGTTTGGAGCGTTTGAGGGATTTATCAACTGACTCAGTGAGAAATAGATCGTATTCCAATCTAGATTTTTCCAGATGAGATTTTGTACTCTGAGATGGATTATCTTGAAATGATATGTAGGCTGCATTAAAATTGAGTTCTAGTTTTTTTGCTAGATTTTTGCGTTCCCGTTTAAATAGTGCCATTTGTCTTTGTATTGTACCACGCAAGACAGGCTTATGAGCTTCCCACAGTGTTATTGGGGAGATGTCTGTTGTATTATTAATTGATATGTATTCCTTTAAAGCTTGTTCAATGGCCATCTGATGTAGTGGGTGTTTGAGCATTATGTCCGGTAAGTACCACGTTGGGTCATGCGCTTTTGGTATGGCTGAGGCTATAGTAGTGTATACTGCATTATGGTCAGACCATGGAATCGGAATTATATCTGATGCAATAATTTCTGGTATCATTCCTATTGTTAGAAAAATATGATCTATTCTGGTGAAGGTTTGATGAGGGTGCGAGAAATAAGTGAATTTCTTTTTCATTGGGTTACTTTTTCTCCATGAATCTACCAGATTGTATTTGGAAAGAAGTTGAGAAAAAGGTAATCTAGAGGTTATTTTGGATGGTGTAAAAGGTGATTTATCTAGAAATGGGAAGAGGACCTGGTTCGAATCCCCACACATTATCACTGTTCCTATTTTGTGTGTATTAATCACTTGTAATATATGTGAGAGGAATGGTGTAGGTTGTTTGTTAGGAGCGTAGTAGGAAATCACCGTGATTGCTGTATCCATTATATAACCCATGAGTATCAGGTATCTACCTTCTGGGTCTTTAATTTCTGATGATAAGGTGAATGGTGTGGATCGGTGAAATGCAATTAGAGTTCCCCTTTGCTTGGTACAGGCAGAAGCCGTGTAAATTTGTTGATAAAAAGGAGAAATATATTTTGGAGTAGAATCTTTGGTGAAGTGTGTTTCTTGGAGGCATACTATGTGAGCCTTCTTGTTATGGAAAGTACGGAAGGCTTTGGTCCTTTTTTGAGGGACATTTATTCCCTGAACATTCAGGGAAAGTATATTCAGTGGTGCCATGGCAATAGATCAAATAGTTTTGACTTACTTTTTGTTATGCAGAGCTGACTGCGCAGATCAACCTGTGTGGACTGAAGAGATGAATAGATAGAAAAGAAACCAGTGAATTCTGGAGTAAAGAGTAAACAAAAAACATATGAGATTAGATGATACATTGTATAAATTATTTTTTGCAAGTAATCACAATTTACCCGTGAAAGAGAATAAATATCTCTCTCAGGGGAATAAGTACCTTCGTCACACTCCCACATAATATGGTTGGGAGAATGAGGAGGGCTAATGGGGGTACACGGATCTTCCGCTTACAGGAGAGAAGTGCTATGTCAAAAGACATCAAAATGATGTTTCATTAATTGGAGTGCAGAATATAGTTTTTGTTGAAATTATTTATTCCAGGGTGGTTGTATATGGTTAGTCTTGCCCTAGGCTAAATAATTCAGTTAGAAAGGTACTGTTAATAACTTTGGTATTGATGAAGATAGTTTGAATTATTTTGGGATTTTAACCCTTTTAGAGTAAACAATTACATATTTTATTCATATGTAACTGTTTAGATATGTTAACTCATAAAATTGAGGTTGTATTGCTTCAGATTAGAATAAACAAAAACATAATTCTAGGAACTAGTTTTAAGAAAAGAAAGAAAAAGCCTCCATTACTTCTGGATTATTGAACATATTTGTCCTAAAAAGTAATAAATCTATTGTTATTACCTGATAATATATAACTGAACAAGAATTTCCTTATTTCACTTATATATTCTAAGGCTATATGAATCAGAAGTAATAAGAAATATAACTGGAATGTAACATGATCCCACACAGTGTGTGACTATCAGAATGCAGTTACATTCAGTTATAAATACAGGTTTTTTATAGAGAACCATCTCTTAGTATAATAAATGAAGAGATATCAGGAATTAGGATGTCAGTCCATTGAATCTTCTTGGACCATGGATGATGTGGCATAACGGCCTCTTTTGTGAAAATGATGATTCCCATTTTGTTCTGAAATTTTCTGGGTGCTGCCTGAAGGTGAAGATGATGCCATTCTTCTGCGTGTGGGAGTGTTGCTGCTTGTGGGTTCTGTCAGATTTAATTTTAAAAGGGTTTGTTGTAGTTCATCTGCTGATCTGCTTCTGTAAATTGTACCTTGGTAGTTAAATCTGACTGAAAAGGGGAAGCCCCATTGATACATAATGTTGTGGCGTTGCAGTTCTATTAGTTGGGGTTTCATGGATCGTCTTTTAGTAATAGTAAGTTGGGATAGGTCAGCAAAAATTTGATAATTGTGTCCTTGAAAATTAAGTTCTTTTTTTTCTCTTGCAGCAATTAGTATTTGTTCTTTCGTTCTGTAATAATGAAATTTTGTGATTATATCACGTGGGGGTCCATCTTTCTTTTTGGCTGTGAGGGCTCTGTGTACTCTGTCCAGTTCTAAACGTTCAATAGGGATATCTGGCTTTAGTTCTTGTAATAGAGCAGTAATAGTAAATTGCAGGTCTGTCACAGTTTCAGGTATTCCCCTTATGCGCAAGTTTGAACGTCTGGCTCTATTTTCGTAATCTTCGAGCTTAGTTTGAAGTATTAAATTCTCTTTTTTTAATTGTTCCAATTCTGTTATATTTTCTTGGGTTGTAATTTCAATTTCATCCATTTTTATTTCTAAGGCTGCGGTGCGGTTTCCCAGCTCTCTTATTTCTTTGGTTAGGCTTTTTGTTATTTGGTCTGAGGTTTGTTTTAAAGCCTTATGAAACATCTTTTCAAATTGTAATAATATTACTGGGCATACTGAGGAGGCTTGTGGAGAAGTTTGTGAGAGGATTTGTTCTGTATCTGACTCAAATGGAGAGTCTTGCTGTGACATTTTCTGTCTGTGAGAGCGCCCTGATGCTGTATCTTGTGAGGTGACTGGAGCTGCTTCAGCTGCAGTGAGTGCCTGTGAGCTCTTTGTGAGGTGATTTTTATTTCTGCCACGGTTTCCTCTCAGTACCATATTTCCTGCCCAAACTTTCACAGTTTGTTCCCTGGGGCAAAAAGGTTCAAATGGATACCTTTTGAGCCTGCAGGCTCCGCTTTGTCCTTCTCTTCTCTCCTCAGCGGTGTGGAGCTCTAACAATGCATGTCTGCTCCGCTAGGCTCCGCCTCCTGCCCCCCGCTGTATGTTTTTTAATGCTAGAACATTCAGCCAGCTTGGCAACCATAGATGAGAAAAAGGAGTTGAAAGCAGTGTCTATTTTACAATCAAGGATTATCTGGAATTGCTGTAATAGAGATACAGATGTTAATAGGGGACCCCACACAACAACAAAAAATGCCAGACTCATTTCCTTGGTAAAGGTCTGATATGAATGTCAAGGGGGGACCTGTGCAAAAAAAATGTGGAAATGTGGGATCCCCTCAAAACCCAGGGTCTGGTATGGATTTTAAGGGGGAGGGACCACATGCAAAAAAATCTGGCTAACTGGTTGTGGAAGTCTGCCGGCAGGGGCTTATTGAAAGCTGGAAGTCCTTTTTTTTAAAAAAGGAGGTCCCCACATATTAGTCTATCCCTATGTGAATAAGTAAAGGGAAATATACTTACTCATTCTCTCTCTCTCTCTCTCTCTCTCTCTCTCTCTCTCTCTCTCTCTCTCTCTCTCTCTCTCTCTCTCTCTCTCTCTCTCTCTCTCTCTCTCTATATATATATATATATATATATATATATATATATTTATATATGGCACACACTTTTATTTATAAATAAATAAATAAATAAATCTATACTAGACCCTTATCCAAGCATGCAGCCTGACTGGCGTCTATATTCCCAGCTCAAGAGGGGAAGAGCTCAACCTGGGTGCATGTGCTCAATTAACTAAATGCTGAACTCCAATGCTGGGGGTATTATTATTTTTTCAGCCAACCACTGACTACCAATTCTGGAGGTGGAGTTGTTGTGACAGCCAGCCACTGGCCATCAATGCTAGGGGGTGGTTATTGTTACATCTAGTCGCTGACCATAAGTGTTGGGTGGGTGGGAATTATTGTTATAGACTGCCACTGACCACTAATGCTGAGGGGGTACTTTTACAGCCAGCCACTGATCACTAAAAAAATATCCGCCCCAGGTCCAAATATACTAGATTTGCCATTGCATTTGCTGACATGTTACAAGCCTTCCAATTTTTAAGAAGGAGCCTAGCCCATTTATTTTAAATTGATGCATGTTAGTTGGTTTATAAAGTTAGAAATAAACACTAATTGGGGGCGTGGCTTGGCGCGCAACAGCGATGGACGCTTGATACAAGAGCTTCCGGCATCCAAGCAGCCTTAGCCTGTCACTTATCGCCCAAGGCACCCGATAATGAGCAAAAGGAACATTGGGACACCCCGCACAAGATCCCGCTGCTCGACGGCAGTTTACTGGGAGCTGGGAGCCAAGATGGCGACGCCGCATGTGATGGAGGATGATTACAGCGAGGATTCTCAATCTGCAGCTGAAGAGAATGGTAGGAGTACTCCTCACCCTGACCTCTTCCTAACATACGCTGGAATGTCAGGCTTTGCAGCTGACATTAAAGCCACTTTCTCGGCAGCAATAACGGATCTAAGATGCAGCATGCTGATCCTCACAGACAAGATGGCCACTTTGGAAAATGCAGGCAAATGCAGGGACAAGGCGATACACCGCCTGGAAAGAGTTACCCACACACAGTCCCAACATCTCATTGAGATTAATAAACACCTCGAGGACTTAGATAAAAGGGGAGAAGAAAAAATATCAGGGTCAGAGGAATCCCAGAGACTGTGGAGGCTGACCAAATCACCCCAGCTTTACAGAGGGTTTTCAACAGCTTGTTAGAGAGACCAGAGGAGACGGACATAGAATTCGTGCGAGCACACAGAGCACTCAGAGCAAGAGGACCCGACAACATGCCGCCACGCGATATTATATGCTGCTTGCAGAACTTCTTCCTAAAAGAGGACATTATGCGTAAAGCACGCAGAAATGAACAGATCGTTTTCTATGGGGAGACCATCATGCTCTTTCATGATCTCTCACAGATCACTTTAAAGAATCGCAGAGCTCTTCGACCTTTACTGGACAAGCTTAGAGAAAAGGACCTTCGTTATACTTGGCGATTTCCGTTCGCACTTCTGGTGAACCACAATGGGAGACAGCACACATTGCGCTCACCAGAGGATCTCCCGGAGTTTTGTCAGGCACTCCAACTGGAACAAGTGGACCTACCAGAGTGGTATCAAGAATTTATGCTGCCTCCATTGGAAAGATCCTCCTTTGCGTCTCCGCAAAAACGTCTTCCTAAAAAGATGAAACCATCGCGCCCAGGTGGATCTCAAGCGGGAACTCCGAATAATAGATCTCACTCCTCCAGGGGTTTTGAAGAGGCCTGAAGATATCTCTCAGGACTAACACTATTCATGGGTGGAAGTAAGTAAATTCAACTTGCCTGAAACAAGGCCCCACTTGCTGACCCCACAGTTTTATGCTACAAGAACTCAAAGACACTCAGGCTGGAATTGTCTTAATAAGCAGGATCTCACCTTTCTCACAGTAATAGAGCACAAGGAATTAGGTCCTATTGATCACCCTTCTCAGATGGAGATAACACCTACTGGAACTATTACTCATTCCCCCCACACTGGCTTTTGCCAATAATGTAGGTTATGCATTATACCCTTGGTGAATGTCACAGACGCAAGGACACTAGTGGGAACAAATGGACTTTAGATTATAGTTGATTGCTATACATATTAGTAAATTTAGCCTAAAAGAAATGTCGATGACCAAACAAAAAAAAAAGAGAATCACCACAATTTACTAGGTCTCCCTTTGAAATTACCTTTAGAGGGCAGACAATAAGATGATACCCCTGCGTGGAAGGGGGCCTTGGAGTCTCCATTGAGAGTAGAGACGCTGGAATGTAGATCATCGACATTTCTTAATATAATAGTTAAACTGTTAAATGCTAAGGGTTTCAGTCAGTTCCTTCATTGTTGCACCCTGGGTGCATAGTTGACCAATATTGTTTATATTTTGCTTTTATTGGCTGCTGCCGGTTATTGTTCATCAATCAGGTGTTACATACCTAATCTTGTTAATTGGACTAACCAGAGCGATTAGGCGGCTGCCCACTACGCTCCATCAAAGTGCTCCTTGACAGGAGAAGACCTACCTGGTAGGGAGCACTAATATATTTACCTTGGACCCATTGGGCGTCCAAGGAGATTACAATATCTCTCACTCTATATTCTCTTCTTACTTTCTCTTCCTTATCTCTCACTATTCATACCTCCTTTACAGGTTTCATAAGTTTAAGACTGTGTACATAACACGACAAAGATCCTAACGGAAACTTAAGCTTTCTTTCCAGATATAGATTCGTCAGCTCTCTCTGAGTCCTCAATATGGCTTACTCATCATTGGGACATGAGCCCACAGTGATCTCCCACAACACGAAGGGTCTGAATATCCCTGAAAAGCGCAAAACCCTCTTAAAAGAACTCAAAAAAGGTAAACCTCGTCTCATTTTTTTACGAGAAACTCATTTTAAAACTCAAAAAATTACCAAGCTTACTAACTCTTTTTTCACACAGGCGTACCACGCAACGAATGACTTAACAAAATCCAAGGGAGTGTCCATACTTATTAGTAGGGACGCTTCCTTTGAATTATCAGACAAACTCATTGACCCAGAGGGCAGGTTTATATTTTTGAAAGGGAAATGCTGCGGCACACCTATTACGTTAGCAAACGTTTATTTTCCCAACACAGCGCTCCTGACCTTTTGCCGCAGAATTCTCGAAAAACTCAAAGATTTTAGCTCGGGATGCCTTATTTTAGGAGGTGACTTTAATGTCCCACTAAATCCCCTTACTGATACGTCCACAGGCAAAACTTATATCACATACAAAATACAAAAGCAACTAAAAACACTACTGTACTCACTACAACTAGTAGACTCATGGAGATTTCTTCATCCAGAGGATAAGGACTACACCTTTTACTCTATCTCTCACGGCAGATACTCGAGAATAGACTACATATTTGTCTCACAAAGAGATTTAGATATGATCTCAGGTGCCAAAATAGGGATCTAGACTGCCCCCATTTTTTTATCGTTAAAAATCTCAGAACCACAACCAAAAACGAACACTTGGAGACTAAATTCTGCACTGCTGACAGACCCAATCTTACTACCTTAAATAGCCACGTCATTGACAGAATACTTTAAAAATAACACCACACCAGACGTCAACCCCTTATCAATCTGGGAAGCACATAAATGCACAATCAGGGGAGAACTCATCAGAATTGGTTCTCAATGCAAAAAAGAAAGAAAGATTAAAATCCTGACAGAGAAAATTCACGCCCTGGAATCTTTACATAAACAAACCCTGACAGAACATTCTGCAATCAATCTCCTAGAAAATAGAAAGGCACTCCAACAGATCTTTGACATAAGGGCTAAAAGATTTTTATTCTTCCAAAAAAAAATTTACTATGAACATGGCAATAAAACAGGAAGTTTGTTAGCGAGAGCAGTGAAAAATGCCAAAACACAACAAAACATTCCAGGCATACGAACAAAAGAAGGAAAAATAGATATCACCACCAAAAACATTGCACAACACTTTCATGATTATTACACGGCCTCTATAACCTACCTAACCCACAGAAACCCAGCACAATTCGGAGAACAAGGACACAAGCTATACAACAATACTTAAAAGACTCAAAGTTACCCACTCTGTCCACTGAAGATATATCTCAGCTAGAAAGTCCCATAGAAGCTTCTGAATTACAACAAGCAATAAAACACCTCAAGACAGGGAAAAGTCTGGGACCAGACGGCTTCACGGCAATTTATTACAAAACATTTCGGGACACTCTGCTTGGGCTGCTTCTACGGGCTTTGAATTATATGTCAGAACCCAGGGAGATCCCATCAAATTTCCTTATTGCACACATAACAATTCTTCCCAAGCCAAACAAGGACCTAGCAGAATGTACTAGCTACAGGCCAATATCATTGTTGAATCTGGACGTGAAATTGATTTCAAAAATAATAACTAACAGACTGAAACCTCTGCTTCACGGCCTGATAGGAAGTGAGCAAGCAGGATTTATGCCAGGAAGAGAAACCAGCGACAACGTCATCAAAACACTCAACTTAATACATGCTACTTGGATGCGGAAAATTGAAGGCCTTCTCCTGTCTACGGATGCAGAGAAGGCCTTTGACCGCGTGGCCTGGGATTTTATGCTAGAAACCTGTAGGTACATAGGATGACCTGGATCTCCATGCTCTACAAAAACCCCACTGCGCAGCTTAAGATCAATGGTTCTCTTTCAAACACAGTAAAAATTAACAATGGTACGAGACAGGGCTGCCCTCACTCGCCCCTTTTGTTTATTCTAACACTAGAACCATTTATCAGAAGAATTGTAGCAGAAAGGGCAATACAGGGGTTTGAGATTGGTGGAAAGGAGTTCAAGGTAGCGGCCTATGCGGATGACTTGTTATTTTTCATAACAAATCCCCACACTTCACTTCCCTCCTTAATGAAAGAATTCTCTATTTTTGGATATTTATCCAACCTTAAAATTAATTACACCATGTCGGATATCCTAAACATTTTGATTCCTACAAATAAAGCAGAACTCATCAAGTCCAATTGCCCCTTTAAATGGATAGGTTCAGCACTTAAATACTTAGGGATTTGGCTGACACTTAACGTCTCTCAAATTTATGACCACAATTTCGTCCCCCTACTGAGAACAATATGCTCAGACCTCCAAAGTTGGCACCCAAAGGGCATCTCCTGGTTTGGAAGGGTAGCCATCTGTAAAATGACTATTCTGCCAAGAGTACTTTATTTATTTAGAAATTTACCAATAAAAATTCCCCAGAGTTTCTTCAAAATACTTCATTCAACTCAAATGAAATTTCTTTGGGCCCACAAAAAACCCAGAGTACGATTCACTCGGCTTGCTCGATCCAAAGACAAAGGGGGGATGGGCATCCCAGATTTTCGCACCTACTATCTCACCTTACATGTCACTAGGATAATAGATTGGCATTGCCACTATACAATTAAAGATTGGGTGGAACTAGAAGAAGTATTGAGCCAGACTCCTATCAGATATTCACCATGGATTCCATGGAAGAGTCTCCCAGCAGATATGAGAACACACCCCCTAGTGGGCACCACTTTAGCAATGTTCAATAAGCTAACGAAACATACAAACTTCTCATCGCATCTTAGCCCGCTCACCTCATTACAGAGTAATCCTGACTTCCTGCCGGGAATGGGAAACCGATCACTATGATCTACTGACACAAACAAACCCCTATTAGCTACACATTGCTTCCACAATCAAGAGTTCAGAGAATTTACAGACATTAAAACCACAAACAACCTTCCAGAGTTACTGTTATGGACATATTTTCAATTCCATAGCTATCTTAACAAAACATTGAGAAAACACAACTTCAGCAGACCGTTAACGGAGCTAGAGTCAGTCTGTCAGTCAGAGGAACATATCCCCAAAGCGACCTCACTAGCATACCGCTGGCTTCAAGAAGGGGGTGACAAAGGCGAGGAGGATCTCAGAGAGAGCTGATCGACAGCACTAGGTATTTCATTGTCGGCCTCACAATGGAGGAAAGCATGCATTTTCGCTCATAAATGCTCCCTGAGTACAAGAACTCAGGAAACAGCATACAAGCTACTCACTCAATGGTACGCCACACCAGTAAAGTTACATTCTTGGTTTCCTGACCATTCAGATACTTGGTGCTGTAATAATGAAAAAGGTTCCTTACTAACACATTTGGTGGCAATGTCCTGTGCTGAGCCCTTTTTGGGAGGGGTCAGGGAAAAAATATTCCTAATCACAGAAACAAAATTGAAGCTAGATGCGATGGGCTGTCTCCTGCATGTCACGGAATTTCCCATTAGGAGGTACTAACACTCGCTCTCCAAACACCTTTTGAACGCTGCCAAAGCTCTTATTCCACTCTATTGGAAGTCTACAAAAATCCCAACTATTCGGGAATGGTTTAATAAGATATCAGAGTTCTGTGAGATGGAGGAGACTATTGCCCAGGCAGGAGAAAATGTGGAACGCTTTCATAAAACTTGCTCACAATGGCTTATATACAAATATTCTCAGGCATATCTTGATGTACTGAACTAGACTGATGCTGTTTGATTACACTCACATGACCCACACTGAAGATTAATAACATTATTACCTGTGCTTAAAAATGTAATTATATAAACTTGGTTATGGAAAATACTCAAATCAATGAATAAAGTTTCCTAAGAACCGAAGCTGAAATTATGTACACTACTGTCCTTCTCCTTTCTATTTATTTTCAAACTTTCTTTTCTTTCTTGACGACAAACTAAGGATTCGCAACTGATTGACAATGACAACTGCATTGATAAATCTAAAAGTTGAAATATTACAAATTGTTTATGCTAATAAATACAACATCATTAGAGCTATATAATTTTCCTGATGTATTATCCAGCACTGTATTTCAATACGTGGAGCTGCGTCTCCACAGATGTATCTCTTTATTATTTTTCAATAAACTTTGATGGAAAAAAAAAAAGAAATAAACACTGACTGTCCTCAAATAATGTTGCTCTGCTTTGTGCTGGAAAGAGACACTTTGTGCAAAATTGTTGCTAGGTTCATGAAGCACAGCTCCTAAAATACATTCAAAACTATCCTGTCTATTTCTTAATGTTTTAATAAGATTTTGTACGCTCACTGGGTATCTGTGCTGCCTTTAATTTATATTTCACAATTTATCTTTCCCTCTTACAGCTTCTGCAACTTGTACAATTTTTATCTGTCATTGGTTAAACAGTGAAATTAGATGATGTTAGTTTGTTCCTACTTGCAAAGTAATAGTTTTGCAAATGTTCAAATAATATTCATTTCCACTATATTTAGATAATGAGTTTAGTGTAGGGTGAAAAAAATCTCATAATTGCTTGGCAGCCTGAGACAAAATGGAAGATTTTCTGCACAATATTATCTTCAATTTGAATGCTTTCTGAACCGTAAACATAAATCAGCACGTAAGGCGGTGGTGACAAATGTGAAGAATCACATTTTAAAAAAAGTAATAATGTGACTTCATGTCATATGGCAATCATGCCGACCTACATTTTAAAGGGAGCACAAAATTAAAGTGTATATAAACCCTAACAATAAACTTCTCTTATTTGCTCTCTTTTGTTGTATTTTACGTATATACCATTGGAATATATTTGTTATAACTGTGCAAAACGTGCAACGGAAACGTATTAATCCCGTCACAAACCTTTTGGGATGATTATTGATTGGGCTCTTTCACTTCCATAGGTTATCTGCACTACGGAGACCCTTCTTCATGCTAAGGAGTTAAGGAGAGAGGGGGGTGTTTTGAAGTCCTAAAACACTTGCTATCCCAAAGTGACAATGCTGCACCTCCAGAAATACAGTACAGTAAATGAGTGTTTTCACCTTAGGCTGCAATAAATTATATTTCTATTCTTGAGTTTACATATACTAAAGTAAACCTGTCACAAAGCCTGCATAATATAGTCCAGCCTTTTTCAGCCAGGGTGCCCAAGCACCCTGGGGTGCCTTCAGGTGTCTTTAGGGGTGCCTTGGAAAAATACTTAGAAATTGCCCAAAAACTGGATCAACCCTGCCTATTAGTTATACAAAGCCACAGATTTTCATTGTGCACCATTACACCCTTCTAGCTGAAAGTATCCCAACATTCAATGATGTCATCGGTTGATAAGGAGGATGGACACCTGCAGAGCATCCTTGTTTGCTCCTCCCCTGCCCCCTCCCCTTTGCTCCTCCCCTTCAGCACCAGGGTCACATTAGCTGAGTGAGAGAGAGAAACTGAGGTAGATAAGAAACATTGAAATACCAATCAGTACCAGTGTGCAAAGGTATATTTGCTTTTGAAGAATAAATCACCGCTATTGTTGGGTGTCTTACACATGTGGATGTTGCTACATTATGAAAAACTATTAGTTTAGTCTTAGAATGGGGTGCCTGGAGATTGTGTGGAATTTAAAAAGGGTGCCTTGACTGAAAAAAGGTTGAGAAACACTGATATAGACTACTGAGCATGTGATTAAAATTGGATCAAATCTGATAAAAACTGAGGCTACCTCCGGTGAATTGCTCACATCTAGATGTCTAGACTTTATGCCCACATTATCAGGTGTAAACCCAATACATACAAATATAAATAAGGTCAGATAAGCCATTCTTCAGTATGATGGTTCATAAAAACCTTTTTTTTTTTAACTTTCTGATCAGTCATTTGATCACATGCTAAGTCCTTCTAACCGTTAGGAATGGGCCAGACTGCCCTGAACTTGGTTTGATTGAGCAGGGTTTAGCAAACTTCAAACTGCTATGTATTTTGGGGGACCTTTTGGAGGGGGATGTAAATGTGAAATGTAATTTGCCAGCAGTTTAAACTGTATTTTTCTTATAAATGCTGCTGTTACACTAGCACATCCTACAGTAATAATAATAATAATAATAATAATAGTTAAGTCACCACCACCCCCCCCCCTTTCAGTCTGGTATGGAGCTTAAAGTGGATTTAAAAAAAACAAAAAACACACACATGTTATAATTACCTGCTCTGTGCAATGGTTTTATACAGAGCAGCTCAGTCCTCTTCTTTGAGTCCTGGCTCCTCCTCCCTGCCAAATGCCCTAATAGCAAGCCACTTGCCATGAGGGCATTTGAGCAGGCTCTCTCCCAAGTTTTGTTCCTGTGAATGGACATGAATGTCAATAGCTCCTGCTGCTGTGTAAGCCAGAGACCTGGAAGAGATGCTGCTCTTATGCACATTGCTGGATCGAGATGGGGCTCAGGTAAGCATAAGGGGGCAGAGAGGGGAGCTGCACCTGGAAGCTACATTAAAGTAAAAAAACTTCTGCCTTTAGAAACACTTTAAGGGAGTATCCCACTCAAAAAAAAAAAAAAGTGAGGTGCCTGCACCAAACATTGACAGTAGGAAGTAACACTGCTAATATGCAAGCCACTGTGTGGATAAATGTTCAGATGTTCATCCTAATGCCTGAGCCACCAAGGTTCGGTCCGAACTTGTGTTTGGGCTGATCTTTGAGCTACTATTATGAGCTCTTCTGGCATTTTTTTTTATGAGCTCTTCTGGCAATACATTTTTGTCTTCCAAATAACGATATAATGTCTATGTGGGCAGATTTCCCTTCTTACTTTTTACTCTGCTTTATCTGAAAATCATTAACTTGACAGGAAGTAAGGGAAATATTCCAGATGCTCTAGATAGACATCAATAAAATCCTGACATCTCTTCCTTTTATTATTATTCAAATATAAAAGAAAAACGTTTTAGCTGGTATACTGCATTTAGTAATTCTTTTCCTATAGAATAATGGAAAGTAGCCATCATCCTGCCAACAGCAGACATTCATTCAAGCGGGGAGTAAGCACCTAAATGCATGGACATTATGGGCAGAGTAAAGCTAGCCCCATGTGTTACAGCCTGACTGTACACTCTTTCAAGTGAAGGTTTAGTGGCAACAAAATAAAATATTTTAACAACAAAAGGAAAGAAAAAAATGATTGCATAACAGGTTGTAAAATGTATGGCCAGTTTTAAAATCTGCTTTGATCTAATTTAAAAATAATCTCCAAATTATCCAGCAACTTCTCTCATAACCTAATCCAAATTTTCACAATATTAACCACTTCAATACCAGGCACTTACACACCTTCCTGCCCAAGCCAATTTTCAGCATTCAGCACTGTCGCAATTTGAATGACAATTGCGCGGTCATGCTACACTGTACCCAAGCAAATTTCTTTATCATTTTGTTTCCACAAATAGAGCTTTCTTTTGGTGGTATTTGATCACCTCTGTGATTTTTACTTTTTTGCGCAACAAATAAAAAAAGACCAAACATTTAGAAAAAAATTAAGTTTTTCTTTGTTTCTGTTAAATTTTTTTGTAAATAGGTAAGTTTTCTTCTTCAATGATGGGCACTGATATGGCTGCACTGATGGGCACTGATAAAGCAGTACTGATGGGCACCGATAAGGTGGTACCAATGAGGTGGCACTGATGAGGTGGAGGCTCTTTACCGAGATTGGTGTAGCAGTGTGTCAGGCTGACACACCGCACCACCCCACAGGCGCGCGGCGGCTGTTATCCTGAAGGACATCATATGACGCCCAGTCAGGATAACTGAACCACTGCCCAGTCATCATTCTGCTACAGGCTGGGCGGAAAGTGGTTAAACATATTAAACTATGGGCTGAAAATAGGAGGTATCACATCCAACCTTTGATTAAGTGCAGTATTATGTATCAAAACTAAAGTGAAAAAAAAAACAAAAATAAAACAAAAACCTCTGAAAAGTGAAATGAAGAGCGAGTTCAGTGGTAAATAGTATGACTCATACTCATCAGGAGGATGAACCAACCATCTTAAAGATGTAGCTCAACAACCATTGTGAATACAAATTCGATATTTAATGGAAATACGAAAAAAAAAACTCTGAAAAGTGAAATGACACTCTGAAAAGCGAGCTCAGTAGTGAATAAATAACTAATATCCATCTGAAGGGCCAGCTCAGTGACCACTATAATTATAAGAGCAATATTCAATAACACAAAAGGTCCTCTGAAAAGTGAACCCCATGCAAAACAATAGTCCTCTGAAGGGTGAATTCAAAACAGCAGGATATCTTGTTAATTCCAGTCTAAATGTGTATCTTCTACATCCACAAAACTCTCTGAGGCTTACCAGAGCATATGTGACCTCCATATGAGAAGTCACAAACAGCCTTTGTAGCAAGCAAAATTCTCCTCCTCACCATAGTACATAGGGTATTCGCTCGCCTCCCAATCTCTAACTCTGTGCTCAGCAGCAGTATCATACAGAGCATATGCGATCTCAAAACGAGAAGTCATAAACAGTGTTTGTATTAAACAGGTTATTTCTCCACACTGTAGCACATGGGACAACTCAGAGGGTCACTTGCCTCCAAATTGCTCCCTCAATATTTGGCAGCAATACATCAGCATCATACATGTAATGAGATGCAAATAACACCTCCCATAATGTAAATCTGATTACTACAATTATAAAAATCGGTTAATAACACTTACAAACAAATGGCTTCAAAAATAGCATATAAAATAACATATCCCAAAATCCTCAGCGATGCAAGCGCATGTGTAGCAATGCCATGGCCTCAAGCCTCACCCAACATGTTTAGTCAAAAATGATGTAACAATGAGGGAGATGGATGGAAAAAAAATAACACCAGGTGCACATATGATGAGTAGTCCTTTTACTTATATATTTTAGATATACTTTAGATTTTTTATGCTGTAATATACATATGGAGATTGATTTAGTAGCTATAGTATTTTGTATTAAGAGAAAGGGGGCTGAATTTTGCAGTTAATATTTTTGAGAGGGTTTTATGAACCTGAATTTACATTACAATGTGTTACACAGTAGTCATCACAGTAGTAAGGGCCGTTTCACAGAGGCTTCAGCTTGTAAAAGAGCAATGTGAACAGCAAGATTTGACAAAGCATTTGTAGAGCTTTCAGCAAGCTTTGTTGAAGCTTTTAAAGTACCATTAGGCTCCAGTTTATAAATGTTGAATATAGATCCCAATGGGATAGCTGATTTCCACTTTAAGCAAGTTGCTAGCAGGCTTCAGCAGGCTTTCAACAAGCTTCATGAAGTCCTGAATCTGCTAGCAGCTTTGTGGCAATCAGCACTCCCATTTGATCTGTGTTCAACATTTACAAACCGGAGCTTAACGGTACTTTAAAAACTTTAACAAAGCTTACTAAAAGCTTTACACAGGCTTTGTCAAAGCTTGCTGTTCACAATGCTCTATTACAAGCTGAAACCTATGCAAAACAGGCCTTAGAATTTCTACCCTATATATATATATGTGAGATAGGGACCTTAGATTATGAACGCCTTGAATGCAGGGAATTATTTAAATGTAAACTTACATGAAGCGATACATAATTTGCCACATTTTATATATACCTGTAAAAAACTTGAAGGCCTTATAGTCTTATAAAATAGTCATTCGAGTGATGTACTGTAAGTCATCATTTAAAAAAATAACCATGTACTATGTTGTGTATTGTAATTGTATTGTATTAGTTTCATATACAGTATATATGATTATATTTCATGTTCGTGGTAACTTTGAACTTACTAAAGAATACCAATGTATTTATTAAAACACAAAAGAAAAGTAAAGGGAGAAAATGTTATTGCATGTGTAATTTACATATTTCTATGGTATGCATCAGTGTTGAATAATCAGCTATTTCATTTAAAATAATAAATAGCAGTTTATACATTATAATGTGTACTATATATTCACTGAGGTCATCGTATTAAGAAAGCTAATTACATGATTTAGTGTTAATGATCAAAGTTAGTGAAAAAAATTGTGGAATGTAATTAAATTTGGCTTGACAAAAACATTATTAAATATAGGTTGGGAGTGAAATTATATGAGCTGGAAAAATAGCAGTTTGACAAGCAATATGACTCTGGCATGTTAGCTACACAAACTAAAGCTTCACAGAGCCTAAAAGGATATCATGCTAATTATTTCTATAATTGAGATTATTAACTTATCACTGTTAGAGATTTGATGGCATACATCACAAAATTCAATTGCCAGGTTGTTAATGTGATAGCTATTACAATGGAAAGGTGCTTACGCTTCTGCCATAATTTCTTTGTTGTGTGTTAATTGCATTCTTTATATCTAACATTATTGCTTTGAACTGAGACATCACCATGTACAAACCGGTAGACATCCATTATTCCATTATTCCAAATTATCTCCAGACTCCTGCTTTAATAATGAAAAAATGTATGCAATGGAAAAATAAACAACAGCTTTAATACTTAAAGACATGTTATGTTGCTCTGTTTATCATCTATATATAGATCTATATATAGATCTATATATAGATATATATATATATCTATATATATATCTATATATAGATATATATATAGATATATATATATATATATATATATAGAGAGAGAGAGAGAGAGAGAGAGAGAGAAATTGGAAATTGCACTTGACAGACTTGCAGAACTTCAAAACAACAGCCTCATTACATAGTAATATTACAATAGTACGACATCCGGGTCTGTGGGGAATTCTCCATTCACACAAATGCAAAGTGTCTGTAAATCAGTCTCCCAAAGTATTACCTAACTTAATTAGTGACAGGTTCTCTGCTCTAGTGCTGAAAACAAAATTTGGCACAGTCTAGTGGAAACCAGCCATCTTTAGTTTGTTGCAGTGCGGTACAATACCGCTTGACAGATTTGATCTCTGCTTCTGTAGTAAAACCCCTATGGAAAATATTTAAAGACTTCTATGCTCATTGCTTCTGAGCTGTTTTCATCTCAGCTTCATTCCTCAATCTCCAGCAATGTCCCTGTCAGCTTCCCAGAGGAATCCAATATGGAAAAAATCACTGTGATGTAACACTGCTATCAAGAGCCCACACAGGTTAAATACTGGTTCTGTGCAGTTATATTCTCAATGTATTTTTTATATAGTTTTGCATTAAGTTAACCCCTTTCTTCTCCAGAATGCCCTCAAAAGTTTTATGCTCACTTGTCCACACTTCTGTACTTCTTGACTGTTTAAATGGATACAAGTAAATCTTAAATTTGGTCCCACTTGAAGACCATTTGTTTTAAAGAAGAAAAATGTTTCCAAACTCTGTGTTTAAATAAACTCTTGCATAACATCAACCCAATTTAAAAAAAAATGTAAAACAAAGGGAAAGCTTTTTGTGGTGCTTTTATACTTCTTGCTGCCAACCAGGTGGCAGAAATTTTAATTTATGTTCTTTTATAGGGCTCTGATTCAGTATGCCATAGTTGAGTAAGTCTTAACCAGGAAAAAAATGCCTGTTACGCAATGGAGGATTCACCTGCTCTCCTGCATGAAATGAGCTGTCAACATGATGTAGTAGAGAGGCTGGGCAAAACTTCTGTCTGTGAAGGTGTTGGATACTTTAGAGCATATATTTAACTTTTAGCCACTTTAGCACTGCAAAGAGGTAAACAAAAATGTTAATTGGTTAAATGTAAAGGAATGGTCATCAAATACTGTATATGTGTGTATATATATATATATATATATATATATATATATATATATATTTTTTTTTTTTTTTTTTTGTGTGTGTTCATCTTCTGAGGAAAATATTAATGACTGAAATAATGCAGTGCTGTAGTCAATACTCATTAAATTATTATTTCTTTAATCCAATTAGTGTAAGTTCCTGAATTTGACTTGGTATCATCCTATTGCAAAAAACTTGTACAACATTTCTTAAACTGGGAGAGGGAAGGGGAGAGCAGAGAAATTACATCATTAGTCTGCAGATGCTCTTTCATTGTCCAGTTAAAAAGCTTTGGATGGGAAGACTACAATAAATGTATTTGGTGTCAGTCATCTGAATGTGCTGTTTGATGGTGTAAATCTCTTGATAGACAGAAATACAAATTCTATGGCAGGTAAACAGCTTTTAAATATGTGTTTTATATGTGCATTTAGCTGTTTGTCTGGGGTTTCACTTTAAATTTTGATATAAATATCCATATCAGTGAGGGATAATGGTTTAAAATGATTATTTTCTCTCTTTACATTTTCTTTATGTTTCTTTGTATAATGCATTTACCTGTACAAAAGAGCAGCCATACTGTTCATTGCACATGTAGACTGTACTCCCTCTTTGGGAGTGGTACATACTGACTCAAATTTACAGTTCCCTCGCAGTGCACGTGTATATGTCAGGTCTGACAGAATGAACAGAATAAATTTCAAAGTTAAAAAAAGATCTTCAATCAAAGATGATAATACCATCCCCTAATATACACTGTATGGTTACTGAAATACAGTTTCAAAACATAGAATGACAAGCATGTAAAAGTATTTAAAATCTATATTTACTATTAGTTCAGATGATAATGGCATATCATGGCATCCAGATAAAATGAAATATAAAATTGCTATTTCACATTAAAAGTAGGTTTGAAACACATTAATTTGTTAAATAAATAAATGTATATAGTCATCATTTGATTGGGTGCACTGATTGTCCTCAGGATTTAAATTACCTTTCCTTTGAAAAGAAGTTTTAATGAGAAAGAGAGAACTAGTGGAAGTGACACAAATTGAATGAATATGGGTTCTAGCCACGTTTTAAAAGAAAACAAATTGGATCAAGCAGACAAAATAAAGATTTTTGAAAACGTAAATGTTTCTGTGGAATGTCTTTAATCCATTTATGCAGAAAAGCTATAAAGACCCTTTTTTATGCTGATTTAGATATGTGACAGCGCTCACAATTACACTAATGTTTCATGGTGCTTTCACAGCATATTTGATCTTTCAGTAATATAATCCTAATATTTTAGGGTTAGAAAGGAATATATGCACATTTTTTATGACTAGCAGAATACTTTCTTCTTTATAATAATGACTAATACACCAAATTTTTCCTAAAAGTATGGTTTTGAAGACAGGTATTTATCTCATGGCAAGCTATACAAAATGTCTGCTGCTTGGGAGCTATTTTCCCACACAATTGCACAAACTACAAAGTTGCAATATTTCACATGTAATCAGAATTGTAACCTGGTGCAAAATAAAATAAATACATATATATATACATAAATAAATAAATATAAACATATATACATATACAAAAAAAAACAAGCAAACAAAATGTTATGTTTGCCAACAAAACCTTGCTAAGCTTCTTATATTTTCTGTGATATGACATTGACAAAAGAGAAATTGCATGTATGGTCACAAAGATACCCAGTGAATACAGCTTGATAAGAAGCTTTAAAAAGAAAAATGTCTATTCGCTTGTGGTCCATAGATTTAACTGGCAAAAAAATAGGATTTATGAAATAAACTGATGGGATTACTGTGGTAGAATAGGCCACTAAATGAAATACAAGTGAAAATCGATCCCATTCATCCATAAATTTGAAGAAAATTATTTCTATAACATAATGCACAACTGATATGATCAATTATAGTACATGATGCACAGCTGATATGTTAATTACTTGTTGTAATGGCCAATATAATTTTAGCAATGCAACCCCATACTAGAGGGTCATGGAATATGTACCTTGCTAACTATTTTATGTGTTTATTAGGTTCTTGAAGGCAATTTGCTTAGATTTAATTTGAAAAGGACAGAGCATACACTATAGCACAGACAGTATCCCTATGTAATACAGCTGTTATTACTGTCCCAGAAACATTGGCTCAGTCTGATTGACTGCAGTTCAGTCACTCATCAGGCTACTCACCACTGAGAAGGAGTCTTTGTGGCATATCAGCACCCTAAAAAGAACCTTTTTTATCTAATAATATATCTATCTAAAGGGCTTTGGAAGATAGAAGTGTCATTTCCTATCTCTGTATCGGGGCCCTTTGCTGTCTTGGTTCTTTTTTTTTTTAGCCGTATGAATGCCTGTAGTTAGTGTTAAAATCAGTTGTTATGATGTACGGGCAGATTGAAATTATATAATGGAGGTGCTACATCAAGTTTTGCATGAGGTTCAATTGTCTACAGTAATTAGTCTTTCCACAGCATACAAATGCAAGTGGATATCATTGGCAGGCTTCTGTTTCTGCCGCAGACTCAAAAATATCAATATCAATAGCTGTAAAAAAAAATCAAGCAGAGGTCAATAACTATCATATGGATTTTTTTTTTTTTTTTCAATTAATCCAGATTTGTATATCTCCTCAATTAGGATAAAATGTACCAGAGGGTCATACTTTAATGATCAACTTCAGAGGAAATAATAGAACAAGAAAGAAGGAGTCTTGTGCTTTGAAAACCTACAATGAATTCAACTGCATTAACTACCGTAACTAACTGTTAACTATTTTAGCATTTGCAGTTAACCTGAGATATACTGAGGTTTATTTAGTAAAGGTATCTTGTTTGTTCACTTTGCAAGGGAATTTTCACTTTGCATGGGAATTTTCCCTTCATTTACTAAATGAGATGAAGCTCTGATGACTTCCATCATTCAATCACATGCTAGCAAAACTACAGTTTTTTTTTGGTATTTTTTGCAAAGTGAATTTTCACCACAATGTGATATTTCCTTTTAAAAGTTAGTAATCTATTTACCTTTTGTAAATCAACCCCTTTATGTGTAAAGTATCTGTATGGTTAATTGTATCTTTACGCATGATGTTTTTTTTGACAGAAAATATTCTGCATCTACTCGCCAACTCACAAGGAACCATTGTCTCTCAGTGAAAGGCATTATAAACCTTTCTACTTGTACCTTGTAGGTTTCATCTGCATAAGATGTGTATTGATCATATAGTTTTTAGGTTTCATGTGTTGTACTGTACACACAGCCTATAGTTGAGTAGAGTAGTAGAGTAAATCTTCATATTCCTATGTCAGCAATCTCTGTGCTTAAACATGAAGCATTCAGCATGGCACTGCACAGGTTAATGCATGAACTCCACTTGCCAACCACAATATGTATACTGTATATACGTTGTGGATTGCTAGTGGTTTACTGTGATTATAGGTGAAGATATCAGCCATAGCCCGGCATTGTTTTTGTCAGCTGGTGGCTGGCTTTCTCTTGAAAAGCATTCCGAGCAGCTCATGAGCCACTGGAATGCTTTCAGGAGTGGTGGGAGGGGGCGCTCCCCCATGCCACTCACCAGTGTTTCTCTGGCTTACTGTTTCCACCTTCTTGCCCAAAAATGATATAATGGTGTGGCCAGCTGGTCACAGAGCAGATAAAAGACTAGTTTGTCTTTGAGCACCTCTATGGCCTTGGAGGACTGGAGCGACATTATGGTATCACTTCCAGGGTGGAATTAAAAAAAAAAATTTAAGCAAAAGATCAATTTTTTTATCTTTTGCTTTTAAAGGTAAATGAGAGATTTGGGGTCTATTTGACCCCAGACCTTTCCATAAAGAGGCTCTGACATACTTGTTTCTATTACACGGGTTGCTTAAAAGGCTTGTGATAGGAATAAAAGTGATTAAAAAAAATTAAAGAAACAGTGAAAAAAGAAAAGAAAAGAAAAAAAAAGTAAAGCGTCCCTATCCCTCTGTGCTCACACATAAAAAGTGAACACATACGTAAGTCACACATGCATATGTAAACAGTGTCCACACAACATATGCAAAGCTTTAGAGCAAGAGCACTAATTCCAGCACTAGATCTCCTCTGTAACTCTAAACAGGTAACCTGTAAAGTTATTTAAAGCACCGCCTATGGAGAATTTTAAGTACCGTAGCTTGTCGGCATTCCACCAGCATGCACAATTTTAAAGTGTGACATATTAGGTTTCTAATTATTTGGCGTAACATCATCTTTCATAATATACAAAAAATTGGGGTATATTTAGTTTTTTTGTTTTTTTTCATTCATGAAAATTGATTTTTTTTTTAAAAATGCTTTATAAAACCACTGGGAAAATACTGTGTGACATAAAAAATCTGCCATAATTCCCATTTTATTCCCTAGGGTCACTGCTAAAAAATATATAATGTTTGGGGGTTATAAGTACCGTATTTATCGATGTATAACACGCACCCCAAATTTAGGAGGAAATTTTAAGCAAAAAAACTTTTAGGAGGGAAGTTTAAGGAAAAAACCTACATTTAAATGCCCATCAATGCAGCCTTGCACAGCGTCCATCTGCATGCTTGTCCAGTGTCATTTGCAGCCTTGTAGTGTCATTTGCAGCCTTGCAGTCATTTGCAGCCTTGGTGTCATTTGCAGCCTTGTAGTGTCATTTGCAGCCTTGCAGTCATTTGCAGCCTTGGTGTCATTTGCAGCCTTATCAGTGTCCATTTGCAGCCCTGCAGCTTTGTCAGTGGCCATCTGCAGCTTTGTCTGTGTCCATTGGCAGCCTTCCCCAGGCTGCAGTTAAACTGCAGTGACTTGTTAGTGTCACTGCAGTTTGAAAATGGCGCCGCCAGCGCTGAAATACATAGCCGTGAGTTGCGGAGGTTCTCGGCCACTTTCGGCTCCACTCGTAGTCCTGCCCAGGATGGGCGTAACTGTGAGCGGAGCGAGCGCCACCCATATACAGATAGCCGAGTGTACTCGGCTAGGTTCAGCTAGCTCCGCTCACAGTAACGCCCAGTCCCTGTGTCCATCATAGGGTGGGACTGGGCGTGACTGTGAGCGGAGCTAGCCGAACCTAGTCGAGTACACTGAGCTATCTGTATATGGGCGGCGCTCGCTCCGCTCACAGTCACGCCCATCCCGGGCGGGACTACGAGTGGAGCCGAAAGTGGCCGAGAGCGGCCGCAAGTCACAGCTATGTATTTTGGCACCGGTGGCGCCATTTTCAAACTCGGTTATCTGTATATCGGCGGCCGGCGATCACTCCGCTCACGGTCAGTGGGGGATCGCAGGGGATTGGCGTATAACATGCACCCGCGATTTTCCCCTGATCTTAAGGGGAAAAAAGTGCGTGTTATACGCCGATAAATACGGTAATTTTTTGGCAAAAAATACTGAATTAAACTTGTAAAAAAAAAGTGCCAGGAAAGGCTTGGTCTGGCACCTCCTGTGAAGAAACTATGTATCACATAATCCCTGGGTCTCTAAGTCTTGCGTTCTTCAGTTGAGAGCTAATTAATTCAATCTGGCAGAGATACAAGTAGGCAGAGCAATTAACAAAGAGCTCTCCACACAGTTTTTCATTACATTAGTACTCCAACATTTGTGATGCAACACAGATGAAATGGTGAGGCATGGATTTTGACCCAAACCAAGAAGTTGCCTGTCCCTTTAGTGACTTGGGACAAGCTAGATGGCTTATTACATAGACATAGGGAAATCAATTGGCCATGACACTACAAACTCCAGCCACAACACATGAACCTATCATTGCAAGGTAAGGCAAATGAATGGCACAGTGACTATAACTACAGTTATAATAAATTAAGCATTGAAAGTGTACAGTGCCTTTAAATGTAATTTTTCTCTGTGCTATCCAACACTAAAGAAAATTCTATCATTACATACATTTTAAGTTTTAGAAAAGTATACATGTATGCTAAAAAAAGAGTTAATTAAAAATAGATCTCAAAATGTAATACAAACTAGTTTTAATTTAGTATGAAATATCTTAATTTATGAATTACATAGTTCATTTGATTAAAAAAAAATAATCAAGGCTCATTTATTTAAATAAAGCCATCCCATTATTATCAAAAGTGACAAAACCTTGTATCCTATGGTGTATTGGTGGGAGGTTGAAGATATTGGCAATGAAAAGCTGGCAGAAGGAATCTAATTGCATGCATTTACCATGGAAGAACACAAGTTCTCCTCTAATTACTAGGTAGAAGTCAGAGCTCTCTGGTTGTAAACTCGTAACTGTCAATGATTAAAAGTTAGCCTTCTGACAGTTCATGCAGACTCTGCTCCAAATGAAAATGCCCAGTGGAGAGCTTTTGAATTTCAAAAAGAATGTAAGATAATGATGATAAGAATTACTACTTGTTCTACAAATTATTTAGCAGTGTTAAATCATGCAGGACTTGGTGTCATGATGTCTCTTTTATACACATACAAGTCTTAGTCACCTAAACCTTTACATTTTATATATATATATATATATATATATATATATATATATATATATATATATATATATATATATATATATATATATTTATATATATATATATATATATATATATATAATGTTTTTGATTATTTACTATTCAAGTCTGCCTCTGATGTAGGATATTTTACAAAATTAGAAATATACTATGTTTAATATATATATATATATATATATATATATTAAACATAGTATATTTCTAATTTTGTAAAATATCCTACATCAGAGGCAGACTTGAATAGTAAATAATCAAAAACATTATATTAACTACTGTTCTTTTTACCCTATATATAAAAACTTACAGGAAGTGTCACCAGGAAGTGCCACCAGTGTGTATCTGTAGTGAAAGTGTCATATCATCCTCCCCTGTGATTGTGTAAGACTACATATGTAATGAAAACAACATAATATATAACTTTAAGGCATTTTCACTTGATCCACATTTTTTGTTCTAACCTTTATCGTCCCTTTATATACAATGCTAAGCAATAAGTAGAAATTATTGGCCCAATTTAGGGCTTTGAGATGAGAAATTAGCATGACTGCAACAATAAGTGTAAGTAAGAGTGACATTGAAGCAATGCTTCTCTGGAAAAACAAAGCTGAATAAATTCCTCCAAAAACAGTAAAAGGTTTTGAGTCAACTGCTATTATATGATTGTTCACCAAATCAGTGCTCCACTAGGTGGGTCTTTCTAGATGCATCACAAGCATCATGTAAAGCACCATTTAGTTTAGGAATGCATCAATATCCACTTGCCGACCGTATACTGTATATATACGACAGCAAGGCAGCTCTGCGGCACAGGATCATGTACCTAGTACATGATCCTGCACTTCTGTGTCTGATTGGTGGATATGGCAGACTCGATGTCTGCTGGCACCCACTGATGCTTCAGTACACAGGCAGAATGGCTGTCTGCCTATGTAAACAAGGCAAATCGCCGTTCTGTCAGTACAGAAGGCATGGATCTTGTGTCTCTGCTAAGAAGGGGCACCAATCCATGCCTTCTCCTAGTAAAAGCACCTCCCCCACAGTAATAAAGCATTGGTCAGGCACACATTTAACCCTTTCATCTCCCCTAATGTTAACCCATTTCCAGCCAGTGTCATTAGTACAGTGACAGTGCATGTTTTTTAGCACTGATCACTGTATTAGTGTTACTGGTCCCCAAAAAGTATCAAAAGAGTCAGTTAGTGTCCTGACTGTTTGCTGAAATATCGCAGTCCTGCTATAAGTCGCTGATTGCCGTTATTAATTGTAAAAAATGAATACAAATATTCCATAGTTTGTAGATGATATAATTTTTACGCAAACCAATCAATATACGCTTATTGGGATTTTTTTACCAAAAATATGTAGCAGAATACATATTGCCCTAAATTGATAAAGAAATTAGATTTTTAAATTTTTTTTTATTAGATTTGTTTTATAGCAGAAAGAAAAAAAATGTTTTTTTTTTGTTTTCAAAATTGTTGAAGAAGTGATCAAATACCACCAAAAGCAAACTCTATTTGTGGGAAAAAAGGACATACATTTTGTTTAGGTACAGCGTCGCACAACCATGCAATTTTCAGTGAAAATAATGCAGCACTGTATAACAAAAAATAGTCTGGTCATGAAGGGGGGGTAAAGCTTCCGGAGGTCAAGTGAATATAAAAGTTTTTGATTTGTGCAATCCTTTCAATGCGGGACAGGGAGAACAAAGGTCAACAGTTGGCATCTTAGGCTGGTCTTATGTCCCGTACACACGATCGGACATTGATCGGACATTCTGACAACAAAATCCTAGGATTTTTTCCGACTGATGTTTGCTCAAACTTGTTTTGCGTACACATGGTCGCACAAAGTTGTCGGAATTTCCGATCGCCAACAACGCCTTGACATCAAGCACGTACGACGAGACTAGAAAAGGCCAGTTCAGAACCAAGCGCGGCACCCTTTGGGCTCCTTTTGCTAATCTCGTGTTAGTAAAAGTTTGGTGAGAGACGATTCGCGCTTTTTCAGACTCGTGGCTTTCAGATCGTTTTCTGCCGTTCAGTTTGTGCTTGTGGGTTTGTATCTGCTCTTCAGTGCGTGCAAGCAAGTTCCGCGTGACTTTAATTAGTCATTGTGTTCTTGTTCGTTCGTTACTGTTTTTCAGGTCGCTCTTCACAGGCCTTGCTGTTCTTCAGTGCGTTCTGTTACTTCGTTCTGAGCAGCCGACCGTTTTCTAGCCATGTTGCGTATACGTACTACTTGTAGAGTTCATGCTGTGCGGGGGCTTGGTGTTGGGGTCCTGACCTTGACACAAGTCCAGTCCATGAACAGAGTGGGGAGGAGTTCATGGACCAAGAATTGGTTGCTTCAGCGTGACCAGTTCTCTCATATGCCTTTGCTCCGTGAGATCCGTGAGAATAATCCTGATGATTTCAGGAACTTTCTCAGGATGACGGACCCCGTATTTCACCGTCTGCTGGCTTTGCTGACTCCCTATATCAGCAGGCAGGATACCTGCATGAGGCAAGCCATCACTGCGGAGCAGAGGCTCGTCGCTACCCTGCGGTACTTGGCGACAGGGAGAAGCCTGCAGGACTTGAAGTTCTCAACAGGCATCTCCCCCCAGGCTCTGGGAATCATTATCCCAGAGACCTGTTCTGCCATCATCCAGGTCCTGCAGAAGGAGTATATGAAGGTAAGATTTTTATCCTTCAATATCACATTTTATTGTATATAATGTTTGCTAATGTAATGTATTTCTTTCCTCATTCCCTAATTACCATGATTGTAAGATGCTGCGAATGTCCCCTTTGTCCTCATGCATGCTGGATTTTTCTGTAATTATTTTTTTTGTCCTTCATACATATTTGCCTTCACTAACCTCCCCAGCATGCTCTCCTGCCCCTCTATTCACCTCATGTAGTCACTTAACAATGTATTTTATCAGCTCCATAGTAGTGTTTTACCCCAAACACCCCCTAAAATGTTTTTAAATGTGATTTGTGCTTTAAATTCAGGCAGAGTGCCAGAGGCATTTTTTTTGTGGTGTCCCCAAATCATTTTTATTAACCCTCCCTCCCCCCAACTGCTAAGTCAGCTGATCCCATTTCTCTATCTATCCTCAATCATCTATCTGCTGACTTTGCTAAACCCATACACACTATACCCATCTCTTTTGTGGTCAGATGTATGGATGAATTACCCAAAGCATAGAGTGCAAGGGCCTCCCTGTATACTTTCAAATGGTACTGTTGAAAGTTTTTGTATCCTATTATTATCTTGATAGGTAATAGCAGAATGTCCAAATGTGCTCAAATGTGTACAGTGTGTATTTATTATCTTTGTATTATGACACGTCTTACCTATCCAGTGGGCTGCCAATAGTGTAACTAAGGAGGGGCTGTTCCAAGTAATACCCTGTATTTAGGCATTCATCTCTCAATGAAGTGGAACGGGTTACCTGTCCAAGATCCCCCCCTATAATGTTAGAAATGGCCCATGAGAGGGGGGGAGGGGGAATATGATAGGTGTACCCTATACTTTGGTGTTGTAAAATAAATGTTATCTGGATGTTGGCCAAGAATGATTGTGTCTAATCTGCTTGCCATGTTTATGTGCAAAAATACTAATTTTTTTTGTTTTCCTCAACAGTTTCCTTCCACGCCACAGGAATGGCAGACTGTGGCCTCCCACTTTGCCCAGCGGTGGGACTTTCCTAACTGCGGAGGGGCAATTGATGGGAAACACGTCCACATCGTCCCACCACCCAACTCGGGGTCATACTATTATAACTACAAGGGGTTCAATAGTATTATGATGTTGGCGGTGGTGTCGGCTAATTACGACTTCTTGTATGTGGATGTGGGGAAGAATGGCCTGATGTCTGATGGTTGAGTCATTGCCCAGACGGAGTTTTACAAGCGTCTCCAGAATGGCAGCTTGGACTTGCCACCTCCAGAAGACAATGTGGAAGGACTCCCATTCGTCTTCGTTGCGGATGAAGCATTTACGCTGGGGGACCATCTTATGCGGCCATTCCCAATGAGGACCCTCACCCCGAAACAGAGGGTTTTTAATTACCTGCTGGCCAGAGCCAGAAGAGTGGTGGAGAACACATTTGGAATCATGGCCAGCCGGTTCCGCCTATTTCTGACACCCATCCATATGGCGGAGTATAAACGTAATCATATAATCCTGGCGTGCTGTGTTCTACATAACTTTTTACGCCAACATTCTGCCAACTATGCTGGCTCAGTTGGGCCTGAGGGCAGAATGATACATGAAACCACACTGACGGCGCTTGAAAGTGGCCGTCCTGGCTTGCCCTCCCTGAGTGCCCGTGATGTCCGGTTAAGATACCTTGAGTTCTTTGCGGGTAGGGGGGCCATCAATATGCCAGCAAATTTGTGAAGCCTTTATCAAATAAAAACCAAAAAAAAAGCAAATCTTTGTTGACATTTACTGCTTGTGTTTGTTTTAGCTGACCCTGACAGAAATGTGGTGAGTCCAGAAAATGGCGTGATTGTGTAACTTTATACAAAGCACTGTTGGGTGTTATTTACTAAAGGCAAAGACACTTTGCACTACAAGTGCACTTGAAACTGCACTGAAACTGCACTTGTAGTGCAAAGAGGATTTGCCCTTAGGAAATAACCCCCATTTTCACAGAAAGCAGCAATTACATCACCACAAAAGTTTTGTAGTGTTGAGACAATAATCCACACATTCTTGATTCACAATCTTTTTAATACCTGCACAAACACATGTGCATTTAGAAAAGGTTTTTCAAACAAACCAACATGTTTGTTGTATAACAATTTTTGGGGTAGCATTATAAAAAATAGAAATGTCCAGTTAAGCTAAAACAGGCATGTGTAAAACCAACAAGAAAAACACAAATCTTGAACTTACAAAGTTCACATTTGGTAGAACTTGAAGCCAATATCAGACATGAACTATGTTTGCTATTGCGTTCAGATGGGGTGAATTCACCCCAGGAAAAGCCAAATTTGGAAGATGCACACCAATTTACCAATGTCAACATGTGCTAGCTGCCATCATGGGGGATCAAGGGACGTGTTTTGGGGGAGCAACCCCTTCCTCTCAGCTACTTTATTATTGAGGAAGGGGTTGCACCCCCAAAACGCGTCCATTGATCTCCCGTGATATCAGATAGCCCATGTTGGCACACTGTGTGCATCCTCCAATTTTGGCTTTTTGAAAAATCGCTAAAAGATTTTTAACATTGTAGCACACAAAAAAACCAAAGGGATTTGGACGGGTTTTAAACTCGCCCCAAAACATCAATGATGTTTTTATTTTTTTTAATAACATCATTGATGTTTTTCTGGAGGTTTTCCAATTGTAAATTACAGCCCATGATCTCCCCGATCAGGATCTGGGCACTTTTGGATGTGAAAGGATCTGGATCCACAACATCACGATCACCTAAAAAGAGAGAAACCAAAAAAAAACAGGTATGAAAAATATGCCGGCATCCATTTCTTACCTGAGCCTGTGGTCGCAGACAGTCACCTGTTGTGGTGACAATTTCCACCACATCTTCTTCCTCCTGCCCTTCTTGTGTTGGGTGGATTTCCCCTTCTTCCAGAGGTGCGGGGTCTGTGGTCTCCTCAGATGAGGGGTGTCCTCTGAGTCTTTTCTCCCCTATGTAAAACAAAAATGGTATAATTAGCACACAGATATTTGATGGCAGAACTATAAATAGGAAACATTGCTTGGAAGTGGGGTACAATTGTCTATTTTGGCCGAGTTCCAAAATGGAGCATTTTCAGTGTCCTTTGTCAAGCTTCAATACTTTACCTGTCTTGTACAAGCTTCACAGATATAGACCCCCCTATAGTATACACTGGAGCACCTGTGTGGCCCCCTAATAAAAAGGGTGTACTTGTGTCCCACACTAGTGCTCCAGCGTCCAGATGTGAAAACAGCTGCACAGTGTCCTCTCCTTACACAGAATCTAGTTTGCATTTCATTCTAGTAACAAAGCCATCTACACAACCAAATTAGTTTCATACAAGTAGGGCGTAAAAATTGTGGCCAAATGCATATGGCCAAAACAATGGTGTTTTATAGGCCGAAAGAAAAATGTTTGATACGAACGAATAATGTGCCCATGAACATGAAAGTTGCCATTTAAAAATGTCCACTTGTAAGAAAAGCACATGGAGCAGCACGAATGTAATAAACATAAAGAATAGGAACACAGGACAACTACTTACTTTTTTGCAGCACTCTCCGGATCTTTCTGTACTGCTCATGTTCTCTTAATTTGAGGTCCGACCACCATTTCCTGAGCTGATCTTTCGATCGTCGTACCCCGAAATGCCGATGCAGACTCCTGACCTCTTTCGACATGATCTTGGCCTTTCTGACATTGTGGTTGGGGTAAGGTCCATACTTCCTATCATAGTCGGCCTTCTTCAGGATGTCCACCATCTCCAACATCTCCACAAAGGACATATTTGAGGCCTTAAATCGTCTCTTTCTGGATCGGGACGTTTCCGACTCCGGCCTTTCCTCCTCCTCCTCCTCGTTGCTATAATTAGCACACACCTGCTGTGTATCCACCATGTGCTCTTCCCCCACTGCGCCGAATGAAAAGGGGTGGGGAATAGACTAGAAAGAAGGTCAGGAACGGGCGGAGCTACACGCATGCGCAGTGTGTATAAAGCGTAACACGCATACGTATTACGTACGATCCGTGAGCGGAGGAAGGAACATCGGAGGCACAGATCGTGATAACGAAGGTAAGATCTAAACTTGGGCCTATACTGCTTAGAAATTGAAGCCTATATTGTAACAAGATTAGGAGAGTTTAGACTGACCTTAGGGTGTTGTGTCTTGCAGAGAAAATGGATGGCTTCAATGACCACAACTTCCTCCCCCTGTTCATAGACAAATACAGGGAGCTGCCCTGTCTGTGGCAGGTGAAACATCCCCATTATAATCATAAACAAAAGAGGCAGGCAGCGCTAGAGAAACTGCTGGAGTTGGAGCCTATTTAAAAGCCAAAATTGGTGGCCTGAGGAGCACTTATCTTAGGGAGCGCAAGAAGGTCACGGATTCCCAGAGCTCCAGAGCTGCAGCAGATGACATTTATGTCCCCAGGCTGTGGTACTATGAGAGACTGCGATTTCTGTCAGACCAGACTGAAGTCAGGGAATCCCTCTCCACTCTTCCTTCCACTCTTCCTTCCACCCCAGCTGTGGCTTCCGATGTCCAACCTGGGCCTTCCAGCCAGGAAGAAGTAGAGGAGCCCAGCTGGAGCCAGGTATAGCATTCTTCTACAGATTTCTGGTCAATAAATAAATGATCTTTACTAGATGTCATTATTGATCACTAATTGCTGATTGAAAAAAGTGTTTTACATATCAATAGACAGTAGTGGGCACCCAAAATTGGGACAAGTATGAAAAATGCTGGGCTCAGAATGATAGTCTGTTATATTTGTTAACATTCAATTTGCAACAGTCAGGAGGTGAAAATTGTGTGTGATTGATGACTAAAAAAATAAAACTATGTCCCTTTTTCATACACAGGAAGACCTCAGCCAGGAGGAGGTTGTGGAATGTCGTAGTCAGGAGGAGGCGGGCATTAGTGGCAGCCAGGAGGAGGCGGGGCTAAGTGGCAGCCAGGAGAAGCCTGGGACCAGTCGCAGCCTGACTGAATCGCAGGTTCCTCCCCTCCGCCTTCCATACAAAAGGGTGAGGAAGGCGACTCACATGCAGGATTCAGCGCTCAGGCTAATTAAGGAGGCTTCTGCGTCCCTCCGAGCCTTACCCACTCCTGAAGAGGCCTTTGCCTGCATGGCTGCCACAAAACTGCAGGGCATGCAGGAGGGTCAACGCAAGCTATGTGAGGACCTGCTTTATAAAGTCCTAAGTAAGGGGGTGAGTGGGGAACTAACACCCAAGACCGACGTGATTGAGTTGGACCATCCTCCTCCTCCTCCTGCTGCCACAACTCCACCACCAGAGCCACAGCGTGGAAGGAGGCGTGGAAAGAAGACCAGAGAGTGATGGCCCTGGGTTCAGTCTGGTCTGACAAAAGATGCAGTCTCTTGTATGACCACAGCCTGGGGACACAGATGTCATCTGCTGCTTTCCGGATCTCTGGGACTTCTGGACCAGACTGCACTCCCTTATATATGGAATCCTCAGGCCACCAATTTTGCTAGAAAATAGTTGATGTGTGCCCTAGGGGTCCAAGGCTTCACCCATTTCTGCTGTTTCTCCAGCGTTGCCTCCCTCTTTGTTTAGTTGTGAGCCCTTAATAAATGATTTTTTGGGAAAATTATACTCTCCTATGTGTGTTTTCATTCAAAAAGGACAGTTTGTGAGGATTCAGGTACATTTCTAAAATACAATGTGAAATTAACAAGGGACAACAACACCAAACAATCTCCTACAGATTAAATATAACAACATATCAAACATATCAAAAACACACACAAAAATATTCTGGAGTAAAAATAAAAATACAATAAAACAAAAATCAGCCTTGAAAAAAATACAAACCAAAAATAACTAATCTGCCTTAAAACCAAAAAAAAAAAAAAACAACACCAAAATAATGTTGTCAGATGTGACAAATCAAAATATATTGAGGCAATCCCAATAAATAATAAAGAAAGAAGTTTGTGAGAAGTCTGTGTGAATATGAGCAGCAAAACTACTTCATTCTTCTGACATTATAAAGAAGAAGAGAGTGCGCTGTATTAAACCATTTTTTACATTGCACCGTGACGAAAGTGCTGTATCCATTGTGAACGCTAAGTTTACCAGACCGAGCTGTTCCTTCATGCATATTTGCCTTCACTAACCTCCCCAGCATGCTATCCTGGGCCCATATACACCTAGCCTAGTCACTTAATGTATTTTTCAGCTCCATTGTATTGCTTTACCCTAAACACCCCCTAAAATGTGTCCAAATGTTATTGTTGTCCTTAAATTTCAGGCAGAGTGCCAGAGGCTTTTTTTGGGGGTCCAAAACTCAGTTATAACCCCCTAAAATGTTTCCAATTGGCCATCAGAGGGGGTGAGGAATCTGATAAGTGGACCTTATATTTTTGTCTTTAAATACTAACTTTGAAAAAGTTGGCAGACTGTTTATGTCAGAAGATAGGATAACAAACTTGTAAATATTGAAAGACAGGTTTAGACACCACAACTCCTTTAAAATTGGTTAAGCATCATAGCAAAGTAGGCTTAAATTTCATCCAATCACTTTCTTGATCAAGATTTGATTATACCATTTGGACTAATCAGAGTTTGCTCAATGAAGGTGAATGGAGGGAAGTAGTATAAGAAAAGTCAAAGATTTGACATTGAGGGGAGCTTGATGAGGGAGACTTGAGGGGAGCTTGATTGAGGAGTAGCTGGTAAACCCTAATTGGAGGCCAGAGAGGACAGGGGGAGACACTGACAGAAGCCTGAGATGGAGCTTGATGGGTGAGCTTGACTGAGGAGTACCTGGTGAGACTCTGACTGAATAGCCAGATTGGGGGAGAGACTTGAGGGGAGGCTGGACTGGAGACTTAATTGGCAGACCTGACTGAAAGTGGTAATATTGGAGGTGCCTACTAGCCAGATATCTTTCCAGTTTATGATTGCTGGAGTACATTCTCTTCAGTTTTATAAGTGTTTCTCTTCTTTTGTGCAGAGGTTGTATTATTTGCTAGCATCAGGTGTTGCTGTTAATGTGTGTCTGTAATGTTTATGCCTCTAAAGTATTGTTTTCAGTTAAATGTCTTTGTCTGTGGCAAAGCTGTTCAAGTTAATTCTTTGTGCAATATAATCTTTTCATCTACAGTGTGTGTTGAGTGTTTCACTGCTGACCTACACTTAAAAGAATGGTGAGAAGTGGATTAATAATATTGATATTTTTTATTAATGTCCATATTATTACAGTATTTGTTTAATCACCTCCCATTTTCTTACAGGGGAGCATGTTGATGCCTGGAAGAACACTAGTACTGCGGTTCACCAATCCATGTGTGCTGCATGAACTTACCTTAAGGTGGTTATCAACTGTTGGTAATGAAGGTAACAGTAATAAGATTACCTTGGACAGTGTTTTGTGCACTGATGCTCATGAGAGGAGTGAGCTAGGACATATTGTTTTTTAAATTTGATTAATACATTTGAAACCAGCTGTTAAATGGTTGCTTAGGAATACAGCCTATATTTAATTGCAGTTTGCATAAGGTTTTTCTGCACAAGTTTTTAAAAAATGATCATGAATATATTAGTAATTGATTGATTTGGGAATATAATATAAGTTATCGTATACAATAATTTGCACATTTTTATATAATAAAGATGTATTTATTTTATATTACATTTTGCACTAATTATTTGGCTTTGTATGTGGAGGGTGGGAAAATCATAGTTGGTTGTGCATTTTTTTTACACATTTGTTTTTTTGTTTTCTTGGAACACTGTATTTTTATGTATTTACTGTTTTATCATTTTGTGGTTACAGTGAAAGTACCTTCACTTTCCTTTTTGATATTGTTGTTTCATCAATATTGCAATAACTTTTACACACTAACTAGAAAAGCATTCTACAGTTAATTCTTGAACTGGTCCTGAAAATGACAGATGCAGTTTGAAAAATCTAGGTATTTTGCATGCACAAGTTGTATAATTGTTGTCATCTATAAATTAACATCATTTAACAATGTGTGACCATAAGAAAATATAATATAAATATAATTCAGTGCATGACATTTTAATATGTGTATTTGACATATGTAAATGTATTAATGTCATTTTGACCTTTGTTTTTAATTCAGTCTCTCTAGAGATATACCAGATACACCATTCGCAATAAGTGATTTGCTTACAATGTTAACTGCTTATCTGAACACAGAAAATATTGCAAAATTTATTATGAGTGCTTATTTGCATATAAAATGACAACATTCATAAAAAGTAAAAGATTTATCAGTGTTATCTTAACTTTTACTAAACTGCATAACATGATATTACGATACAAAGGGATTTGTAAATTCGGGAGAACAGGTGCTACTGTTTTGAATATATATTCATATGTATTCAAAAATTGTACATTATAACTTTTGCTATTTCAAAACAGAACCATAACTTGGGTTGGGAGTTCACATTAGTTAAACGGGACCAGAGAGAATGAATGGGGCAGAGATTAGTATTGTGCTATAATGCCCCCATGGGAATGGACCTAAATGTGGCTTCAGTCTGGGGTGGAGCTACAGCTTGCATAAACAGAAAAAAATATGTACTTTTACAGCACATTGCAGCTATGGATCAGAATAGGAGTAAGTGCTTTTTCCTCTGGGAGATATCACAAAAATTTAAAATGTAAGGCAATAGTCTATCTTTAACCTTTAAGTCACCAGATTAAAGAGCGTTTTGTTGGTCCTTATAGGTTACCCACATTTCCCAGACATGTCACTCCTACCATTGATAGATTGAAAATCTTTGTAACAAGTAAATTCTAGTAAATTACTGTTTACGATTCCCAGTAGACAACTAATGGCTATTTTACCGTTCATGTGTCCAAACAAATCAACCACATTAGTAAAAACAATTGCACTGAGCTCTCAGCTGAGATACTACTGACTACAGGATAGAGAAATGTGTTTCTTTGTCTGTTAGGCTCCTTGGGGTATATTCATAACATACTATAAATAGCCCAATAAGTTGCAAAATGTTGCTGTTTCAGAAGACAGAGAAAGCTCCTTGCTAAGTAATTCCACACAAGTAAACTTACAGTACATGTTCATATATTCATAAAAGTCCAAGATTTCACCCCAGAGACCACTCAGTGAATGCTAACAGCGTATGTTGTTACTAAACTGAATTTTAATTAAATATTAAATGTAAAGTGAAGTATTTTTCTACTCTCTCCTTAAAAAAAAGAAACATTTTAAAAGCTCTCAAAAAAGAAGTGTCATCTTTAGCAACATTTTCATTAGACACCAAAACACTTTTGCTATTTTTCCTTTAATGATTGAGACTCTGCAAGGAATCAAGCTTTCATTTTGTTCACTAACATGCAAAAGTCTTTCCCAAAGCAACCGTCTTAAAAAGATGCAAATTCATGGATTGATGGCGTTCATGAATATGAAGTTCACTTTATTTATAGCAATGCTAGCACTGGAACAAAAAAGACATTATGATCACATCTCATATAAATTTCAAGATGCCCCACTTACAGTTTTCATGTTCCAAGTTAGGGATGATTGCAAAAATCATGGCTGCTTCACATTTGCAATTAACTAAATGGGATAAGGCCACAGATGGAGCTAAACGCACAAATAAATCTAAATATTCTGTGTAATGTAGTTAAATCCAAGATGTCTGTCTGAGTAAAAAACATGTTTCTAGTCAGAGATTATGAAGGATGAGTTACTGTGGACATATACTGAAAGTACTTACAGCTTAAATGATATGTTTCAGGATCAGTAACACATTCCCCACTAGCACAGAGTTAGAGTATTTCCAGCCATTTTTATATTGCGGAATCTGTTTTGTGTTATATTTCTGTCGGGTTCCTGGGCCCTAATTTATCTAAATAATAGCTCAGGCGCCAAGCAACTGTATATATTCATAGCAAAAAGCTATCTGGGCCCTTTAATGGGGTGAAAAAATAAAAGTAGTAGTCTGTTTTATAGTCTAAATAAGTTATCCACTCCTGCTTCATATGTAGCCGTTGCTTGGAAATGACTTGCCTGAGCTATCATTTTTTAAAGCATATTTATTAAAAACCAGGGACTACACATAAATACACGCTTTTATCTCTGTAGTAAACGAGTGTGTGAAAAAAGAACAGCAAGAACAAGTCTAATATTAGACAAAATTGTGAATTCTAAATGATAAGGTTACAGATGAAGCAATACTTATAAAATGCAGATATGGCAGGTGGTTACAAAGACACAGACATGTATGTACTTTAGGGCAACAGTGTAAAGCTAATTGTAGATATATAATGGCACATTCCAGATTATTGTTTTAATAAGCAGTCACACTCCAAAATATTAGTTAAGCTGATGCTTCAGGACAGCAAGACACATGAAATGCAGATGAGTACTACATAGTATGTCTACCCAAAAATTGTTCATCGGCTCTTAATGCTATCTGGGGTTTTGTTAGACAGATTTCTACTCACTTAGGCTAAGTTTAGACTTGTGTCTAAACCATAGTGCCTGAAAAAAGTGATCAACGTTTGGAGGCCACGTGGCTGCTTGTTTTAACCCTGTAATTGCCTCACCAATGTGCTGCATCTGAAAGCATTGCTTCCCCATGTGAATTGGCTGCATTAAGTATTAAGACTTACTGCCCACCAAACACATCAAAAGCAATCATTTTTGCCGCAGATGTTGAAGAGGTTGTAAACCTCCCTTTGCACGTTGTACCTATAGGCAAGCCTAGAATAGGGCTTGCCTATAGGTACTGTAAATATCTCCTAAACCTGCGCCGTTTAGGAGATATTTACTGTATACTGCGCTGATGATGTCATCGGCGCATGTGCTGTGAAGAAACGGCCCCGTGCCGTTTTTCCACAAGTGGGTGGCGACTCCCGTACACATGGGAGTGACGTCACACGGCTCCAGCCAGTCACAGAGCCGGAGTCCGCAGCCCCGGAAAGAAGAGGGGCAAACATGGATGCAGCCTGCAGCAGGGATGGCGTGGGCTTCTTTGCAGGTAAGTGTCACATAATGTGCTATTAGCAGATTATGCTTTTACTTTGCAGGGTAAAAGAAAGGAGGTAAAACCCATCAGGGTTTACTTCCGCTTTAAGCAAAACATTGTGACAGTGGAATGTAAACACCACAGTTCACTACCTTTACAGCTTTTGGGGGGGTCTAAAAAAGCCTTTACCGGCTCAATGACATGATTGAAAATTAGAATAAATCTTCAACGGGGACACATACAGCAACATATAGCAATACACCGCTGATTGGGGATCTAAATTTTCTCTAATTCAAAATAAAATAGGTGCCTCAGATGACGTCTTGATGACGAAATGCGTAAGACGTGGCCACTTGGTACGCATACGTCTTTCTTCCTTTTGTTTATGGTATTAACTTCCGGTTTCTGTAGTCGGCCGTGGAACGCACGCCGCGATCACTGCACTGTCAGCGGCTTCTGGCGTGGAGCCAGCAGGCAGAGAGCTGTCAGATTTCAGTTTTCCTTTTTTATTTTTAGTTTTAGTTTTATGTAAGCTTAAGCTAAATAAAGTTATCTTTGGATTCACACTATGAGGCTCTTCTCTTCTCCCTGTACATGGTTTTATGTCCTGGTGGATGCCATTGAGAGCACTCTGGTGACACAAGTGGAGAGAAGGAGGTGAAGGGGACACCGACCGCTTGGACCATCGGATTTACGTCTACATGCCTATTACCCCTGCAGGGGTTGGGCGTTCCGGTGAGTGGGGACACTAGAGGGGGCTCCACGCAGGACGGTACATATTTATCTGAACGGATGTATTCGGAACCATTTGAAGACATATTAGATTTCTGCACAAGAACTGTTTTACACATTGGACAGTTTTTATATACGCAGTATTTTTTCAGGCACTTTTGGAATTTTTGTATGCACGGACACTTTATGGACTATTATGCTAGATTTTATTAATCAATTAATTTTTTCAAAAATTTTTTTTTTTTTCCTACTTTTATTAATTAACTTTTGATCACTATATTTTTAATGCACATATATATATTGAAAATTTTTTTTGTCTGTCTCACTTCCAATTGATCACTATCCATCTGGTCATTTCACATCATTGGGAGCATACAACTCGGGAGTGGTTAACACTGAGTGTTTCTCAGGGCATAATTCACTTACACGGTTTATTATTTATTATTTTTGGAATTTGTGTTTTTTTTTGTACACTTGAGCATTCATTTATTGTTTGGAGATATTTTTTATTTTTTATAGATTTTTTCACCTTGAGCAGCTTGCACATTCATTGGTAGTTTTAATGTGGATAATTTTCTATACATATTGCAGCATATTGTGCTTTACTGTTTTTTAATTCACTCATTCAGATCTGTAGTACAGTTTTCCTTTATGGTGAGAATTTGTTAATAACTTATTATTTTATCAGTGAACAGCGCCAATCTCCTATTCTCTTAGAGTTTTCAAAATAAAATATAATGTAATGCTTTGCAGTTAGATATTTCCCCTCTCTTCCTTTCTGGTGAAACTATTGTCACCGTAAAATAAGTGAAGGAACATGTCTCTAATGTTATCTCTAACATTATGCCAGTTAGTAGTAAATACCAGATAGAGGTTCTACCCTTTCCAGTCTATTAAAAAAAATGTCATGACATATACTTTAAATTATCATAATGTGGAAAGTATCCAAAACCCCTCACCAACCCAAAAACTGCTTCTAGGTGATTGGACACTTGTTAGGTTACAAGTGCAGGTATACATAAATATCACCAGACATTGAGAGAACCAATAGCCACTGTACAAAAAGATGAGGGAATGGCTAGCTTTAGTTCCCAACGATATTTGAGCTTTGGTCTGATAGCAGGAAGTTCTGTTTTTGGGATCTCTGATTATTTTCCTGCGGTGTTGAGAGATTCACTACTGGCCAGTCATAATTTTGGAAGGTGCTATTATTTTGATCCAAGGTATGCTTCCTAGTCCATTAGGTGTTCCTGTTGATTGCTGTCATAATATCCAAGTTTGAAAATATCCTATGTTCTTATATACATATATATATATATATATATATATATATATATATATATATATATATATATATATATATATATATATATATATATATATATATATATATATATATATATATATATATATATATATATATTTTTTTTTTTTTTTAAATAATTTTTAATAATTAATAATTAATAGTAAACTATTTTAATACTATAATGGATACATAAATACGTTTGTTGTTTTAAAGCTTACATTTAGTCACAAACAAACAGCATTAACCACTTGAGCCCCGGACCATTATGCTGCCTAAGGACCAGAGGTCTTTTTCCAATTTGGCACTGCGTCGCTTTAACTGCTAATTGCGCGGTCATGCAATGCTGTACCCAAACGAAATTTGCGTCCTTTTCTTCCCACAAATAGAGCTTTCTTTTGATGGTATTTGATCACCTCTGCAGTTTTTATTTTTTGCGCTATAAACGGAAAAAGACCGAAAATTTTGAAAAAAAATGATATTTTCTACTTTTTGTTATAAAAAAAATCCAATAAACTCAATTTTAGTCATACATTTAGGCCAAAATGTATTCGGCCACATGTCTTTGGTAAAAAAATGTCAATAAGCGTATATTTATTGGTTTGCGCAAAAGTTATAGCGTCTACAAACTAGGGTACATTTTCTGGAATTTACACAGCTTTTAGTTTATGACTGCCTATGTCATTTCTTGAGGTGCTAAAATGGCAGGGCAGTACAAAACCCCCCCAAATGACCCCATTTTGGAAAGTAGACACCCCAAGGAAATTGCTGATAGGCATGTTGAACCCATTGAATATTTATTTTTTTTGTCCCAAGTGATTGAATAATGACAAAAAAAAAAAAAATATTTACAAAAAGTTGTCACTAAATGATATATTGCTCACACAGGCCATGGGCCTATGTGGAATTGCACCCCAAAATATATTCAGCTACTTCTCCTGAGTACGGGGATACCACATGTGTGGGACTTTTTGGGAGCCTAGCCGCGTATGGGACCCCGAAAACCAATCACCGCCTTCAGGATTTCTAAGGGTGTAACTTTTTGATTTCACTCTTCACTGCCTATCACAGTTTCGGAGGCCATGGAATGCCCAGGTGGCACAACCCCCCCCCAAATGACCCCATTTTGGAAAGTAGACACCCCAAGCTATTTGCTGAGAGGCATATTGAGTCCATGGAATATTTTATATTTTGACACAAGTTGCGGGAAAGTGACACTTTTTTTTTTTTTTTTTTTTTTTTTGCACAAAGTTGTCACTAAATGATATATTGCTCACACAGGCCATGGGCCTATGTGGAATTGCACCCCAAAATACATTTAGCTGCTTCTCCTGAGTACGGGGATACCACATGTGTGAGACTTTTTGGGAGCCTAGCCGCGTACGGGACCCCGAAAACCAATCACCGCCTTCAGCGTTTTTAAGGGCGTGAATTTTTGATTTTACTCTTCACTGCCTAACACCGTTTCGGAGGCCATGGAATGCCCAGGTGGCACAAAACCCCCCCAAATGACCCCATTTTGGAAAGTAGACACCCCAAGCTATTTGCTGAGAGGCATGGTGAGTATTTTGCAGCTCTCATTTGTTTTTGAAAATGAAGAAAGACAAGAAAAAACTTTTTTTTTTTTTCTTTTTTCAAATTTCAAAACTTTGTGACAAAAAGTGAGGTCTGCAAAATACTCACTATACCTCTCAGCAAATAGCTTGGGGTGTCTACTTTCCAAAATGGGGTCATTTGGGGGGGTTTTGTGCCACCTGGGCATTCCATGGCCTCCGAAACTGTGATAGGCAGTGAAGAGTGAAATCAAAAATTCACGCCCTTAGAAAGCCTGAAGGCGGTGCTTGGTTTTCGGGGTCCCGTACACGGCTAGGCTCCCAAAAAGTCTCACACATGTGGTATCCCCGTACTCAGGAGAAGCAGCAGAATGTATTTTGGGGTGTAATTTCACATATTCCCATGGCATGTTTGAGCAATATATCATTTAGTGACAACTTTGTGCAAAAAAAAAAAAAAAAATTTGTCTCTTTCCCGCAACTTGTGTCGCAATATAAAATATTCCATGGACTCGACATGCCTCTCAGCAAATAGCTTGGGGTGTCTACTTTCCAAAATGGGGTCATTTGGGGGGGTTTTGAACTGTCCTGGCATTTTATGCACAACATTTAGAAGCTTATGTCACACATCACCCACTCTTCTAACCACTTGAAGACAAAGCCCTTTCTGACACTTATTTTTTACATGAAAAAGTTTTTTTTTTTTGCAAGAAAATTACTTTGAACCCCCAAACATTATATATTTTTTTAAAGCAAATGCCCTACAGATTAAAATGGTGGGTGTTTCATTTTTTTTTTCACACAGTATTTGCGCAGCGATTTTTCAAACGCATTTTTTGGGGAAAAAACACACTTTTTTAAATTTTAATGCACTAAAACACACTATATTGCCCAAATGTTTGATGAAATAAAAAAGATGATCTTAGACCGAGTACATGGATACCAAACATGACATGCTTTACAATTGCGCACAAACGTGCAGTGGCAACAAAATAAATACATTTTTAAAAGCCTTTAAAAGCCTTTACAGGTTACCACTTTAGATTTGCAGAGGAGGTCTACTGCAAAAATTACTGCCCTCGATCTGACCTTCGCGGCGATACCTCACATGCATGGTGCAATTGCTGTTTACGTTTGACGACAGACCGCCGCTTGCGTTCGCCTTAGCGCAAGAGCAGGGGGCAACAGGGGTGCTTTTTTTTTTTTTTTTTTTTTCTTTATTATTTTTTTGCTTTTTTATCTTATTTTTAAACTGTTCCTTTCATTTTTTTTTTTTTTAAATCATTTTTATTGTTATCTCGGGGAATGTAAATATCCCCTATGATAGCAATAGGTAGTGACAGGTACTCTTTTTTGAAAAAATTGGGGTCTATTAGACCCTAGATCTCTCCTCTGCCTTCAAAGCATCTGACCACACCAAGATCGGTGTGATAAAATGCTTCCCCAATTTCCCAATGGCGCTATTTACATCCGGCGAAATCTAAGTCATAAAATGCTCGTAGCTTCCGGTTTCTTAGGCCATAGAGATGTTTGGAGCCACTCTTGTCTCTGATCAGCTCTATGGTCAGCTGGCTGAATCACCGGCTGCATTCTCAGGTTCCCTGTTGAGACAGGAGAGCCAGAGAAAAACACGGAAGACGGTGGGGGGGGGGCATTCCCTCCCACGGCTTGTAAAGGCAGTCTAGAGGCTAATTAGCCGCTAGGATTGCTTTTACATGAAAGCCGACCGCTGGCTGAAAAGAATGATACCAAGATGATACCTAAACCTGCAGGCATCATTCTGGTATAACCATTCAAAGTTGTGAATGGCGTACCTGAAGACAAAAAAATGGTTAACAATAAAGCACAGTAAACAGTAAAGTATAAATAATTACATACCTGAAAAACAAACATGATAAAACATAATAACAATAAAACACTGCAGAATAGAATACAGTAAAAAAAGAGCAGAACAATAGAGAGAGAGAATAGAGAGAGAGAACAATAAAACGACAACTATTTTTTTTTATTTTATATATATATATATTTTTTTTTACACTTTTTTTGTAACTAACTTTTATAACGGTAACCGGTTCCAGGGGTTCGGGTCTCTCAAAATGCGATGGCATCTTGGGAGACCCTGTGAAAGTGTGTCCTAGTCTGTGCAATGCTGTACCCTACGCTAATACTCAACTAGTGTATGGTAGCGTTCAAAACATTCACCAATGCAAAGACCAGGATTGTCAGGACAGGAGGGACAATAATAGAGGGTGTCACGCCTATATCCGCGTTTGCTGCAGACACGACATCTTTTTTGGGGGGGTTCGTTGGGTAGGGGTACTCGGGAGGACATAAAGAAAATGCCTCTCATGCAGCCGACTGCATTTGGTTGGGGATGTGAATGGGGGAAGTACGGGCGCTGCAGAAGTGGTGGGTTCCCAATTAGGATTGGCGAATGCAGCAGGAAGGGCATTATGGGCACGACGGGCCTGTGTTTGTCTTTTTGGTGGCAGCGGGACACTACTTGTGCTTGCCACCTCACCAGCTTGAACTGCACTTATGGGACTCGCCACGTCACCAAGTGTTACTGCAGCGCTGGTTTGACTACGACCGGGGTGTACTAGGCCGCTGGTGCTTGCCAGTTCAATAAAAAGCTTCCAAAAAAACTGTTAGCGATCGCAGGGATCAGGTCTGACTCTGCGAACGCTGCAGTTATGCGTTTAGTGTTTTGTAAGTGTCAGTGATCGATCGATACTGCACTTGGGTGGGCTGGACTGGGCCGGGCGGAGGGGCAAAACGCAGGTGCTAGCAGGTATCTGGGCTGATCCCGCTAACACTGCGTTTTTGGGAACCCTAAACTGCTGGGGACGCTAGTATAGATCTGATCGGATCAGATATTGATCCGTTCAGATACTATACCACTAAAGGAGGCGTATGCTGCGTGCGTGGGTGTTAGTGGTACTGGCGCTAACCTGACGCTGCCTGGGGCCGGTGCTTGCTAGTTCACCAAAATGCTACCAAAAAAACTGTTAGCGATCGCAGGGATCAGGCCTGACTCTGCGAACGCTGCAGTTATGCGTTTAGTGCCTTGTAAGTGACAGTGATCGATCGATACTGCACTTGGGTGGGCTGGGCTGGGCCGGGCGGAGGGGCACAACGCAGGTGCTAGCAGGTATCTGGGCTGATCCCGCTAACACTGCGTTTTTGGGAACCCTAAACTGCTGGGGACGCTAGTATAGATCTGATCGGATCAGATATTGATCCGTACAGATACTATACCACTAAGGGAGGTGTACGGTGCGTGCGTGGGTGTTAGCGCTACTGGCGCTAACCTGACGCTGCCTGGTGCTTGCTTGCCAGTTCACCAAAATGCTACCAAAAAAACTGTTAGCGATCGTAGGGATCAGGCCTGACTCTGCGAACGCTGCAGTTATGCGTTTAGTGTTTTGTAAGTGACAGTGATCGATCGATACTGCACTTGGGTGGGCTGGGCGGAGGGGCAAAACGCAGGTGCTAGCGGGTATCTGGGCTGATCCCGCTAACACTGTGTTTTTGGGAACCCTAAACTGCTGGGGACGCCAGTATAGATCTGATCGGATCAGATATTGATCCGATCAGATACTATACCACTAAGGGAGGCGCATGCTGCGTGCGTGGGTGTTAGCGGTACTGGCGCTAATCTGATGCTGCCTGGGGCGACGCATATCACCGCCGGGCGATCAGGGGGCTAAACCTTTATTCGGTAATAAACGGCGGGTGCCCTGACACTATAAAAAATAAACAAACTAACCAGCGTCACCCGTAACGGTTATACAGTGATCAGTGGTGAAAGGGTTAACTAGGGGGCAATCAAGGGGTTAAAACATTTATTAGGTAGTATATGGGGGTCCCTGTCACTATAAAACGCTGACGGCGAACCTAAATATTTACCTCACTAACTAGCGTCACCAGTGACACTAATACAGCGATCAGAAAAATGATCGCTTAGCGACACTGGCGATGGGGGGTGATCAAGGGGTTAAAACTTTATTAGGGGGGGTTAGGGGGGTATCCTAGACCTAAAGGGGGGTAATACTCACTGTCCCAACACTGTAACTGTCACAAACTGACACTATGCAGTAATCAGAAAAAAAAAAACCTGCTGGTGTCAGTTTGTGACAGGGGGGGGGTGATTGGGGGGGGATCGGGGGGCGATCGGGGGGGGGATCGGGGTGTTTTGTATGCCTGGCATGTTCTACTGTGTGTGTAGTGTGTTGTGCACTTACATTGATGTCTTCTCCCCTCGGCGCTGGAACGGAATACCGAGCCGAGGGGAGATGACATCATTTCCTTTGCTGCTGTTTAGCATACAGCAGCAAAGGAGTGTTCCCATTGGCCGGCGGCGATCGCGAGGGGGGGGCCACGAACGGATGGCCTCCCCCTCATCTTGGATCGCCGGGGAACAGAACGGGACCGCTTCGGGCACCGGGGGGGGTCCGATCGGACCCCCCACCCGCGAGAGGCAAATCACGTACATGTACGTGATTTTGCCTGCCCGTGCCGCCTTGCCGACGTAAATCGGCGTTAGGTGGTCCTTAAGTGGTTAAGGACTTGACCTACTTTCTTCTTTTCTTCTGCCCCTGCCATAAGATTACAGTGTGGCAGGGGTTAATAGAGCTGGGGTACCTCAGCTACACCGGCTCTTTCTGCCTACCCTCTTCCATTCATAAAAGCTGTAATATAGCTGCTATGATTGTAAAGTGATCTATAATTGGAGGACAAGTGGATGAATGAAAGTTCTGCTGCCTTCATTCATAGATCATTACTTAAAGCCTTAAAACTCAAGTTTAGTCAAAAGAAAAATCAGTGCAAGGAACATTACTTACTATCAATCAGATGTGTCCCTTGTGTTCATTTTTTGTGACTAAATGTAGGCTTGAGGCTGGGTTCACACTGCTGCGGTGCGGGAACGCAGCGAATTTACTGCGGGTTCCCGCATCACACCAACTCGCACGGCAGTTCACACTGCCATATGCGAACTGCTGGGGAGTGTCATACAATGTTAATGACACCCCCAGTTCAGCCCGCATATCGCACTGCGAACTGACAATTCGGACATTTTCGGATCGCATAGGTGTGAACACCCATGCGATCCGATTCTGGTCCGAACAAAAAAAAGGGTCCTGTGCGAGTTTGGACCGAATGCGGTGCAATATTAGCCATACTATCTGTATGGCTGATATCGCACAGCACAGACATCGCATGTGATGTGAACAGCAGTGCGCTGCGAATCACATACGATGTCTGCCACCGCAGCAGTGTGAACCCAGCCTTAAGCTATATTTTTTGTTACTGTGGTGTCTTAAATGTCTAAGTTCTTTAGGTTTTTTTTTTTCCATATGCCAAATAAAACACTTACCTCTAAGCCATTACATTGAAATATTAATAGAATTTTTTTTGCACCCTTATATTATCGATACTTAATTTCAATGGCAACTTTCCCTTGTTCCAAACATCCCCTCCAGCTATTAAGCTGGAGCACATGGAGATGCAATGAGTGCCCAAGGTCACAATGAAAATTGTCTTAGGTCTCAAACTGAGTTAATTCTCCTGACAGATGTAGCCAAAACCTTTGTTACCTGCAAAAACCTTTTTTTTTCTAGCAGCTTAGGACAAAGTCGTGTAAAATAAAATCTAAAATGGCTTGGCAATCAATATCCCAAATTCTCTTCAATATGTTCCTTGCAGACATTTTTTTTTAAATTTCATTTTGTGTAAGAGAATAAACAAGTTGCAACACTTAAAATAAAATAGCTAGCGTAGCTATAATGCTATTTTGCTGCTGTAGGATGCCATTTTAATGTCCAAAACATTGTAAAACAGTAGCTGGTTATTTATTTATATTTGCAAAGAGGCAATATTATGCACAGTAAAATAAAAACAGTAGAAAATTAAAATGAAAATGCAAAATGCTGGCTTCAACTGACAATTATGATTCGATCAGGTTGATGCATAACCAGTTATAATAAGTCTGTTTACTTCCCCTTTAAGGCTCCACTCCAATCAAAATGAAAAATTATACCGTAAATTTGATTTTCTGGGTAGTTTCTTCTTCTAAAGGTGTCTGCTTTATTTTTTCCTGTATTTTTCTACCAGGCCACCACAGAGCCCAAAACTGTTTTGCATATTGAAACCTGGTTTAATTATATTCCTGGTCCCACCCACCGCAGGCTTAATTCTCAGTGATAATGTCACCTTCTATCGCACATTTACACTATACAGCATGCAGCTACTGATCTCCAATGTAAATTCTCACGTCTCAGCCAATGTTTCTAATGTCCATATGTCACTGCTACTCCAAGACTCCAGTTTGCCACAGTCCAATATAAACCAGCATAACTGTTCAGATTTCTTTTGTTCCTGACTTACAATAATAATCGATACTGCCCACAAATAAATCAAGGGACCTACTAGAAAGAGCTGATCTGGAAAGTGGTGGGGATTTTCTTGAACCAATTTTTTTTAATAAAGAATATGTGAAGGCAAGCAGCCAAGAATATGTATGTATTCTCAAGAAAATTGTTGGCTTTATGGTGGAAGTTATACAAAATGTGACTGTGCTGTAAAGCTACCCAATCACTTCCATAGGCAATGAATATTTCATTACCCTCTCAATGCATATCCTGGGCATTGCTGTTACACCTGCAAGTGCAGGAGGGACCTGAACAGTGCTGCTGGGTAGAGCAGAGGGAACTCAGTGAATATCCATTTGCTGATCCTCCCTACAGTGAATGAACCAGGAAGTGACATGTATTTGGCTGCTCCCCTATTTAGAGCTGTAATTCCCTGGTAGCTCTAGCCAGGGAAATAACCAATGCAGCATAACCTTTGTTTGATTAGCTGAAAGAAGTGCAGGGGAGACACCAAGGGTCGAATAGACCCATAATGTCTCAATAAAGTGTGCCTGTTAATCTACATATTCTAATGCATAGGAGGTTATTGATTGCCTTTTTAGATAGCAATACATTTAAGTGAAAAAAAAAGGTTTGATAATGTAAAGTGGCAAATAAAAAGAAAATGTAAAGCCCTGTGCCCCCACATATATGCGCATACAAACCTAAAAGAGTGTTTTGCAGTGGACTATGTACAAAAACAACAGTTGCGTCACTTGTTAGCAATCATTCTAGAACCGTTATTTTTGATTAACTCTAAACTGATGACCTGTAAGGGCTTGTAGAATGATGCCTATGGACAATTGGGTTCCAAAGTTTATTTTCATTTCAGGGTCAAGCACAATTTTCAGGCTTGATATGTTGGGTATCTATAGGCACAACCTCACATTCTATAGGCTACCAAAAATTGGGTAATATATTACATTTGTTTGTACTAAAATTACCTTACATGCATCTTTTACTGAAAATATGCATAAACTGCTGCAATACTAGCGTGTAATAATTAACAATAAAAAACCCCTCTATTTAACTCTCTAGTCCAGAGATGTCAAACTGGCGGCCCTCCAGCTGTTGAGGAACTACAAGTCCCTTCATGCCTTTGCCTATGGGAGTCATGGTAGTAACTGTCAGTCTTGCAATGCATCATTGGACTTGTAGTTCCACAACAGCTGGAGGGCATCAGTTTGACACCTATGCTCTAGGCTCCCTGCTTTCAGAAAATATAACATGTTTGAGGGTTTTAACTAATGCAAAATCTGTTTAAAAGTATGCAGAAGTTTTGCATTCAGTAAATATGTTTCCCAGGGACATGAGACCTCAACTAACAACCAAGAAAATAATAGTATCAATTTAATTTCAACATTTTTTTGCTCCAATAGGTTAAAGCGGAAGTAAACCCATCGATTTACCAGTTTCAAAAAAACAGTTACTTTCCCGGAACATGCTGGAAATGTAACTGTCACGTTGTTTGTGCTCTTAACCAAACAGTCAAACCATCCAATAGCTGGTGTCATACCTGATCATATGTGCAGCATCATGGCAGTTGAAGATTAAACAGAGGTTAAAATGGCAGCTTCCCTGGCTAAAAACGATAGGAGGGTTTACACTTTAAGTGTGAGTGAGGATGGGTTAGAACTTCTGTCATGTTTTATTACTGTCTGTCTTTCTATTTGAGAGACTTTATCTCACTTCCTGTACTGGCAACAGATTTACCTGGACACATGGAGTGTCACCAAAATAGGAGGTAATATGAAACATTCCCAAGGGTAACACAAACAGCACTACACTGTAACATTTGGCAGAGATACGAAGCCTTCACAACTGAACAGAAAACCATACTACACACTATCCATTTTGATGTTTTCCATTCTATAAAAAGTCTCCATCACTTCCTGCTTTAGTGCCAGGAAGACACAGAGTGAGGGGACATCTTCCCAATGAAGACTTGACAAATGTTCTAATCCTTCTGCAATCTATCATCCTAAAAATGTTTGTGTTGAAGTTGGCATTGAAGGCAAAGGTTTACCTAAACATTTTTTTTGGCATGGGATGGTACTTATTATGAATGCAAAGCGTCCCTTGTGCCACAAGCTGTTGTTTTAGTTGATATCTTCTGACCTTTGCCCCCATATCATCACAGCAGTAATCTTATGGTGCTGCTGGACCTGTCAAAAGTACTCATAAAGAGCACTGACTATGTCTGCCCTGTTTTCCCCTCCCCCATTCAGAGAAGCTGTACTATAGCTTGTATAATTGAAAAGTAATTAATGCATAGAAATGGGCTGTTCATTCATCCACCTGTCCTTCATTCATACTTTTCATTCATGAAAGTGATAGTAGAGCTTCTATAAATAGAGGTGATTACTGCTGCCAGGATATGGGGAGGTTCAGAGGACTTTGAATTTTAACTAAAACAGCAGCTGGCAGCACAAGGGACTACTTTCCAATAAGAATAAGTACTATGCCTTGTGCTGATTTATTTATAAATAGTTCCTGATTCATTTAGAAAAAGTTTGACTAAACTTATCCTTTAAAGTTTACGTTTATTTTTTACTAATGATCCCATCCCTTTTTGTCCAGAGAAGAGGATGCTCATTGGCCAAGACTCTCCATAGAAAGTGAGGTGCCTATTATCCTAACTTTGCCCATGCATTGAGTGGGGTAATAAATTCCCAATGGCTATTAACTCTCTGTACTCCATAGAAAGTGATGGATGATAGGAGAATGCAGTGCTAAAGAAAACTGGAGCATTTTTCTCTTGGCAAGCTGGGCAGTGTGAGTAGGTGATATTTACAAGTATTAATGAGGGTCTAGGGGGATGGGTCCTATAATAAATTTGAATGTTCACTTTAATAATATTACATTCAAAGACTACTAAAAAGTACTAAAAAGCCCTGGGCTTTTGCATTTTATCCAGGAATAGCTCTCATTTCAGATCACCTGCTAGTAACTTGAGGTTTTGAGAACACAGATATTCTCCTGTTTGAATCCCATTCATATGGTAAGCTGTGTGTATCATCACTCAGATGAGGTATTTCATTAGCATAATTGTTGTGAACCTGGTGATAGTAATAGGAAGCATATTGATTGTACTTGCTGCCTAGAGCTTACTCTTTAATGTTTGCAGTAGACTGTGTTAATTCTTCCTGTTGGTAGTCACGTTCCCAACTTTAAAAGAGCATTTTTTTGCATACTATTTTGCCATCCCCACAGCACGTGAATTGTTGTGCTGGTTTTAACTGCGTAAAAAAAATGGACATTTGCTTTAACAACTTAGATATACCTTGCCTATTATTAGGAATTAAAGCAGAACTCTGGATACAAAAAAATTCAATTAAAGTGTATTCCTCAATAGCCACAGAGGATATAAATCTATTTTGTGGGCACTGTGTCTTTACATAGTAGGTGAGGTTGAAAAAAGACACAAGTCCATCAAGTCCAACCTATGTGTGTGATTATATGTCAGTATTACAATGTATATCCCTGTATGTTGCGGTCGATCAGGTGCTTATCTAATAGTTTTTTTAAACTATCAATGCTCCCCGCTGAGACCACTGCCTGTGGAAGCGAATTCCACATCCTTGCTGCTCTTACAATAAAGAACCCTCTACGTAGTTTAAGGTTAAACCTCTTTTCTTCAAATTTTAATGAGTGGTCATGTGTCTTGTTAAACTCCCTTCTGCAAAAAAGTTTTATCCCTATTGTGGGGTCACCAGTATGGTATTTATGAATTGAAATCATATCCCCTCTCAATGTCTCTTCTCCAGACAGAATAAGTCCAGTGCTCGCAGATCCTTTATTAGCTTATTTGCCCTTCTTTGTACTAGCTCCATTTCCAGTACATCCTTCCTGAGGACTGGTGCCCAGAACTGGACAGCATACTCTAGGTGTGGCCAGACCAGAGTCTTGTAGAGTAAGAGAATTATTGTTTTATCTATGGAGTTGATCCCTTTTTAATGCGCCAATATTCTGTTTGCTTTGTTAGCACAGCTTGGCATTGCATGCCATTGCTGAGCCTATCATATACTAGATTCCCCCAGAGGTTTTTCCCCCAATGTATAGATTGCATTCACATTTTTGCCATCCAAATGCATTATTTTACATTTTTACATAAAAAAAAAGATATTAATTGAAAAAAAAAATAGTTACACTGTCCCTTTAAAATAGATCAAGTGACACAAATGAACAGAGTCATGAAAAAACACAACAAATTTGCATCTATATATGAAAAGTGTAACTGTAAAAATAATTGTGCAAAACAATATATAAACCTAATAAATATATCAAAGTATTCAAATATACATATACATAATTTTGTAGTGAACAATGCAACCATGCACCAATTTACATAAAGTACAATCGTTTTAAATACTGCAATAAAAAAACTTCACAAATCATGTGAATAAGCTGTGATAACACTCCACACATAATGATGTGTGTAGCTCATGTTCCACCACCTGATTACACACTAAATCCTTACCAGATTTACATGACCTCCCAAACATGATGTCCTGAGCATTTGATAGAAAAAGAGGCTATATCTCAAGGATGTCACCTGCCCTTTAAAGTGCCTTCACTAAGATCTAGCCCAAACTCAGATACTGCGTGGATAATACAGGGGACATAAAGAGGAAATAAATAAACTGGATTGTGTGATAAAATAAAAATAAATAAATAAAATAAATGGCCAGGTTATTAAAAGAACAATATAGGTACACTACTCACAAACACACTTTATATTTTGAAAACAGTATGACAAGCTGGAGTGTGTAAAGACATCACAACCAAGCCCTGACACATTTTATTACACAGGACATCTGCAGGGGGCCCTGAATTACACAAGCCTGAAGATGTCTTGTGTGACAAAACACATTGGGGCAGAGTTTGATTGAAAATTATTAGGTAAACAGGTCGAGTGGTGTGCTATCATGCTGTTTTGCAAAGATATGTTTGTGAGTACCCTTCTTTTCTTTTAAATTGGTAATTTTATTTTATAACACTATCCAGTTTTTTTATTTACTCCCTATGTTCCTTGGACTGTTCATTTACTGTACATTCAGGCTGATTTTTCCAGAAGTCTGCACTAAGATACCAGTCAGATATTAGGCATCCTGTGCAATAGGAAATATATTTTTACTCCCTGAAGGTTAATTATTTATAAAGGGATGCAGACACCGCAACTTATTCGATTGAACAAAAGACACTCCCAGGAATGAGGAAACAGAAGATATAGATATAGAAGATTCCAAAGATATAGAAGAATATACAGCTTTTTATGAATAGCAGAAACTGGTAGCACTCTGCTACAGAGATCGTTAGGATCCTTGAAATGTACATAGATCGCCCAGAGGGGATTGTTTTTTCCCAACAAAAGTGGAGTTATTCTTTAAAGCTAAACTCCAGATGTCCTCTAGACTTGCACAGTTGTACAGGCCCCTCACTTTAGCTTATCATTTTACTTATAATGCACACTGTGAGCTTCTCACCGTACACATTAGACACTGCAGCAAGTCAGATAGAGGCTGCCTCAAATCCTAGTTGGAGTACATCCAGCATCATCTAGGACTTTCCTCCCCAGCCTTACTGTTCTTGACTTGCCCCTTTAATTCACTGGATTTCAGTTCTTTTAATCATAGACACTCTGTCTTACATGTAGGCATTACGCAGGTACATCTACCTAGGAATGCTAGACTAACATCTACTTGTCCACTGCTTGCATCAGGGCTGAGAACTCTTGAGAGAAGTACTAACGTTGAACTGACATGATTTAACTGCATTGCGCACAGAAGCTCAAAGACCCAGACCCAGTGAGGGCCTCTGACAGGTGCCAATACTTTTGGTGCTGCGCCCCAACAGAATTCTAAAAGATGCCTATGACAGTACAAAGAATAAACATGTGGATAGTAAAAAATCTAAATATAAACCCATATCAAATATTACAGACATGAGTTGTTAAAATTGCATTCTATGAAAATGATGTGTTTATGCCATTCTATTGAAGTAAGAACTGTTAAATATAAAATCCTATTTTGTAAGACTTTGACTAGCTAGGTTAAAGGTTTGATCTGTGGAAAGATGTACTTTATTAATGGCAATGATTAATGGCATAATTACCACTGAGTTTATTTGCCTAGGAGGTATGTGCCTTTATCTTGCAGGTAATATATTTCATTTTACATACAGTATTTGTTTCTTGTTGCCCAAGTATACAGTGTATTTTAAAACACATTAGAATTATATGGCAGCATAGGTGTGCACAGCCTATTGCATTAAGGTGTGCACCCCAATGCTCAAACACAGAGCAACAGAGACAGTAGCTAGGGGTGTACATGCAACACTATGATTCGCAGACATGGCAGAAATTACAGAATGTAAAGTACATGTGAACAAGTCATTAATTGTTTTATTTTAAATTTTATATACAGTATTTTACTTTTTTTTTTTCCTTTTTTTTAACTGTCCTTTTGGGGGACATTGGTGAAATGTCAGGGTTCTAAAAAGACCCTGGTGGAGGAGAGCGCATGCGCATCCAGCCGGAGAAGATGTGTCTCTGAGCTGCTCCGCACACCCCTTCACAGACACAGCTTTAAACAGCAGTCCCACACCTCACCCACTGCTCCTACCTACCCGATCCTACTGAGGTGAGGATCGGGAGCATAACAGATGCCACATCAGCCGCGGACTAAGCCCCAGAGCGGCCCCCGCTATCCTTCCCAGGCTACAAGCAGGGGATCCAAGATGGCGACCGGCTATACAGCACGAGGGGCGCCGGCACACAGGGAGGAGAAGCCGCCCTCACAGAAGATCACTAAGCCCCCTGGACAGGGCAATCTCTTGAACAGTTCTCCATTACCACCCTCAACTTCAGGTGAGCACATAAGCCCACAATGCTCACCCCCTAGCCCCCCTTCACAGGCTGCAGCCATATCACCCAGCCAGGATTCTCACACATCCTCTGTCCTGGATAGAGAGATGGCAGATTTCTTCTGCAGTCAGCCCAGCAGCCAGGAACCAGATCAGGATACTGCTACTGATTTCCCTGCTATTACACCAGCTCAACCACAATATTCAGGGGATCCAATACTTTTGGCCCGCTTTGCTGATTTACTGCAAAGGGAATTGGCTAAAGCTACTGACAACCTAGCCTTGGACATAAAAGAGAATTTCCAGGAGCTGGGGAATCAAGGTTATAAAGCATTGAATCGAAAGTAGATGATATGGTCCACAGAGTGTCCCAGAATTCAAACATGATAACCGATTTACAAGATCGCCTTGAGGAAGCATACTTAAAAATTGATGATCTCGAAAACCGCGCCAGGCGCTATAATTTTCGCATCCGGGGAATTCCAGAAAATGTAAAAGATATCACTTCCGTTACCTACTCACTGATGCAGGCGGCTGTACCTGATATTGATGAAATTCACATGGAAATCGATCGTATCCATAGGGCTCTAATACCTCCGAAACCAGATGGCCCCCCCAGGGATGTTATTGTTAAGCCACACTTTTTTCGGATCAAGGAAGCAGTGATGCGTCATGCTACAGAAAACCCAGATCTGGAGATAGATGGTCTCAAGCTTCAAATATTTGCCGATATATCCCAGGCCACTATTCAAAAACGACGATCGTTTAAACCCTTACTGTCACCACTGATCCAATTAAACATTCGCTATAGATGGAACTACCCCTTTAAACTCCAATTTTCCTTCAACAATAAGTCCTACTCCTTTTCTACATTTGCGGAAGGTGAAACAATCCTACTGAAATTGGGCTTCATCTCTCTCAGCCCCTCATCGCAGAACCGACATGGATCCGACGACCCTCCTCCTCCACTCTCCCCTCTCTGGTCAGGAAAGTCGAGGAGGCCAACGAAGACATCAGCTTCCTCCTCTCACGTGCCCTAAGAACCTGTCTCATTCTACTGGACGAACGCTTTGGTTGATGAGGTGGTTTCTCAGTAGTCCCATTGTGGGACATTAACCGCTGCTTTTGTCTTTTTTTTTCCTTTTTTTTTTTTTTTATTTTTTCTTCTACTGTTTAAGTTTATGATAATTTTGAAGATAATATATACCTGTTGTCTATTGGTTCCAATCGACCCTGACGTGATTGGTTAACTACAGTTCACATATTTTCTTTTTCAGGTTGGACTTCTGTTCTTACCGTTTAGTTCACTAGGTTTGATACCACAATTAATCCATTTTGTGGCCTTATCATGTTCTTCAGGTTGAGATGTGGGGCCAAAACAGTATTTAAATGTGCCTTTGCTGCTGGGGGGTGTCTATGCGCTCTCCCCGTTTGAAGGACTCTTCCCATTACTTGTTTTTGGTGAAGACTCCTCCACACTCTGAGCTTCGGCTCTGAGGTATTTGAATAGTTTTTTTGATTATTCTACATGATTTTTTACATGACTATATTGTCTTGTTCAGAGCCAGGAGTCTCCTGGCCTGACTACCCTTTTGTTTTTTTTGTTTTCTCTCTTCTTCTTTTTCTCCATTCTTGTCTTAACCTCTTCTATCACTAGCCTTTCTTGAGGGTCGCTTGGAGGTTTGTCTGGTGCTTCCGGATCCATGGGTCTGCAGATCGGTGGGTGAGTCTGTTTATCAGTGCTCAATTGATTGTTTCCTATGTCTAATATAATGACTACTTCCCAGAATATCCGCCTATTATCTCATAATGTTCAGGGTTTCGGGTCCCCTGCCAAGCGGATTAAAGCCTTTACACACTACCACTCCTTGGGAGCAGACATTGTTGCCCTCCAGAAGACACATTTTCCCTCTCTATTTACCCCTAAATATCTCTATAAAGATTACCCTCTTTGTTACTATGCCAATGCGTCGGACAAGAAGAGGGGAGTGGCCCTCTGTTTCTCTCGACGTGTATCATTCATTGAAACCAAAGTTATTAGAGATAAAGATGGGCATTACCTTCTGGTCAAAGGTCATTTAGGGGAATCACTGATTACCTTCCTAATTTATTACGCTCCCAACACCAACCAAACCGCATTTTTTCATTCCCTTCTACGGTCCATGGCTCCCGAGTTTGAAGGCGCAGTGATCCTAGCGGGTGACTCTAATCTAGCCTTGGACATTCTTAAAGATAAATCCCACACTGTGGGGCTTCGTCCCCTTCCTAAGCAGAGTCATACATTTGCGCAACTACTTTATCATTATGACTTAGTAGATGTTTGGAGGGAGGCCAATCCAACCGCTAGAGATTACTCTCATTACTCGAGAGCACATGGACATTATTCCTGGATTGACCATGTGTTTTTCCTCTCAGGGCTGCTACCTAAGTTGAACTCTGCCAAGATTCTATCTACCCCCTGGTCGGATCATGATCCGATTTTGGTTCAGATCTCAGACCTCACTAGTAGGACTACAAGCCCTCATTGGAGGCTGAATGAATCTCTCCTTGGTGACGAATCTCACTGTCTCAAGATCTCTACCCATTTACAAACTTACTTTGATGTTAACAACCCGGGAGACACATCTCCTGCTATTAATTGGGCTGCACACAAAGCATCTATCCGGGGAGCCTTCATTCAGCTATCCTCCAGACTCAAGAAAGCCCACATTGAATTTATCTCTGCCAAGACCAGGGAATTTGAAACTTTAACTAAACAACACAAATGCTCTCCATCTCCTGACTTATTTACTAAACTGGAACAATCTCGCTTAGAACTTAATCTATGTCTCACTACTAGGGCAGAGAAACAATTAAGGTGGAGGAATCACAAATTTTTCACCTGGAGGGACCGACCGGGTTCTTTAATAGCACATAAACTTACCCCTAGAAATTCTCACCGGGCATTCCCCAAAATCAGACTATCAGGAGGTCATCTTTCTCAAGACCCCCAAAAAATTCTTTGGGAATTCCATGATTTTTATGCTGACCTATATAGTAATCCTCGGGACGCGGACCCTCCATCCATTAGGGAATTCTTGGGGAATCTTACTCTCATAACCAACACAGATGATCATAAAGACCTTATGGAGCAACGAGGCGAGGAGATTAGTGCTGCTATTAAATCGCTGTCACTCCACCAGTCTCCTGGTCCAGATGGTCTTCCTAATCTATACTATAAAAAAATTTCTGGACAATTAGTTCCACCCATGCTACTTTAATTCCTTGGGGGATGGAGGTACAGTCCCGCTGGATGAAATAAAGTGTGTATCAGTGCTATCCCTAAACCTAACAAAGATTCTACTGATGTTCGTAACTATCATCCTATTTCATTAATAAATTGCGATTTAAAGATCCTTACGAAAGTCTTGGCCTCTCGCCTTAACATTTTTTTAGAGCACTATATTCATAAAGACCAATCTGGATTTATAACAGGCCCTAGATCAAATTTGTAGATCCATAACTCTAATTTCAGCGGTAAGGTCTAACTGGGATGCTCCACTTACCTGGGAACTTATGCTCCTTTCATTAGACCTTAACAAGGCCTTTGATAGCCTGAACTGGGATTACCTTTTTCTTACCCTTGAGACCTTAGGATTTGGTTCAACGTTTATTTCCTTACTAAAAACGCTATATTGCTCCCCAATAGCCCAAGTTTCTATTAGAGGACCTAAATCACCGCTATTCCCCGTCCAGCAAGGTATGAGACAGGGATGCCCGCTCTCCCCCTTACTATTTGCATTAGCAATAGAACCCCTAGCTATAGCAATACGTTCCCACCCTGATATTCATGGTATTAATTGTGGCCAACAAGAACACAAATGTGCACTGTTTGCCGATGATGTCCTCATGTATGTCACTAATCCCCAAGTAACAATACCCAACTGCTATCCCTACTAGATCATTTCTCACAACTTTCCGGTCTACGTCTGAATTCCCAAAAAACTGTTGCATTTAATATATCACTACCCCCTGCTGAAGTTCAGGCTCTTCAAAATACATTTAGCTTTCAATGGAATCCTCGTTCCCTTCCGTACCTAGGAATACAATTAACTTCATCCATAGACACCATTTATAGGGAAAATTATCCCCCATTATTTAAAATACTCAAGGAAGATCTCCGTTGTTGGGCTGATTATTCTCTCTCATGGCTTGGCAGAGTCAATTCAATAAAAATGACACTTCTACCTAGACTCCTTTACTACTTTAGAACTTTACCGGTGGCAGTCCCAAGGGGGGACATACAGCATCTACAGGCTGAGATTTTGCGGTTCACATGGGGTAATAAAAGATCTCGGATACAAAAACAAACACTTTATACACCGAAACCTATGGGGGTTAGGTCTCCCCAATTTACAGGCATATTATCAGTCGGCACAAATAGCCCAATTAGCCTATACCACGGCTAAAGGTTCAGTCCCTCTTTGGGTCTATATAGAGGCACTTGCCTGTCATCCATTGGCCATAGCATCATTAATGTGGCTTCCCAACCGTCGACGCCCACCTATACTGTGCTCCACTCTATCACATTCCCTAACAATATGGGATAGGTCATGCAACCGCAGTCCCCTGTCGTTCCCCCATACACCACTTGCTCCCATCTTCTGTAATCCGGAATTTCCACCTGGTTTGACCCCGCAGGTGTTTCAGTGCTGGCTCAATAAAGGGCTACTGAGAATTTGAGACTTTCTGAATGGGAATCAATTGCACACGATACAATACTTCAAAGATAAGTCTCAATTGCCCCCTAGTGAAATATTTCAGTATAATCAAATTGCATCGTTTGCCAGATCTAAACTTCACCAAGTAGTGGGCCCCCTTACGCTTACAACATTTGAATTAACTTGTCAGGCTAGAGGCTTTCAGAGGGGTCAGATTTCTGCGATATATACTTCCTCACTGGACCAGATTCCAAATTGACATATATGGACCAATGGGAAAAAGATTTGAATATAAATTTTGACCTCACAGAATGGCAAGATCTTATCAATTATCCAAAATTTTCATTAATACTACTCTGATTGAGGCTAATTACAAAACGCTGTTACGTTGGTACTTGGTACCCACTAGAGTAGCTAAGATGCATCCATTTACTTCTCCAAGCTGTTTCCGACATTGCTGTCAGTTGGGGACTATGCACCATATTTGGTGGCAATGCCCCCTCATAATTAGATTTTGGATTCGAATTTTCAATTTAATCAATTCAGTGATGGGGGTAAACATTCGTAGATCTCCTGAAGCCACCCTCTTTCACAAATTACCTGAAGAAATCCCCAAACAATCAGTAAAAGTAATTAAATATATATTACTGGCGGCGAGAATTACAATTGCTAGGCATTTGAAACAGTCAATAATCCCTCTTGACCAAGTTAAGAATAAACTTAATTGGAATATGATCAATGATAAACTCACTCACATTCTCTGTAATAAAGTCAAGATATTTAATAAGATATGGGACCCATGGATTGCCTATATTTCAACTCCATAGCATATCCCAGGATGACCCTCTCCTTCCCTCTCCAGCTCACTCTCTTTCGTTTCTTACTTTCCTCTCTTCTCTTCTCTTTTTTGTTTGGTTCTTTTATCTCTGGAAACTATAGCACAATACAGCTGATCTTGGATAAGATCACTTATGACCACAAGACTTGTGACTGTCCCAGGGACCTTATCTGGGGCCTCCCAAGATTCTGGGTCTGTACCGTTCCCTCACATAAAGATTACCTGGCTCATGATTGAGGGGCTAGGGTTGGATCCCACCGATTTTTGATGTTTGTCACACTTTTTGTGTCTTGTTACCGCAATGGGTGGAGAATGGATGATGGGAATTTACCTTAACTAATGCTGTATTGGAGAATATTGCTTTGACAATTTGATATTAATCTGCTTATATGACTGACTATTTTGTACTTTGTTATATTTTTCAATAAAAACATTGAAATATAAAAAGACCCTGGTGGATGGGGGATTTTAATTATCCAGACATAGACTGTGTGGAAGGAACCGCTCATTCATCTAAAGCTTGCCAGTTCCTAAATGTCTTGCAGGACAATTTCATAGGTCAGTTGGTAAATGCACCAACTAGAAACAAAGGGTTACTAGACCTACTGATTACCAACAATACAGACCTGATCACGGATGTGGAAATATGGGGCAATATCAGCTTCCATGTTTTATTGCCAAATCTTAATTGAACAAGCTGAATTTAGAAGCTGATTGGCTGCTATGCACAGCTGCCTCGGATTCTTAGTGCACCAGTTTTAGTAAATCTCCCCCACTGAATTTCAAGAACCAACTACCCTAAACTATGATCCTTGCTAGAAGATAATAATTGGGATAAAATCTTAGGAACAAAGAACACTGAGGAAAAATGGGTATGCTTTAAAAGCATAATAAATAAGGGCATAAATATTAAATAAGGGCATTAGCCAGTGCATCCCAATGAGAAATAAATGCAAAAGAGCTAATAAAAGTCCTGGATGACTTAACTCCAACATAAAAATGCATATAAAAGTAGAGAAGAAGACCTTCATAAAATACAAGGTTGGGATCATCATCAGAGTCCAGTGTAGGGCAAAAAAAAAAAAAACAATAAAGAGACTGGAGAACATTAGTTATGAGGAAAGGTTACATGCACTGAACTTGTTCTCTCTGGAGAGGAGACGCTTGAGTGGGATATGATTTCAAATGTTACAAATACCCTACTGGTGACCCCACAATAGGGATAAAACTTTTCAGCGAAAGAAAATTTAATAAGACAGGCGGCCATTCACTAAAATTAGAAGAAAAGTGGTTAAACCTAAACTGCGTATAGGGTTCTTTACTGTAAGAGTGGTTAGGATGTGGAATTCTCTTCTACAGGCAGTGGTTTCAGCGGGGAGCATTGATAATTTCAAAAAACTATTAGATAAGCACCTGAACGACCACAACATACAGGGATAATATTGACATAAAATCACACACATAGAATGGACTTGATGGACTATGTTGTCTGTTTTCAACCTCGCCTACTATGTCTTACTTTTAAGACTGAGAAAGGGACTGAAGACAGGATGGAGGAGCAGATGCTAGAACTGATCCCTCCAGAGGGAGGGAGAGGAGGAAAAGCCAGCAGCGCTGCAGGGGAAGGAACAAAAGGATCAGTATCTGTAATAAGACAGTACAGCCCGTCCTCCTGCTCGGCAGGTGCCTGGGCCCCCCTTTGTACTGCCTTTTCATCGGTCCTGGTGCATGGGGTGCCCAGGCACACCCAGCACACCCCCTGCGCACACCTATGTATTGCAGTAAATTCTTACTCTACAACAACTCTGTGTATTGTTGTCACTTGTTTTGACAAATTAACTATTTTTAGCAGGGTGTACAGTGTACAGATTTAACAGAGGTGAACTAATGCTGTGAGGATCTGTACTTAAGTGGACATGGACAATGATTTGAGTATATTGTTTGTGGTTTTTCCTGTGAATATATGTAAATATCAATTTTTTAAATTTTTTTTATATTCTATTTTTCTTCTTTCCCTTCTTCGTTGGCAACCTTAAGGGGAGCAACAATATGAATGTTGATTTTTCTTGATGTCCTAGTTTCCTGTTTTCATTTTGTGTCTGTATTCATTTCGTTCCTATGAGTCAGTTTCCACAATTATCAGAAACATGCTTTTGTTATGTATTTTGTAACATCTTAAATCCTCTACTTTATTTTTTATTTTTTTTAGTTTCCAATACTATTACAATTATTGAAATAAAATGATGAAGTCAATGTTGCTAATAATAGAGAATAGAAAAAATAAAGTAAACTTGTGTCCAGAGAAGCACAGTAAAATATTGCATATTCTGTAGATATTCTAAATAAGCAGTAAACATACTTTAACCGATTGCGGACCAGCCGCCGCAGTTTTACTGTGGCAGGTTGGCTCGACTGTGCGAAATCACATTATTGTACGTGATCTCGCGAGGCCCGTGTGTGCCGCCATCCGACCGGAGGTCCCGCGGACTCGAATTCCACATAATACCCACAATCATTTCATGGAGAGGAAGAGAGGGGAAATGCTGATGTAAACAAGCATTTCCCCGTTCTGCCTAGTGACAGGACACTGATCACAGCTGCCTGTAATCGGGAGCAGTGATCAGTGTCATGTCACACATAGCCCATCCCCTCACAGTTAGAACACATCCCTAGGACACACTTAACCGCTGCAGCGCCCCCTTCTTGTTAACCCCTTCACTGCCAGTCACATTTACACAGTAATCAGTGCTTTTTTAATCACACTGATCGCTGTATAAATGTGAATGTTCCCAAAATAGCGCCAAAAGTGTCCGATCTGTCCGCCATAATGTCGCAATCCTGTTAAAAATCACAGATCGCCGCCATTACTAGTAAAAAATGAATAATAAAAATGCCATAAAACTATCCCCTATTTTGCAAACGCTATAACTTTTGCGCAAACCAATCAATAAACGCTTATTGTGATTTTTTTTACCAAAAATATGTAGAAGAATACTTATCGGCCTAAACTGAGGAAAAAAAAAATTTTTTATATATTTTTGGGGGATATTTATTATAGCAAAAAGTAAAATTTTTTTTTTTTTCAAAATTGTCGCTTTTTTTTTTTTTTATAGCACAAAAAATAAAAACCGCAGAGGTGATCAAATACCACCAAAAGAAAGCTCTATTTGTGGGGAAAAAAGGATGTCAATTTTGTTTGGGAGCCACGTTGCACGACCGTGCAGTTTTCAGTTAAAGCGATGCAGTGCCGAATTGCAAAAAGTGCTCTGGTCTTTAAGCCAGCCAAATGGTCCAGGGCTCAAGTGGTTAAATAAAATCTTTGTATCATTTTGGGCAAACTCATCTTCAAAATTTATAACAAAGCTATGGAATATAAGCTTAATCTCTAGTACATTTTTTTGCATTAGTATCTTTCTGCCAACCCTCTAATGTAAACACACCACAGGTTTTCTAAGCTGTTAGGCTAAGTTCACATTTGTGTGGGTCAAGTATGAGTGCATAATCACATATGTTCCTTACCCACAGACAAAATGAGCTCTCGCTCTTTATCAGATGTGCAGAGAAGCCATTAATTCTTAATGGCACCCCCATGCATTAGAAAACATGGCACCGTCCAGTTCTGTTTGGCTGCATTTTTTAAAAAAGGTCAGGGACTTTCCCCACATTTCCTGCAGATACAGCAGGCCATTCAAATGAATAGGCTGTTGTGCCACACAACCCGCAAATGTGTAAACCTAGACTTAGAAACTGACCGATACTAAATTTTAGAGTCTTTATTGTGACCTTTGAGAATACGATTAGCTACAGAGGTCAGTAAGGGCTCTTTCACATGGATGGTAGTGTCTACCACTCTCTGAAAATTGATCTTCATTGGACTGCTTTTGAGAGGGCAGTAAAACAGCATGCTCTCATTGACCTTAGTGGGAGAGTTTTACATGTGGTGCAACCTGTCAAATTCTGCAAGCAGAGTAAAAATTACCACAGCTGTGACAAGAAACATCATAAAGACAACATGGGCTCTGTCCTGGCAGCAATTCTGTTTAATTTGTTCATAAATGATATAAAATTTGGGATAAGTAGTTCAATCTCAGTGTGTGTTGACAATACGAAGCTATGCAGGGTAATAACCCCACAACAGGATATAGCAACCTTACAAGAGGACCTCAATAGAGTGGCAAATCAGGTTCAATGTAGGAAAATGTAAAGTAATGAAAAAGAAAAAAAATGCAGCGCTTAGATATATTTAAATGTGAAACTGTGAAATATAATATTGTGTATCAACAATACTAAAAAATATAATAAAGTCCACTACATGAATTATGATTGGCATCAAATGTCAATGGAACAACAATATTGTGTATCAACAATGCTAAAAAAAATTGATAAAAAGTCCACCACATGAATTATGATTGGCATCAAATATCAATGGAGCAACATTTCTAAAACATCTTCAAGGCAGATAACACCAATGGAGGTTGAAAAGGAATGTTGAAAAATGAAGAAAATCTTGAGAGGAGACTGCCACCAATTGCATAAAGGCTGACTGGAAATAGTGGACTTAAAGGGGCATATACCCCTTAAGTCAACCAGGCTTGTAGTGATAAACACTATGGGGGTTATTTATGAAAGGAAAATCCAATTTGCACTACAAATGCACTGCAAAGTGCACTGAAGGTGCACTTGGAAGTGCAGTTGCTGTAAATCTGAGGGGTATATCTGAAATGAGGGGAAGCTCTGCTGATTTTATCATCCAATCATGTGCAAGCTAAAATGTTGTTTGTTATTTTCCTTGTATGTCCCCCTCGATCTACATTGACTGCACTTCCAAGTGCACTTTCAAGTGCACTTTCAGTGTACTTGTAGTGCAAAGTGGATTTGCCTTTAGTAAATAACCCCCTATGTACAATATGAAACCTTCAACGATCCAGATAACCACGATCACAATAGGGACTATGAACAGCACTGGTCAGCAGAATGTTCTCATAAATGGGGAAATAGGTTCAGGTGGAGAGAGGGGCGGCCAGAGGAGATTCACATCCCACACATTGAAACTAGACATGAGCCCAATGTTCAAGTCGAACGTAAGTTCGACTCAAACATTGGGTGTTGGCCTGTTCGCCGGGCAGCGAACAATATGCGGTGTTCGCGGCAAATTCGAAAGCTGCCGGAACACCACTAAAGTCTATGGGACGCTAACATGAAAAATCAAAAGTGCTAATTTTAAAGGCTTATATGCAAGTTATTTTCATAAAAAGTGTTTGGGGACCCGGGTCCTGCCCCAGGGGACATGTATCAATGCAAAACATTTTTATAAAAGCGACCGTTTTTTCGGGTGCAGTGATTTTTTTTAATGCTTAAAGTGAAACAATAAAAATGAAATATTCCTTTAAATATTGTGCCTGGGGGGTGTCTATAGAATGCCTGTAAAGTGGCGTGTTTTTCCCGTGTTTAGAACAGTACCACAGCAAAATGACATTTCTAAAGGAAAAATTGTCATTCAAAACTGATTGCGGCTGTAATGAATTGTCGGGTCTCGACAATATAGATACAGATAATTGAAAAAAGGAGCATGGGCTCTCCCCCTGTCCATTACCAGGCCCTTTGGGTCTGATATGGAAATTAAGGGGAACCCTGCACCAAATTTAAAAAAAAAATGGCGTAGGGGTCTACCCAAAATCCATACCAGACCCTTATCCAAGCACGCAACCTGGCAGGCTGCAGGAAAAGAGGGGGAGATGAGAGAGCGCCCCCCTCCTGAACTGTACCAGGCCACATGCCCTCAACATGGAGTGGGTGCTTTGGGGTAGCCCCCCAAAGCACCTTGTCCCCATGCTGATGGGGACAAGGGCCTCATCCCTACAACCCTTGCCCAGTGGTTGTGGGGGTCTGTGGGCAGGGGCTTATCGGAATATGGAAGCCCCCTTTAACAAGGGGACACCCAGATCCCACCCCCCGTGTGAATTGGTAACAGTGTACAAATGTACCCCTACCATTTCACAAAAAAGTGCCAAAATGGTAAAAAAGACAAGAGACAACTTGGGACAAGCCCTTTATTAAAAAATAAAAAAATAAAAATGTCCCACGGTGTAAGTTCTTGCCACCCGATGGACCGAAAAAAAAATGGGAGACATGTTGAAAAGGAATGTTGAAAAATGAAGAAAATCTTGTGAGGAGACTGCCACCAATTGCATAAAGGCTTACCGGAAATAGTGGACTTAAAGAGGCATATACCCCTTAAGTCGACCAGGCTTGTAGTGATAAGCTCCCGCCATCTGACATGTCTTCGCTGTGACAGCTCTTATATAACTGAGGGCAGAGCCACCTGGTGATGTAACGGTGGCTTCCCCGTGGCATAAGAGGGGGTGGGGCCACCCGGTGATGTAAATGGGTGACCCCGCCCCTCTGACGCCACATGGAAACCATGGGGAAGCCCCGTGCGTCAGAGGGGGGTGGGCATCACCGGATGGCCCTGCCCTCAGTTATATAAGAGCTGTCACAGCGAAGACAAGTCAGACAGAGGGAGCCTCCCATGGAGGACGGTCAGTTGCAGCTTTTTTTTTCACTTTTTCGGTCCATCGGGCGGTGTGAACTTACACTGTGGGACATTTTTATTTTTTTATTTTTTAATAGAGGACCCAAGCTGTCTCTTGTCTTTTTTAACAGTTTGACACTTTTTTTGTGAAATGGTAAGGGTACATTTGTACCCCGTTATCAATTCACACGGGGGGGCAGGATCTGGGGGTCCCCTTGTTAAAGGGGGCTTCCAAATTCCAATTAGCCCCCTGCCTGCAGACCCCCACAACCACTGGGCAAGGGTTGTGGGGATGAGGCCCTTGTCCCCATCAACATGGGGACAAGGTGCTTTGGGGGGCTACCTCAATGCACCCTCCCCATGTCGAGGGCATGTGGCCTGGTAAAGTTCAGGATGGGGGCACTCACTTGTCCCCCCTCTTTTCCTGTGGCCTGCCAGGTTGCATGCTCAGATAAGGGTCCGGTATAGATTTTGGGGGGACCCCTACACCATTTTTTTTATATTTGGTGCAGGGTTCCCCTTAATTTCCATATCAGACCTGAAGAGCCTGGTATGGATTTTAGGGGGACCCCCACACAATTTTTTTTAAATTTTGGTTTGGGGTTCCTCTTAATATTCATACCAGACACGAAGGGCCTGGTAATGGACTGAGGGGGGATACCGTGCTCTTTTTTTCAATGAGTTTTATCTATATTGCCGAGACCCAACAATTCATTACAGCCGCGATCAGTTTTAAATGACAATTTTTCCTTTAGAAATGTCATTTCGCTGTGGTACTGTTCTAAACACAGGAAAAATGTGCCACTTTAGAGGCATACTATAGACAACCCCCAGGCACGATATTTAAAGAAATATTTCATTTTTATTTCATTTTTTTTTTTTTTTTTGCATTAATACATGTCCCCTGGGGCAGGATCCGGGTCCCCAAACACTTTTTATGACAATAACTTGCATATAAGCCTTTAAAATGAGCACTTTTGATTTTTCATGTTCGTGTCCCATAGACTTTAATGGTGTTCATGTGTTCTGCCAAATTTTTTGCCTGTTCGCATGTTCTGCTGTGAACCGAACAGGAGGGTGTTCGGCTCATCCCTAATTGAAGCCAAGAAATGAAACAAAGTTTCACATCGTGTGATATCGTTTTGAGAAAGAAAGATAAAATCGAACACTCACATTTCAGAAGCAGTCAAAAGCATAATGGACATAAAAAGCCGCAGTAGTGCTGCGACCCGACACGTTTCGTCTGATTAGACATCATCTGGGGTGTCAATCAGATGAAACGTGTCAGATCGAGTGTTGTCATCACTACTGCACCTTTTTATGTCCATTAAGCCTTCGACTGTTTTTGAAACCTGTGTGAAAGATCATGTTTTGAAAGCTCTTTTACTGCTTGATATGAATACCATTTGGTACTGTTTGGGAATGCTAAATACAGATCCTAATTAGGAATGAGCTCAGACATTGTTCAGACATGGGTCCAAAACCACATGAGCTATCCCACCGGGAAGCTATCACTGCAGACAGCCAATCAGAAGCTACCAGGGCATTTCCTGTTTGGCTGTCACACATATACAAGGGGTGTGTATACTTTCAGCTGCAGGGCAGATAATTCCTGGGCTTCCTGTATCATTCACTGACAGCTTCCTGGAGGAATACCTCTAGCAACTTGTTTAAAGTGACAGTCAGCTATCATTCAAATCTGTGTTTATCATTCCAAACTAGAAGTGAAGAGTAATTTAAATACATCAACAAAACTGCTTAGAACTTGTTGAAAGCTTTGCAAAAGTTTGCTGTACACACTGATCTTATACAAGCTGTAGGCTTTGGGAAATAGGTCTTAAAGTTTTACTGCATCAAAAATTCATTTTAATTGTTAACAATAGATTTTTTTTTAATGTTGCATATATCTACAGTATAAATCCACATTGTACAAGCTAATTATATTAATGACAATGAAACTAATAATAATTGCAAGACAAGCCAAATGGTGAAGAAACATGGGTTGCAGTCATCACAATGGCACCAAAGGCTGTTGACATAAGGCTTGTGTGGCAACTCGTATATAAAGAGAGAGAAATGAAGGTCATCATCTCACTACCGAGTGACTGCTACACCATTATATATGTGTGCATGCAGGTGCAACGACCCTTAATTTGCAGACTCACCAGTTATGGTGCAGTCTCCGTACTAAAACTGAATCTAAAGAAAAAAGCAAAGGGAAAGAAACCCACTGGAAAGAGCTACGGGTGGACCAAGCTGCTTGAAAAATGTATTGTTTATTGCACAAAAGATTTTAATGGTACATTTTACAAATACTTAGTACCCATCACCAACACCCAAACTCACTTAGAAAAAGACAATGTTGTCTTAGTAAAAACAGCAATGTCACAAACTGTGCTTGGATACATCAATTACCCACCCCAAATTTGGAAATAAAATGCAAAACATGACAAGGGGTTGGCTCACGGATCCTGGTGATTATCACCATTGATCAGAGTGCTCAGCTCATCATTTATATTCAGGGAACCCCCACCTGGGGGATAAACAGGGGAAATTATGAAACATTGACTGTACACTTCAAGTTGAGTCCCTGGGATAGTGTACCGCTAGTTAGCTTAATGGTTTTGGTTGAATACTGATGTTAGATCCTGTGTAGAAGGCGGCATATAGCCACTATTAATTATTAGTCCAGGTAGTCATAAGTGGCACCATATATTGCATAACTAGATAAAAGTACAGTCCCAGAGAATGTGCACCTCAGGAAAATAAACCTCACATCAGAACAGGCATATTATGAATAGATTTAAAGCAGAATCACTTGGACCACTGGTCCGCTCACCCGACCATAATGAACAAGAGTCTTAGATAATCAAGTTTGTAAAATATCAGGTACCCAGTTTGTAAAATGTACCATTAAAATCTTTTGTGCAATAAACAATACCTTTTTCAAGCAGCTTGGTCCACCCGTAGCTCTTTCCAGTGGGTTTCTTTCTCTCTGCTTTTTTTCTTTAGCTTGTGTGGCAACTCCCTTGCAACACATATTTAGTTTTTTTGGCTGAAAATGCAATATGAAAGTATCAGTCAATGAGAAAATATGTTCATAGCACTATGATAAATGTCCCTGAGGAATTCACAAACTATAAATGATATAAAAAAAAAACAACAAAATATGTGTCAATACATATACAGCATGTGAACTGTTTTACTTGCCTAAATGTGTAAATCTTTTCAGCGATTCTTGTAATTACAGTAATTTGATAACACTGCCTATCCAGGGGGCCAATGCTGCTTTTGCAGCTCTGAAGCTTCCTGCTCATTGTGCCATGCATAACCATTAATCCACTGGTTAGGTTAACCTTGTGTTCTTTTCCTTCTGTAAACCTATATGCTCACACCTCTTCTTCCAGATACCTGTGTCCAAAGCATCTCAGGGGTAAATCTCTCTGTAATGCAATAGAGTCTGACTGACTTAAAAATCACAACCACTCAATCTTGATCTAATTTCTGGAGCACAGTTCACCATGGGAAGGAAATACACAGATGAACTTTAAATTGTTTACTAACAGTACTTTTTAATACATGTAACTTATTTTACAAATATATCAAGACAAAACAGTTTCCTTTTCTATCACTTTCACTTTAATATCTGTGCTATAATAAATCTACTACAAACGTTTTTTTATTTTTTTTATGTCCATAAAATGTTGAATATTGTTGGTTGTAAAAAAAAGAATTACACATTTATTTTCCAACAGGCCTTCAACTTTTCAAACTTTTCCTTTTAACCTTTGAGACAAATATTAGATGGGACATTTATCTCCTGTTAATATCCTATTCTGTCCATGGGGGATAACATAAAAAAGTGGACAAAAAATGTATTTTTTCTAAGGACCTTAGTGAATAAAGTGGCAAAAAAGCTTGTAACAAGATGCCACAGACTGTGCCCAGCGTCAACTGTCACTCAGCTGAAAAATGTACTATCCTAGAATCTAGCTCTTGTTTTTTTTTTCCCAGGAATGAAGTACACTTCATACAGTACAAGAGATGCAAAGATAAATGCCACATTGGTGAGGCAAACTAAGAACAGGAATCAATCTTCACAGACACAAAATGAAAGAATACTGAAATGATCAAGGAGACATACCTGTGGCTGAACACTTTCCTAGTATAAATCACTGCAATACCAAACTGGCAGAATCCTCAGACAGAAAACTTGAGAACAAAAGACTTTTGATCTGCAAAACGATCATGTGTTTTAAAAGGAGAATGTTTTGTGAGGTTTTCTCAAAACCTTTGTTCTGTTTTAACCTCATACTTTGCCTTTGTCTTTTCTTTATGTTGCATGATTGTAGAAAACACAATAATCCATGAAATACATAATTTTTTCTCTTCTGGAGAGTACAAAATAACTAAGATCATGTATTCAATACGACAGAGAGATGACCAGTAGGAAATTAGTCACATATACATATGCATCATATGCAGTATCATATACAGTGCTGTAAAAAAGTATTTGCCCCCTTCCTGATTTTTTATTTTTTTGCATATTTCTCAAACTTAAATGACTCAGATCATCAAACAAATTGTAATATTACACAAAGAGTAAATCCAAGATGCAGTTTTTAAAATATTATTTCATTTATTAAGGGAAAAAAGCTGTTCAAACCTGCCTTGCCCTATGTGAAAAAGTAATTACCCCTCCCATGCTGAATCATGAATGAACTGTGATTACCCACAATTTTTTGGAAAGCTGAGTTAAATTTCACTTGCCACACCCAGGCCTGATTACTGCAAGACCTGTTGAATCAAGAAATCACATAAATAGAAGCTGTCTGACAAAGTGAAGCATGCTAACAGATCACAAAAAGCCTCACACAATGCTCCAATCTAAAAAAAAAACAAGAACAGATTAGAAACAAACATGTATCAGTCTAGGAGGGGTTTCAAAGCCATTTCTAAGGCTTTGGGACGCCAGTGAACCACGGGGAGCCATTATCCACAAATGGAGATAACTTGGAACAGTGGTGAACCTTCCCAGGAGTGGCCAGCCTACAAAAATGACTCCACGAGCATGATGACAATTCATCCAGGAGGTCATAAAAGAACCCACCCAGAACAACATCTAAAGAACTGAAGGCCTCACTTGCCTCAGGTAAGATCAGTGTTCATGATTTAACAATAAGAAAGAGACTGGGCAAAAATAGCATCCATGGGAGAGTTCCAAGGCCAAAGCCACTGCTGACCAAAAAGAACACAAAGGTTTATCTAACATCTACCAAAAAACATCTTGATTATCCCCAAGACTTTTAGGCAAATATTCTGTGGACTGATGAGACAAATATTTTACTTTTTGGAAGGTGTGCATACCTTTACATCTGGCATAACAATAATACAGCATTTCATAACAAGAACATCATACCAACAGTCAGATATGGTGGTGGTAGCGTGACGGTCTGGGGATCCTTGCAGCTTCAGGTCCTGGATGACTTACCATAATTGATGGAACCATGAATTCTGAGCTCTACTAGAAAATCCTAAAGGAGAATGGCCGGCCATCAGTTTGTGACCTCAAGCTCGGTGCAGGTTATACAGCAGGACAATGATCCAAAACACAACAGCAAGTCCACCTCCAAATGGTTCAAACAAAGCAAAATTTAGGTTTTGGAGTGGCATAGTCAAAGCCCGGACTTAAAACCAATTGAAATGCTGTATCCACAGGTGGTTCATGCTGGAAAACCCTCCAATGTGGCTGAATTAAAACAATTCTGAAAAGAAGAGTAAGCAAAAATTGCTCCACAGAAATGTGAAAAACTCATTGCCAGTTATCGCAAATGCTTGATTGCAGTTGTTGCTGCCAAGGGTGGCACAACCAGTTATTTGTTTTAGGGGCAATTACTTTTTCACATAAAGCCAGGCAGGTTTGGACAGCTTTTTTGCCTTGAAATGAAATGAAACCATAATTTAAAAACTACATTTTGGGGGGAGCATGCACGGGTTCTGACCATGGCAGACGTGTGAGACTCTGGCTCCATCCCTCACCGACTCTCCGGGACTCCTGCTACCTGACACACGGCTCCAACAGCCACGGGAGTCACCTCCCCATACTTCCGCAATGGGCATGCATCCCATGGGCAAAATAGGAGAACAGAGGCACGTACAGTATATTACACATTTTCCGGGTCACGGACCTCCTGCACCATGGACCGCTACCTACTTAGGCCTGCATCCCCGGCCTCAAGTAATCAAGATGACCCTCCGGACCTACCAGAATATCACACATCTGAGGCAAGTGCCCTCTTTGATATCCCCCACACTCAAGCTCAGGGATCTCTCACCCCCCTAACAGCAGAAGTGTTAGATGCAAAACTGCACTCTCTGCTCTAGAACCTCACTCACAATATTGCACAAGAGGTGAGGAAACTTGCCAAAGAACTGAGAGGGGAAATTGTACAATTAGGAGAGTGCACTGACACCCTGGAGACAAAGTTTGAGACAAATACAGCATGTGCAGGTCCTGGAAAAGGACAATGCTGCTATAAAAACACTGTCACCCAGCTCCAAGCCCAACAGGAAGACCTGGAGAATTAGGAGCGCAGACAAAATCTGTGGATCAGAGGTATCCCAGAAACAGTGGAAGAACAGGTCTTCCGTATCATCTACTGAGCCTATTCAACATAGTGGCTCCCAATATCCCTGATATTGAATGGTGATTAGATAGAGTTCATAGGTCACTACCTCCTAAACCCCCGGCTGGGGCAGACCCGTGGGATGAAATTGTCTATTTCCATTATTATGACAAAAAAGAAGCTCTAACCATTGCTGCCCGCAATAAATCCAGGCGTGATTTCAAAAGATCCAAGATCCAGATCTTCAGCGATCTTTCTCCTATTACTATTGCAAAATGAAGGGGTCTTCAACCGGTGATACTCCACCTCCAGGCTCACAAAGTCATATATCACTGGGGTTTCCCCTTTTGCCTCTCTGCTTCCCACAATGGCATACAGTATTCTATACGCAACCTCCAGGAAAGTGATACCCTCCTGCTCAACTTGGGCCTTCCACCCCTCCCTGAAGAAGATCCTGTACCGCTTCCTGCTACTCCTAAACCACCGTCAGCTCCAAAACGCATCTAGACCCCAGTGCGACAGATGCATCACATATCTACCTTCACACCTCAGAGACGCCCTTTGTCCAGATTCCCAACCTGATAGACACCACTGCATGATTTGGTTATGATCTCTGATTTTTCCTGGCCCCCTGACATTTTTTTTTTGTGGTCAGTGTCCCCATACTGGGGATTTTTTTTTCGCCCCATGCCCATGGGTTGTATCACTTGGTGCAACTATTCCTTCCTGGTTATATGTTTAATGCTTTATCTGTTTAACCACATAATTTTGTATTCCAGACTCTCATATTCCGGAAGACGGTGAGGGACGCTCCCTCCCCATTTTTTTGGAGGTCCCCATGCCCCTCTTCCTAGTCCAAGGCTTTGGCCCTGGCACCCTGGAGGCTCCTTAGCCTTAAGGTTTCTTTTTGGATACATTTATTTTTTATTGTTCTCTTTTTTCTCCTTTTTTTTTTTACCTGTGACTGCTACACCTCATGGACCTAATGCATACATGTTATTGTACCGCTGTTTTCACAAATCTTACTTTATTGTTTTTTACCCTTTACATGTCCCACACACCATGGAATTATCTACTTAATATATACTATGCTGTATATCATTTGACCTTTAAATTGATTAAGTTAACATGGCACTGAAGTTCCTTACTTGTAGTGTTAAAGGCTTAAACTCTATTCAAAAGAGATGGCTAGCTTTGAAAGACTTTAAATCTTCTTGGGCTGATGTGATTATGATCCAAGAGACTGATTTCCACCCTGGGGGGTCCTTTAAATTTGCTAGCAATTGCTTCCTAACAGCTTTTATGGCCTCTGACCCTTCTGGCAAAGCAGGAGCGGCAATTTTAATTAAACGCTCATGCCCCCTGCGAATCAAATCTTCATATTTAGACCCCCGTGGTAGGGCAGATTTATTATCTTGGATTGCACATTCCTCACCTATTCTCTTACTTTAGTAAACATCTATGCTCCCAACTCTAGCCAAATTCAGTTCCTGTCTAACATGTTTGACAACTTAGACAAGTTCTCCCAACCCTTTACGATCATAGGCGGAGATTTTAATATAAAGAAAAAAGTTCAGTGCGCTACTCAAATAATAATGTGAATATAAAGAAATGAAAAAATTATAGTTCATATGGAAAATGATGGTATCATAAACCGGAGGTGTGATTCCTCTTTAAATCTTCAGTAAATCTTCTATGGATCTTCTAAGACAGTGCAGAAATAGGAAAAGGGGGCTGCTTACCAGATTTGATGGATCCCCACCACAGAGATCATGCAAGCCTGAACAAACTCCTCTCGGGGTCAGGAACAGCTGGTCTTTGAGTAGAGACAGACTTCCCTCCACGCCTGGTAGTTGAAATTTCAGAGGCGGCAATCCGGAACACTCTCCTCCATTAGCTGCTCCAGCAAGACCACTCGTAGCAGGAAATAGTATATTTTAAAAGAAAAAGAGGCGCTTCATTGTGCAGTAGTTTAAAATGCTTTAATCCATGAATGGACAACTGACATCAAAGCATTGGCAGGGTAAAACACCGTAGCAATTAAAAAACACAGCCGACGCCAAAGCTGATCAGCTGTGAGTGTGGTGGCGTCAGGTCCTCTGGCTCATCCCAACGTACATTTCTCCTAAACAGGCATCAACTGGGAGAGGAGGCTATGAAATTTTAATATGACTGGCAAGGATAGATGTTTACTATTTCCCTCCACGATGGCTTCTACAGTCAACTGCCTCTCGGCCTCCTTCCATAAACTCATAAGAACATGCAATCTCCTAGATTTTTGGAGAATTAAGCTTCCCACACACAAGCAGTATACGTTCTACTCTCATCCCCATAAGCTTTACTCTAGACTGGACTATTTCTTTGTATTCTCCCCCTTTTGACATCTACAGTTTCCTCAAATCCCATAACCTGGTCTGATCACTTCTTTGTCCACCATTACCCTATCCTCTGTCTCCCCCAGAACATGCCATTGGCTTTTCAACGAATCCCTGCTCCGTATTAAGGAGACTAGAGACCACCTATCCAGCAGCCTGTCTGTGTTCTTCCAACTCAATAAGAACACGGTCTCGGATGCCTCCACCTTGTGGGACGCACATAAGGCCGTCTTCCGTGGTCAATGTATTTCTATGGGTTCCTGCCTGAAAAAAGATGCAGCATTCCAAAGCTCTTCAATTCTGTCCAAACTCCATAAACCTGAGAGGCTCTTGGTGTTTTCTCCACAGTGGTTAGGCTACCAGACGTTATTTTTCTACAAAACCAGCAGCCCTGTAGGGGTTACTGGAGCTGGTGAGTGGGGACCCAAGAGGGGTAGCACTTAAAAGTAACCTTGATTTTGTTCCTGTGTATCGTCACCAAGCATTTAACTATCACATAAGACTTTGGTTGGATTGATTTTTTGATGTATTTTTTGGATTTGGCACGTAAGTTTTTTGGGGTCGTTTCATATAATTTCTACTATTTTTTAATATTTTTTTATATTTTTTTAATATTTTTTAATATTTTATATTTGTCCTACACTTTTGGGACTATTTATTATTTTTATCTGACTTTCATTTGATTTTTATTTGATTTATTTATTTATTTTCATTTACCTGTATTTTTGTTATTGTAGTATCAGGTTTTTTGTATCACTTCTAAACATTTATTTATATCAAGTTTATTTGGCAACCTAGTGAGGTTTGCTACATTAGCACATGCACATTGGTTATTTGTTAGGAATGCACTATTGGTATATGCACATTCAATAGTCACTATAGAGGCACATAGCACCTAACAAGTGAACAGGGTCTGTCGCCTTTCATTATATAGGTAGCGCCATTTACCCTCATACTTGCACTATTATTGCTCTTCATTCTATGTTTTGGAACTCTTTGCCGAAGCCATCCGGCACTCATCCTGACATTATAAACTTTCTTTGTTTGCAGATGACATCCCACTGACACTGACCAACCCCCATACCTCCCCCACGACTTTGGAAAAAAGTGGCTCAATTTCTGGGTACAAAACCAATATGAGCAAAACGGAAGCCCTACCAATCCACATCCCCTCCTCTGCCCTAGTTACAATACAACAGAATTACCCCTACCATTGGTTCCCACATACTCTCAAGTACCTAGGGATAAATTTAACCTCCTCCTACCCCGCCCTCTACCAGGCCAATTTCCCCCCGCTCTTCCGGACATTGACCGACTTTTGCACCAGTGGGACACTCTTCCCCTCTCTCTCTTAGGTTGGATCAATGTCCTTAAGATGTCCATCTTATCAAGGTGCCTGTACTTGTTTGAAACCCTGCCAGTCCCCATTCCAATGTCACAGCTCAAGGCTACACAGAGGCTATTCCTTAATTTCATCTGGTACAATAAGGCTCAACATATAGCCAGTTCAGTGATGCTAGCTCCTCTCTCTAGAGGTGAAAGAATTAGTTTGCTACTCACCTTAAACCAGTTATTACATTGTCTAGTATGTGGTCAGAGATAGAAATGAGTATAACATGCCCGGTCTATCCCTGCTCCATGATCTGGTTGACCCTAGAAACCTCTATTGCCCAACTACGGGGCCTTTGTTTACACCCAATGTTATTTACACTCGCCAGTTCTCTTTCTCTTCTCCGTGCCCATCCTTACTAAACATGCTTTTCAATCTCGACATCCGACTCCTGGACACAAGCTGGAATTTTTCAGCTTTGAAATATAGTACACCCACTCACTCGCAACCTTTTATCTTTTGCAGAAATTCACCAAACACAACAGATCCCTAAACAACTTTTATACTCTTATCTCCAATTTAAACATTATTTCTTCTCTAAGTCACAAACCCTGGCCTTAGATAAGCCCATCCCATTTGAACTGTTATGTGCCCAGGATCTGCACCAGACCCACCTTATTTCGGATATCTATAAGTTTTTCCACAAGGCCCTCCCACTGACTAACACACAACATCCATACATGCAGAAATGATCCCAGATCATTCAATTACCTATTTCCCTCCCTCAATGGCAGAAGATTTTGGGAAGCTGAAGTCATCAAGGTGCGTGGAGCAGAGAGAGACGGCTTATAAAATATTGTTCTTTTGGTATAGAACCCCTGAGATTTTACATAGATACAATCCTAAGGTTCCTCGGGTGTGCTGGAGGTGCTTGGGTAACATTGGCTCACATTTCCATATATTTTGGGATTGCCCCATTATCAAACCATTCTGGTCCTCCATCCAAGCCCACTTACAAGGCCTATTTAAAATGAATCTGCTCCTGGACCTGATTCACTACCTCTTGAGCCTACCGTTCCCTGGCATCTCCAAGCGCACCCAAAAATTAGCTGTCTTCATCCTCCTGGCAGCTAAAAGGGCTATACCCTTGAGATTGTTATCTACCTCCCCACCTACACTTTCACAAGTTTTACAGATATTGGAGCAGATCCATAGAATGGAACACCTTACAGCAGTAATTCACAACTCACTTCCTCAGTTTAAAAAAAAATGTGGGATTTATGGGATCACGCTAAACTTAACCCAGGCGCCATACTATTACATCCCCTAAGATCAATACCCTTCCATGTTACCCTGCCAATCTTGTCTTCTCAGACTCTCTAACTCTTTATATCATCTTTCCATGGTGTCTCCCCTCCTTCTGTCCTTTCTTCCTTAAGTTAAGTTGCCTCAGAGTGCCTTGGTCTTTCAGTTTGGGTACTCTGGGAATCTTACTGATAGTTGATCCGGAGAGTAACAATTCTTGTTTGTGTGATATAATGATGCCTGTTTGTTACGCCTGCTCTCTTGATCCACCCTCTCCCCCCTCCTCCTTCCCTTCCCCCTCCCGAATTGTTTTGAAGTTCTATAATACTTTTATATATGTATTATTGTATGTCCAATTTTATATCGTCTGTGTACGACTTATGTCAATTTTGATTATTGCAACTTCCATAATTTACTTTCTGTCTTTCTTTTCCTGTATTTCCATGAAAAACATAATAAATATACAAGTTATAAAAAAACAAAAAACTACATTTTGTATTTACTCGGGCTGTTGTTGTGTAATAATACAATTTGTTTGATGATCTGAGTCATTTAAGTCTGAAAAATATGCAAAAAAAAAAAATCAGAAAGGGGGCAAATACTTTTTCACAGCATTGTATAAATAAAAACGCGGAATGATATTTATACGCTACAGCCAATTTTCATGATGATTGCATTTAATGAAACCTCCTGTTTATAATAAAATCTCACTCTCCTAAAACTATGCTTAGTTCTACCTGCTGTAATTCTACAGCTGTATATCTAAAAGCTGTTACTTGTTCATAAAACCAAAAAAGCACCTTAAAATACTGCAACAATGAAAGACCTCCCTCAACAAAACTACAACAATAACAATAACAATAGCTATTTTTTTTCTTTCTTTTTTCACAACGATCATATATTTCACTGAGCTTTTTTTTTCATCACAGTGGATTTTTTAGTATCTTTACAAGTTTGCATGAGTAAAACAAAAAACTGTACTACTCACTAGGGATGAGCTTTGAGTTCGAGTCAAACTCATGTTCGACTCGAACATCAGCTGTTCGCCAGCTCGCCGCACAGCGAACAATTTGGGGTGTTCGCTGCAAATTCGAAAGCTGCAGAACACCCTTTAAAAGTCTATGGGAGAAATCAAAAGTGCTAATTTTAAAGACTTATATGCATGGTATTGTCATAAAAAGTGTTTGGGGACCTGGGTCCTGCCCCAGGGGACACATATCAATGCAAAAAGAAGTTTCAAAAATGGCCGTTTTTTTGGGAGCAGTAATTTTAATAATGCTTAAAATGAAACAATAAAAGTGTAAAATTTCTTTAAATTTCATACCTGGGGGGTGTCTATAGTATGCCTGTAAAGGGGCGCATGTTTCCCGTGTTTAAAACAGTCTGACAGCAAAATGACATTTCAAAGGAAAAAAAGTCATTTAAAACTACCTGCGGCTATAATGAATTGTCGGTCCGACAATACACATAAAAGTTCATTGATAAAAACAGCATGGGATTTCCCCACAGGGGAACCCTGAACCAAAATAAAAAAAAAAAAATTGGCGTGGGGGTCCCCCTAAATTCCATACCAGGCCCTTTAGGTCTGGTATGGATATTAAGGGGAACCCCACACCAATTTTTTTTTTTAAATGGCGTGGGGGTCCCTCTTAAAATCCATACCAGACCCTTGAGGTCTGGTATGAATTTTAAGGGGAACCCTGCGCCAAAATTTAAAAAAAAATGGCGTGGGAGTCCCCTCAAAAATCCTTACCAGACCCTTATCCAAGCATGCAACCTGGCAGGCCACAGGAAAAGAAGGGGGAATGAGAGAGCACCCCCCTCCTGAACCGTACCAGGTCACATGCCCTCAACATTGGGAGCGTGCTTTGATGTAACCCCCCAAAGCACCTTGTCCCCATGTTGATGGGGAGAAGGGCCTCATCCCCACAACCATGCCTGGTGGTTGTGGGGGTCTGCGGGCGGGTGGCTTATCAGAATCTGGAAGCCCCCTTTAACAAGGGGACCCCAGATCCCAGCCCCCCCTGTGTGAATTGGTAATGGGGTACAAATGTACCCCTACCATTTCACAAAAAAAAGTGTCAAAAAGGTTAAAAAACACAAGAGACGGTTTTTGACAAGTCCTTTATTAATTTCCCTGTGGTTTTCCCCGTGTTATCAGAGGGGGGTGGGGTCACTAGGTGGCCCCACCCTCCGTTATATAAGAAATGTCAGAAGAAGCAAAGCGTCACACGGCTGAAGACGCCCACTGAGGCGGATCATGCGGACGGAGCGGAGAAGAAGCCTGGAGGAAGATGCAGACGAGAAGAGTGGAGGAAGAAGAAGATGAAGAAAAAGATGGAGGAAGAAGAACACCGAAAGAACACCAGAAGAAAGAAGATGGAAGAAGAAGCCAAAAGAAGAAGAAATTAATAAAAGACTTGTCAAAAACCATCTCTTGTGTTTTTTAAACTTTTTGACACTTTGACATGCCATTTTTTTTTATTTAGGCGAGGGGTTCCCCTTAATATCCATACCAGGTCTGAAGGGCCTGGTATGGAATTTAGGGGGACCCCCACGCATTTTTTAATTTTGGTTTGGGGTTCCCCTGTGGGGAAATCCCATGCAGTTTTTATCTATGAACTTTTATGTGTATTGTCAGACCGGCAATTCATTAATAGCCGCGAGTAGTTTTAAATGACTTTTTTTCCTTTGAAATGTCATTTTGCTGTCAGACTGTTCTAAACACGGTAAACATGCGCCCCTTTACAGGCATACTATAGACAACCCCCGGGTATGAAATTTAAAGGAATATTACAATTTTATTGTTGCACTTTAAGCATTATCATGCCCCGTACACACGGTCGGATTTTCCGACGGAAAATGTGTGATAGGACCTTGTTGTCAGAAATCCCAACCGTGTGTAGGCTCCATCACACATTTTCCATCGGATTTTCCGACACACAAAGTTTGAGAGCAGGATATAAAATTTTCAAAATCCGTTGGTGGAAATTCCGATCGTGTGTACACAAATCAGACGGAAAAAGTGCCACGCATGCTCAGAATAAATAAAGATATGAAAGCTATTGGCCACTGCCCCGTTTATAGTCCCGACGTACGTGTTTTACGTCACTGCGTTTAGAACGATCAGATTTTCCGACAACTTTGTGTGACCGTGTGTATGCAAGACAAGTTTGAGCCAACATCCGTCGGAAAAAATCCTAGGATTTTGTTGTCGGAATGTCCGAACAAAGTCCGACCGTGTGTACGGGGCATAAAAATCACTGCTCCCGAAAAAACGTCCGTTTTTAAAAATTCTTTTTGCATTGATACATGTCCCCTGGGGCAGGACCCAGGTCTCCAAACACTTTTTATGACAATAAGTTGCATATAAACCATTAAAATGAGCACTTTTGATTATTCATGTTCTTGTCCCATAGACTTTAACGGTGTTCGCGTGTTCGAACAAATTTTTTACCTGTTCGCAAGTTCTGCTGCGAACCGAACTGGGGGGTGTTTGGCTCATCCCTACTACTCACAAGAAATTTTACAAATCCATCAAATATCACAAGCATAACCAATAGCACAGTACTAAATTAATAATGGCCTGGGCCTGGCTTATACAAACATAGAAAATTACATAGCTCTATTATAATGGGGGATTTGTGATGATGGTAAAATATGCATATACCTTCTATTTTTAGAAAGCTTTTATGTGCTTTGCTTTGATTCAGAGGGATTTTTGGTTCCTTTTATCCCATTTCACCATAATATATGTGGTTATACTTTTACATTGGTCCTCAAGCCCTACTCTATAGAAACTATTGCTTTTATACACTGTACTGATGGTAAGCAACCCTGAAACAGCTGTGTTATATTTGGAATACATTACCCTATATTAGGCTATATCTGTATAATTGATTCTGGATGCACAGTTGGTCCAGGGAAAAATTTTAATTATTTACATAGTTTACCCCAATACCCGTTATGTTATGTTTATGACAGATATAGGAAAGCGTAGGGTACATACAATGTGGCACAGTGAATCCTTTGCTTGAGATCAAATGCAGGAAAACATTTTTGCAAGGCAGTGAGCTCAGCAAGAAAAAGCAATTTTAGGCTTCTTTTATCTTGCTGCACAATGATCTTAGTGACAAAAACTAGTGAAAATTACACATATATTTAGAGCAGATTCAGAAACAAGAGAGCCAAACAAATACTGCTATCGGTGTAAAACCAAAAGCACATTATTTTAAATGTTTGTGAATGTTTAAGATGGAGAGGTAATTATGGGGGTCATTTACTATAGCGCCAATATATGATCCTGCAGTCCCAGATAATAGCTCCCAATTAAGGCCAATTAGAACTTCAACTCTCAGAAACTGGGCATACATGCAAATGGAAAATCACGCTATTGCAGGCGAACATGCCTGTCATATTGCATATGTGGGAATAGTGGAAGTCAATGGGGCTCGAACCTGCAAAATCCAAAGTCCTCACTGAAGGCTTGAGTGCAAGTTCTTTGCCATAAAAAGTGCATGGGGACCTGGGTACTGCCCCTGGTGACATGTATCAATTTAATTTTTTTTGTTTCAAATGGCCGTCAGAGGGAGTCATTTTAACCACTTCCCTACCCGCCCATTGTCATATGACATTTGCAGATGGGATCTTCCATCCTGGATGGGCGTCATATGACATCCTCAGCTTCCCGGCGGTATAGGGGGAGCACACACGCACGCGCCTGCCGCGTCACTGAGGAACGGATGCGCATGCCCCGCACCCGTGGTGCCTGGTAATAAAAATTCTATAAAGCTATCCCCTATTTTGTAGGCGCTAACCAATTCATTTTGCGCAAACCAATCAATATACACTTCTTGTGATTTTTTTTACCAAAAATATGTAGAAGAATACCTATCGGCCTAAACTGAGGACATTTTTTTTTGTAATTGGGATATTTATTATAGCAAAAAGTAAAAAATATTGTGTTCTTTTCAAACTTGTCACTCTTCTTTTGTTTATAGCGCAAAAAATAAAAACCGCAGAGGTGATCAAATACCACTAAAAGAGAGCTCTATTTGTGGGGAATTTGGGTACAGTGTTGCATGACCATGCAATTGTCATTCAAAATGTTACAGCACTGAAATCTTAAAATTTGCCTGGGCAGGAAGGGGGTGAAAATGCCCTGTATTGAAGTGGTTAATGATGCTTAAAGTGAAACAATAAAAACAAAAAATTCCTCTTAATATCCTGCCTGGGGGTCCCCTTAGTCTGTCTGTAAAGTAGCACAGCTGGCTGATGTGTGGAACACTGCCGCAGCAAAATTACATTTCTAAAGGAAAAAATGTAATTTAAAATTACAATGTAATGTATTGCCAGGTCCCTGGATTATAGATTAAAAATCAAGGAAAAAAACAGCAGTCTATATCAGGCCCTTCTAGTCTGGTATGGACATTAAGGGGAACTCCATGCCAAAATGTAAAAAGAAATGGCGTGGTGTCCCCCCAAAATCCATAAATGACCTTTATCTGAGCAAGCAGCCATGGCAGGCCAGGAAAGGAGGGGGACAAGCGAGCACCCCTCTCCTGAACTAAACCAGGCCACTTGCCCTTAACATGGGGAGAGTACTTTGGGGTCCCTCTCAAAGCACCTTGTCCCCACGTTGATGGGGAAAAGGGCATCATCCCCACAACCCTTGGCCAGTGGTTGTGGGGGTCTGCGGTCTTATCGAAATCTGGAATCCCCTTTAACAAGTGAATGGGTATGGGGTACATTGTACCCCACTTCTTCTTCCATCTTCATCCAGTCTTTTCCATCTTCCTCCGGTTTCATCTTCCTCCGCTTCCTCCTCCGGTCTTCTTTCTCCACTGCTGCCGCTGCCGCTGTAGATTCATAAAGTGAACCTCCTCCGATGCTGCGATGGGGCAGATGATGTCATTCCGAGACCCCGCCCCTTGTGACTTCACCGCCCGGGGCATGATGGGTCCGTGAAGTCACAAGGGTGCACAAATGTACGCTATGGAAGTGGACAGATCGGCTGGCTGCAGCATTGTAGGAGGGTTGTTTTTTCATGTTCAGTGAGTCAGTGGCGGGAGCAGCAGTGGAGGAAGATGAAGAAGACCAGAACATGAATCGGGGGAAGAAGAAGCCGGAGGGAGACTGAAGAAAGAAGGAGAACACAGAAGGAAGAAGACATTTTTAATAAAGGAATTGTCAAAAACTGGCTATTGTCTTTTGTCACACTATACTACTTATTTTGGTGAATGGGTAGGGGTACGATGTACCCCATACTCATTCACATAGGGGGCCAGGATTCAGGGGCCCCCATGTTAAAGGGGGCTTTCAGATTCCGATAAGCCCCCTGCCCGCAGACGCCAACATCTAATGTCCAGGGTTGTCAGCAAGAGGCTCTTGTCCCCATAAACATGGGGACAAGGTGCTTTGGGGAGACCCCAAAGCACCCTCCCCATATTGAGGGCATGTGGCCTGGTATGGTTTAGGAGGGGGGGTCGCTTGTCCCAGGCTGCATGCTCGGGTAAGGGTCTGGTATGGATTTTGGGAGGACCCCACATTAATTCTTTTTTGAATTTTGGCAAGGGGTTTCCCTTAAAGTCCATACCAGACCCGAAGCGCCTGGTATGTACTGGGGGGGGACCCTATGGCATTTTTCTCCTTGATTTTTGAATAGCTGGATTTTTGGAATTCCACACCATAATATTATTGAATAATTACATACCATCGCATGCATTTGAACAGTTATAATTATGGAATAAACCAAACTAATGTGCATAGGCTAATAAATGCTGCTGAGTACAACAGAAGTTTTCAGGAGTTGATACCATCGGTGGGCTTTGAACCTATGAAGGAAGCAGGGCATTCCACTATGCTACGGAGCTGAGCACAAACAGCCAAAGAAAATACAATTACTAATGTTTGATTCTTTTTATTCTATACAATAATGTTTTGCATTTGAGGCATTAATATTAATATTATGGTACCAACCATGCTCATGTGGCACTGGCTATTAGGCATTTGCCTATTTTCAGCATGTGAGGGGAACCTCACACTGTTTTTTTCATGCTTTTTTTGGCTGGCAAGTTTTTGTTTTTTTACATTTACCTGTCAGCGGGGAACCCCGCTGACAGCTGAGGACTTATCGGTTGTCAAGGATACAGCGACCGGCTTTGCGGCCCTTGTTTACTGTAGCTATATACTGTGAAAATAAAAACCGCAAAGCTTACATCTTAATAAACAGCAAACTAGAACACTGGTACACGGTGACATAAGCACGTCAACTCCTCCCGACGTACGTTTTGTCAAAACAATGACATCATCTGGGGAACGGGGCCTTCCCCAGACGATGTCATTGTTTTTATGAAACGTCGGGAGGAGTTGACGTGCTGACGTCACCGCGTACCAGTGTTCTAGTGGACGGGCATCCATGTACAGCCGGATGGCTATTTACTGTTATTCATTCCTAACCCTGTAAGTGTGTTTTTAATCCTTTAATAAATATGTTCAGATGGAATTATGCTATGGTGAGCCTTTCTTTTTGTGTGGATCCCTCCGAGGTATCTGGCCTGTTTTCAGGATACGAGGCCGGATTGGAGATACCTGGTTCACTTTTGGGGAAAAGGCCCTGACCGGGTACAGGTCACAAGCTTGGCTAGCTTGCTATTTGGTAAGCTTGCATTTCACACGGTGTTAACAATTTTGTTGCGGTGGTGGATTTGTCATGAAATTGATTATGATTTTATGACCACTTGGTTTATGAATTTGGACTGTCGTCACGGTGGGAGAATTCATTATACAACCTCCGATTCAAGATTCCTATCTGCACGATTTCACATTCACATTATATTTTTATGGAATTATTTTTAATATTTTTAATACTTTTCGACTATATTCCTTTTCAGTAAAAACCTGAGTTTGTCATTGTATCACTAATGTACCTTTCCCGTTTGCAGCGGGTAGCTGTCACTGCCCCCCCCCTGCGGTGCACCCACTCTTCGGTTAGCTTACTGGCCGTGGAGTTTGTGCTCTACTTGTTTGGGCAATGCAGTCTTACCCTTTTAAAATTTGCTATCCAATTGTTTGCCCTACACTACACACACCTTGCCCCTCCTCTCCCCCTCCTTTTCCCTCTTATCTCCTACTATTTTTCTTCTTGCTTCTTCTGGTCGGTTGGTTCGCATGGATCTCACGTCTCTCAATATTAGCTCTCCCCATCTCCACTAATGGCCCCCTAAACATACTTTCCCTTAATGTTAAGGGACTTAACTCCCCTAATAAATGGGTTAAGGCCTTCCAAACCTTTGCATCCCTGAAGGCCAGCACTGTTGCCCTTCAAGAAACCCACTTTGTGGCCCGAAATACCCCTAAATCTTTTAGCTCTCATTACCCTCAGGTATTTACTGCCTCTGCTGAAACAAAACAAAGAGGGATCCTGTTGGCCTTCCATCACACCCTGCCATTCACCACATTATCTGAAATCAAGGACCCAGAGGGCCGCTATATTGTTTGGTAGGCCTGATGCAGGACATAGAAACCACATTGTCTACTATGCCCCCAATAATAACCTGAATCCCTTTTTCTCACATGTTTTGCAGGTCATAAAAACACACTGTAAAGGTACACTATTTATGTGTGGTGACTCTAATTTGGTACTCCACCTACACTTAACTTCAACAGGCTTCTCTCCTTAACACATGGAGGGAATGCAACCCCTTAAAGAAAAACTACACATTCTATTCCTACCCGCACAAATCCTTCTCTAGGATTGATCATATACTTGTCCCGATAGCGTCTTCACCGATTTTACTTCACTTCAGTATACATCCCATCACCTGGTCAGACCACTGTGCAGTAATCACCACAGTCTCTTTATTGATACCCCAGGCCAGAGACAAAACTTGGTGTATGAATAAAGCACACCTAACCAACCAGTCATACTGCTTTGATATTCAGCAAGCCCTCAAAGATTATCTCTTACATAACTCTACACCAGAAATCTCCCCGATTCTTCTTTGGGAAGCACACAAACCAGTGATTAGGGGTAAATGTATCTCAGTTGCCACACATCTCAAAAGGGACAAGAAACTGAAACTACAACAACTGAAATCAGATTTCCACCATAATTTTCTCCAATTTCAGGCTTCCCCCACCGAATCCCATAGACTGACCCTAGAGAAAACTAAAATAGAGCTGGACCTGCTTTTGGCTGAGTCTGCAGATAAAGCTATACTGTACGTAGATCCAGTCACACAATATACACAAAAGCTAACAAACCAGATACGTTTTTAGCTTTATGTCTTCGTAGACCGGAGCAGACCCATAACCCGATTAGACTCAGATTGGCTAAGGACATCCACACAAGTAATCCAATCAAGGTGCTTTCTGAATTTCGTATGTGGCTAGCTAAACTCTATGAAGTGAAGGCCTCCTTTCCTCTGCATCAAGCAGAGACACTATTTCAAAACTTAACAATACCTTAACTGTCAGACGCCAGTTGTGAGTCAATGGAGAGCCCAGTTATGGTTGAGGAAGTTCTCAGCGCTATAAAGTCACTTAAACGTCCTGGCCCTGACGGCCTCCCCAGTACATATTACAGAAAATTTGCTGACATCTTAGTCCCCCTCCTCGCAAACTCTCAAAAAGAACCGAAAAACTGCAGATTCTGTGGGTGGGTCTGTTGTCTGGAGCTCGGTGGGTGGAGTCGTGATGTCAGTAGACTCCCCACCCACCTCTACACTCCCCTTGTCAATATGCATTTTCTCCTGTGTATTTCTTACACTGAACGGCTGCTATGATCTCTAACATCCAGTGAAAAGACGGGAAAGTAACCACATGACTTCAGCATGCCAAATCCTGCTGAGGTGTGGAACACCCAATCCTTGCAGAGCTGCTGAAGAAAGTGGGGATGGGAATTAAAAAATAATGCATGTCTTAGGCTAGTGCACGAGATATGTAAATCACCTGTTACTCACAGCAAGGGGGAGGATTTGACAAAGTTTTTCTCTGTTTGTCAAGTTTTATCTCACTGAACAATAAAAGAGGATTGCTCAGAGCTGGATTAACTCTTTGTGGCAAGACTGGGATCAAATGATAGGAAATCCTATACTCTACATTATGACATAAAAAAAATGTTCGGGTTTACATCCACTTTAATTCTCTACTAAAACAGCACTCTTTTGGTCGAGACACATTGACTGCTATAATCTTTATGATTCCCAATCCTAACACAGATAATACCCTTTGGTCCAACTATAGACCCATATCCTTACTAAACATGGATATTAAAATCCTAGCCAAAATCCTAGCATTGTGACTCAATTTAATCATTGGGGGGTTGATCCACAAAGATCAAGTGGGCTTTATACCTCGGCGGCAAGCCAGCAACAACATCCGACGTGTTATCTTACTGCAACATTTAACCAGATCCCATAAAATACCTTTGCATCTCCTATCTCTCGATATAAGAAAAGTGTTTGACATGGTCTTCTGGTCTTACTTACACTATAACTTGCAACGCTGGGGTTTTAGCCCACATTTCCTACAATGGATAAGCGCCCTACATACCCAACCCCAAGCATATGTAAAATACTCAGGGTTTTGCTCAGAATGTTTCCCAATTCAAAGAGGGACTAGACAAGGTTGTCCCCTTTCCCCATTAGTTTTTGCCTTCGTGATTGAACCCCTTGCAGCCTTGATCAGAGCAAAACCAGACATTCAAGGTTTGGAAGTAACCTCCATGTCTCACAAATTATGTTTATTTGCTGATGATGCACTATTATTCGTTACCTCACCTCATACTACCCTTCCAAACCACATTCAACTCTTATGCCCCGTGCACGCGATCAGACATTGATCGGACATTCCGACAACAAAATCCTTGGATTTTTTCCGATGGATGTTGGCTCAAACTTGTCTTGCATACACTCGGTCACACAAAGTTGTTGGAATTTCCGAACGTCAAGAACATGGTGACGTACAACACGTACAATGGCACTAGAAAGAGAAAGTTCAATACCAAGTGCTCCACCCTTTAGACTCCTTCCGCTAATCTCGTGTTAGTGGAAGTTTGGTGACAGATGATTTGCGCTTTTCAGCCTCCTACTTTTATGATCGTTACTGCTCTTCAGTTTGTGCTTGTGGGTTCGTATTTCTATTACGTATTTGATTTTCAGTGCGTTCTTGTCTGTTCGTATCTGATTTTCAGCTTCGGCCTTTCTGTTTTTCAGTGCTTTCTGTTAGTTCATTCTGACCAGCTGCCCATTTGAAGCCATGAGGACCCTCACCCCGGACCAGAGGGTTTATAGCTACTGTCTGGCCAGAGCCATAAGAGTGGTGGAGAACGTTTTCGGGATAATGGCCAGCCGGTTCCGCCTATTCCTCATGCCAATCAACATTGTGGAATATAAACTTAACCATATAATCCTTGCATGCTGCATTCTACACAACTATTTAAGGAGAAATTCAATAAACTATGTGGCCTCAGTTGGGCCTGAGGCCAGACTTCAAGAAAAAACCCTGATGGCGCTTGAAGCTGGCCGTCCTGGCTTGCCCCCCCCCAAAGTACTCAACAGAAGTATGTCGAGTACTTTGCGGGTAGGGAGGCCATTGATTTGCCAGAAACTGTTTAAGTAACATTTTATCAACAATTTTTAAACTTAAACTGAAATAAGATTTCCTTTGATTTACTGCTTGGGTTTCTTTTAGTTGTCTCCTAGGGTCTCCAATGGGTTTTTCTTTTTGGACATTTTCTTCAGTAGTGCAAATTTGATACATGAGGTGACAATTTCTTCTTCAGTGAACTATTATTTTGTTGTGGGTCTGCTACACACACACACACACACCTTGTTTTTGTTGTTAATGTATGTAATGCATTACTGACAAAAATATTCATCATTTTCAGCACCATGAATGAATTTTGTGGAGTCATGAAAATGGCATGATTGAGGCAAATTAGAAAGCACTGTGGGAGTTATTCACTAAAGGAAATTCCACTTTGCACTCCAAGTTCACTTAAAACTGCAATAAAACTGCACTTGTAGTGCAAAGTGGATTTGCCTTTAGTAAATAACCCCCATTGTCACTGTAAACACCAACTTTTACTCCAAAAACTGCTTTTGATCATTGAAATAAGAAGCCACACATTGTTGAATAGAAAACTTTTTACTCAAAGCACATTCACATGTGTGTTTAGAAAAGTGTTTTTGAACAAACCCACATCTTTGGTGTATAACATTATTTTTGTCAAATTAATTAGAAATAGCCTTTTTTGGTTAAACAGGCAATGTTCAAAATATAACATACAGAACTCAGGAACTTACAAAGTTCTACAAAGTGAAGGCAATATCAGACATTAGTATGTCCAAAATGTGTTGATATTGCCTTCATCAGATGGGGTGATGTCACCCCTTTAAAAGCCAAATTTTGAAGATGCACACAAATTGGGATTCAAAATGTGGATTTCCCTCCTGATCCCATGCCTAATGTCAACATGTGTTAGCTCCCATCGTGGGGATCAATGGATGTGTTTTGGGAGTGCAACCCCTTTCTCTCAGCTACTTTAGCAGCGAGGAAGGGGTTGCACCCACAAAACGCGTACCTTGATATCCCCTGATGGCAGATAGCACATGTTGACATTCAAAAATTTGGCTTTTAAAGGGGTGACATCACCCCATCTGATGAAGGCAATATCAACACATTTTGGACATACTAATGTCTGATATTGCTTTACTTTACAACTTTTTTAAAACCTAAAATACACAAAAACAAAGGCTTACATTTTGTGTGTTTTAGATTCTCCATAAAACATCAATGATGTTCTTCATTTTTTTTTTGAACATCATTGATGTTTTGCTTTAGATTTTTTAAATCACGATTGCACCCCATTCTCTCCCCAATTAAGATCTGGGCACTTTCACTGGTGAAATGAGATTCTTCTTCCACACCACCCACATCACCTAAAAAAAACAAAAAAAAAACACACCTTGTATTATAAATATGCAGAAACGGATCTCTTACCTGAAGCTGTGGTCTCAGACACTCACCTGTTGTGACAATTTCGCCCATTTCCAAAACCTATCCCTCCTCATCCTCTGCTTGTGTTTTGGTGACTTCCCCTTCTTTTGGAGGTGGGGGGTCCCTGGTGTCCTCAGATGTCCCAAGTCTTTTCTCCCCTATGTGAATAAAAAAAAGGTATACTTAGCACACAGATATTTGATGCCAGAAATAGGAATATGAAACATTGCTTGGAAGTATCGTACAACTGTCTGTTTTGGCAGCGTTCCAAGCTGAAGACATTTTTAGTTAATTTCCAAAGCTGGAATACTTACCTTTTTTGTTCAATTTTCACATATGGACACACCCCTAGTACCCACTGGAGCACCTGTGTGGGACACCCTAAAAAGTTTGATTCTGGTGTCCCACACTATTGCTCCTGTGTCCAGATATGTAAACAGCTGTAGAGTATCCTCTCCTTACACTGAATCAAGTTTCCATTTCATTTTAGTTACAAACCCATCTAGACAACAAAGGCATGAACAAATGTAGTTAACCTGTATCTGCCTAAAGCATCTTATAAGTGGGCGAACGAACAATGTTTCCTACGACCGATTACTGTGCCCATGAACATGAAAGTTGCCATTTTAAAATGTACAACAGTAAAGAAAAGCACATGGAGCAGCAGGAACGTTAAGAAAAAGAATAGGAACACACGACAAACGACTTACTTTTTTGCAGCACTCTCTTGATTCTTCTGTACTGACCCTGCTCCCTCAATTTCAGGTCTGACCAGCGTTTCCTAAATTTCTCCTTGGATCGCCATACCCCAAAATTCCTGGGCAGACTCTTCAGAACTTTAGGCATGAGCTTGACCTTTCTCACATTTGAGTTTGGGTAAGGTCCATGCTTCCCATCACAGTCTCTTCAAGATGTCCACCATCTCCACCATCTCTATAAAGGGCATATTTGAGGCCTTCAATCTCCTCCGGGATCGTGAGGTTTGGGGCTCCGGCCTTTCGTCGCTGCTGCTCTCCTCTACATGCACATGTTGTTTCTCCGCCATGTTCTCTCCCACTGCATTGAAAGACAAGGGACAGGGAATAGACCAGAAAGAACATCAGGGGCGGCCGAAGTTTCACGCATTCACAGTGTATATAAAGCGGAACACGCGTGTGTCATACGTATGATCTGTGAGTAGGGGATGAAGTAACGGAAGCAACGTTCGTTTTAATGAAGGTACAAATTTAAGTTGGTGCATCAGTGGCCTATACTGCTTATAGATTGAGGCCTATATTGGGTCAAGTTTAGGAGAGTTTCGCCTGACATTAGGGTTTGTCTTTCTTGTGTCTTGCAGAGAAAATGGATCTATTCAACAATGAGGACTTTATCCCCATATTTATTGATATGTACAGGGAGCTGCCCCATCTGTGGCAGGTAAACCACCCCTTTTATAGCAATAAACCAAAGAGGAAGGCAGCGCTGGATCAATTGCTGGAATTTGTGAAGCCCTTGATCCTCACGGCAGACATCCCTTAATTGGTGACATGAGGAGAACTTATAATAGGGAGCGCAAGAAGGTCCAGGATTCTCTGAGATCAGGAGCTGCAGCAGATGACATTTATGTACCCAGGCTGTGGTACTATGACAGACTGCATTTTCTTGCAGGCCAGACTGAACCCAGGCCAGCACTCTCCAGTCTTCCTTTAAGGCTTCCTTCCACCCCAGTTGAGGCTTCTGATGACCAACCTGGGCCTTCCAGGCAGAAACATGTGGAGGATCCCAGCTTGAGTCAGGTATAGCATTCTTCAAAATATTTCTGGTTGTCAAATTAATGATGTTAAATATATGTTAGTTTTGATTACTAATTTCACAAAGTGTTTTACATATCAATAGACAGTAGTGGCCACAAATGATTGGGACAAGAATGAAAAATGCAGGGGTCAGAATGATAGTCTTTTCTATTTATTAACATTCAATTTGCAACAGTCGTGAGCTGAAAATTGTGTGTGATTGAACAACAAACTAAAACTATGTCCCTTTTTCATACACAGGAAAGTCTCAGCCAGGAGGTGGCAGGGCCCAGTAGCTCGCCCGAATCCCAGGTCCCTCCCCTTGGCCTTCCACAACAAAAGTGCCAGGAAGAGGAGTAACCTGAAGGAGGCAGCAATTGGCCTATTTCTGAAGGCTACTGTGGCCCTCAGAAACCCCCCCCCCAGTGTTCAAGAGGACTATGCCTACGTGACAGCCTGCAAAATGCTGAAAATGGAGGAGGGCCAATGCCTCTTATGTGAGAAAGTGATCTTGCAAGCCCTAAATAAGGAGTCGAGGGGCGAGATCACAAGCCAAAGCAACATTTGTGAGTTGAACCATGGTCCTTCTCCTCCTCCAGGTCCTCCTCCTCCTCCACCCCCTGCCACACCTCCAACACCAGAGCCACAGCCAGGAAGGAAACATCTAAGGAAGACCAGAGAGTGATGGGCTGGGTTCAGTCTGGTCTGACAAAAGGCGCAGGCTGTGGTATGACCACAGCCTGGGGACAAATAGGTCATCTGCTGCTGTTCCTGATCTCTTGTAGTCCTGGATCGGATTGTGCTCACTATTATAAGGACTCCTCAGGCCACCAATTTTGACTGTAAAATAATTGATGTGTGCTCTGGGGTACAAAGGCTTCACAAATTTCAGCAATTTCTCCAGCGTTGCCTTCCTCTTTATTTTGTTATGACCCAGGATAAATGGATATTTATTTTTCACAAATACTTGCCTATGTGTTTTTCTTAAAAAAGTATGGTGACGCCCAACGCTGCGCCGGCCGAGGAGCCGCGAACGGAGGGTCTCCGACACACAGGTGTGTTATTCATACAGGTGTCTGGATGTTCCTTAGACGAGTCACCAGGCTGTATTTCTTTTGTCCTCTGACATTTCAAACAGTCAGAATGCTGGGATTGGTTGCCTCCTTTTTACCACTCCCATCGTTGGGCTATTTAATACAGGTAAATGCAGAACATTATTGCTGCACAGCTGAGATGAGCTGAGATGAGCATTACCCCTGCAATTTCTCACAGAAAAGTATTGCAGTAACACATGTTTTGCTATACACATGTTTATTCCCTTTGTGTGTATTGGAACAAAACAAAAAAAGGGAGGAAAAAAAGCAAATTGGGCATAATGTCACACAAAAATGGGCTGGTCAAAATTCTTGGCACCCTTAACTTAATATTTGGTTGCACACCCTTTGGAAAAAATAACTGAAATCAGTCGCTTCCTATAACCATCAATAAGCTTCTTACACCTCTCACCCGGAATTTTGGACCACTCTTCCTTTGCAAACTGCTCCTTTTTGTTTTGATCTTTTTGCTTATATCCCAGCAGTGGTTTATATACATACATACTCACTGTATATATGTATATTTTTTTGTCTCCCTTTTTGCCTGTCAGATTCACACCCTCTATGTTTCTTTGGCGGTTCCTGTGAGCTCTGACCTGCTGCTCCACCCTGGGGGTACAGTTCACCCTTAGCCTCAAGTAGAGACCTGTCTCACATCTAAACTTACCGTATATTGAAGAGGGCAGTGAGATCCACCTTATTGGGGTCACCTTAGATTTGTAATTCAAATTAGTGGACCTCCCTGACGTGGGAATCCATCTATTTACACTTTTGCTGTGTATCATCTTCACTGTAGAGGAACATGCGAGTAACATGTGAGTACCAGCCTATATAGTACATACCGTGGCGTATGCATGCCTCTCTGAAAAACAAATTCTTATATGTATAAGTTTAATGTTTATTTACTGGTTGATTATTTATATGTGTATATATGTCTTTTTCTTGATAGAAATATACAGCACGCTTTGCCTGATTCCCTGAAGAAGGAAGTACATACATCATGAAAAGAAACAAATCTTTTTGTGTTTTCCGAAACATGTAGGGTTTTTTTGTTGCAGCTACAATTTGCTTCTGACCTTTGGTTCTCAGAGTCAGTGTCCGCTGCAACATTTAGCATCTGTATTTCTATATTCCTGTTCCCATTTTCACAAATGTTTTTAGATGTTGATATTTTTGTATACTGAATAAAATTTATATTTTTATACTTCTTTTGTATCTATTGTCCATTGATCCTGTGTTGGTTCCCTGCCCATGCTATCCCTTTGGGGCATTTTTCTCTTTCTACATTTTGTTGGGATGTGGCAAAAACCTTCAGGATTAGCCTCTCAAATAGTTTCCTTTTCAATATTTTTCTACTTCAAAAAGGACAGTTTGTTTGTGAGTAGGCAGGTACATTTCCAAAATACAATGTCAAATTAACAAGGGACATCAACCAACCTCCTTGAGGTAAAAAAATACAAGATAATAATGGTGTTGTGGTAACTTGACACACAAAACGAGAAATAATATTATGGAGAGCACTAGAAAAATTAAAAAATGCAGATCTTGATTAAAAAAAACCAAAAAAAAACAAAAAAAGTATTATGGAGGTCTGAAGAAAAAAAAAGAAGAGAATGCGCTGCATTAAAAGATTTCCAAATTTGCAGCGCAACGAATGTGCTATCTAGTTTTACCAGACCGAGCGCTTCCATCTCGTAATTTATTCTGAGAATGCGTGGCACTTTGTGCGTCGGAATTGTGTACACATGATTGGAATTTACGCAAACGGATTTTGTTGTCGGAAAATTTGAGAACCTGATCTCAAATTTTGTGCCACGGAAATTCCGATGGAAACTGTCCGATGGAGCCTACACATGGTCAGAATTTCCAACAACAAGCTCCAATCGCACATTTTACGTCAGAAAGTCCGACCGTGTGTACGGGGCATTCGACAAATTTGCACTGGTCACAGGCTTGGAGGTCAACCAAGCATAATCTAAGGCCCTCAATGTGTCTCTATCACAAACAGACCTCAAACTCCTACAAGAGAATTTCCCTTTCCTATGGTCCACTTCATCAATACCCCATTTAGGGATTAAATTGGCTAGCAACCCGACTCACCTTTTCCACACAAATTATCTCCCTATGTTGAACCAGTTGTCCTCTCTACTTAACCCCTGGCAATCCCTCCTGGCTTGGGCGGATTGCGGCCTGTGAAAATGTTATTGCTACCTAAGCTTTTATATCTCTATAGAGTCCTCCCGATTGTGATTCCACCCTATTTCCACCGAGCATTACACAGTCGAGTATTTAAATATATTTGTGAATCCACGAAACCCAGGATTCCACGACCTTGCTTCGTAACAAACTCAGCGGAGGCCTGGGGGTACCCAATTTTCTGCGTTACTATCACGCAGCCCAACTGGGCCAAATCACACTCTACCATGCAAAAGCTGAAACGCCTCTATGGGTTAGTTTGGAAGCAATAGACCTTCACCCTATCACAGTGTCCAATTTGCTATGGCTACCCACCTCAGTTTGCGGCCCTATTACAAACCCTATAACGCAACACTCTAAAAATTTGGGATAAATTACGAAAGCCATTCAAACTAATATCCCCACACTTACCATTACTTTCTTTCCTCGGCCACCCACTTTTCTACCCGGTCTACACTGAACCAGCCTCATTCCAGGCCTGGGCCCAGGCTGGTCTGAGTCGCATATATGATCTGGTCACTGGCAATGCTATAAAATTATTCCCAGCCTTACAAGCACAAGCTCAACTCCCACATAAGGAGTTTTTTCGATTTCTTCAGATCCCTCACTTTGCCCAAACAGTTATAGGAACAAATTCAGAGCTAGACAACCTATTTATGTTTGAGGGTATATGCGAATCAGTTCCACATGCTCTGGGTATCATATTTCATCTCTATATGCATCTCACATCCCCCCCAGCTACTCTCCCGTCATATGCACTACAGTGGACCAAAGACCTAGCAATAGATATAGATGCAGAAGACTGGACGAATATATGGACTAACACCAAAATTTCATCCCAAAATTTTGTCGCATCAGAAGCAAACTACAAGGTCATCATGCGATGGTATTTGGTCCTGGTTAGGATCGCCAAATTCCTACCGTCTTACCCTCCAGATTGTTTCTGGGGTTGTGGCGAAAGAGGTACTCATGCACATATATGGTGGACATGCCCGACTGTACAACGCTTCTGGGCGACAACATTTCAAATGGCTTCTACCCTGCTTCAAGAAACTCTCGACCCTGACCCATCCTTTGCCTTACTGAACTATTCCCCACAGGATTATACTAGGGCACAACTACGTCTTCTCCTTCAACTCACTACTGCAGCCAAGCAAACAATAGCTAGAGCTTGGAAAGCCCCAACCTTAAATATAACTGAAGTGAAGAATAGGGTCACTCAGGCTATGATACATAGCAAAATTGAAGCCACAATTCTGGATAAAATTCCCCAACATCTCAAAATCTGGCACCCATGGATAGAAAATTTTTTACTTCCATGGGTAAATTGATTTCTGGGGACTGAAAACGATCCCTTGAAGACTGCTGCTGATGCTGAGTGTTATCCTCCACGCTGACACAATCCTCCTCATCCTCCTCTTCTTCTTCCTGTGTGATCAGCGGGCCCGCAGGAATACTATCTGGATAAAGGTGTCCTTGAGAGGTAAGGAAGTCCTCCTCTTCCTCCCGCTATTCTGCCTCAAGTGCCCTGTCCATTATTCCATGAAGCGTGTGCTCCAACAGGAAGACAAGAGAGACAGTATCACTTATACATGCACTGTCACTGCTCACCATCCTTGTGGCCTCCTCAAATGGTGACAGGACAGTGCATGCATCCTTGATCATTAGCCACTGGCATGGCAAAAAAAGCCAAGCTCCCCTGACCCTGTCCTGGTGCCATACTCCCACAGGTACTCATTTATGGCCCTCTGCTGCATGTGCAGCTGCTGCAGCATTGCCAACGTTGAGTTCCACCTGGTGGGCATGTCACAAATGAGCCGGTTCTTGGGCAGGTTGCATTCTCTTTGAATGTCAGCCAGCCGAGCACTGGCATTATATGACCAGTGGAAATGACCACAGACTTTCCTGGCCTGCCTCAGGAGATCCTGTAAGCCCGGGTACCTGCTCAAGAACCACTGCACCACCAAATTCAGGACATGAGCCAAACAGGGAACATGGGTCAAGTGTCCCTGTTGGAGGGCGGAGAGGAGGTTGTTGCCATTGTCGCATACCACCATTCCTGGCTGAAGCTGGTATGGCGTCAACCACCTCTGAGCCTGCCCCTGCAGAGCTGCCAGAATCTCTGCCCCAGTGTGGCTCCTGTCCCCTAAGCAGATCAACTCAAGCACCGCATGGCATCTTTTTGGCTGAGTGCTTGCGTAGCCCCTTGAACACCTACGAAGCACCACTGGTTTAGAGGACAAATCTGCAGAGGAAGAGGCCATAGAGGAATAAGAAGAGGAGGGGGTGGAGGAGAGAGCTGTGGCAGAATCATCGCTAGCATTTCAGAGACGTGGTGGCAGAACAAGCTCCAACAATACTGAACCCTGTCCTGCATCCTTCCCAGCTGCCAGCAGAGTTACCCAGTGCGCCATGAAGGAAAGGTAACATCTCTGCCCATGCCTGCTAGACCATGAGTCTGTGGTAATATACACGTTACTGCTAACTGCCCTGTCCAAAAAGACAAAAACATTGCCTTCCACATGCCGGTCGAGAGCTGGAATGGCCTTCCATGAAAAGAAATGGTGTTTTGTAACCTGCAACTGAGGTACAGCACATTCTACAAATTCACGAAAGGGGGCAGAGTCTATGAGCTGAAAAGGCAGCAGTTGCAGTGCTAGCAATTTGGCCAAGCTAGCATTCAGATGCTGAACTTGTGGATGGCCGGAACTGAATTTCTTTTGATGGTTTAGCAACTGGGGTAGAGAAATTTGCCTGATAAAATCGGATGTTGGTGTACCGCTAGCAGATTGGCCGCAAGTACTTGGGACACCCATTTCTATACCTTCATTCCTCTCAGTGCAGGTTTCTGAGAGGACTAGAGGTATAGTGGGGTTGGAGATCCCAGCTGATGAGGAGCAAGGAGAGGTCCCCCTTGTTCTTTGATGTGGGTCTTTCAAGTGCTGTTGCCAATGGACTGCATGGGAGGTCGTCATATGTCTGGTCAAGCATGTGGTACCCAAGCGGCTGCTGTTTTGGCCATGCTTGATACGCTTCAGACATATGTTGTAAACAGCAACATTGCGATATGCTTCACATGTGTCAAAAAAGGCTCACACCAAAGAACTTTTCAAAATATGTGGGGAGTCAGCTGTGCCCTGCACATGCCTAGCTCTGCAGTGTGATGCAATAAGGTGACTGCCTTTAAGCTGCCACCTGGAGGGCATCCTGCCTCATTGGAGATGTGCCTCCTCCTCTCATTTATCAGGCACCCAAGTAGAGTCAGTGACCTCATCATCCCCTCCCTCCTCATCACTGGAGCAAACTTGGCAGTATGCTGCAGCTGGGGGAACATGACTGCCAGTTTCTTGACCTTCTTGGGCACCCCCTCTCTCTAGGCTCACGTTACTCCCTTCCTCAACCTGGGTACCATCATCGGAGCCTTCAAATTGCTGCATATCCTCCTGCAGCATGTACTCGACACTGTGGTCAAATAGTTCGGGGGACGCCTCCGTGCATGATGGTGGGGCTGGGGAAGGAGTGACTGTTGACATGGAGCCGATGGAATAGGCCACTTTGGCAGCAGCATTGGCAGGCAAACTACTCTGAGCCTTGGTGACAGGATGAGGTTGATGATGACGGCTTTGTTATCCATTCCACCAACTCTTCTGCATGTTGTGGCTCAATAACACGGACAGCTGCAGAAAAAAAGGACAAGCGTGCCCCACGGCCACGTGCTGAGGATGCACCGTGTCCACGACCAGCACTGTTGCCTGCTTGCCCTCTTTTAGTGGCCTGTGAGCATCTGCCTCTCCTTGGTGGCCTTCCGGACATGCTGTAAATTTTGTTTAGCAAATCCACACTACACTGTATTGTGTACTGTGTACACCACCAGAAAAGTAGTAGCAACTGCACTAGGGGTGCACGGTATTGTGTACACCACCAGAAGTCTAATAGCAATGATGGGTGCACTGTATGTATTGTGTATTGTGTACGCCACCAGAAAAGTAGTAGCAACTGCACTAGTGGTGCACGGTATTGTGTACACCACCAGAAGTCTAATAGCAATGATGGGTGCACTGTATGTATTGTGTATTGTGTACGCCACCAGAAAAGTAGTAGCAACTGCACTAGGGGTGCACGGTACTGTGTACACCAACAGAAGTGTAATAACAACTATTGGTGCACTGTATGTATTGTGTATTGTGTACGCCACCAGAAAAGTAGTAGCAACTGCACTAGGGGTGCACGGTACTGTGTACACCAACAGAAGTGTAATAACAACTATGGGTGCACTGTATGTATTGTGTACACGACCAGAAAAGTAGTAGCAACTGCACTAGGGGTGAACGGTATTGTGTACACCACCAGAAGTCTAATTGCAACTATGGGTGCACTGTATGTATTGTGTACTGTGTACACCACCAGAAAAGTAGTAGCAACTGCACTAGGGGTGCACGGTACTGTGTACACCAACAAAAGTCTAATAACAACTATGGGTGCACTGTATGTATTGTGTTCTGTGTACACCACCAGAAAAGTAGTAGCAACTGCACTAGGGGTGCACGGTACTGTGTACACCAACAAAAGTCTAATAACAACTATGGGTGCACTGTATGTATTGTGTAATGTGTACACCACCAGAAAAGTAGTAGCAACTGCACTAGGGGTGCACAGTACTGTGTACACCAACAGAAGTGTAATAACAACTATTGGTGCACTGTATGTATTGTGTACACCACCAGAAACGTAGTAGCAACTGCACTACAGGTGTACAGTACTGTGTACACCACCTGAAGTATATTAGTAAAAAGTACACCGGGAAAGGCCTGCAGTCAGATATAGGCTATGGGCTTGGCTACACTGGATGTAGTATATATATATATATATATATATATATATATATATATATATATATATATATATATATATATAAATATATAAGACTGTCTGTGTATATATATATATATATATATATATATATATTAAATACACTGCGGATAACTGAATAACCTGCCTGCCTGAAGTATATTAGAAAAAGTACACCAGGAATGGCCTGCAGTCAGATATAGCTACCGTATATACTCGAGTATAAGCCGAGTTTTTTAGCACATTTTTTTGTGCTGAAAATGCCCCCCTTGGCTTATACTCGAGTCTCCTTCCTCACTGTGTCCATCTACAGCCTTACGATCTCCCGACTGTCCTGTCAAGGTTTCTGCCTGCAGTGTGGTAATGAAGGGTAATGGTCTGGGGGAGGAAGATAGGAATTAATTCTCTACGATATCCCTACACTGTAATATGTAGTCTAGTCAGCGGCCGTGCAGTGTACCAAAGCCCCCCCTCCTCCTCGTCCTTGATGAGGATGAGGAGGAGCGGGCTTTGGTACACTGCGCGGCCGCCAACTAGACTACAGCTGTTCATCTTCGGCTATTTTCGGCGGCTCCGTTGTGGTTCGTACTGCACAAACGCTGTGCCTGCGCAGTACAGAGGGGGCATTATCCGCTGGGGGACCTTTTTGGGCAGGACACCGGGAGATCGTAGAGAATTAATTCCTTCCTTCCTCCCCCCAGACCATTTCCCTTCATTACCACACTGCAGGCAGAAACCTTGACAGGACAGCCGGGAGATCGTAAGGCTGCAGATGGGCACACGCTGCACCGGGAGATCAGGTACGTGAGGCAGGGAGATTTCCCTGATGGCCAATTAAACCCCACTGCAGATGCCTGTAAACCCCCACAGTAAATTAATCGTTACATAGTTGAGGACAGTGAGGCTAAGGCATGCATATGGGTGCAGTGAGGCTGAGGTATGCATATGGGCACAGTGAGGCTGAGGCATGTATATGGGCACAGTGAGGCTGAGGCATGCAGATGGGCACAGTGAGGCTGCAAATGGACATTGTTGACCCTCTTTTCCACTTACAGTAGCTGCTGAATTTCTCTCCCTCGGCTTATACTCGAGTCAATAAGTTTTCCCAATATATATATTAAATACACTGCAGCTAACTGAATAACCTGCCTGCCTTCTCAATCTAAATGACACTCTCTCTCTGTCCATGCCAACAACACACTAAATGGGGCCGACGTGCAGGCAGCCTTATATAGTGTGGGGCATGGAGTTAGTCCCCCTGAGCCATGATTGGCCAAAGGCATCCTGCCTTTGGACAATTAAGGCTCTCTTAGCTGAGGGAGCTGAGATTGGCCAAAGCATGCAGGTCATGGTGCATGCTTTGGCCAATCATCATACAGCAATGCACTGCGCTCCCGCAGTGCATTATGGGGTTGTTACGCGGCGCTCTAATTTGGCGTGAATATCCCATAATGTTCGGTTTTCAATGAACGGGCGAACAGCCAATGTTCGAGTCGAACTCATGTTCGACCTGAACATAAAGCTCATCCCTACTGGCCTCTTCTCAGTCCAAACCAATCCCCCCTACTGCAGTCTTTTATATATAAGCTATGTTGTATTGTTAGCACTCTGACACACGCCCAATAGAATTACACATCCACCAGTATCTTTCAATCTGTCTCTTCATGTATGTCTAAAGTGATTGCACCTGATGAACAGGAGCACATAATACTATTTGCAACTGTATTAGCCCTTGGCTATGTGCATCAAATCTCCAACTACAGGCCAAAGATCGAAGTCCATTTGCATGCACATTAACAAAGCAACAGTTTTCTAAGCATATGTACCTGTGCAGTGTAAAACCCTACAATTTTAAATGTCCAAGTCCCTGGGCATGATTAGTGCTAACAAACATTAACATCAGTCCCTGTCTGCAATGAGCTTCCAATCTAAAGTCCAAAACTAACTTCCTTACATTAGAGACTATTTAGACAGGAGACAAAAAATATGCCAGCATGTCTTTGGATTGTGGTGAGAAACCCACACAGGGAGAACATATAAACTTCAACACAAGCATTGGCATGTTGAGGATTTAAACCAGCAACCCCAGTGCTGCTAGACGGAATAGCTACCCACTTAGCCATTGGGCAGCCTCATGCATGTTGTCTGCATCTCTGTGGTGTGAACCATGCTCAGTGTCACAAGCACTATACAATATATTGTCCTAAGTATTGGGATGCCTGCCTTTATACGCACATGAACTGTAATGGCATCCCGGTCTTAGTCCGTAGGGTTCAATATTGAGTTGGCCCACCCTTTGTAGCTGTAACAGCTTCAACTCTTCTGGGAAGGCTGTCCACAAGGTTTAGGAGTGTGTCTATGGGAATGTTTGACCATTCTTCCAGAAGTGCATTTGTGAGCTCAGCCACTGATGTTGGATGAGAAGGCCTGGCTTACAGTCTGCACTCTAATTCATCCCCAAGGTGTTCTGTTGTGTTGAGGTCAGGACTCTGTGCAGGCCGGTCAAGTTCCTCCAACCCAAACTCACTCATCCATGTCTTTAGGGACCTTGCTTTGTGCACTGGTCCAAATCATTTGGTGGAGGGGGATTATGATGTGGGGTTGTTTTTCAGGAGTTGTTCTTGGCCTCTTAGTTGCGGTGACGTGAACTCTTAAGGCGTCAGCATACCAAGGCATTTTGGACAATTTCATGCTCCCAACTTTATGGGAACAGTTTGGGGATGGCCCCTTCCTGTTCCAACATGACTGTGCACCAGTGTACAAACCAAGGTCCATAAAGACATGGATGAGTTTGGGGTGGAGTAACTTGACTGGCCTGCACAGAGTCCTGACCTCAACCCGATAGAACACCCTTTGGCTAAATTAGGGCAGAGACTGTGAGCCAGGCCTTCTGGAAGAATGGTCAAACACTCCTATAGACACACTTAACCTTGTGGAAAACCTTCCCAGCCTTCCCAGAAGCTGTTATAGTTGCAAAGGGTGGGCCAAATCAAATTTTAACCCTACTGACTAAGACTGGGCTGCCATTAAAGTTCATGTGTGTGTAAAGGCAGGCATACCAATACTTTTGGCTGGATAGTGTATCTGGCAAGATTTACAATGGTGGTGGAACCCTTCTACACATTAATACTACATTTAGACTTAATTCATAATTTTAGGACCTGAGCCAAGAGTTGTTTAACAACATAGGGAGAAGAGACAACTTCTCTACATAAAGTGGCATGTGTGTGATTCAAACCCAGACCCCCAGGCAGGCTAAGCAGAAGTTCTAACATGTAAGCCACGAAGCTGTCAGGTGTGGAAACCTCCTACACATAAATACACATGTACTTTGGACATATAGGTGCTGGAATTACATTACTCAAGAGTTATTCTTCTTGATTTATTCTGTGATATTTGGTGGTTCTTGGTGGGTGAGTGTAGAACAATGATGTTATCCTCAGATTTTTGGGAATTAGATTTTGATTTCTGATGTTGGTACACATATCACACTTTTTGGGACATAATTAAAAAAAACACATAACATTGAGACTCATTTTAAATTTGCATCAGCAATGGTATTGTTTGTGGTTTGTAAAGACACCTGTGTGAGTTTGGGTAAAGGTTTTTGTGAGATGGAAAGCAACAAGTGAGAGTGACAGAGAAAAATATATTTTAACAAAACATAAAAACTTTACACATTCTAGCATTCTTAAAAACGAAATACATGAAAAATATGCAACATTGTTGCAAAAGACAATTTCTTTGCGAGAAAGATACATTTCATCTTAACATGAAAATTATTTATTTCAGGAAGTGCTACATAACTTTCATTTTCACTGCCATAAACCGCTCTTTAACCACTTCAGCCCCCGGAAGGATTTGCCCCCTCCTGACCAAGCCATTTTTTGCGATACGGCACTGCATCACTTTAACTGACAATTGCGCTGTCATGTGAATTTGTACCCAAACAAAATGTATGTCATTTTTTCCCCACAAATAGAGCTTTCTGTTGGTAGTATTTGATCACCTCTGCATTTTTTTATTTTTTGCGCTATAAACAAAAAAATAGAGACAATTTTGCAAAAATATTTTGTACTTTTTGCTATAATAAATATCCCCAATTAAAAAAAAAATCCTCAGTTTAAGCCGATATGTATTCTTCTACATATTTGTAAGCGTATATATTGGTTTGCGCAAAAGATATAGTGTCTACAAAATTGGGGATAGATTTATGTCAAGGGGGTTAACTGTGTTCCCTAGGAGTGTTCTAACTGTAGGGGGGATGGGACTGACTAGGGAAGGAGAGGGATCGGTGTTCATACTTAGTATGAACACACAATCAGTCTCCTCTCCCCTGAGAGAACTCGGATTTGTGTGCTTACACACACAGATCCCAGTTCTTGCTCTGTCACAAGCCCGGTGGTCATCTCGCCCGCTGGGCATGCGCATTGGCTATGGGCATGCGCATGCCTGCTGTGATGTCTTAAAGGAGCGACGTACAGCTACAGTGATTTGCCCAGCCCAGCCCAGCCAACCTACCGCAGTATAACTGGTCGGCTAGTGGTTAACCCAGTGCTCATTTTGTTATTTACTATAACTCTTGGTAAAAAAGCCATGGGAGTTAAAATGACAGTTGTTTGCAGGTCTGAGCATGCTCACTTGTGTTGGCACCTAGTTGTAAAGAGATGGGGAATTTATCTCTTCTAAGTCTTTTAAAGATATTTCAGTGTAGAAATCACTTTCTCACACAGTTTAAAAGCAGATTATCTTTAAACAATACACTGCATATTTCAGTACCATTTAGGCAATTATATCATGCTCTAAACATTATTTCCATGTGCAATAGTCATGGTCTTAACAAGAGTCATGGTATGGGCGCTTTTTGTTTTCAGGGAGCTTTAGTAAATTAGTTTTTGAGAGAATTTTTTTGCACCAGTACTATAATGAATACCGTTTTAGTGCTAATTATCCCTAATTAGCGCTAATTCACTGTAATTAGCGTGTAGCACTATAGTAAATGACCCCCATGTCTATATAGATACCATTATAAAAATGCATGTTTATAAGTTCAAAAATAAATCATATGATCATTTATAAAAGCAATTGCATGATTTCAAACTGAAAAAATTATTAATCTTCAGCCTACTGCCTGATGATAACTAATGCTCTCTGCATTTGCAGAAAATCCATTTGTTATACTCACTGTTTTTCAACATTATTTGTGTGTTATTTAGATGAATTTAAGAGAACTAGATACAACTATAGCTAAGAGTGAGGCGGAACAATAAAGGAATTATATATGGTAAGTACAAGAAGCAAACAGGGCATAGACACAGGCAATGTACATCACTAGGGATGGGCCAAATGACCCCCTGTTCGAACATCACAAAAGTTCAGAACCGAATAACGAACCCCATTGAAGTCTATGGGACCTGAACTGGAAAAATCAAAAGTGCCCATTTTTAAGGCTTATATGCAACTAATTGGGCATACAATGGTTATGGGGGTCTGAGTACTGCCCTGGGGGACATGTATCGATTAAAAAAAAGTTTGTAAGAAACATAATTTTTAAATGAGCAGTGATTTATTGCTGCTTAATGTGAAAGCATAAAAATGAAAAAATCCTTTCAATATAGTGCATGGGTTCTCCTTAGTCTACCTGTAACATCTATACTGTGTATATAAGCTGCTGCAGCAATAATTGCATTTATAAAGTCAGAAAATTACATTTTCCCTGCAAACATCCTTTATTTTGTAAGCAACAGCTTGCGGAGCCAGTCTGTATGATGAGGCCACATAGTAGTGCACTGGGAAGTCTTCCACAGACTTTGGATAGAAGTAACAGGTGCGGAGAAATTGGTCTTTGGGTGTCTGTGGCGCCTTCACACCATAACGCTATAGAGGTACTCTTGATGAAAGCAAGAATTGGCCTTGCTGTCAAAAATGTAAATAATATGCACCTGTCAAACAGGTGCAGAATAATTGGTCTTTGGGCGTCAGAGGCGCCTTCACACCATAACCCTATTGAGGTACTCTTGATGAAAGCAAGAATTGGCCTTGCTTTCAAAAATTGCAATGATATGCACCTGTCAAAAAAGGTTGAAAAAATTGGTCTTTTGGTGTCAGCGGGGTGCCTTCAAACCGTAACCCTATAGAGGTACTCTTGATAAAAGCAAGAATTGGCTATGATATTCAACTGTCAAAAAGCAAACAGGTACAGAAAAATTGTGCTTTGGGTGTTAATTGTGCCTATGAAACCTACACCAAAACAATTCCTCCATATGAAATCAACACCCACAACGCTAGGCAGCCTAGAAGTCCTGTAGAGATTCCACATCCCAAAAACACTTAATCAGCAACATCTGTATCAGGAGCTTCATAGCTGCTGGTAATCCAGGACTGATTAATTTTGATAAATGTCAGATGGTCCAAGGAATCTGTGGACAGATGCGTTCTATTATCAGTAACAAAACCTCCAGAAGCACTGAACGCCCATTCAGAAAGCTGGATGCAGGGCAGCCCAGAAGCTCAATTGCATACTGGGTAAGTTCTGGCCAGTGGTCTATTCTCATAACCCAGTAACTCAGTGGATTGTCGACTGGAAAGCTCTCCATCTCTGTTTTTGCATGTGATACAGATGCTGCCAATGGGATGTGTAAGCTGTCAGCCCTGGGTGGCGAGAACTAAAAAAATTGTGAAATGTATCACTTCGGTGGCCGTCTTCTCCACCACTCCTCTCTTGACCAACAAAAGCCTCAAAACGACGTTTTCCATGACACTGTAACTTACTGGAGTCTGAAAAAATGTTAGATAAACTCCTCTTTAAGGTGTCCTCAAGAGAGTTCATCTTCTGCACTCTCTGTGGGGACAGGTTGAGTTCTGAGACTTTCCCCTTGTAACGGTGGTCAAGGAGGGTTGCCAACCAATAGTGATCCTTCTCCTTTACGCCACATATTATTGGGTTATTTCACTGGCTATGAAGCATGAGGGAGGCCATGCACTGAAAATTTGCAGAGGCATGAGAAGCCGACTCTTCGAGGGTTAATGAAGATTATAATATCTGGAACTGCCTCCTGCACGCCACATACTAACCCCAAGGGTTCAGGGGATGAAAAACCATTTCTTGCTGTTTGACATATGACTTCCTTTTAATTCAATGTCTCCAAAACTGACAGAATCCTCCTCCTCCTCCCTCTCCTCTTGTGTGTTCTGTGGTGTAGAAACACCGGTGTCTGCATAAAGTGGGCCTTGAGAGGAAAGGAAATTCTCCTCTTCCTCTGCCCTGTCAATAATGCCACACAGAGTCTGCTCCAGCTGGAACACAACAGGGACTGTGCCACTGATGCGTGCATTGTTTATGAGCAGCAATTGGCGTGGGAAAAAAAAAAGAGCCAACCTGAGCCTGTCGTTGTGCCATACTCACACAGGTACTCAGGCCCTCTACTGCATGTGCAGCCGTGGCGGCATTGCCAAAGTTGGGTTCCACCTGGTGGGCATGTCACAAATCAGGCGGTTTTACGGGCAGGTGGAATTCACGCTACATTTCAGCCAACCGAGCACTGGCTGTGTATGACCACCTGAAATGGCTATAGACTCTCCTGGCCTGCTTTATCAGATCTTCCAACTCTGGGTACCTATTTAGGAAATGCTGCACCACCAAATTGAGCACATGTGCCGGGCATGGCACATGTGTTAACTTTCCCTGTCTAAGGGCGGACAGGAGGTTTGTGCCATTATCGCTTATCATCATTCCTGAGTCCAGCTGGCGTGGCGTGAACCACCTTTGGGTCTGCCCCTGCAGAGCTGCAAGAATCTCCAGTGTAGTTCTTGTCCCCTAGACAGACCAGCTGAAGCACTATATGGCACCTTTTAGCCTGACTCATTGAATAGCCCCTTAAACGATTAGGGGGTACTTGTGGTTCATAGGACAATTCAGCAGAGGAGGGCATGGAGGAGGAGGGGGTAGAGCTGACAAATCTTGGATCATCACCACTAGCTATATGGAGATGTGGCAGCACAACAAGCTGAAGCACTGAGCCCTGTCTAGGAATGAGCCGAACACCCCCCTGTTCGGTTCGCACCAAAACATGCGAACAGGAAAAAAGTTTGTTCGAACACGCGAACACCGTTAAAGTCTATGGGACATGAACATGAATAATCAAAAGTGCTAATTTTAAAGGCTTATATGCAAGTTATTGTCATAAAAAGTGTTTGGGGACTTGGGTCCTGCCCCAGGGGACATGGATCAATGCAAAAAAAAGTTTTAAAAACGGCCGTTTTTTCAGGAGCAGTGATTTTAATAATGCTTAAAGTCAAACAATAGAAGTGTAATATCCCTTTAAATTTCGTAGCTGAAGGGTGTCTATAGTATGCCTGTAAAGGGGCGCATGTTTCCTGTGTTTAGAACAGTCTGACAGCAAAATTACATTTTGAAGGAAAAAAGCCATTTAAAACTACTCGCGGCTATTGCATTGCCGGTCCGACAATACACATAGAAGTTCATTGATAAAAATGGCATGGGAATTGCCCACAGGCAAAATTTAAAAAAAAATGACGTGGGGGTCCCTCCAAATTCCATACCAGGCCCTTCAAGTCTGGTACGGATTTTAAGGGGAACCCCGCGCCAAAAAAAAAAAAAAAAAACGGCGTGGGGCCCCCCAAAAATCCATACCAGACTCTTATCTGAGCACGCAACCTGGCAGGCCAGGAAAAGAGGGGGGGACGAGAGAGCGCCCCCCCCTCCTGAACCGTACCAGGCCACATGCCCTCAACATTGGGAGGGTGCTTTGGGGTAGCCCCCCAAAACACCTCGTCCCCATGATGATGAGGACAAGGGCCTCATCCCCACAACCCTGGCCGGTGGTTGTGGGGGTCTGCGGGCGGGGGGCTTATCGGAATCTGGAAGCCCCCTTTAACAAGGGGACCCCCAGATCCCGGCCCCCCCTGTGTTAAATGGTAAGGGGGTACAAAAGTACCCCTACCATTTCACTAAAAAACTGTCAAAAAGTTAAAAATGACAAGAGACAGTTTTTGACAATTCCTTTATTTAAATGCTTCTTCTTTCTTCTTTCTTCTATCTTCCTTCATCTTCTTCTTCTTCAGGTTCTCCTGGGTCTTCTGGTTCTTCCTCCGGCGTTCTCATCCAGCATCTCCTCCGCGGCGTCTTCTATCTTCTTCTCCTCGGGCCGCTCCGCACCCATGGCATGGGGGGAGGCTCCCGCTCTTCTCTTCATCTTCTTCTTGTCTTCATCTTCTTTTTCATCTTCTTCTTTTCTTCTCTTCTTCTCTTCTTCATTTTCTTCTCCGGGCCACTCCGCATCCATGCTGGCATGGAGGGAGGCTCCAGCTGTGTGATGGCATCTCCTCGTCTGACGGTTCTTAAATAACGGGGGCGGGGCCACCCGGTGACCCCGCCCCCCCTGACACACGGTGACTTGACGGGACTTCCCTGTGACATCACGGGGAATGTCACGGGGAAGTCCCATCATGTTCCGTGCGTCAGAGGGGGGCGGGGTCACCAGGTGGCCCCGCCCCCCGTTATTTAAGAACCATCAGACGAGGAGACGCCGTCACACAGCGGGAGCCTCCCTCCATGCCAGCATGGATGCGGAGCAGCCCGGAGAAGAAAATGAAGAAGAGAAGAAAAGAAGAAGATGAAGAAGAAGATGAAGAAGAGAAGAAGATGAAGAGAAGAGCGGGAGCCTCCCCCCATGCCATGGGTGCGGAGCGGCTCGAGAAGAAGAAGATAGAAGACGCCGCGGAGGAGATGCTGGACAAGAATGCCGGAGGAAGAACCAGAAGAGCCAGAAGAACCACAAGAAGAAGAAGAAGATGAAGGAAGATAGAAGAAAGAAGAAGCATTTAAATAAAGGTATTGTCAAAAACTGTCTCTTGTCATTTTTAACATTTTTGACAGTTTTTTAGTGAAATGGTAGGGGTACTTTTGTACCCCCTTACCATTTCACACAGGGGGGGCGGGATCTGGGGGTCCCCTTGTTAAAGGGGGCTTCCAGATCCTGATAAGCCCCCCGCCCGCAGACCCCCACAACCACGGGCCAGGGTTGTGGGGATGAGGCCCTGGTCCTCATCAACATGGGGACGAGGTGTTTTGGGGGGCTACCCCAAAGCACCCTCCCAATGTTGAGGGCATGTGGCCTGGTACGGTTCAGGAGGGGGGCCGGTCTCTCGTCCCCCCTCTTTTCCTGCGGCCTGCCAGGTTGTGAGCTTGGATAAGGGTCTGGTATGGATTTTTGGGGGGACCCCACGCCGTTTTTTTTTTTTTTTTGGCGCAGGGTTCCCCTTAAAATCGAATTTAGGGGGACCCCCACATCATTTTTTTTTAAATTTTGGCGACCCCCACGTCATTTTTTTTTTAAATTTTGGTTCGGGGTTCCCCTGTGGGGAATTCCCATCCCATGTATTGTCGGACCGGCAATGCAATAGCCACGAGTAGTTTTAAATGGCTTTTTTCCTTCGAAATGTCATTTTACTGTCAGACTGTTCTAAACATGGGAAACATGCGCCCCTTTACAGGCATACTATAGACACCCCCCAGCTACGAAATTTAAAGGGATATTACACTTTTATTGTTTGACTTTAAGCATTATTAAAATCACTGCTCCTGAAAAAACGGCCGTTTTTAAAACTTTTTTTGCATTGATCCATGTCCCCTGGGGCAGGACCCAGGTCCCCAAACACGTTTTATGACAATAACTTGCATATAAGCCTTTAAAATTAGCACTTTTGATTTCTCCCATAGACTTTTAAAGGGTGTTCCGTGGCATTCGAATTTGCCGCGAACACCCCAAATTGTTTGATGTTCGGCGAACTTGCGAACAGCCAATGTTCGAGTCGAACATGAGTTCGATTTGAACTCGAAGCTCATCCCTAGCCCTGTCCCTCCAAATTGCAAGCAGAGTTAACCAGTGTGCTATAACACTCCAGAATGTGATGGAATAGGGTGGCTGCTCTCTACTCTTCCATGATAGCTGCCTCATTGGGGTTGTGCCTTACCTTCACTTTCCTCCTCTGCTCTATCATACACCCAAGATAAGTCAGTGACCTCATTATTTTCATCTCCTCCATCCTCATTACCACTGGAGACAACATGGCAATATGCTGCGGCTGGGGAAACATGCCAATGTGTGTACCAGTGTTCTCCTCTCTCTGTAGGCTCATGTTCCTGCCTTGCTCAACCTCAGAACCAACATCTGAATCAAGTAATGGTTGTGCATCGTCAAGATGTAAGTGGCTGATGCTGTGTTCAAATAATTCAGCTGACTTGCCCATGCCTGATGCTGGGGCTATGGCAAGAAGAGCTGTCAACAAGGAGGCAGTTTACCCACTCTTGCAGCTGCAGTAGACTGTGCACTAGTCTCTGCTTGGGTGACGGAGGATGAGGAGGATGAGGAGGATGAGGATGGCTTAGTAAGCCAGTCCACCACCTCCTCTGCATGCTGCGGCTGGATAGCACAGTTAACATCAGTAAACAGAGGAAATGATGCCCTGTCTGAGGACGAACCATGTCCACCTTTGCCTGTGGACACATACAATGCTGGCCCCCTCACAGTGCCATAGGAACGTCTGCCTCTCCTTGTTGTCCTCCCAAACATGATGGGAGGTGTTTATTAACAAAATGTAATAAAGATGTGGAAATGTGTACGTGGATGCATTTTAATCAATGGAAAGTGCTGTTTAGTGAACTTTAACTTGAGTACTCACTACACAGACACACTCCACTAATACACTATAATATACTGCAGTAAAACTGCACTGACGCACTGCAATATACTGCATCAAACGTGCAGTAACATACAGAAATGTACTGTGTTAAACATGCACTGAAATATACGTAATTAAACTTGCATTAACACACTGAAATATACAGCGTTAAACTTGCAGTAATGCACTGAAATATACAGCGTTAAATGGCACGTAACGCACTGAAATATACAGTGTTATACTTGCAGTAACGCACTGAACTATACTGCCGTAAATGGAAGGTACTGCACTAAAATATATGGAATTAAACTTGCAATAATGCACTGAAATATACTGCGTTAAATGTGCACTAATTCACAGAAATATACTATGTTAAACAGCACGTAACGCACCAAAATATAGGGCATTAAACTTGCAGTAACGCACTGAACTATACTGCGTTAAATGTCACGTAATGCACAGAAATATACTGCGTTAAATGACACATAACACACTGAAATATGCAAGATTAAACTTGCAGTAATGCACTGAAATATACTGTGTTAAACGGTCACTACACTCACACTGACTGAACTATCACTAGATTCACACTAAAGTGACACTAAAGTAAAAATTAATGGTCACTCACTACACTCACACTGACTGAACTATCACTAGATTCACACTAAACTGATATTCTACACTGACAATAGAATCAGAATAGCACACTATAGCACACTAACTGTCTAGTAACACTGAACAGCCCTGTTCTATCCCTCTCCACGTCAATATCACACTACAAATTGCTATTATTGAAAGAATACTTTTATAGTGTAAAGCGGGAGTAAGAGCAATGAGCCATGATTGGATAGAGTCATCATGACAGCATCCAATCATGGCTCTGACTGTGCTCTGTGCCCTGATTGGGCAAAGCTTTCATTGCTTCAGCCAATCAAGGATTCCAATGCACTGTGTGGCAGTGCACAGAGAGTCTAGAGAGAAGAAAACTCAAAGAAATATTTGTGTCACACTGTATGCGCACAGCGGTCTTTCAAAGGCAATTTTTGGGGAAAAAATACACTTTAATGAATTAAAAAAAAAACAAAAGCAGTAAAGTTAGCCCAATTTTTTTTGTATATTGTTATAGATGATGTTACTCCGAGTAAATGGATACCTAACATGTCATGCTTTAAAATTGCGCATACTCTTGGAATGGCGACAAACTACTGTATTTAAAAATCTCCATAGGTGATGCTTTAAAAATGTATAACAATTACCAGTTTAGAGTTACAGAGGGGGTCGAGTACTAGAATTATTGCTCTCGCTCTAACGATTGTGACAATACCTCACATGTGCGGTTTGAACACTGTTTACATTTGCGGACGCCACTTATGTATGTGTTTGCTTCTGCACGCGAGCACAGAGGGATGGGGCGCTTTCAATTTTTCTTATTTGTATTATTATTTTTTTATTTTTATACTGTCCCTTTAAATTTATTTATTTTTAATAATTTAAATTGCTGTCACAAGGAATGTAAACATCCCTTGTGACAGAAATAGTCACGTATCCCTCCTTTGCACTTAAAAGCATTCCAAAAGCCAAGTTTGGTTGTTTCAAAAACTGACATTTTTTTTTAACCTGGCGCCTTTAAGGCGCCAGGAAACTGGAAGTGACAGTGTGAGGCCGCTTCCAGGTTACTATATTGGAGATCCGATCAAAGCCGATTCTGGCTTTGTTGGGGTTTGTGTCGGCTGGTCGCTTGGGCCTTCCGGTGGGATGGGAAAGTCTGGGTGGAGCGGTGGAAGGTGGCGGGAAGGGGGGACATCCCCTCCCGACATCCCCTTCCGCTGCTTGTGATGACTTAGCCACATTGTTTGCTATCACAGGAAAGCCGACAGTCAGCTCTAAAAAACAGTACCTGGGTGATGCCTGCAGATGCAGTACAACCACTTGAAGCAGAATGACATACATGTAAGTGATTTTGCAGCAAGTGGTTAAAGTAATGCAGTGCCGTATCGTAATAAATGGCCTGGTCATGAAGGGGGATAAATCTTCTGGAAGTTAAGTGGTTAATTATTGGTGTCACAAACCAAAGGACCCTCCTTTCACCTACTTGAAGGCATATTAAAACCATGTGCTATGATCCAAAAATGCCTGCTTTTATTTTCTTGTTTAGGAAAAGAGGTAAGTGAATCTATTACTTTTTCCCTAAAAAAGGCCTCCTTGTATAAGTATGAAATGTCCTTTTTTCAAGTTATTGGCAACTTCTTTTTTAACCTATGCTAGGTTAACATGTATCTCTATGCCATTCCAAGGTATTCACTGGACTTAAACTGCTTAATTTAATACCTGAAAACAATGTAGTGTTCCAAAACTTTTATATATATATATATATATATATATATATATATATATATATATATATACACACACATTTGCATTTCAAATAACTTGCTTAACAAATTTTGTTTTTTATCAAATTAGCATACTGCATGTACGCTGGCACCAAAAGAACTCGCTAAGTAGAAAATATTCCAGGGGATTTTTTTTTCCCCTAATGTGCTGGAACTCCTTTTGAAAAAGCTATTGTATTTTCTCTGTGTTACTTATCCCTTAAGTGATCAGAATTATTTCTCAGCATGGCAAAGCTATGGACATTTTCGGCATCAATATGCTTTTAATGGACACAGCTGGAATATAAATAAATTAAGTAACTGCAAAGGTTTCTATTAATTAAATGAATTGGGTTTTGTCAGAATACTAGACATGGCAATCCTGATATTGATTTTTAAATCAGTAAGTATGTCTTAAATCACAATTATACACTTCTGCCAGGCGCTGTGTATTTTTTGGCCCATTTACATTCCATTGTTTTATTTTTAACCCTATCAGTGCAAAATGAGTTTGGAATGCTTGGCTAAACATTTTACAGAGTTTAACAAATTTTCATTTATTTTGTGTTGTGGAGGCTGATAATGTACAGAAGCATCTTGTATATATATATATATAAATATATATATATATATATATATATATATATATATATATATATATATATATATAAAATTGATTCTCTTAAAGTCTAACTCCCTAATGCGATAACTTGAACCAAGCGAGCCAAAGCAAACAATTTATTTTACTGATAGATGTGCCCACTGTTAGAGCTGTATAAACTTTATGCAGCACTGTGTTTATGCAGCAGTATGGGGACATCACATCTGCTGCAGATATAAAATTGAATCCGGCTGAGTGCTGCTCAGCCATTCACAGGAAGCCTTAAGAGTGCCCTGGACAGTGTTGTCAGACATTTGCATCTATTGTATTACTAGGTCATATTCAGGCAAAGTAGAAGTGAAATGATGAAGCTATTAGGACAATGTCTTACTGAATAAATATTTTTTCTATGACTTTTATTGGATTTTAAGTGTTTAATTGTATTATATCTGTCACGTTTATCAAACAAATCATGGAAAGCCTCAAAGAGAGATGAAAACCACCTCCTGGTGCCATCTAGAAAATAACAGTAAATAAAGGAAATAATTTCTCGGGTCTCAGTAACAGCTGCATCCTTTATTTTCCACAAAAAAATTTTGTTGAGAGTTTTTCATAGATTAGATAATACAAATAGTACCATAAAACACATAACCAAGTTACAAGTATATGGTTCCAACTAGAAGGAAACATAGAGTTCAAAGTTCGAGAGAGTAAGAGCCAACAGATGCTGCCTCTAAGTTAGCTAATAAAATGGCCACAAAAAGAAACTTGCAGTAGTGGGGAGTTTTTAAAAAAACAAAAAAGGTATACCGCAGTGTATTATGGGCCTGCCTGATTTACGTTGGGATGAGGGAATTCTTAGAAAGGTAATCAATATAGCTTCTGTAAGTACTATAAGAAAAGCAGGGATTAGGAGATGCGTCCGACTACTAGGTCGGCACTCAGCTCCAAAGCCTTTTAGTAGAGTATAATGAAAAATAGAAAGAGAGAAGAAGGAAAATAAAGGGGAAGAGAAAGGGAAAGAGAGAAAGGACAAAATGAAGAGGGAAGGGAAGGGGGGAATGAGGGTGGCACTGTAAGGGGAATATGTGGGGAGGGGGTGGGATCACCACCATCTACCCTCCCCAGTGTACCCCAGGTATTGTGAGAAATATTGCGACCCTTAATGCACCTTATAAGGGTTATCCCAGGATAGGTCCTGACAGCTCTGTGAGTTTCGGTATTCAAGCCAGGGTGCCCATGTTGCCGAAAAGTATGCTATTCTATCCTGTATGGTGCAAATTAACTCCTCCATTGTTGCTATCTGATTAATCCGTGCCACCCATTCCTTTATGGAGGGGGGTGATTTGGACCTCCAGTGTAGTGGCAGACACAGTCTAGCGCCATTAATCATGTGCATAGCGATTGACCTATAGTATTTTTTATGGGAGATTTTGGAGATGTGAAGGAGGTACTGAGCTGGTGAAAATTCCAAAGAAAGTGAGGATCTCATCGCTACTTCATGCACTTTACGCCAATATGGCTGAATCAATGGGCATGTCCACCAAATATGAAGGAATGTGCCTAGCCCCTGTTCACACCTCCAGCACTGGTCTGAGACTGCTGGGATAAATTTATGAAGTATTTCTGGTGTTCTATACCACCTTGTTTTCATTTTGTAACCATTCTCATGAGTATGGATGTTCAGAGATCCCTTGTGGATGTACAAATGCACTTGATCCCAAGCGGTGTCATCAATCACTGTGCCCAGCTCAGTCTCCCAATAGGCATGTTCTGATCTCAGGGAGGCATAAAGTTCCCCAAAAATTGTGGCATAAAGCCCCAAAATTAAATGACTCTGGGTCGAGGAGCTAGAGCATAGTGATTCCAGGACAGTAGGAGTTTTTGCAAAGTTACCTCTATTCGTAGGACTGTCCAAGAAATGTTTCAATTGGATATAGGCCCAAAAGGTGAAAGACTTTGTGTTTGACATTGATGCCAGTTCCCTTTGTCGGAGAAACCTTCCTCTGGAAAAGAAGTGCTTAGCCTGCATTTCTGAGTAAAACCATTCTGCTGCTAGAAAGGCCCTTTCCATGCCAGGGGGAAAGTCTGGATTACCAGGATTACCCCTGATAGGCGTTATCGCACAGTACGTGGTTGAAAGGCATGCAGGGTTGCTCCTATAGGAAGATGAGAATGGATATTAGCCGGTATGTGTGTCTTTGAGAACCAGGGGATGTAAAGAAGTTCGGTACCCAAAATCAATTTTTCCAGTAACACCCAACTCTTGTAGTTGATATTGAGCCTCCAGTCTACCACCTGGGTTAAATGAACTGCCCAGTAGTACCTCTGGAGGTCTGGGAGTCCAATTCCACCCTCCGACTTTGGTAGTACTAGTTTCGCTCACCCCACTCGTGCCACCTCAGCTCCCCATAAAAAGGCTCTGCACGTGCGCTTGTAAGCAGTAAAGAAAGAGGGCAGTAAATGAATCGGGATAGTCTGTAATTTGTACAGTAAGCGGGGGAGCACCGTCATCTTTAAAATTGAGGCTCGACCGAACCAGGAGATGGTGGGGCCTCCCACCTGTGAAGATCCTGCTGTATAAGCCTCAAATCTGCCAGGAAGTTCTTTTCATATAGATCTTTAAGTATACTAGGGAGTTGGAATGCCTAAATACGTAATAGCGTCCGCTTTCCAGCGGAATGGAAAGTTCACCTGACAGAGCTGTGCTATCTTAGGGGGCAAAGAGATATTTAGCGCACAAGACTTTGAGAGGTTAATTTTCAGATTTGAGATGGTCTTGAACTGTTCTAATACTGGCATTAGATTGGGTAGAGACATCAACAGGGATTAAAGAAAGAGCAAAATATCATACGCAAAGGTGGCAATCTTATATTCCCACTGGTGTACCTCTATACCTTTTATGTCCGGATTCGCGCGGATGCATCAGAGGAGAGGTTCCAAGGTGAGGATATACAGTAAGGGAGAGAGGGGACATCCCTGCCTGGTCCCATTCTGGATGGGGAAGGCATCCGACAGGTGGCCGTTAACCCGGACTCTAGCCCTGGGTTTGGTGTAGAGTGCTCCAATAAAAGCCCACATGCCACTTCCCAGACCCAGGGCTTCCAGGACCGCATCCATGTAATCCCAGGCCACCCCGTCGAATGCCTTCTCCGCATCCATGGCCAAAAAGCAGCCCTCCCTATTGGTTGATGTAAGCCAATGATGTAAATTGAGAGCCTTAATGGTGTTATCCCTGGCTTCTCTTCCAGGGACAAAACCAACCTGGTCCAGTCCTACCCAGGCAGGTACATGATAGGACAAACGAGTAGCCAGGATCATGGCGAACAATTTTTTTTGTTTACAAATTTTTTATTGGAAGATTCACTGATATCCATAGAACGGTACACATATACAAAGCAACGCATGTAAATGTTACAGGTAAACGCAATTGCATCTTCAATACAGAAACATCAATTTCAACACGAGCTTTGTGACTATTGTATACAGTGTGATAGAAAAAACCTTTGAGATCAGAAGGGGACATCCCAGTGCTCCCATTTCCCATCAAAGAGGTGAATGGTGTCATACAGGGTGTGGTGGATGCGTTCCGATAGCTTGATTGATTCCATTCAGGCCAGAACCTGAGGCCAGGAAACCAAGGCCTGAACGCCAGTTCAGGGCCATCATTCAGTGGATGGCTACAAACATTGTGTGTATCAGTCTCTAACAGGGAACCGGAACATCCAGGATTGTCGTAAAGAAAATGCACATCTGTACTCTCAAAGTGAGCAGGTGACCCGCTATCTTGGAGGCTCTCGTGGCCGCCTGTGGCCAAAGTGGCTTGAGATGTCTGCAATTCCAAAAGATATGGAGGAAGGAACCGGATTCAGGACAGCCATGAAAACACATGGGAGATACAGTCGGGTAGAAGGTATGAAGCTTAGCGGGCGTCAAGTATCATCTGGTATGCAATTTAATAGCAGTTTCCCAGGTAGACATAGATCTTGAGTTCTTAAACATATTTTCTAACATCTCCTCTCACTCGGGGGGGGACGTGAGATTAGTGTCTAGCTCTTCCCATTTAGTCATTAGGTTAGTCTTATGTACTAAAAATACTTAATTCAGATATCTGTATATGCGTGAGATAACTCCTTTCTCCCTAGATGTGTGCTCACAGATAAGTTCAAACTGAGAATACTGAACACGGGATGATATTGAACCACTACTCAAGTAGAAATGCCATATTTGAAGATAACGGTAGTGCTCAGATGGCGCTATATCATATTCGGTGTGGAGTTGGGCAAATGATTTAAAGTGTGCACCATCTTTGAAGACTGCAAAAAAGGTTAGGTCTTTGGAATTCCATGTGGCCACGCTGTCCCTATGTCGGAAGGCTGGGGGAAAGTCGGGGTCTCCTATAAAGGAGTAAAGAGGTGCCAGAGGGGAGGCTAATTTGAATTTAGCATGGTAGAGGGACCATAGATACAGGGACTGACCTGTAATATTATTAAGAGGAGTTATATTACACACTGTGATGGAGCTGGAGCATAGAAAACTGGGGAGGTAGCATGGGAATATTGCGTGCATTTCAAAGTGTAGCTATGGGATATCTGCCACTGGGGCGTGCCATTGGGCTGTCTGGGTGAGTCTGGTGGCCAGATAATAACACCACAAGTGAGGGAGGCCTAAACCTCCAAGGGGCTGGGGCCTGTACAATAAAGATACAAATGTATTTATATCTCTTTGAATGGATTCTATATAGGATTCAGAGACATAGATGGGAAGCGTTCTAAAAAAAAAAACAATAACTTGGGCAAGATTACCATTTTAATGGCCGTGATTCTACCTAAAAAGGATATGCAGTATGAGGACCAGGTCTTTAAGAGGGTTCTTATATGGGCGACTACCGGCTATAGTTAAGATGAAAAAGGTCTTGGAAGGTAGGGGCTAGTTGAATTCCCAGATAGCGGAATGCCTGTGTGCACCAGGAGAAGTCAAAGTGTTGTTGTAGGGAATTAGCTAAATCGCCGGGAATGTTAATTGGCATAGCAGTGCTTTTGGGCAGGTAACTCCAAGACCGGAGAACAGTTGGAACGAGGCTAAAAGGGACATTAGATTAGGCAGAGCGATTAAGGGGTTCGTTAGGAATAGGAGGACATCATACGCATAAAGGCTGAGTTTAAATTCCTCAGTGCCTTTACAGTAGCCCCTAATGTCTACATTATTCGCTATGGCTCTAGACAAAGGTTCTATCACCAGGGCGAATAGAAGAGGGGACAGGGGGCAGCCCTATCTCGTTCCTCTATGGAGCGGAAAGAATTGGGAGTTATTGCCTGGCAATTTTATCCGTGTTTGGGGATCATGATATAGGGCGTGTAAACCCTCCATGAAAGCTACTGTAATACCAAATCTAGGCAGTAGATGGTCTAGGTAAGTCCAGCTCACGCTATCAAATGCCTTGTGTATGTCAAGGCTGAGTAGTAATACCTGAGAAGAATTTAAATTGGCATCTGGGATAATGTTTGTAACTAGCCTGATGTTATCAGTTATTTGCCTACCTGGTATGAAGCCAGTTTGGTTAGGGGAGATAAGCGTAGTAATCACCGAAGCCAGTCTGTCTGCCAGCAACCTCCAAATATTTTCAAGTCATTATTGATAACTGAGATGGGTCGAAAGTTTTGGGGGGTGGAGTGATCCTTGTGTGGTTTCGGGATGAGTGACATATTTGCCAAAAGCATCTCTAATGGGAACTGGTTACCCTTCAAGATGTGGTTGTATAGGGTGACTAGCTTAAGGGTTAGCATGGGGGAGAATTTTTTGTAGTAAGTGGTCGTGTATCCATCTGGGCCTGGGGCTGTAGATGATTTAAGGGACTTAATAATGTCAGCGACTTCCAAACTGGTACATGGGGCATTTAAGGATTCAAGTTGCTGAGCAGACAGAGTGGGTAGCTGTAAATCCGCAAACCAGGTTTGTGAGGCAGGGTCAGTTGCTGACTGTGGTTTGGAGAATAGTTTCTGGTAGTAGTTAACAAATATGTCGAGAATGTCATTGGGGTGAGACAACAATGAGCCAGTTGAGTTACGCAGTTTGTATACATGTGGTGGTTTAACTGTATGGTTACGTTTTCTGGCAAACATAGCTGAAGCAGAGTTACTAAATAGCAAAAATTTCGCCTTAGACCACCTCAGGGCTCTTTCCGTATCTTCTGATAGCAATGCATCTAATGTGCGTTTCTTAGAGTTAATTTGTTCAAGGAGGTCGGGGTGGGGGATTGATTATAACGGTTATATAGACTGTCTAGTGTCTTAGTGGGGGATCATAGATCAGCTAGTTTAGTTCTTTGTTTTTTAGATGCTAAGTGTATGAGATGACCTTGCATGACCGCCTTATGGGCTGTCCATAACCAGGTTGGGGACGTGTCTGGTAATGCGTTGTCTATGAAATAATTGTTTAACCACTAGCTGCCCGCCCACTGTCATATGACGGTGGGACGGGGCAGCTCTCGTTCTGGGCGGACGTCATATGACGTGATCGCCTTCCCAAGCCACTAGGGGGCGCGCCCGCCACGTCACTGGGGACCCGATGCGCTTGCCTGGCGGCCGCAATGTCCAGTAACTGAGCAGGACCATGGATCTGTCAGTGGAGAGGAGACCGATGGTGTGTCCCTTGTAAATAGGGACACAGATCGGTCACCTCCCCCAGTCAGTCCTCTCCCCCCACAGTTAAAATCACCTCCCTAGGACACACATTTAACCCCTCGATCACCCCCTAGTGTTAACCCTATCCCTGCCAGTCACATTTACACAGTAATCAATGCATTTTTATAGCATGGATCACTGTATAAATGTGAATGGTCCCAAAAATGTGTCAAAATTGTCCAATATGTCCGCCTCAATATTCAATATCACAGTCACAATAAAAATAGCAGATCGCCGCAATGACTAGTAAAAAAATATATAAATAATAAAAATGCTATAAATCTATCCCCTATTTTGTAGACACTATAACTTTTGCGCAAACCAATCAATATACGCTTAATGCAATTTTTTTTACCAAAAATATGTAGAAGAATACATATCAGCCTAAACTGAGAAAAAAATTTACTTAAAAAAAAAAATTGGATATTTCTTATAGCAAAAAGTAAAAAATATTGTGTTTTTTCAAACTTATCCCTCTTCTTTTGTTTATAGCGCAATAAATAAAAACGCAGAGGCAATCAAATACCACCAAAAGAAAGCTTGTGGGGAAAAAAATGATAAACATTTCATTAGGGTGCAGTGTTGCATGACCGCGCAATTGTCATTCAAAGTGCAACAGCGCTGAAAGCTGAAAAATGGCTTGGGCAGGAAGGGGGTGAAAGTGCCCGGTATTGAGGTGGTTAAATGATCCATAAGTAAATTCATGATTGCGGGGTCTGTGAGGAGAGAATCGTTAAGTCTCCATGAGTGTGAAGTGGGTTTGAGGCCTATACGGGCTGTTGAAAAAGCCACCATGTGGTGATCAGATCAGGGGCATACATGGATCTCTGCCGCAGTAGAATTGGCAAGGACAACTGGGGTGCAAAAGATATAATCGAGACGGGCATCACTGCCGTGTGGGTTTGAGTGAAAGGTATAGGATCTGGCGCCCACATTATGTGCCCTCCATGCGTCTATCAGTTGCAAAGCATTGAAGGAGCCAACTAAAGACTTAGGAAAGGCCCTTGAGGATGGGGTAACTCTGCTTCTATCTAATACCGGGTGAGCTGTAAGATTGAAATCGCCCCCGACAACTAAGTGTGGGTAGAGATAGCGATCCAAAGTGTCAAAAAAGTGTCTGCAAAATGAGGCCTGCGCTTCATTGGGGCATAGACCGAGGCTATAGCGGTGGCTGGTCTTGTATCATACCTTGGAGGATAATAAATCGGCTGTCAGGGTCCCTATATACATGGCAGTAGGGATGAGCCGAACAGCCCCCGGGTTCGGTTCGCACCAGAACCTGTGAACGGACCGAAAATTTGCACGAACATTAGAACCCCATTGAAGCCTATGGGACTCGAACGTTCAAAATCAAAAGTGCTAATTTTAAAGGCTAATTTGCATGGTATTGTCCTAAAAAGGGTTTGGGGACCCGGGTCCTGCCCCAGGGGACATGTATCAATGCAAAAAAAAGTTTTAAAAATGGACGTTTTTTCGGGAGCAGTGATTTTGATGATGCTTAAAGTGAAAAAAAGTGAAATATTCCTTTAAATATCATACCTGGGGGGTGTCTATAGTATGCCTGTAAAGTGGCACGTGTTTCCCATGCTTAGAACAATCCCTGCACAAAATGACATTTTTAAAGTAATAAAAGTCATTTAAAACTGCTTACGGCTTTAATGTAATGTCCGATCCCGGTAATATGGATGAAAATCAGTGAGACAAACGGCATGGGTACCCCCTCAGTCCATTACCAGGCCCTTTTGGTCTTGTATAGATATTAAGGGGAACCCCGCACCCAAATTAAAAAAAAGGAAAGGCGTGGGGCCCCGGGCCCCCTGAACAGCAGTATACAGGCGGTGCAAACAAGACAGGGATTGTAGGTTTGTTGTTAAGTAGAATCTGTTTGTAATTTTGAACTGGTACATTTTTAAAGTGTAGCTCCAGCCAAAAAATCTATTTTGGAAAACATAGGGAAGGGTTATCACCCCTGTGACATTTGTTTTGCTGTCTGTGCACCTCTTCAGAAGATTTTACCTCATTTTCTGTCCCAATGACAAATGTTTTTTGAAAATTTGGGGTTTTTAGTGAAACAAGGATTGGTGATAAAGCATCAGTGGAGAGGAGACACATTTTTCCCATATTAACTCTTACAGGAGAGAATTTCCCTTCCTAGGTGTTTGAAAGTAGGGGCCTACCCTATGTACTCTGCAGAAATTGCGGCCTTAGGTGTTGATGTTACCACAACACTATAAGCCCTCACAGTTACTCTTGGTGGGCGCAGGAATGGGCTCTGGTGTGAAATTTTAGATGAAGAATTGTAATTACATGCCCCTGTTGAACAGGGGCAGAAAAATCGGGCCTTTGGTGGTGGTGGTGCTGGTACCACAACACTGTAAGTCCTCACAGTTACTCTTGGTGGGCGCAGAAACGGGCCCTGCTGTGAAATATTAGATCAAGAATTGTAATTACATGTCCCTGTTGAACAGGGGCAGAAAAATTGGGCCTTAGGCACTGGTGCCACAACACTGCAACCCCTCACAGATACTCTAGTTGGAGCGCAGGAATGAGCCCTCCTGTAAAATATTGCATCAAAAATCTTAATTACACGCCCCTGTTAAACAGGGGCTGAAAAATTGGGCCTTAGGCACTGGTGCTGGTGCCACAACACTGCAACCTCTCACAAATACTATAGTTGAGTGCAGAAACGAACTCTCCTTGCAAAATATTGCATCAAAAATTGTAATTACATGCCCCTGTTAAACAGGGGCTGAAAAATTGGGCCTTAGGCACTGGTGCTGGTGCCACAACACTGCAACCTCTCACAAATACTCTAGTCGAGTGCAGCAACGAACCCTCCTTGCAAAATATTGCATCAAAAATTGTAATTACACGCCCCTGTTAAACAGTGGCTGAAAAATTGGGCCTTAGCCACTGGTGGTGGCGTCCAGAACCAAAAATATTCTTACAAGCTATCAGCATGATCACTGAGGAGGAAGAGGATAGTCACTCAGCATAAAAGGATGGTCACTCAGCATCAGCATAGGCATAGGTCTTGAAGGGATCTGACATTTCAAAAAAAATTATTCGGTTACATCAGCATCAGGTGCTTGGTAGCTGGTGGTGATCCAAGACTGATTCATTTTTATGAAGGTCAGTCGATCATCTGAGTCAGTGGACACACCCTGTGATCGGTTACAAAACCTCCAGCAGCACTGAATGTGCGTTCCAAAAGAATGCTGGATGCAGGACAGGCCAGTAGTTCAATTGCATACTGTCCAAGCTCTGGCCAGTGATCCATCCTCAAGACCCAGTAACCCAGAGGATTTTCGGTGGGAAAGGTGTCCAAGTCAGATCTTGCCCCTAGGTATTCCTGCACCATGTAAAACAGACGCAGGCGATGGTTGCTGGAACCGATCATACCTTGGGGCTGCGGACTAAAAAATTGTCTGAACGCATCGGTCAGACGGCCACCTTCTTCACCGCTCCTTCTTTGACTGACCAAAGCCTCAGCAACGCATTGTCCAGGAACGGGAGTTTGTAACCTCCCAGTCTTTGGGAATGCATTGCACAGACCTTTCTGCAAGGCCTGCCGAAGATGTTTCATCCTCTGCTTCCTTTGCGATGGCAAGATAAGGTCCACAACCTTACCCTAATGTGGATCAAGGAGGGTTGCCAGCCAGTATTGATCCCTCTCCTCGATACCACGAATACGAGGATCCTTCCGCAGGCTTTGCAGGATCAGGTAGGCCATGCAGCGTAGGTTTGCTGAGGGTTTCGGTCCGTAGTCCTGTGGGTCACTAAGGACGACATGATCCGCAGCCACCTCCTCCCAGCCACGTACAAGTTCATGGGTTTCTTGGGACTGTAAATGATACCTTAAAGACTGCTGCTGATGCTGAGTGCCAAGCTCCACCTCCATGCTGACACAATCCTCCTCTTCCTCCTCCTCCTCCTCATCCTCTTCCTGTGTGATCGGCGGGCACGCAGGAACACTGTCTGGATAAAGGGGGCCTTGAGAGCTAAGGAAGTCCTCCTCTTCCTGCCTCTGTTCTGCCTCAAGTGCCCTGTCCATTATTCCACGCAGCGTGTGCTCCAACAGGTGGACAAGGGGGACAGTGTCACTGATGCATGCACTGTCACTGCTCACCATCCTCGTGGCCTCCTCAAATATTGACAGGACAGTGCATGCATCCCTGATCATGGCCCACTGGCATGGGGAAAAAAAAACAAGCTCCCCTGACCCTGTCCTGGTGCCATAGTCACACAGGTACTCATTGATGGCCCTCTGCTGGGTGTGCAGCATGGCCAACGTTGAGTTCCACCTGGCGGGCATGTCAGAGATTAGGCGGTTCTTGGGCAGGTTAAATTCCTTTTGGAGGTCAGCCAGCCGAGCACTGGCATTATATGACCTGCAGAAATGCACACAGACTTTTCTGGCCTGCCTCAGGACATCCAGTAAGCCTGGGTACCTGCCCAAGAACGCGGCACCACCAAGTTAAAGACGTGAGCCAAACAGGGCACATGGGTCAGTTGTCCCTGTCGGAGGGCAGAGAGGAGGTTGGTGTCATTGTTGCAAACCACCATACCTGCCTTAAGCTGGCGTGTCGTCAACCACCTCTGAACCTGCCCCTGCAGAGCTGACAGAATCTCTGCCCCAGTGTGGCACCTGTCCCCCAAACACACCAGCTCAAGCACCGGATGGCATCTTTTGGCCAGCGTGCTTGCGTAGCCCCAGAATGCCTACAGAGCACCGCTGGTTCCGAAGTCAAATCAGCACAGGAAGAGGCCATGGAGGAAGAATAAGAGGAAGGGTGGAGAAGAGAGGTGTGGCAGAATCACCACTAGTAGTATTTTGGAGGCGTGGTGGCAGAACAACCTCCAACACTACTGCACCTTGTCCTGCATCCTTCCCAGCTGCCAGAAGAGTCACCCAGTGTGCGGTGAAAGATAGGTAACGTCCCTGTCCATGCCTGCTGGACCATGAGTCAGCGGTAGTCTGCACCTTACCGCTGACCGCCCTGTCTAGCGAGGCCAAGACATTGCCTTCCACATGCCGGTAGAGAGACGGAATCACCTTACATGAGAAAAAGTGGCGTTTGGGAACCTGCCACTGAGGAACCGCACATTCCACAAACTCACGGAAGGGGGCAGAGTCTACCAACTGAAAAGGCAGCAGTTGAAGTGCTAGCAATTTAGCCAAGCTAGCATTCAACCGCTGGGCATGTGGATGGCTGGGAACAAACTTCTGTCTGCGGTGCAGCAGCTGAGGCAGGGACATTTGCCTGATACAATCTGACGTTGGTGTACCGATAGCAGATTGCCCCCAAGTACTTGGCTGTGACACACCTAATTCTACACCTTCATTCCTCTCAGTGCAGGTCTCAGAGAGGACTGAAGGTATAGTGGGGTTGGAGATCCTAGCTGATGAGGAGCAAGGAGAGGTCCTCTTTGTTCTTTGGTGTGGGTCTTTTAGGTATGCTTGCCGAACTGCATGGCAGGTCAACATATGTCTGGTCAAGCATGTGGTGCCCAAGTGGGAGATGTTTTGGCCACGAGAGATACGCTTGAGATATATGTTGCAAATAGCAGTGGTGGGATCTGATGCACTCGTCTCAAAAAAGGCCCACACCAAAGGTGTGGTCAAACATATGCCCGTCAGGAGGTCTCGGAAAGGTTGGTGCCATCTTCTGCAATCCTGGCGAGGGGATGGCATTGCCCAGACAGGATTAGCACGAGGTGTAGAAGGGTTATTGGGGACAGCATCCGAATCCAGAAGCCCCAGTTTGACCAGGAGATCTTTACCTTCTATCAGATTGTAGACCGTGGAGGTGGTGCCATTGTGTACCCCAGCGGTACCTGATAAAGGTGGCCTGCAGCACTGAGGTGACATCCTTCATTCTGCATCTGCGGTCCAAGGTGGACTGGGAGAGGTCGGGGTAGATTTGAATTTTAACACCGTCTAGCTCAATATGGTTGGTATTTCTTGATGCTCTAAGGATTTCTTCCTTAACCAGGAAATCCTTCATGCAGAGTATCACATCCCTGGGAGGTTTGTCTGCTGGAGGCTTTGGGCGCAAAGCTCTGTGCAGCCTATCACAGGTGAATTCCTTGGAGGGGGCATCTGAGAGAAGGGATCGAAACAGCTTGACAGTGGCAGAGGCAAGGTCAGTGACAGACTCAGGGATACCTCTCAGTCGCAGGTTGTTTCTGCGATTTCTGTTTTGAGGTCCTAGACTTGGGGCTGCAGGAATGAATAGCGCTCTGTCAGGGACTCAAAATCCTTGTGGAGATCTGTGTGCTAAAGATAGCTCATCATGTTTTGTCTCTAACAGATCTGTGCGGGAGCCTAGAGTAGCAATTTCTTGTGTCAGTGTATTCTCTGTCTTGTTCAGCTCAGATTGGAATTTGTCTGCCAGCTTGTCATACATGATTGACAGACTTGCATCCATGTCCGCCTTAGTGAGCTGGAGAGGGTACTCACAGTTCTCCGTGTGATGGCTGGAGGCTGAAGGAGAGGCTGCAGGAGAAGGATCTGGTTGCGTTGAGCCACGCTGCCACTGGGCGCCATCTTTGGTCATCTTGGCCTGTTCTGAGGTCCGCAGTAGGTAGGAGGTTAGGGACCCTTGTGACTTGTTTTTCTTGCTTTTTTTGCCGGACGACATGCACCTTGTAGTCCCACAGGGGTGCGGGAGAGAACAGGTGAGAAACAGTGGTGGTAAAGCCCTGTGGGAATCGTTGCGGTGTCACCGTCTGACGGAGCTCTCACAGAATGCGACTTGCTCTCATCGCGCCGCGCATGTACCCCCTTGGCGAACAATTTAACATCGACATTCAGAAGGGAAATGGGTCGATAATTGGCTACATCAGTGGGATCTTTGTTTTCCTTAGGGATTACTGAGATATAAGCCTCTAATAGGCTACCCGAAGGACATGGTGAGTGAGAGAGGGTGTTGAAGGCCTTAAGAAATTCCAGCGCCAAGAGATCAGCAAAACTTTTATAATATTGTGCTGAGAAGCCATCTGGCCCCAGGCTTTTGCCAGACTTCGTAGCATTCAAGGCCTCCCCCCACTCCTCCAATGACAGTGACGCTTCCAGGTTTTACCAGTCATTAGTAGATGACGGGGGCTGTACTTGGCCAGAAATTTCCTCATGAGCTCAAAGCGCGCATCCGCCGAAAATCCCACACAGTAACAAGAGTGGGGAGGGAGGAATCTGGTAATGGTGCTGAGTACGGGAGCACCGTAAGATGCCAGGTCTCCAGCTCCACGAGTCCTCGCTGATGTAGCGGCTGTTGTTTCAGCAGCCTGTCTGGCCAATCGATACTGACCCACCAGGATACTGGACCCTCCACCAGGACTGAGGTGAGAAGCTTCTCGTTTGCGTATGCGGCAGGGAGACGTGCGACTGGCCAAGGTGGGTGTCAGGAGACTAGTAGACCAGACTGTGTGGACTGCACAGAGATAACCCAAACGCATGTAAATGAATAAATAATATTTATTAAAAATAAGTGATAACTCAGAAAATACAAACAGTGCAAAACCAACACAACAAACCCACAGCAAACAATAGTATATACAGCAAGGGGCAATACCGGAATCACAGATGTCAGCCAGGCCAGGGTCATACACAGCAGGTAAGCAGGAACAAGGGATAAACCAGAAGCATAAACGTTAGCCAAGCCAGGGTCATACACAGGAGGTCAGCAGATGGGTAAGGACGGGAAACCAGCAGGAAGGGGAGAGGATGGATGGTAAAGCTGCAGGGTAGGGATCCAAGGGAATCAGGAGGGACAAGAACAAGATGGGCCTGGGATAGGGATCGGATCGGATCAGAGCAGAGCGGGACAGAGCAGGTTCACAAACAGGATACAGGCGTCAAGGCACAGGGAGAAAGATACCAAGGCGAGCATGTGAGGGCTTGCCGGGTATTTATAGGGCTGCCTATAATTGGCTTCAAGTCACACCTGAGCGCAGGGAGTGTTGTCTGCTCCATACTGCCAGGATCCATCCGCTGGTGGACATCAGTACTGCGGCCAAAAGATGAAGTGACACCAGCAGGGAAATATTCTCCTGACAGTTCAACACTGCCAGGAGACACCTGCTGGTGGACCCCAGTACTGCATGCCAAACGATATATCTTACCAGCGGATGGACCCTTTCCTGACAGTACCCCTCCCTAAAGGAGCGGCCTCCGGACGCTCCAACTGGTCTTAATTGTCCATGGTCTATGGCATCAGGCAGAATGGTGGAAGAAGGCATTTCAGGCTGGTCATCAGGCACATCCGGGCAGACGGCTGGCATGTCAGAGTCATTGAGCTGGGCAGCGGACAGGAACAACTTGAGCTGGGCAGCAGACAGGAACAACTTGAGCTGGGCAGCAGACAGGAACAACTTGAGCTGGGCAGCAGACAGGAACAACTCGAGCTGGGCAGCAGACAGGAACAACTCGAGCTGGGCAGCAGACAGGAACAACTCGAGCTGGGCAGCAGACAGGAACAACTCGAGCTGGGCAGCAGACAGGAACAACTCGAGCTGGGCAGCAGACAGGAACAACTCGAGCTGGACAGCAGACAGGAACAAGCCGAGCTGGACAGCAGACAGGGACCAGCCGAGCTGGGCAGCAGGCTCCGGGTCATCGAGCTGGGCAGCAGGCTCCGGGTCATCGAGCTGGGCAGCAGGCTCCGGGTCATCGAGCTGGGCAGCAGGCTCCGGGTCATCGAGCTGGGCAGCAGGCTTCGGGTCATCGAGCTGGGCAGCAGGCTCCGGGTCATCGAACTGGGCAGCAGGCTCCGGGTCATCGAGCTGGGCAGCAGGCTCCGGGTCATCGAACTGGGCAACAGGCTCCGGGTCATCGAGCTGGGTAGCAGGCTCCGGGTCATCGAGCTGGGCAGCAGGCTCTGGAACATTGGGCCGAACAGCGAGCACCGTAAGGGCAAGCCAGATTACAGGCACCGGCTCAGCAAGCTGGGTAACGGACCCCGGCCCAGCGGGCTGGGTAACAGGCCCCGACTCAGCGAGCTGGACACCGGGCACTGGTTCGGCAAGCCGGATAACGGATACTGGCTTGACAGGTAAAGTGACGGACTTCGGTTTAGCAGACTGGGTAACGGGCACCAGTTCAGCAGACCGGGTAACGGGCACTGATTCAACAGACTGGGTAACGGGCACCGATTCAGCAGGCTGAGACACGGGCACCGAAACTCCAGGCTGAAACATGGGCACCGAAACTTCAGGCTGAGACACGGGCACCGAAACCTCAGGCTGGGGTACCAACATCACGACATCAGGCTGGAAGACAGGTACCAGGATATCAGGCTGGAGGATGGACACATCAAACCGGGAAGCAGGCTCATCAGGCTGAACAGTAGGTACTGGCACAACAGGCTGAACAGGTACATCGGACTGGTCAACAGTCGCTGGAGCGTCAGACTGGAACATGGACACTGGGATTCCGGGCTGGAAGGCAAGCTTCAAGACATCCGGCTGGAAGGCAGGCATATCAGACTGGATAGCAGGTGCATTAGACTGGAGAGCGGGTGCATCAGACTGGAAGGTGGGCACATCAGACTGGAAGGTGTGCACACCAGACTGGAAGGCAGGGACATCAAGCTGGAAGGCAGGGACATCAAGCTGGAAGGCAGGGACATCAAGCTGGAAGGCAGGCATCGGAACATCAGGTAGAAATGCAGAAACCAAGACATCAGGCTGAAAAGCAAGCTTCGGAACATCAGGCTGGGAGGCAGGCATGAAGACATCAGACTGGGGAGCGGGCACTGGAACTTTAGACTGGGCAGCAGACACAGGCGCTGGCACATCGGGCAGAACAGCAGGTGCTGGCATACCAGGCTGAACAATAGGTACATCGGACTGGACAGTAGTCACTGAAGCGTCAGACTGGAACATGGGCACTGAGATGTCAGGCTGAGCAGCAGGCACTGGGACCTCCAACTGAACAGCGGGCACAGGCATTGGCACAGGTTGAGTAGAAGACACTGGCGCATCAGGCTCGGTAGCAGGCACTGGACTGTCAGGCTGGGTAGCAGGCAGAGGTTTGACAGAATCAGGTGGGTTAGTTGGTGTAGAAGCAAGTTGGGTTACTGGCAGGATCGTGTGGGTAGGAAAGAATTTTTGTTTCTTTTTTGGTTTAGCCCGTGCAGTTTTGTATGTAGGTGCAGGGCTGAAAGAAAAGAAAGTAGCTGGATCGAAGGAAGACCAAGGAACTGTAGTTAGAGAGGGGTTTTGTGGGACTGTTACAGGTGGAGGAGAAGAAACAGGTGGATTGAAGGCGGGATAGGTGCTACACTTGGAGACTGGGTAGTAGTAATTGGTAGGGAGCTGATTAAACTGGGTTGTAGCTGAGGTTGCCATAGGTGACGGGGAGATAGATCTTTTGGAAGGCAGATGATTAATGGCAGGGCTGGAATATTGTGGCTTAGCTAAGGACAGGAGATCTGACCACGCCTGCAGCACAGGTTGAACAAACGCTGATTCACACGCAGCCTGACTAACCAGAGATTGTACTGAATAAATGCAATCGGATAACACCTGCTGGGAACAAGCGGAATAATGTTCATCAAAGAAAGCCGGATCATCCTCTAACAACCATACCAGGGATTCAACCTGGTCACAACTGAAAGGAGGGGAGAAATCGTCACTACCTTCGGGAATGCATGACAAGGCTGACTTTGTACATAATTGGATCAAAGGCTGAACATCCTCAAATAACGCATGACCCTGATCTACTAGTAAATGGGCTGTTTGGATCGTTTCCAGCAGTTGGTCACGGGTCCAACCTTTAAGAGTCTGACGGCAATATTCATTATCCTCTGCTGCCAGCAGAGAATAATAAACAATTTCATCAAAGTTCATTTTTTGCGCGCCCACCGTAACAGGACGGCTTCTCAGTGCAGCCACGTCTGGTCAGGGATGGCCTTGGTATACTGTCAGGAGACTAGTAGACCAGACTGTGTGGACTGCACAGAGATAACCCAAACGCATGTAAATGAATAAATAATATTTATTAAAAATAAGTGATAACTCAGAAAATACAAACAGTGCAAAACCAACACAACAAACCCACAGCAAACAATAGTATATACAGCAAGGGGCAATACCGGAATCACAGATGTCAGCCAGGCCAGGGTCATACACAGCAGGTAAGCAGGAACAAGGGATAAACCAGTAGCATAAACGTTAGCCAAGCCAGGGTCATACACAGGAGGTCAGCAGATGGGTAAGGACGGGAAACCAGCAGGAAGGGGAGAGGATGGATGGTAAAGCTGCAGGGTAGGGATCCAAGGGAATCAGGAGGGACAAGAACAAGATGGGCCTGGGATAGGGATCGGATCGGATCAGAGCAGAGCGGGACAGAGCAGGTTCACAAACAGGATACAGGCGTCAAGGCACATGGAGAAAGATACCAAGGCGAGCATGTGAGGGCTTGCCGGGTATTTATAGGGCTGCCTATAATTGGCTTCAAGTCACACCTGAGCGCAGGGAGTGTTGTCTGCTCCATACTGCCAGGATCCATCCGCTGGTGGACATCAGTACTGCGGCCAAAAGATGAAGTGACACCAGCAGGGAAATATTCTCCTGACAGTTCAACACTGCCAGGAGACACCTGCTGGTGGACCCCAGTACTGCATGCCAAACGATATATCTTACCAGCGGATGGACCCTTTCCTGACAGTGGGGAACTGGAGTTCTAGAGGTGGATCCCAGGTGGCAGTGTGAGGATCGCCGGAGTGGCTCCATCTTCCCCCACTTTCCTGGAGAAACCGGAGCAATCACCGTCTCAGCCAGGAGAAGCGGAGGGTGAGGTGGGTTGAGTGGAGTGGGAGACGGACTGGTGAGACACTGAGAGTGTGAGAAGCTCTCTGCTGCTCCTGCTTTCCCACACTCAACCCCCTCTCCGTACCGCTTAAGAAGCCATCCATAGCAGTGCCATCCGGGATCGCAGCCTGGGGAGGAAAGGAAAGAAAGGAGAAGGGAGAAGAGAGAAGGAGAGAAGGGGGAAGGAAAGAGAGGAAAAGAGGAAAGGAAAGAGGAAGAGGAAAAAAAAAGCAATCTACCCTAAAAGGAGGAAAACCCCCTGGATACACTTGGGAGATTATCTAAGGAAGAGAATAAAAAAAGAAAACCTGTGTTGGAAGAAGAGATTGATTTCAGCCCCCCCCCCCCCTCCAGATAAGTAACCTGCCTTGATTATATTGATTAGGTTCTTTCCTTTAAGATAAATATGTATGGAATAAGTGAGCATCGGAAGAGATGAAGGGTGATATGGGGGTCTTCCCCTTTTTGATTGCTGTCCTGAAGCATTCACCTAAATAAGAAATGGTTTACCATCTGTGCCCAGATAATTAACAAGCTATAAATAAAAATTAAACATATATTTATCTGCCTGAAAGAAATAGATAAGAAAAAAATACACTGTAGATTTCCGGTACCTGATTATTGTTCTGGTGGTGACAAGTTCTAGGAAGATTGCCAATAGTGTAACAAATAAATAAACAAAGGTTGCTACTCAGGAATAAGAACCAAACTGAACTGTTGATTGATATTTTTGGCTGATACACCCAATAGCATTGCACAACAGCATTTAAATGGGACTGGTTTTGGTGCATGAAACAGGCAGGGATAATATCTAAGGAGAGTAGGATTAAAGAGAAAGAGAAATCTGCGTTGGAAAAGAGACTGATTTCAGCCCCCCTCTTAAGATAAGTAACCTGCCTTAATTGTTTGACAGGTTTTTATTTTACAGGATAGATATCTGTGGAATAGTGAGAAGTGGATGAGGTGAAGGGTGACATTGATATCCTCCCCTCCCTGAAAGCTGCCCTGGAGCCCACATTTAAATTGGAAACGGATTACCATCTGTCCCCAGATAAGTAATACAGCTATATTTAGCAATTAAATGTATATACATCTGCCTGAAAGAAAAAGAGAAGAAAAAGAGACACTGTTGACTTCTGGTATTTGACTATTGCTGTGGTGTGATAAGTTTTAAGAAGACAGCCTACAGGGAAAAAATTAAACAAATAATAGCTGCTATTTAGGGAAAGAACTGTATCAAAATTCTGATTGTTATTCCATAATTGACATACCCAATAGCATTTTATAACAGTATTTAAATGGGATTGGCTTAGGTGAGTAAAACAGGTAAGGGGATCTGTGCAAAGCTTAGACTCGGGGGGGGGGGGGGGGTTTTCCTCTTCCCCTATGAGGGGCAAAAGTGGTGGGGTGGAGGGGTGGCGGCAAAATCCCCACGCCCCAGTATAAGTTCCACTTCTGGTCCGATGCATAGATTTATAACTCAAGGAGGAGAGGAAGAAGGGGCAGCTATAGCAGTGGAAAAACAACAAAGTTTTAAAGGAAGACAGTTGGAAACTAAAGAAAAAAGACAAAAAAGTCAGGCTAAAACAACTATGGATAACAGCACAATTCTAGATATAAGATCAGAGCAAGAAATTGAAATGAAAATTCCCCCTGGAACAACAGGTGATCAGAAAACGACCCAGTTACCAACAATGACAGACATGGAAAGAATGTTTGCGGCGCTGGAAAATTCACTAAAATCAGAAATGACAAAACTCCATAAAGACATGGGGCACATGCTCGCCAGAGTAGAGGAGGTGGGAAAAAAAGCGGACATGCATTCAAGAAGAATAAAAGAGTTAAAAGGAGAGATCAAAATCTTAAAGCAAGAACAACAGGAACAGGCGTATAGATTTGAGGACCAAGAAAACAAGGAAAGGAGAAAAAACCTAAGAATTTGTGGACTCCCAGAATCGCCTCAAACAGAAACAGAAAATCTAAAAGATATAATTGGGTGAGTGTTAAATCTAACAAGTACTAGCAAAGCAAAGATTGAATTAAAGATCGAAGGAGCTCGTATAACAAGAAAGCCAGTGGGCCTGCCGAGTGAGTCCCCGAGAGACATTATAGTTCGTTTTGAGAGCTTAGAAGGTAAGAGTCAATTCTGGAAAAACTTAAAGGGGAAACCACCAATTGTATTTGAGGGAAAGGAAATTAAGATCTTCCAAGATGTCTCCCAAGATACTCTGAGAAGAAGGAGGACACTAAAACCATTACTAAAAACTTTACAGGAAAATGGACTTCAATATAATTGGGGCTTTCCAGCATGCTTAATGGTTAAAAGAAATGGAAGAACTACGAAACTTAGATTCCCGGAAGAAATCCCAGATATTTGTAAAACTTTGGAAATTCCCCTGTCAAAAAATCCGGAAGAAACAGTTAGAAGAGTAGACAGACAGCTAGGGGATGAAGCACATTGGCAGCTGGCATCCAGGAAATAGAATAGAGGAGAAAGAGGGAGGGGGTGGGGGGTGGGGGGTATCATTTGGTAAGGTAAAATAAGAGAAGAAAAGGAGAGGGAGGCATTGGTCAGGGGCGTGGGGAGGGGACCTGGAGGTAGTGACGTTCTCTGTAGCTACCAATCTAGTCGTACAGGAGAGGGTAATTCGAGGCGCCAAGCAGATTTCCACCTTAGGTAAAGGAGTAGGAACAAGAAACTTTTAAAATCATTTGGTACCTACTCATGACTTATTGGTCAAATGTCCAACGGTTTGGGTGTTTGAGATGTAGATGGAGGAAATAAATAAGGTTAAAATTCTGACATACAATGTCCGAGGATTAAATTCACCTCAAAAAAGATGAGTAATCTTACGGGAATGTGAATGACTTAAGGCCGGAATAATTTTTCTGCAAGAGACGTATATTACACAAGACTCAAAAGTTAAAATATATTCAAAAAATATTCCAACATGGTGTTATGGGGATTCACCAATTAAAAGATCAAAAGGAGTCGCAATTGGCTTCGGGAAAAATACTGGTTTTACTACTGAAAAGGTAAAAGCTGACCCAGAAGGGCATTTTCTCTTCCTTGTAGGGACAATACAGGATACGAGGTATACATTAGCAAATATTTATTTCGCTAACAAAAGCCCAAAAAAATATCTTGTGGAGAAGTTGTCAGATTTGCTTGATTTTAAGCAGGGTAAATTAATAGAAGCGGGTGACTTTAATTTTATTTTGGATCATAATCTTGATTCTACGTCTACTAAAGCAGAGACAGAGAAAAAAAACAATTAAGGATGATTAAAAAGAAATTACATGAATTGCAATTAGTAGATGTTTGGAGAATACAGCACCCAGGTATAAAGGATTATACATATTTCTCAACAGTTCATGGAATATATACTAGATTGGACTATATAATGGTGGAACATAGACTACTGGAGGAGGTAATTGAGAAAGCAATTGAAACATTAACATTCTCCGAGCATTCCCCAGTTTCTATGAGGATAAACCTCCACAGAGAGCCTATGGGAAGAGGTACATGGAGAATAAATGAAGAATTACTAGAAGACGACAATATAGTAAAAATTATAATTGATGAGATTGCTAAGTATTTTCAGGAAAATGATACCCCTGACCTGTCAAGAGCAACCCTATGGGAGGTGCACAAATCCGTTATCAGAGGAAAATTAATATCTATAGGAGCGGGTAAGAAGAAGGAAAGAAAAAAATATGCTGAAACTGTTAAACTAAATCTACAACTTGGAAAAAGGACATAAAAAGCAACTGAATAAGGAAACATATTGGTCCCTGATCCTAAAAAGAGAACAATTAAAAGACTGGATGGAAAAGGAAGACAGAAAGGAAATCAATAAGGTAGCAATTGAGAGATTTAAGTTGGGCAATAAAGTAGGAAAATATCTCACGAATATCCTAAGGAAAAAGAAGACCTTGAATTATATAGAGAAGATAAAAAACAAAAAAGGAGAAATGAATAAAACTACGGAAATAGCACGAGCCTTTGCATAATACTATAGCTCTCTTTATGCAATAAAAAAGCAATAAACAAATCAACAAGCAGAAAGAAGAAGGAAGCAGACCCAAATCTACTTAGAAAAGGCCAACTTACCAAATATTAACCCTGAAATATTGATCAACTATAGACACTCACATGAGTAAAGACAAATAGGCTGCGCACCCCACATGATGCATAGGAATTATACGAAAACCCCCCTAATGGGGCTTTAAAGCAGCCAGTGAACGCAACATTTTTGACTACCTATACTGCGTTCACTGGCTGCTTTAAAGCCCCGTTAGGGTTTTTTTTTGTATAATTCCTATAACCCTTAGATATTAAAGGACCTAGAAAAGGAGATAACACAGGACGAGATCAAGATGGCACTAAAAGAAACCTCTACCAGTAAAAGTCCCGGGCCAGATGGGTTCACGATTAAATATTATAAAATGTTTCAAGATCAATTGATCCCTAGGCTAGGCGAATACTTGAATTAAATAGGAGAAGAAGAAGATATCAGAAAAGAGTCACTCCTGGCACATATTACTATAATACCCAAAGAAGGAAAAGATAAAATGAATTGCTCAAGCTACACGCTTTATTGAATATGGATACGAAGCTATACGCTAAAATATTAGCCACTAGAATAAAAAGACTGATGCCGTTATGGGTAGACCCGGACCAGACTGGTTTTGTCCCTGGGAGAGAAGGAAGGGATAACAGTATAAGAACAATCTTGATGTTGCGTAGGAAGAATATCAGTGTCTACCCAGATCTACTCCTGATTTATGATGGCCACGTTACAACATTTAGGACTGGGTCCTAAAATAATGAAGTGGATCAATAATCTATACAACAGGCCTATGGCAAGAGTAAGGGTGAATGGTAAAATGTCGCCAGCATTTGAAATGTTTAATGGAACGTGGCAAGGTTGTCCACTCTCTCCTCTCCTATATGTATTGTCACTGGAGCCATTGTTGGTGACTCTGTGAAATAACCAGAAAATAGAGGGGGTGAAAGTGGAGGGAAAAGAACATAAAGTCATGGCCTATGCCGATGATATCCTAATATATGTGACTAAACCCAGAGCGACTCTGTTAAACATCTTGACAGAAATAGATAAATATGGTTAACTCTCAAACTTTAAAATAAACCCCATAAAAACAAAAATACTAAACCTCGGACTAGGGAAAAAAGAGGTCCTGGCCCTTCATAAGGAATTCCCATTTACGTGGGTGAAAGGGGAACTACCCTACCTGGGAATCAAACTAACACCATCACTTGAGAAAATTTACCCTGCAAACTATATCCCATTATTAAACGAGGTTGAAGTAGAACTCAAGAAGATAAATACACAATCAATATCTTGGATTGGAAGAGTTAATACGCTTAAAATTATAATATTACCAAAAATATTATATAAATTCCAAATGTTACCAATAGGGATCCCACAGAGCTTCTTCAAAATTATACAAAAAATATTGATAAAATATATTTGGCAAAATAAAAAACCGAGAATAAAATTTGCACTAATTTCCAGAAAAAGAACAGCACGGGGGTTTGTCAGCACCTGATATTTTTAGGTACTACAAAGCAGTAATCCTAGCATGTATGATTGAGTGGACAAAAGAAAATAAAGAAAAAAAATGGATCGAGTTAGAAAACACTTTAAGTAAAACCACGCTTCACAAAAACATCTGGATCTCAAACAAATATAGAACACTAGATTAGGATTCTCACAATTTGACTAAAAATGTATTCAGAATTTGGGACGCACTACACCGGAAACAAAAGTGGGCACATAACTAACCGCTAACCTCCCTTACGGGAACAAATTTTTTCACACCGGGTGAAGATATATTTTGTAGACTTGGAATAAAGAATCCACAAATTAAAGATATAATTAGAAGGGGGAAGATGAAATCTGCACAAGAATTGGAGATCAAATTTGGTGGGAAACTATGTGAATGGGAACTCTTGCAATTAAATTACTTAGTTAATGCATCACCACACCCGTTTAGAGACGAAGAAAGATTAAACCAGATAGAAAAGCTCTGTATAACACCAATGGTATTAAAAGGAGGCATTTTGAAAGTCCATGAAATCTTGGTGGATCTTGAAAGAAAAGCACGGCCCTCCATTATAGAACAGTGGGAAAAAGAATTGGAAATAAATTTGGAAGAGCAACAAGTCGAGAAGATGATTGCAGGAGGATACATTCAAGCGTGGGACATGAATACCATTGAGATGAACTACAAATTCCTGGTCAGGTGGTATATGACCCCGGAAAGACTCCATAAAATGAATCAAGATGCATCACCACTATGCTGGAGAAGTTGTGGACAAAAAGCCACAATGTCACATATTTGGTGGGACAGCCCGAAAATTAGTACATTCTGGCAAGAAGTAATCAATTGTGTAAAAGAAATAACGGGCGAGGAGTTAGAAAATAACAGATTGATTTGTTTGTTCCACGACGCCAGCACTCTTAAAAAGCAATACATGGAAAAAGTAACGTCAAAATTAATAAATGCTGCAAAGGGATTGATCCCAAAAAATTGGTTAAAAAGTGAAGGACCTGACTTAAGGGACTGGTTCAGACAAGTAGATTATTACTGCAAAATGGAATTACTAAGCTGTAAGGCTAAAGGGCGAATAGATAGATTTAAAACTATCTGGAGTGGGTGGGAAAAATATACAACCTCGGACAGCTACTGGCAGAAGATGTTGGAAGGAATAGGGCCTTAAGATGAGATAACAGTTGGAAAAGGAAGGAATAATTTAATGGTCGGGGGGGTGGGCGGAAATTTGAGAAAAAATTTTGTTTTTCTTTTTTGCTTCTTAAGATACCACAATGATGTGAATTTGAGAAGAGACATAGTTTGAACGTCAAGCTGAAATAAGTCTCTCAAAAGTGATCACTGACGTGGAAAAAAAAAAAAGCGCGCATCCGCCGATATGGGTCTATGGTCATGTGATTCAAGGTTATATAATTTACTATAAAAGAGTGGAATTGACTAGCAATGTCCTCATTTCTGGAGTGGGTTACTCCACCTGTGTCCACTACATGGTAAACAGTGGATGTGAGAGTACACCTTTGTGTAAACCTCGCCAATAACCTTCTGGGTTTATTGCCCTGTTTGTAAAATAGTTTCTGAGAAAGTACCTGCCTCTTCCGTGCCCGTTTAAACAGTTCCTCTAGTAGAGTCGCCCATGTATTGGCTAATTCCTTGGCTACCCTTACTGTTAGTGAGCATTTATATTGTGCTTCCAGTAAAGCTATTTTGTTAGACAGGTCTCGAATCGTGATTTGGTGTGCTTTTTTTTTCTGGCTGCGATGGCTAACAGATGCCCCCGTACGACGCATTTGTGCACTTCCCATTGGGTCATGGGGGATACGTCTGGGGTGTCATTATGTTGGAAGTAATCTTTAATGGTCTGTGTGACTTCAGCCAGATCTCCAGGGTCAGTGAGAAGGGAAGCATCCAGTCTCCAGGTCCTGGTAGTCATTTCCCATTGTGTAAACTGCAAGGTCAGAGTGATCGGGTGGTGGTCGGAGATAAACATACTCTCTATGGTCACGTCCTGCAGGAAGGTCAAGTCTGTCTGGTGGATAAATAGATAGTCTAGCCTAGAGTAGCGGTTTTGTGGAGGCGAGAAAAATGTGTAGTCTTTCCCCTGGGGCTGCAACATTCGCCAGGTGTCATGAAGTGCAAGGGAGGCTAATGCGAGCTTGGTCTGGTGTAAAGCAGAAAATGGGAGTGAAATCACTCAGGGCTTACCAGTAACCCAAGAGAGGCTTAACACTTGAACAAGCGAGCTACCCCCTAGGTGGGGATCGCAATAGAAGTACCAGAGGTAATACCAGTCCAGCTGAGTTACCTAATAAGGGAAGAGGTGGAAAACAAAAGTGACATAAGACTATTCCGGCTGATTTTAAAGGGGATACCTGCCTCCTTGAGGTGGGGAAGAAACCTAGCACCTAAACAAAATTATGCACACTTCCTACCATCCAGGAACCCAAGCAAGCATGCCTGAAGGTTAATGAGAGACCTCGGCTTTGCTGGGTGAAGTGATACCACACAAGCCCTCCCACAATAGGTGAGAAGGGACCACACCGGCCTGTCTCCCCTCCAGCAAACTAGGGAGCCTTGACGGGTCAGGAGTAGAACCCTATAGTAACATGTTGCCTTATAGTATAGGACCCCTTGTAGTTAAACAGAGTAAAATAAAGAGTTAACAGTTCAAACAAATAACATTTTATCATATTAACATTTTAACATTTAGACTGCCTCCATATTAGCCAACTAGAAGTTGGCTAATATGGAGGCAGTCTAAATGTCCCCAAACCCAGGACCAAAATGTGATGGATCCAGGGATCAGGGGCCCCGAAAACCCGCACACATCCAGGCTATATTACAATACCTGCAATAACTGGCATAAGGAAGGATATAGAGCCCTATACCTCCTTACTGCAAGAGAGCCTCTATAGCCCATAAGGGCCAGCGTGGACAGGGTAAGGGCCTTGTAAGGGATTTCTGGGATGTCTTTCCCCACAACCATAGTTCCGTCATGGATGTAAGGGTTAGAGTTCAACATCCTCAGGGCAGCCCGAAAAATGTTACCATGTCATATAAGGGAATAACATAATACACAATATTAAACCAGGCACAGACAGAATACCAGCTTGATGAGCTATGCTTGGCCCTTATCCTTAGTGCCTATGGAAGTGATATTCTGTAAGAGTTTCTGAGTTGTCAGCGTATGACCTGTATTAACAGACTGGCGAGTCCAGGTCCCCGCTGCCCCCCCAAAAAAAAAGAAAAAAGAAAAAGGTAAAACAAGGTGGGGAGACAGAGGAAGGGGGTGAATGGCAATGAGGTGACACCAAGAGCAGAGTTTCCATTACTGCCGTCACTGACGGAAATAAGCTAGGTAGATGGCAGGGGATCACCAATCTTGTCATGCAGTAGCTACCCACATTTAGCAAAAAGAGTCAGTGTGGTGGGGGGACGCATCTTCCCAAAGCTCAGCTGCCACCTTGTGTGGAAGAATTATCTTAGTGTTTGGACCAAAGCCAGCAATGGTACAGGAATGGTAAAGGTTCCTTCGAGGTGATCGCATACCTCTGCTCAGTACCGGTTTAAGTGTTCTTGGTAAAATCACCTGTCACAGTCTTTGGTAGTAGTACTGCATGAGCAAGTTCGTGTTAGTTCCTGGGGCATAGAAGGGAGATCACTTCTGTCAGTAGCATCATGATGTAATGGACAACACAGTGATTGGGAAGAGACCGGGTGGCTGCATCCTTTATATTCTTGGAGGTCCAAAGGTGAAGCAAAACACTCACACCTGCATAAACCAAGTTCTTCTTGAAAATTCCAGCTAATTAATTCGTACTGATCAAGTAGAAAATGTAAAAAATATACTGCACTGTCTCTTTAAATAGTAAACAGCAGCCAGCACAGCGAAAGAACAATTGCAAACAACGAAAATAAATAAATAAAAGTGCAGCACTAATATGCCATTTCAGAGTGAACTAAATTTAAATAGTGATTATGTGATAATCAATATATATGAAAAAAACTTAGATAATAAAAACAATATATGTGATAGAACCCCTGAAGAGACATAATAATTAGTACATAAATCAACAATACAAATATATTGTGTACAAAAAAGTGAATGAGATATCCCATAGGGATGAGCCCGATGTTCAACTCGAGCGTAAGTTCGAGTCGAACATCAGGTGTTCACCTGTTCGCCGAATAGCGAACAATTTGGGGTGTTCACGGCCAATTCGAAAGCCACGGAACACCCTTTAAAAGTCTATGGGAGAAATCAAAAGTGCTAATTTTAAAGGCTTATATGCATGGTATTGTCATTAAAAGTGTTTGGGAACCTGGGTTCTGCCCCAGGGGACATGTATCAATGCAACAAAAAGTTTTAAAAATGGATGTTTTTTCGGGAGCAGTGATTTTAATAATGCTTAAAGTGAAACAATAAAAGTGAAATATTCCTTTAAATTTCATACTTGGAGGGCGTCTATAGTATGCCTGTAAAGTGGTGCATGTTTCCCATGTTTACAACAGTCCCTGCACAAAATGACATTTCTAAAGAAAAAAAAGTCATTTAAAAGTACTCGTGGCTATAATGAATTGTCGGTCCCGGCAATACACATAAAAGTCATTGAAAAAAACAGCATGGGATTCCTCCACAGTCCATTACCAGGCCCTTTGGGTCTGGTATGAATATTAAGGGGAACCCCGAACCAAAATTTTAAAAGAAATTGTATGGGGGCCCCCCAAAAATCCATACCAGACCCTTATCCGAGCACGCAACTTGGCAGGCCGCAGGAAAAGAGGGGGGGACAAGAGAGCGCCCCCCTCTTGAACCGTACCAGGTCACATGGTGTACCGTACCAGGTCGCCGGGTGACCCCACCCCCCTCTGATGTACGGGGACATCCCTATGGCTTCCCCATAGCATCAGAGGGGGACGGGGCCTATATTACTACCCCATTACCATATCACATGGGGAGGCCGGAATCTGGGGGTCCCCTTGTTAAAGGGGGCTTCCAGATTCCAATAAGCCCCCACCCGCAGACCCCCACAACCACCAGGCAAGGGTTGTGGGGATGAGGCCCTTGTCCCCATCAACATGGGGACACGGTGCTTTGGCTACGTCCTTCTCTTTTCCTGCGGCCTGCCAAGTTGCGTACTCAGATAAGAGTCTGGTATGGAATTTGGGTGGACCCCCATGCAATTTTTTTTTTAAATTTTGGTTTGGGGTTCCCCTTAATATTCATACCAGACCCAAAGGGCCTGGTAATGGACTGTGGGGGAATCCCATGCTGTTTTTTTCAATGACTTTTATGTGTATTGCCGGGACCGACAATTCATTATAGCCGTGAGTACTTTTGAATGACTTTTTTTCCTTTAGAAATGTCATTTTGTGCAGGGAACCAAAATTTAAAAAAAAAATGATGTGGGGGTCCCCCTAAATTCCATACCAGGCCCTTCAGGTCTGGTATGGATATTAAGGGGAACCCCGCACCAAAATTAAAAAAAAAAAGTGTGGGGCCCCCCTTAAAATCTATACCAGACCCTTATCTGAGCACGCAACCTGGAGTCCACAGGAAAAGAGGGGGGATGAGAGAGCGCCCCCCTCCTGAATCGTACCAGGCCACATGCCCTCAACATTGGGAGGGTGCTTTGGGGTAGCCCCCCAAAAAACCTTGTCCCCATGTTGATGGGGACAAGGGCCTCATCCCCACAACCCTTGCCCGGTGGTTGTGGGGGTCTGCGGGGGGCTTATCAGAATCTGGAAGCCCCCTTTAACAAGGGGACCCCAGATCCCGGCCCTCCCCCCTGTGTGAAATGGTAAGGGGGTACAAAAGTACCCCTACCATTTCACAAAAAAAAAGTGTCAAAAATGTTAAAAATAACAAGAGAGTTTTTGACAATTCCTTTATTTAAATGCTTCTTCTATCTTCTATCTTCTTTCTTCTATCTTCTATCTTCCTTCGGTTTCTTCCTCCATCTTCTTCTTCTGCTTCTTCTGGTTCTTCCTCCGGTGTTCTCATCTGGCATCTCCTCCGCGGCGTCTCCTATTTTCTTCATCTTCTTCTCCGGGCTGCTCCGCATCCATGATGGCATAGAGGGAGGCTCTCGCTGTGTGATGCTTCTCCTCTTCTGACGGTTCTTAAATAATGGAGGGCGGGGCCACTTTTTTTGTCAAAAACTGTCTCTTGTCATTTTTAACATTTTTGACAGTTTTTTTTGTGAAATGGTAGGGGTACGCTTGTACCCCTTTACCATTTCACACAGGGGGGAGGGCCGGGATCTGGGGGTCCCCGAACACCCACAACCACCGGGCAAGGGTTGTGGGGATGAGGCCCTTGTCCCCATCAACATGGGGACAAGGTGTTTTGGGGGGCTACCCCAAAGCACCCTCCCAATGTTGAGGGCATGTGGCCTGGTATGGTTCAGGAGGGGGGCCGCTCTCTCGTCCCTCCTCTTTTCCTGCGGCCTGCCAGGTTGCGTGCTTGGATAAGGGTCTGGTATGGATTTTTGGGGGGACCCCACGCCAATTTTTTCTTTAATTTTGGCGCGGGGTTCCCCTTAAAATCCATACCAGACCTGAAGTGTCTGGTATAGATTTTGAGGGGGACCCCACGCCATTTTTTTTTTTTTTTAATTTTGGCTGGGGTTCCCCTTAATATCCATACCAGACCTGAAGAGCCTGGTATGGAATTTAGGGGGACCCCCACGTCATTTTTTAAAAAAATTTTTGCCTGTTTGCAAGTTCTGGTGCGAACCGAACAGGGGGATGTTCAGCTCATCCCTACTCTCCAGATTAGTAAGCCACAGAATGGTTAAACGAGGAGCAGGATGAATATACTTTCCCATGTGGTATGGTTAAGAAGGAAAAAAATAGAGGGCCACATAGTTTAATTCCATTAAGAAAAAGGAGTATTTTATTAAATAAAAGGAACACTCACATTTGTGAAGATAAAAAGCGATTTAGTAAAATTGATGTAATGGCATCAACAGAGCCCGTCCCAAAGCGTTTTGTCTAATGGGACATCAGGATGGACTCTGCTGATGCCATCTCGCCATTGCGTTTTTATACAAAAAAATGCAATCAGTCTGTATACCTAATAAAATCAAAGTATGTTTGCAATTATACAGAACATTTTCCCTTAAATAAGGGAAAATTCCTTCATAATTCTAAGCTGTAATTGCAAAATTATAGAATTAGCGTCCATGTTAACTGTAAAATGGGTAATGAAATGTTTGTTTTTTAAATGGTATTATCAATTTGTTAGTATTGTATGTGTATAACTGTTGTGTTCATCAGTGAAATTCTGTATAGTTTGACACATAAACACAGTTTATTAAGTTACACTACATCATAGCAAGAGCCATCAGGAAAGTATTTCCCGCTAAGCTACTCTATTACAATAATGTCAACACAAAACAGCATGCTCATGAAAGTAAGCAAACATTTGCTAACTTTTACAGTGTACATGAAGAAAAATATGTTTTGATGTGATTAGTGCTTGCTATCCATTTAAAAAAAAAACATATCTTCTCCTCCCTAATTTTACCGTATAATTTTTTAACATCATTTTTGTCTGTATCTGTGCTTTATAAAAGCAAATATATATGTTATAGAGTCTTGCGAGCTACCCAAAAAACAAAAAAATTATATATGTACTAGAAACACAGTGTGTGTGTATGAAAGATATTCAAAAGACCAGCTGCTAGCACTGATCCATCACATCTCCATATGCATGTGCACAAAAATCAATATATAATGCCCCGTACACACAGTCGGATTTTCCGATGGAAAATGTCCGATCAGAGCGTGTTGTCGGAAATTCCGACCGTGTGTGGGCTCCATCGGACATTTTCCATCGGATTTTCCGACACACAAAGTTGGAGAGCAGGAGATAAAATTTTCCGACAACAAAATCCGTTGTCGGAAATTCCAATCGTGTGTACACAAATCCGACGGACAAAGTGCCACGCATGCTCAGAATAAATAAAGAGATGAAAGCTATTGGCCACTGCCCCATTTATAGTCCCGGCGTACGTGTTTTACGTCACCGCATTCAGAACGATCGGATTTTCCGACAACTTTGTGTGACCGTGTGTATACAAGACAAGTTTGAGCCAACATCCATCGGAAAAAATCCTAGGATTTTGTTGTCGGAATGTCCGAACAAAGTCCGACCGTGTGTACGGGGCATAAGAGTGCAGCGCTGAATCATGAAATATAAACAAATATCAAAAACTATTGAATCAAACAATATATAAAGTGCATAAATAAATGTCCATGCAATAAAGTGCAAAAAAGTCCATGTTAAAACAGTGAAAATTCCACAAATGGACGTTGATAGATGAACAACTAAAAATATTGAAATCCTATGTAGAACTTCCAGATTACCAATGAATCACCTCACTTCTGCCCCCCCCCAATGGGTATAAGCTCACCTTTGGGAGTGCTACTCCCCAAACTAAGCAGGGTCAGAAAATGCCTATGAGCCACCCCAGGACTCACTGAGATATCCAACACAGCTGGCTCCTAAACTTCTCCTAAAATCTCCTCCTCAGTATGTCAACAGCAGAGTATATGCAGAGAAAAAAACTTCAATAGTGCTTGAATTGTTTAAAACACTTAGCATGTGTTTATAATTGTGAAATCTTATATATAAACCTTTCAAACAACCAATGAATCACCTCACTCGTGCCCCCCCCAATGGATATAGGCTCACCTCTGGGAGTGTGACCCCAATCAAGCAGGGTCAAAAATGCCTGTGAGTCACCCCAGGATTCAGTGAGATATCCAACTCAGCTGGCTACTAAACTTCTCCCAAAATCTCCGCCTCAGTATGTCAGCAGCAGAGCATATGCAGAGAATATGGAAATCCCCTCCCCCAGGGGAGGGGCTAGGACGGTGAAGGCACTCAGGCTCTACAGCGATTTGAGGAGCTGATGGAGATTTTGGATGTGCGGCTCTGTGTTGCATATTAAACCCATGTCCGTATTAGTGTGGTGCGCTGGAAGCACCTGCATATTGTGAGTACCTTGAACATTTTAATAAATGCATGTTAAAGTGTTTTAAAGTCTTTTTCTCTGCATATGCTCTGCTGATGAAATACTGAGGAGGAGATCTTGGGAGAAGTTTAGGAGCCAGCTGAGTTGGATATCTCACTGAGTCCTGGGGTGGTTCACAGCCGTTTTTGACCCTGCTTAGTTGGGGTTCACACTCCCAGAGGTGAGCCTATACCCATTGGGGGGGGGGGGGACACGAATGAGGTGATTCGTTAGTGATCTAGAAGTTTTACATAGGATTTCAATATTTTTTGTTGTTCATCAATCAACATCCATTTGTGGAATTTTCACTGTTTTAATATGTACTTTTTTGCACTTTATTGCATGGACATTTACTTATGCGCTTTATATGTTGTTTGATTCAATGATTTTTGATATTTGTTTATATTTCATGCTACACTCTTATATATTGCTTTATAAAAGCAGTTATAAATGCACAGTTAGCCAGATCTAAAAAAAGGACAGGACATTCTGCATAGCTCTGTTCATTATTGAAATATATGTCTGGACATTTTTTTTTCTCAATAGTTTTTATTGAAAAGTTTTTTTTTACAATACAATAATATGCAAAGTACTTTTTGAGGCATGCATAAGATATATATACAAACAAGTACAGTATGCATTTCTTGTTTTACGTTTCAAACAGATACAATCTTAGTTATAGTGCATTAGTAAGCAGAAAAAACAAAACTAAACTCAATATCCGTAGGTGTCGGAAGTTAGTGGTGATCATCCGATTGTATATAAGTATTGAGGAAGGAGGAGGTATATGCCCACCTGCGCACCCTGGTCGGTGCTACCCTGTGCCCATGTAGGTACACCTCCCCCTCCTCTGAGGTCATACATCATGGGGATGTTTTCTCATATAACTCTATTGCCCCGTACACACGGTCGGACATTGATCGGACATTCCAACAACAAAATCCTAGGATTTTTTCCGACGGATGTTGGCTCAAACTTGTTTTGCGTACACACGGTCGCACAAAGTTGTCGGAATTTCCCATCGCCAAGAACACGGTGACGTCACCCACATACGACGAGACTAGAAAAGGCCATTTCAGAACCAAGCGCGGCACCCTTTGGGCTCCTTTTTTCCTAATCTCGTGTTAGTAAAAGTTTGGTGAGAGACAATTCGCGCTTTTTCAGACTCGTGGCTTTCAGATCGTTTTCTGCGGTTCAGTTTGTGCTTGTGGGTTTGTATCTGCTCTTCAGTGCGTGCAAGCAAGCTACGCGTGACTTTCATTAGTCATTGTGTTCTTGTTCGTTCGTTGCTGTTTTTCAGGTCGCTCTTCACAGGCCTTGCTGTTCATCAGTGCGTTCTGTTACTTCGTTCTGAGCAGCCGACCGTTTTCTAGCCATGTTGCCTATACGTACTCCTCGTAGAGTTTGTGCTGTGCGGGGGCTTGGTGTTGGGGTCCTGACCTTGACACAAGTCCAGTCCATGAACAGGGTGGGGAGGAGTTCATGGACCAAAAATTGGTTTCTTCAGCGTGACCAGTTCTGTCATATGCTTTTGCTCCGTGAGATCCGTGAGAATAATCCTGATGAATTCAGGAACTTTCTCCGGATGACGGACCCCGTATTTCACCGTTTGTTGGCTTTGCTGACCCCTTATATTAGCAGGCAGGATACCTGCATGAAGCAAGCCATCACTGTGGAGCAGAGGCTCGTCGCCACCCTGCGGTACTTGGCGACGGGGAGAAGCCTGCAGGACTTGAAGTTCTCGACAGGCATCTCCCCCCAGGCTCTGGGGATCATTATCCCAGAGACCTGTTCTGCCATCATTCAGGTCCTGCAGAAGGAGTATATTAAGGTAAGATTTATCCTTTAATATCACATTTTATTGTATTTATTGTTTGATAATGTATTGTATTTCTTTCCTCATTCCCTAATTACCATGATTGGACATGCTGTGAATGTCCCCTTTGTTCTCATTCATGCCGGATTTTTATCCAATTTTTTTTGTCCTTCATACATATTTGCCTTCACTTACCTCCCCAGCATGCTCTCCTGGCCCTATATTCACCTCATGTAGTCGCTTAACAATGTATTTTATCAGCTCCATAGTAGTGCTTTACCCCAAACACCCCCTAAAATGTTTTAAAATGTGATTGGTGCTTTAAATTCAGGCAGAGTGCCAGAGGCTTTTTTGTTGGGGTGTTTTAACCCTCCCTCCCCCCAACTGCTAAGTCAGCTGATACCAATTCTCTATCTATCCTCAACCATCTATCTGCTGACTTTGCCAAACCCATACACACTATACCCATCTCTTTTGTGCACAGATGTATGGATGAATTCCTCAAAGCATGTAGTGCAAGGGCCTGCCTGTATACTTTCAAATGGTACTCTTTCAAGTTTTTGTATCCTATTATTATCTTGATAGGTAATAGCAGAATGTCCAAATGTGTTCAAATGTGTACAATGTGTATTTATATCTTTGTATTATGACACTTCTTACCTGTCCAGTGGGCTGCCAATAGTGTAACTAAGGATGGGCTGTTCAAAGTAATACCCATTATTTAGGCATTTATCTCTCAATGAAGTGGAGAGGGTTACCTGTCCAAGAACTCCCCCCCTATAATGTTAGAAATGGCCCATGAGAGGGGGTGGGGGAGGGGGAATCTGATAGGTGTACCTTATACTTTGGTGTTTAAAAACTCCCATTAATAAATGTTATCTTGATGTTGGCCAAGAAGGTTTGTGTCTAATCTGCTTTCCATGTTTTAATGTGCAAAAAGACAAATTTTATTTTTTTTTCCTCCACAGTTTCCTTCCACGCCACAGGAATGGCAGAGTGTGGCCTCCCACTTTGCCCAGCGGTGGGACTTTCCTAACTGCGGAGGGGCAATTGATGGGAAACACATCCACATTTACCCCCCACCCAACTCAGGGTCATACTATTATAATTATAAAGGGTTCAATAGTATTGTGATGTTGGCGGTGGTGTCGGCTAATTATGAGTTCCTGTATGTGGACGTGGGGAAGAATGGCCGGATGTCCGATGGTGGAGTCATCACCCAGACAGAGTTTTACAGGCTTCTCCAGAATGGCAGCTTGGACTTGCCACCTCCAGAAGACAATGTGGAAGGACTCCCATTCGTCTTCGTTGCAGATGAAGCCTTTGTGCTGGGGGACCACCTTATGCAGCCATTCCCGATGAGGACCCTCACCCCGGACCAGAGGGTTTTTAATTATCGGCTGGCCAGAGCCAGAAGAGTGATGGAGAACACATTTGGAATCATGGCCAGCCGGTTCCGCCTATTTCTTACACCCATCCATATGGCGGAGTATAAACTGAATCATATAATCCTGGCGTGCTGTGTTCTACATAACTTTTTACGGCAACATTCTGCCAACTATGCTGGCTCAGTTGGGCCTGAGGCCGGAATTATAAATGAACCAACCCTGACGGTGCTTGAAAGTGGCCGTCCTGGCTTGCCCTCCCTGAGTGCCCATGATATCCGGATAAGATACCTTGAGTTCTTTGCGGGTAGGGGGGCCATCAATATGCCAGACAATTTGTGAAACCTTGATCAAATAAAAACAAAAAATTAAGCAAATCTTTGGTGACATTTACTGCTTGTGTTTGTTTTAGCTGACCCTGACCGAAATGTGGTGAGTCCTGAAAATGGCGTGATTGCGTAACCTTATACAAAGCACTGTTGGGTGTTATTTACTAAAGGCAAATACACTTTGCAGTACAAGTGCACTTGAAAATGCACTGAAACTGCACTTGTAGTGCAAAGTGGACTTGTCGTTAGGAAATAACACCCATTGTCACAGAAAGCAGCAATTACATCACCACAAAAGTGTTGTAGCGTTGAGACAATAATCCACACTTTCTTGATTAACAATCTTTTTAATACCTGCACAATCACATGTGCATTTAGAAAAGGTTTTTAAAACAAACCAACATGTTTGTTGTATAACAATTTTTGGGGTGGCATTATCAAAAATAGAAATGTCCATTTAAGATAAAACAGGCATGTTTCAAAACAACAAGACACAAATCTTTTACTTACAAAGTTCACATTAAGTAGAACTTGAAGGCAATATCAGACATGAGTATTTAGGAACTGTGTTTGATATTGCGTTCAGATGGGGTGAAGTCACCCCAGGAAAAGCCAAATTTTGAAGATGCACACCAATTTACGAATGTCAACATGTGCTATCTGCCATCACGGGGGATCAAGGGACGTGTTTTGGGGGAGCAACCCCTTCCTCTCAGCTACTTTATTATTGAGGAAGGGGTTGCACCCCCAAAACGCGTCCATTAATCTCCCGTGATGGCAGATAGCACATGTTGACACACTGTGTGCATCCTCAAAATTTGGCTTTTCTAAAAATCGCTAAAACATTTTTAACATTGTAGCACACAAAAAAACAAAGGGCTTTGTAGGGGTTTTAAACTCTCCCCAAAACATAAATGATGTTATTATTTTTTTGAATAACATCATTGATGTTTTTCTTGAGGTTTTCCAATGCTAAATTACACCCCCTGATCTCCCCGATCAGGATCTGTGCACTTTCCGAGGTGAAATGCCCTGGATCCACAACTTCACGATCACCTAAAAAGATAGAAACCAAAAAAAACATGTATTATAAATATGCCGGCATCCATCTCTTACCTGAGCCTGTGGTAGCAGACACTCACCTGTTGTGGTGACTAGTTCCACCACGTCTTCTTCCTCCTCCTTCTCTTCTTGTGTTGGGGGTATTTCCCCTTCTTCCCAAGGTGGAGGGTCTCTGGTCTCCTCGGATGAGGGGTGTCCTCCGAGTCTTTTCTCCCTTATGTAAAACAAAAATGGTATACTTAGCACACAGATATTTGATGGCAGAACTATAAATAGGAACCATTGCTTGGAAGTGGTGTACAATTTTCTATTTTGGCAGAGTTCCAAGATGTAGAATTTTTAGTGTCCTTTGTCAAGCTTCAATACTTTACCTGTTTGGTACAAGCTTCACAGATGGAGACACCCCTATAGTATACACTGGAGCAGCTGTGTGGGCCCCCTAATGAAAAGGGTGTTCTTGTGTCCCACACTAGTGCTCCAGCGTCCAGATGTGAAAACTGCTGCTGAGTGTCCTCTCCTTACACAGAATCTAGTTTGCATTTCATTCTAGTAACAAACCCATCTACACAACCAAATTATTTTCAGACAAGTAGGTCCTAAAAAATGTAGGCAAATGCATATGGCCAAAACAATGGGGTTTTATAGGCCGAAAGAAAAATGTTTGATACGAACGAATAATGTGCCCATGAACATGAAAGTTGCCATTTTAAACTGTACAACACTTAAGAAAAGCACATGGAGCAGCACGAACGTAATAAAGAAAAAAAGAATAGGAACACAGCACAACTACTTACTTTTTTGCAGCACTCTCCGGATCTTTCTGTACTGCTCGGTCTCTCTTAATTTCAGGTCCGACCACCGCTTCCTGAGCTGATCTTTTAATCATCGTATCCAGAAATTCCGGTGCAGACTTTTGACCACTTTCGCCATGATCTTGGCCTTTCGGACATTGGGGCTGGGGTAAGGTCCATACTCCCCATCATAGTCGGCCTTCTTCAGGATGTCAACCATCTCCAACATCTCACTAAAGGACATATTTAAGGCCTTAAATCGTCTCCTTCTGGAATGGGACATTTCCGGAACCGGGCTTTCCTCCTCCTCGTTGCTATAATTAGCACGCACCTGCTGTGTCTCCACCATGTGCTCTTCCCCCACTGCGCCGAACGAAAAGGGGGGCGGGGAATAGACTAGAAAGAACGTCAGGGGCGGGCGGAGTTACACGCATGCGCAGTGTGTATAAAGCGTAACATGCGTGCGTAGTACGTACAATCTGTGAGCGGAGGAAGGAGTATCGGAGGTGCCGATCGTGAGAACGAAGGTAAGAGCCAAACTTGGGCCTATACTGCTTCTAGATTGAGGCCTATATTGTAACAAGATTAGGAGAGTGTTGCCTGACATTAGGGTTTGTCTTGTGTTGTGTCTTGCAGTGAGAATGGATATCTTGAAAGATACTGACTTTATGGCAATCTTCATAGATATGTTCAGGGAGCTGCCTTGTCTTTGGGAGATAAACCACCCACATTATAAGAACCAAACAAAGAGGAAGGCAGCACTGGATCAATTGCTGGAATTTGTGAAGACGGTGATCCCCACGGCAAACATGACCTATATGAAGATCCTAATTGGTGGCCTGAGGAGCACTTATCTAAGGGAGCACAAGAAGGTCCAGGATTCCCAGAGATCCGGAGCTGCAGATGACATTTATGTCCCCAGGATGTGGTACTATGACAGGCTGCATTTTCTGGCAGGTCAGACTTAACCCAGGTCATCACTCTCCAGTCTTCCTTCCACGCTTCCTTCCCCCCCAGCTGAGGCTTCTGATGCCCAGCTTGAGCCAGGTATAGCATTTCTCTAAATATTTCTGCTTGTCCAATCAATGATGTTAACTAGATGTTAGTTTGGAGTACTAATTTATGATTGTGATTGATGATGCAAAAAGTAAAACCATGTCCCTTTTTCATACACAGGGAAGTCTCAGCTAGGAGGTGGCCGGGCCAAGCAGGCTGCCTGATATCCAGGTCCTTCCCATCCACCTGCAAAGAGAAAGTGGCAGGAAGAGGAGTATCCTGGAGGAGGCTGCCATCGGCCTCTTTTGGAAGGCTACAGAGGCCCTGACAGCCCCCCACACTGTGGAGGAGGACTTTGCTGGCATAATTGCCTGCAAAATGCAGCGGATGGAGGAGGGCCAACAACTCATGTGTGAGTCCTTAACCACTTCAGCCCCGGAAGGATTTACCCCCTTCCTGACCAGAGCACTTTTTACAATTTGGCACTGCGTCGCTTTAACTGCTAATTGCGCGGTCATGCAATGCTGTAACCAAACGAAATTTGCGTCCTTTTCTTCCCACAAATAGAGCTTTCTTTTGATGGTATTTGATCACCTCTGCCGTTTTTATTTTTTGCGCTATACACGGAAAAAGACCGAAAATTTTGAAAAAAAATGATATTTTCTACTTTTTGTTCTAAAAAAAATCCAATAAACTCAATTTTAGTCATACATTTAGGCCAAAATGTATTTGGCCACATGTCTTTGGTAAAAAAAATGTCAATAAGTGTATATTTATTGGTTTGCGCAAAAGTTATAGCACCTACAAACTAGGGTACATTTTCTGGAATTTACACAGTCTTTAATTTATGACTGCCTATGTCATTTCTTGAGGTGCTAAAATGACAGGGCAGTACAAAACCCCCACAAATGACCCCATTTTGGAAAGTAGACACCCCAAGGAAATTGCTGAGAGGCATGTTGAGCCCATTGAATATTCATTTTTTTTGTCCCAAGTGATTGAATAATGAAAAAAAAAAAAAAAAAAAAAAAAAATTACAAAAAGTTGTCACTAAATGATATATTGCTCACACAGGCCATGGGCATATGTGGAATTGCACCCCAAAATACATTTAGCTGCTTCTCCTGAGTATGGGGATACCACATGTGTGGGACTTTTTGGGAGCCTAGCCGCATACGGGGCCCCGAAAACCAATCACTGCCTTCAGGATTTCTAAGGGCGTACATTTTTGATTTTACTCCTCACTACCTATCACAGTTTTGAAGGCCATAAAATGCCCAGATGGCACAAACCCCCCCCAAATGACCCCATTTTGGAAAGTAGACACCCCAAGCTATTTGCTGAGAGGCATGTTGAGTCCATGGAATATTTTATATTTTGACACAAGTTGCGGGAAAGTGACAATTTATTTATTTATTTTTTTTTTTTTTGCACAAAGTTGTCACTAAATGATATATTGCTCACACAGGTCATGGGCATATGTGGAATTGCACCCCAAAATACATTCTGCTGCTTCTCTTGAGTACGGGGATACCACATGTGTGGGACTTTTTAGGAGCCTAGCCGCGTACGGGACCCCGAAAACCAAGCACCGCCTTCAGGATTTCTAAGGGTGTACATTTTTGATTTCACTCTTCACTGCCTATCACAGTTTCGGAGGCCATGGAATGCCCAGGTGGCACAAACCCCCCCCAAATGACCCCATTTTGGAAAGTAGACACCCCAAGCTATTTGCTGAGAGGCATGGTGAGTATTTTGCAGCTCTCATTTGTTTTTGAAAATGAAGAAAGACAAAAAAAAAAATTTTTTTTTTCTTTTTTTAATTTTCAAAACTTTGTGACAAAAAGTGAGGTCTGCAAAATACTCACTATACCTCTCAGCAAATAGCTTGGGGTGTCTACTTTCCAAAATGGGGTCATTTGGGGGGGGGTTGTGCCACCTGGGCATTCCATGGCCTCCGAGACTGTGATAGGCAGTGAAGAGTGAAATCAAAAATTTACGCCCTTAGAAAGCCTGAAGGCGGTGCTTGGTTTTCGGGGTCCCATACGTGGCTAGGCTCCCAAAAAGTCTCACACATGTGGTATCCCCGTACTCAGGAGAAGCAACAGAATGTATTTTGGGGTGTAATTTCACATATTCCCATGGCATGTTTGAGCAATATATAATTTAGTGACAACTTTGTGCAAAAAAAAAAAAAAAAAATAATAATTTGTCTCTTTCCCGCAACTTGTGTCACAATATAAAATATTCCATGGACTCGACATGCCTCTCAGCAAATAGCTTGGGGTGTCTACTTTCCAAAATGGGGTCATTTGGGGGGGTTTGAACTGTCCTGGCATTTTATGCACAACATTTAGAAGCTTATGTCACACATCACCCACTCTTCTAACCACTTGTAGACAAAGCCCTTTCTGACACTTTTTGATTACATGAAAAAATTATTTTTTTTTGCAAGAAAATTACTTTGAACCCCCACACATTATATATTTTTTTAAAGCAAATGCCCTACAGATTAAAATGGTGGGTGTTTTATTTATTTTTTTCACACAGTATTTGCGCAGCGATTTTTCAAACGCATTTTTTGGGGAAAAACACACTTTTTTACATTTTAATGCACTAAAACACACTATATTGCCCAAATGTTTGATGAAATAAAAAAGATGATCTTAGGCCGAGTACATGGATACCAAACATGACATGCTTTACAATTGCGCACAAACGTGCAGTGACAACAAAATAAATACATTTTTAAAAGCCTTTAAAAGCCTTTACAGGTTACCACTTTAGATTTACAGAGGAGGTCTACTGCTAAAATTACTGCCCTCGATCTGACCGTCGCGGTGATACCTCACATGCATGGTGCAATTGCTGTTTACATTTGACGCCAGACCGACGCTTGCGTTCGCCTTAGCGCGAGAGCAGGGGGGACAGGGGTGCTTTTTTTTTTTTTTCTTTATTATTTTTTTGCTTTTTTATCTTATTTTAAAACTGTTCCTTTCATTTTTTTTTTTTTTAATCATTTTTATTGTTATCTCAGGGAATGTAAATATCCCCTATGATAGCAATAGGTAGTGACAGGTACTCTTTTTTGAAATAATTGGGGTCTATTAGACCCTAGATTTCTCCTCTGCCCTCAAAGCATCTGACCACACCAAGATCGGTATGATAAAATGCTTTCCCAATTTCCCAATGGCGCTATTTACATCCGGCGAAATCTAAGTCATAAAATGCTCGTAGCTTCCGGTTTCTTAGGCCATAGAGATGTTTGGAGCCACTCTGGTCTCTGATCAGCTCTATGGTCAGCTGGCTGAATCACCGGCTGCATTCTCAGGTTCCCTGTTGAGACAGGAGAGCCAGAGAAAAACACGGAAGACGGTGGGGGGGGGGCATTCTCTCCCACTGCTTGTAAAAGCAGTCTAGAGGCTAATTAGCCGCTAGGATTGCTTTTACATGAAAGCCGACCGCTGGCTGAAAAGAATGATACCAAGATGATACCTAAACCTGCAGGCATCATTCTGGTATAACCACTCAAAGTCGTGAATGCTGTACCTGAAGACAAAAATATGGTTAACAATAAAGCACAGTAAACGGTAAAGTATAAAAAATTGCAGACCTGAAAAGCAAACATGATAAAACATAATAACAATAAAACATTGCAGAATAGAATACAGTAAAAAAGAGCAGAACAATAGAGAGAATAGAGAGAGAGAGAGAGAATAGAGAGAGAACAATAAAACTACAACTATTATTTTTTATTTTATATTTTTGTTTGTGTTTTTTTTTTTTTTTTTTTTTTTACACTTTTTTTGTAACTGTAACTTTTATAACTGTAACCGGTTCCAGGTTCGGGTCTCTCAAAATGCGATGGCATCTTGGGGGACCCTGTGAAAGTGTGTCCTAGTCTGTGCAATGCTGTACCCTACGCTAATACTCAACTAGTGAATGGTAGCGTTCAAAACATTCACCAATGCAAAGACCAGGATTGTCAGGACAGGAGGGACAATAATAGCGGGTGTCACGCCTATATCCGCGCTTGCTGCAGACACAACATCTTTTTTGGGGGGGTTCGTTGGGTAGGGGTACTCGGGAGGACATAAAAATGCCTCTCATGCAGCCGACTGCATTTGGTTGGGGATGTGAATGGGGGAAGTACGGGCGCTGCAGAAGTGGTGGGTTCCCAATTAGGATTGGCGAATGCAGCAGGAAGGGCACTATGGGCATGACGGGCCTGTGTTTGTCTTCTTGGTGGCAGCGGGACACTATTTGTGCTTGCCACCTCACCAGCTTGAACTGCACTTATGGGACTCGCCACGTCACCAAGTGTTACTGCAGTGCTGGTTTGACTACGACCGGGGTGTACTAGGCCGCTGGCGCTTGCCAGTTCACCAAAACGCTACCAAAAAAACTGTTAACGATCGCAGGGATCAGGCCTGACTCTGCGAACGCTGCAGTTATGCATTTAGTGTTTTGTAAGTGACAGTGATCGATCGATACTGCACTTGGGTGGGCTGGGCTGGGCCGGGCGGAGGGGCAAAATGCAGGTGCTAGCAGGTATCTGGGCTGATCCTGCTGACACTGCGTTTTTGGGAACCCTAAACTGCTGGGGACGCCAGTATAGATCTGATCGGATCAGATATTGATCAGTTCAGATACTATACCACTAAGGGAGGTGTACGGTGCGTGCATGGGTGTTAGCGCTACTGGCACTAACCTGACGCTGCCTGGGGCTGGTGCTTGCCAGTTCACCAAAACGCTACCAAAAAAAACTGTTAGCGATCGCAGGGATCAGGCCTGACTCTGCGAACGCTGCAGTTATGCGTTTAGTGTTTTGTAAGTGACAGTGATCGATCGATACTGCACTTGGGTGGGCTGGGCTGGGCCGGGCGGAGGGGTAAAACGCAGTTGCTAGCAGGTATCTGGGCTGATCCCGCTAACACTGCGTTTTTGGGAACCCTAAACTGCTGGGGACGCTAGTATAGATCTGATCGGATCAGATATTGATCTGTTCAGATACTATACCACTAAGGGAGGTGTACGGTGTGTGCGTGGGTGTTAGCGGTACTGGCACTAACCTGACGCTGCCTGGGGCTGGTGCTTGCCAGTTCACCAAAACGCTACCAAAAAAAACTGTTAGCGATCGCAGGGATCAGGCCTGACTCTGCGAACGCTGCAGTTATGCGTTTAGTGTTTTGTAAGTGACAGTGATCGATCGATACTGCACTTGGGTGGGCTGGGCTGGGCCGGGCGGAGGGGTAAAACGCAGTTGCTAGCAGGTATCTGGGCTGATCCCGCTAACACTGCGTTTTTGGGAACCCTAAACTGCTGGGGACGCTAGTATAGATCTGATCGGATCAGATATTGATCTGTTCAGATACTATACCACTAAGGGAGGTGTATGGTACGTGCGTGGGTGTTAGCGGTACTGGCACTAACCTGACGCTGCCTGGGGCTGGTGCTTGCCATTTCACCAAAATGCTACCAAAAAAACTGTTAGCGATCGCAGGGATCAGGCCTGACTCTGCGAACGCTGCAGTTATGCGTTTAGTGTTTTGTAAGTGACAGTGATCGATCGATACTGCACTTGGGTGGGCTGGGCCGAGCTGGGCGGAGGGGCAAAATGCAGGTGCTAGCAGGTATCTGGGCTGATCCCGCTAACACTGTGTTTTTGGGAACCCTAAACTGCTGGGGACGCTAGTATAGATCTGATCGGATCAGATATTGATCTGTACAGATACTATACCACTAAGGGAGGCGTATGCTGCGTGCGTGGGTGTTAGCGGTACTGGCGCTAATCTGACGCTGCCTGGGGCGACGCATATCACCGTCGGGTGATCAGGGGGCTAAATCTTTATTCGGTAATAAACGGCGGGTGCCCTGACACTATAAAAAATAAACAAACTAACCAGCGTCACCCGTAACAGTTATACGGTGATCAGTGGTGAAAGGGTTAACTAGGGGGCAATCAAGGGGTTAAAACATTTATTAGGTAGTATATGGGGGTCCCTGTCGCTATAAAACGCTGACGGCGAACCTAAATATTTACGTCCCTAACTAGCGTCACCAGCGACACTAATACAGCGATCAGAAAAATGATCGCTTAGCGACACTGGTGACAGGGGGTGATCAAGGGGTTAAAACTTTATTAGGGGGGGTTAGGGGGGTACCCTAGACCTACAGGGGGCCTAACACTCACTGCCCTGACACTGTAACTGTCACAAACTGACACCAATACAGTAATCAGAAAAAAAAAAAAAACCTGCTTGGTGTCAGTTTGTGACAGGGGGGGGTGATTGGGGGGGGATCGGGGGGCGATCGGGGGGGGGATCGGGGTGTTTTGTGTGCCTGGCATGTTCTACTGTGTGTAGTGTGTTGGTGCACTTACATTGCAGTCTTCTCTCCTCGGCCCGGAACGGAAAATACCGAGCCGAGGAGAGATGACATCATTTCCTCTGCCTCTGTGTACAATACAGAGGCAGGGAAATGATCCCATTGGCTGAGAGCGATCGCGAGGGGGGGCCACGAATGGATGGCCTCCCCCTCACCTCCGATCGCCGGGGAAGATTTGCCGACCGCTGCAGGCACCGGGGGGGGGTCCGATCGGACCCCCCACCCGCGGGCAGGCAAGGACGTACATACACGTCCTTTTGCCTGCCCGTGCCATTCTGCCGACGTATATAGTCGTGCGGCGGTCGGCAAGTGGTTAATGTTGGAAGCTCTCAATAAGGGGTTGAAGGGCCAAATAACATCTGCTACCCACATTTGTGACCTCACACATGGTCCTCCTCCTCCTCCAGGTCCTACTACTCCTCCTCCTCCTCCTCCAGGTCCTACTAGTCCTCCTCCTCCAGGTCCTACTCCTCCTCCTGCCACATCTCCAACAGCAGAGCCACAACCAGGAAGGAAGCATGGAAAGAAGACCAGAGAGTGATGACCCTGGGTCCAGTCTGGTCTGGCAAAAGATGCAGCCTGTTGTAGTACCACAGCCTAGGGACACAGATGTCATCTGCTGCTTTCTGGAACTCGGGGACTTCTGGACCAGACTGCACTCCCTTACATATGGACTCCTCAGGCCACCAATTTTGATGTTAAAGAATTGATGTCTGCCCTGGGGGTCCAAGGCTTCACCAATTTCTGATGTTTCTCCAGCGTTGCCTCCCTCTTTGTTTGGTTCTGAGCCCTTAATAAAGGATTTTTTGTTTCAATTATACTCGCCTATGTGTGTTTTCCTTAAAAAAGGACAGTTTGTTTGTGAAGATTCAGGTACATTTCAAAAATACAATGTGAAATTAACAAGGGACACCAACACCAAGCAACCTTCTTGAGATTAAATAATACAAGATAATAATGGTGTTGTGGTAACTTGACACACAAAACACACACAAAAATATTATGGAGTAAAACTAAAAATAAAATAAAACAAAGATCAGCCTTTAAAAAAAATACAAACCTAAAAAAAAAAAAAAAATATGCCTTAAAATAAAAAAAAATAAAACAACACAAAAATAATTTTGTCAGATGTGACAAATTAAAATATATTGAGGGAATCCCGATAAATAATAAAGAAATACGTTTGTGAGAAGTCTGTGTGAATATGAGCAGCAAAACTACTTCATTCTTCTCACATTATAAAGAAGAAGAGAGTGCGCTGTATTAAACCATTTTTAACATTGCACCATGACGAAAGTGTTATATCCATTGCGAACGCTAATTTTACCAGACCGAGCGGTTCTGTCTCGGAATTTCTTCTGAGCATGCATGGCACTTTGTGCGCAGAACTGGCCACACACGGTCGGAATTGACACGATCGGATTTTGTTGTCGGAAAATTTTATAGCCTGCTCTCAAACTTTGTGTGTCGGAAAATCCAATGGAAAATGTCCAATGGAGCCCACACACGATCGTAATTTCCGACAACACGCTCCGATCGGACATTTTCCATCGGAAGATCTGACCGTGTGTACGGGGCATATCACTAAAAATTTGTCTAACCAGACATAGAACTGTTATCTGTAACTGAGAGACCTAGTGAGTACTGTCTATCAGAGTTGAGGACTGATGTATTCGATATGTCCTGAGGAACTAGTCCAACTAATCCATGGTTGCCACATTTTAAAATACTGTGATTTGTGTTTGTTGCGTAGTGCTAGTATGGTTTCATACGAGAAGTGAACGTGGGTTGTTTTCACCACTTCGCTTACTGTGGGTGGATCTATGTTTTTCCAGTTTCTAGTAATATTGAGTCTTGCAGATAAGAGGATATGGAGTATTATATTTCTCATTGGGTTGGAATACTGCTCTATTTCTAGTGATAATAGTGTCAGGGAGGGTTTCATGGGAATTGAGAGTTGTGTGATATCAGAAAGTAAGCGGAATATGGAGGACCAGTATTGTGTCAGTTTAGGGCATTTCCAGAAAATGTGTAACATGTCTCCTTTCTGTCCACATTGCCTCCAACAGGAGTCATCAAGGTTTGCGTTGAATTTGGCCATTCTATCGGGAGTGAGGTACCAATGGTGCATCAGTTTAACTGCTAGTTCCCACAGGGTTAAGCAACAAGTGGCTTTGTATGTGGATTTACAAGCTTTTTCCCAGTTATCAGCTGTGAATGATTGTCCCAAGTTTGCTTCCCATTTAAGTAATGGAGCGGATTTGATAAAAATGTTTTTGGTCTGTGTCAGGTTGTAAAACAACGATATCCCTTTTTGGTGTGGTGTGGGTGTGCTAAAATATATCCAAGCTTTTGTTTGAGGCAATACAGTGTTTGGTATGTAGGTAAAGGAATATGTCAGAATTTGGGAGATGAAACTCTTTCTGTAATGTGGGGAATGGCTTGATTTTGTTCATGTGTATTAGGTCAGATATGTATGTAATACCCCTTTCTTTCCATCATGAGTAAGATGTGTATTGCATTAGGTTCTGTAATGTTTCTAAAGGGATTTGTACTTCTGATTTGAGAGGGTGGTTCAAACTTCCAGTCATAAATCTTTTCCATGTTTTAATTGTCGTTACCATTGTTGGGGAAATTCCTGAGGGAATCAATGCACCTAGAGTTGTAGAAAATAACCATGAGGATAGATTATTACCTAGGGATGAAGTAGCCTCAATCTGTCCACACCCCATCATGGAGGAGGCAGGTTGAAACCATTCTTTTGTTTGGGTGAGGATTGAGGCCATGTAATAGTCTTGAAAGTCCACATATCCTGTTCCTCCTGCTAGATGATGTTTGATCAGTTTATCATGGCTGCATCTAGCTCTTTTACCATGCCAAATATATTTAGATATAATCTTTTGTAGTGATTTGAAGTATTTAATGGGTATAGGGTTCGGGAGAGTTCTAAAAAGATAAAGTATTTGTGGGAGGTGGAACATTTTGAATGCTGCTAATCGCCCCATCCACGAAAACTCAAAGGACGCCAGCATGGTAAGTTTTTCATGGAGTGTAGTTCGGAATGGTAAGCAGTTTAATGGAAATAATGTTCTCGTGGATGCGGATAGTTGTATCCCCAGATACGTAATACTTTGATCCGCCCATGCATAAGGAAATTGTTTTTTGATGCGGTCGCTAGTGGAGTTGCTTACTCCTAAGTTTAGAATGTAGGATTTAGTCTCATTCACTTTGTAATAAGAAACGTTACTAAACTAGGCGAGCATCTTCTGGATCTCGGGCAGGGAGCGGTCAGGGTCAATGATCATGAGTATTACGTCATCCGCTAAGAGACTTATTTTATGTTCCTGATCTGCGTGGGATATTCCTTTAATTTGTGAGTTAGATCTGATAGTTTTGGCCAGAGGTTTCATAATAAGGTTGAATATTAGGGGTGAGAGCGGGCACCCCTGTCTTGTACCATTGGTTATTTGGAATGGGACAGAAAGGTTTTCTGCTGAAAATACCCTGGCTGATGGGGTAGAGTATAGGGCCATTATTGCATTGTGGATTGGACCTTGTATCCCGAATTTGTGTAGTACCGATGAAATGTATCCCCAGTGTACCCTATCAAGCACTTTTTCAGCGTCTAAAGATAGAAAAAGCAAAGAGGTTTTATGGTTTCTACACGGTGAATGATATTGATCATTCTTCTACTGGTGTCTGAGGCTTGACGGCCTTTTGTAAAACCTGATTGGTCCCTGTGGATAAGGGACGGTAGTATATTTTCAAGTCTGTTGGCTATAATTTTGGCATATATCTTTAAATCTAGATTAAGTAAGGAGATAGGACAGAAGTTTTTCGGTGACGTGGGATCTTTACCAGGTTTGGGTAACGTCACAACCATGGCACAGAGTATTTCAGCAGTAAATGAAGTGGATGTGGTGGCTAAGTTGAAGGTTTGGCATAGAGTGGGGGCTAAAATGGATTGGAAAATTTTGTAGTATTCCCCAATGAAGCCATCCGGTCCTGGAGATTTGGCCTTAGGAAGTTTATTAATAACTCGTAGTAATTCGGATAGTGTAAAGGGTTTGTTTAGGGATGAAAGTTGTTGTGAGGATAAGGAAGGAAGATTCGTGTTGTCAAGGAATGCTTGGATTTCTTGGGGATGGTTGATGTGTAATTGAGCCATCTTTAAGGTTGTAAGGGTGTTTGTAGTATGCACTAAAGGTGTTGGCAATGGAGTGTCAACTAGACACACTATAGCCGAATGACGGCTACAGCACGGACCTGCTTTGCCGGGACTACGTCTATTTTCCCTCCTCACGTGCTGACAGAGTGAGGAGGGAAAAAAAGCTGATCACCGTCAGCCTTGAGAGGAACATCAGTCCCGATCGTGGAGATCTGCCGCCAGATCACCTAGGAATAGGCAGCAACGCCGCCTACCAGTGCCCACCAGTGCCACCCATCAGTGCCCACAGTGCCACCCATCAGTGCCCACAGTGCCACCCATCAGTGCCCACAATCAGTGCCTCAACAACAGTGCTGCCCATCAGTGTCACCTACCAGTGCCCATAAGTGCCCTTCGGTGCTGCCCATCACTGCCCATCGGTGCCGGCTATCACTGCCCATCAGTGCCACCCATCAGTGCTGCCATTCAGTGCCCATCAGTGCTGCCCATCAGTGCCACCTATCAGTGGTACCTATCAGTGCCCATCAGTGCCACCCATCAGTACCACCCATCAGGGCCCATCAGTGGCCATCAGTGCCGCCTTATCTGTGCCCATAACTACCGCCTTATCTGTCCCCATCAGTGCCGCCTTATCTGTGCCTATCAGTGCCGCCTTAACTGTGCCCATCAGTGCTGCCTTAACTGTGCCTATCAGTGCCGCCTTAACTGTGCCTATCCATGCCCATCAGTGCAGCCCATCAGTGCCCACCAGTGCCACCTCATCAGCGCAATTTAATGAAGGAGAAAAATTACCTGTTTGCTACATTTTATAACAAACTATGAAACTTGATTTTTGTTGTATGACCGCGCAATTGTCATTCAAAGTGGGACAGCGCTGAAAGTTGAAAATTGGTCTGGACAGGAGGGGGGTTTAAGTGCCCAGTAAGCAAGTGGTTAAGTAGTTTTTCGTTGGAGATATAGAAATGGGATTTTAGTTTTAGTTCTATGACCTTGTACCCATAGGGACATGGCTTTGCCTGCTTTGTTCCCTGTTGTGTATGAGGATGCTTTGAGTTTTTTATAATTTTTAATGTATGACTCAAGGAGTAGGGATCTTAAGTCATGACGTAGTTGAAAGATTTTAGCTTAGAGGGTAGGAGATGGGTTAGTTTTGTTCAAGGATTCAGTGGTAGCTATGGCAGCTGTAAGTTCATCTAATTTTTGGTTTCTCTTCTTCCTTGCCTTAGCTCCCATTTGAAGGAATACCCCCCTGATTACAGCTTTGTGAGCATTCCACACCACCAGCGGGTCAGAAACTGATGCTTTATTGAGTAGGAAGAATTCCTCCAGTTGTTGTTTAATCGGAGTGGAATAAAAGGGAGTGTTGAGGAGGTAATTATTCACCCTCCAAATATAGGATTTGGGTTGTGGGGAGTTAGCGGATATTGAGATGCTAATAGGAGCATGATCTGACCAGGTGGTGGTGTGAATGGTGGAGTTCGATATTCTTTGCAATAGCCATTTATCAGCCAAAAATAGATCAATTTGTGAGTAGGTGTTGTGGCGTGGCGAGAGGAAAGTGTAGTCCCGCTCGCTCGTGTGACAACACCTCCACACATCAAACAAAGCATTGTTAGCAATAAAATTATCTAAAGGAGAAGCATGATGTTTGGACCCTGCGGTGGAGTCCATGTCCATATTAGGAACCAGGTTAAAGTCACCACAAACTAACAAGTGACATTGTTGGATTTTCCTTGCTGACCGAAGAGTCATTTTGAGGAAGTACATCTGGCGGTGGTTTGGCACGTAGATGGAGATCAAGGTGTAAGGGACATTGTTAATATATAATATATATATTAATATATATATTATATAACGTCACACTTATGGGAAAGTGCTGTATTCCATAAAGATGCACATTTGGCCGGATGGTTCAAACCTTTGGCATTGAGGGACAATATGTTGATGTGTGATGTAATAATGGGATAGGGTTGTGATGAACTTACAGTTGCAGGAGATCAGAAGGATAGTGCTCGGAGATCCGAATGAGGATGTTCTTTTCGTTGTCTGGAGCTCTCAACGGTGCTGCAAACTTGGTATGAGCAAGATTCTAATAGAGGTATAAAAAAGCATTGGGTATTGCTCTACAGCATTGTAAGCACTAAACCGGATAGGGTTCCGCAATATGAGGGTATGGTGAACCCAGCAGAAGCGTAAAACAGCAAAAATAACAACTATAGGTAAGACAAACAGGTGTATCAGCAGTAGAAAGCTCTGTGAGCAGATGATCAAACTTGGGGGAAAAAGTTCAACAGATGGGCATATGGCCAGACCGGACTTAGAACTGATGAATAATGAAGTTGGTTTCTGGGCAAATTAAATCATTTGTGTCTATTTTTACCACGCCTCTGATCCGGACCAAACTGAAAGGGATTGGGTTTCCCGTGGGGATCAGGTTGGTTGTGTTGAGGCTCTGGTATTATTCCCCAGGCATGGAGAAGTTTCAAACCGCCATCTAAAGTAGATATTTTGTTGGTTGATGGATGCCGTTGTGGGTGGCCAGAATGGTGGCTGGGTGACCCCACTTGTCTATTATTTTGTAGTTGTTCATGACCTTTGTGATCGTTTTCAGTTGCCTCCTCATTTGCAGCGTGTACTGCGACAGATCTGCATATAGTTGAATGTCTGAGTATAGAGCCGGAAGAGGGGACAATTCCCTTGCTTTTGAGAGGATTTGCTCTTTTGCTTGATAAAAGTGAATCCTCAATAAGACATCTCTGGGGATGTCTGCTTCCAGGTGGCGAGGTTTAGGCAGTCTATGGATACGATCTATGGTGAGCTCAATTGGAGAAAGCTCTGGCAGCATGCTAGAGAACATGGCGCTAGCGTAATTGTGCAGCTCTTTAAGTGGGATGGATTCTGGGGTTCCATGGATTTTTATGTTATTACGCCTGGAACAGTCCTCGAGATCCACAAGTTTTGCTTTAATCCACAGAGATTTATCCTTTTGTTCAGTATATACATCAACAAGATCATTTAATGTCTCTGTACATTCCTCCATTTTGTTTTCCATAAATAGCATTCTATTATCCATATGCTTCATTTCCAAGAAAAATTTATCAATCAGTGAGGACAAATTAGTCATCAAGGAGGATTGTAGGGACTACAGAATGTCCTTCATGGTGGTGTCTAGCACCGGTTGCCCTGAGGTCGGGAATTGGGCTATAGAGGATTGCAGTGATGATATAGCATTTTCATTATGGAGGCCTGTACTCACTGTGTTTGAGGCCTGGTGATTCGGATCTATCCACATCCTGGATTTGGCTGGGCTTTGGGAGACCGGGGTGGCTGGAGATGAGTCCTGGGTGTGTGGGGGGTGATGATCCACCCTGAATTAGTTGTTGATGGGCGTCAGGGGTGTCTGTGTAGGCTGCGGAGTCCATTGCTCCGGCGTCCCATCTCAGCAGCTCATCAGACTTACCATACTACATAACTCAGCTTATCCCACCTCCCTCTGCCCCTCTCCTCATACAAAAAATGATTTTTGTCCCAACAAAACAATGCTGATGCCTTGACTCATAAGAACCTTTGCCCGAAGACTGAGCAGTTAGGGCATTCAGCATGGACTAATGTGACAACTTCTGGCTGTCAATATTTGGTAAGGCAATAGTGGGACCCACCATGTCTTTACCATTTACTGACATCACCTGACTTATTCACTTAGATGACCAGAAATTCCCAGCCACATAAGAAAATGGTTGGGGAATGAAATGGGTTACATGGATGTGCTACAGCAAAAGTGATGTTTACAAAGAAAAGAAATACACATTTTAAAGTGGAACTTCACTCTCTTAATCAACATGGACTATTTTTAATACTGATTTTCTTTGCTAGCATTAGTAAATAGATTGGAAAGTATATTACATGAATTTTTTTTATCAAATAGATTTTTGTGGATAATTTTTCCAGAGTATATAGTGTAAGGTATTCAACGTGTTTGTCAAAAAAAGTATGTAGTGTACATATTGTAGACAGAAAATAACTTTTTAATAATTTGTGCCATTGGAGTTCAGTGGACAGTAAGGCACTTAGGGGGTTATTTACGAAAGGCAAATCTACTTTGCACTGCAAGTGCACTTGAAAGTGCACTGAAAATGTACTTGGAAGTGCAGTCGCTCTAAATCTAAGGGGTAGATCTGAAATGAGTGGAAGCTCTGCTGATTTTATCATTCAACCTAAAATGCTGTTTTTTATTTTCCTTGTATGTCCCCCTCGGATCTACACTGACTTTACTTCCAAGTGTACTTTCAAGTGCACTTGCAGTGCAAAGTGGATTTTCCTTTAGTAAATAACCCCCTTAGTGTCCTGTTGTTTTAACCTTGTCCGAGGACTTATGCCGCGTACACACGAGCGGACTTTACGGCAGACTTTGTCCGGCGGGCTTTTCGACGGACTTTACGACGGACTTTCCAAATGAACGGACTTGCCTACACACGATCAACCAAAGTCCAAGGGATTCGTACGTGATGACGTACGACCGGACTAAAACAAAGAAGTTCATAGCCAGTAGCCAATAGCTGCCCAAGCATTGGTTTTTGTCCGTCGGACTAGCATACAGACGAGTGGACTTTTCGACCGGACTCAAGTCCGTCGGACAGATTTGAAACATGTTTCATTTCTAGGTCCATCAAACTTTTGGGGAAAAAAGTCCACTGGAGCCCACACACGATCGAATTGTCCGACGGCCTCAGGTCCGCCGGACCAAGTATGCCGTAAAGTCCGGTTGTGTGTACGTGGCATTAGAGGTGTGGATTCGACTTTAATATAAAAGAACAATAACAGGTAACAAATAACATTTCCAGAGGTCTCTAGCTCACTATCGGGTGGGTCTGTTTCATTCAGATTGTCAAGATTTTTATATTCATTTGATTTGTGTGAGAAGAATCCAGGGGTCCCACTGTTTGTTGAAGCAAGGGATATTTCCTTCTTTGTGGGCCATAATTTGTTCGTATTTAAAGGCTTCATAAACTTTTTTGATAACTTCACTAATGTTTGAGGATAAGTTAGATTTCCACTTTCTAGTAATTGTCAGTCTAGATGCCATTAGAATTTGTATCACTACTGGTCTAAGTGTTGGTGCGTATTGGTCTAATGCCGCGTACACACGAGCGGAATTTGCATCTTTTTGGTTTTTGGTTTTGATTTTTCGGACGGAATTCCACTCAAGCTTGTCTTGCATACATACGCCAAACTCCGACCATCAAGAACACGGTGACGTACAACACATATGACGGGACTAGAAAACGGAAGTTCAGTAGCCATTGCACCACCCTTTGGGCTCCTTCCACTAATCTCATGTTTATCCCGTGTTAGTAGAAGTTTGGTGAGAGACGATTCGCGCTTTTCAGACTCGTGCTTTTCAGTTCCTTACTGCTCTTCAGTTTGTGCTTGTGGGTTTGTATCTGGTTTTCAGTGCATGTAGTCAGTTTGTATCTGTTCTTCAGTGCATTCTTGTCCGCTCGTTTCTGATTTTAAGCTCGCTCTTCACAGGCCTTTCTGTTCTTCAGTGCATTCTGTTAGTTCGTTCTGACCAGCCGACCGTTTTTAAAGCCATGTTGCAGGTACATACTCATCGTAGAGTTCGTGCTATGCGGGGGCTTGGTGTTGGGGTTCTTGCTTTGACCCAAGCCCAGTCCATGAACAGGGTGGGGAGGAGTTCATGGACCAAGAATAGGTTGCTCCAGCGTGACCAATTCTCTCATATGCCTTTGCTGCATGGGATCCAGGAGAAAGACCCCCTTTTTCACCATCTGTTGGCTTTGCTGTCCCCTTATATTATGAAGCAGGACACCTGCATGCGGCAAGCCATCACTCCCAAGCAGCGGCTAGTTACCATGTTGCGGTACTTCGCAATGGGGAAAAGTCTACAGGACCTCAAGTTCTCTACAGACATACCCCCCAGGCTCTGGGGATCATTATTCCAGAGACCTGTTCTGTCATCATACAGGTCCTGCAGAAGGACTATATTAGGGTACGTTTTCTCCTTTAACATCACATTCTATGTATTTAATGTATGCTAATGTTTTGTATTTCTTTCATCATTCCCTAATTATCATGATTGTAATATACTGTGAATGTCCCCTTTGTGCCCATGCAGGCTGTAAGCTTTTAATGCTCTTTTTTTTTGTCTTTCATGCATATTAGCCTTCACTAACCTCCCCAGCATGCTATCCTGGGCCCAAATACACTTAGCCTAGTCACTTAACAATGTATTTTGTCAGCTCCATTGTAGTGCTTTACCCTAAACACCCCCTAAAAGGTGTCCAAATGTTATTGTTGTCCTTAAATTCAGGCAGAGTGCCAGAGGCATTTTTGGGGGTCCAAAACTCATTTATAACCCTCCCCCCCTAAAATATTTTCAATGGGCCATCAGAGGGGGTGAGGAATCTGATATATTTTTGCCCTTAAATACTCCTTAAAAAAAATGTTATACTGATGTTGGCCAAGAATTTTTGTGTCTAATCTGCTTGCAATGTTCTGTGCAAAAGTACTAATTTTTTTTTATTTTTTGACTCCACAGTTTCCTTCAATGCCACAGAAATGGCAGACTGTGGCTTCCCAATTTGCTCTGTGTTGGGACTTTCCTAACTGCGGAGGGGCAATCAATGGGAAACATGTCCACATCATCCCACCACCCCACTCAGGGTCATACTATTTTAATCATAAGGGTTTCAATAGTATTGTGTTGATGGCGGTGGTGTCTGGGACAAATGAGTTTCTCTATGTGGACGTGAGGAAGAAGGTCCGAATGTCAGATGGTGGAGTCTTTGCCCAGACCGAGTTCTACTGACATCTCCAGAGTGGTGGCTTGGGATTGCCACCTGCAGAAGAGAACGTTGAAGGACTCCCATTTGTTTTTATGCTGATGAAGCATTTGGTCTGGATAATCACCTGATGAGGCCATTCCCCCAGAGAACCCTCACCCCGGAGAAGAGGTTTTTAAATTACCAGCTGGCCAGAGCCAGAAGAGTCTTAGCAAGGTGGGGGGGTGAGTACGTCGTGGAAAATCTTATAGTAACTTACCGTCAGCCCGTCCGGGCCTGGGCTTTTACCCGTTTTAAGTTGTTTTAACACTGCTTTAATTTCTTCTGTACTAATGGGAAGGTCAAGACTTGCCGCATCTTCTGGTGTAATAGAAGAAGGACAGTATTGTGTTAAAAAATCTCTAATTACCGCTTGTCTTTTTGGGGTATTACCCGTCTCGTGGGAGGAAGGTAGGTTGTAAAGATCGGAAAAATAATGAACAAATTGGTTGGCAATATCTTCTGAAGAGACAAAAGGAGTGCCTGACGGGTCTTTGATTGTGTGTATGGTATTTGATGCTTTCCTAGATTGTAGTGCTCTGGCTAGTAGTTTTCCGGATTTATTTCCGAAATCATAAAACAATTTTTGTGTTAAGACGTATTTGCGTTTCAGGGATTTGCCTAATTCTTCAAGAAGTTCCTCCCTAGCTTTGATTAATTCATCAAAGGATTTGGTGGCTAGTGATAGTTTATGCTCTCGTTCCAAAATATGGATTTTCTCTGACAGGGCAGCAATGCGATTCCTTTTGAGTTTGTGTCTGTTGGCAGTCAGGGAGATGAGTTCTCCACTTATTACGCATTTATGTGCTGCGCATATGCTGGATTGTTTTGAGTCCTCAGGAGTGTTTTCTGTAAAATACTGCATGAGTCGTGTGTTGAGTTTGTGAGTGATGTCAATGTCTGTAAGGATTGAGTTATCTAGGCGCCAGATCATGCTTTTGGATCTAATTGTCAGTATGTCTAGAGTAATGGATATGGGGTTATGGTCTGATAGAACCATAGGGTCAATGGAAGCCTGGGATATGAAAAAGTGATCAATTCTTGTGTATTTATTGTGGAGTGAGGAATAGAACGTAAAATCCCTCTCATTCGGGTGTAGCGTTCGCCAAGCGTTGTGCAAGGTCAGTTCTCGTAGGTGTTTTTTGATGGCCCCAAGGGCTTTGTACGGCATGGAGGACGCCCCTGTGGATGAGTCTTGTGAAGGTGAGAGTGCTACGTTGAAGTCTCCGCCAACAATGAGGAGGCCAGAACAAAACTCAGTCAGCAGTTGGAGAGTTTCACGGAAGAATAGAACTTGTTTTGTATTAGGTGCATACAAGTTTGCTAATGTTATGGGTTTGTTATGAAGAGTCCCCTTGAGGAAAAGATATCGACCGTGGACGTCTCTTTTGACCTCTAATACTTGTAAGGGGCAGTTTTTTGCTATCAAAATCGCCACACCCTTTGTTTTAGATTCATCACTGGATGCATGATAGACCATAGGGTAGTGAAGATTGTAAAGTTTTGGAATGTTGTTGGAGCGAAAGTGTGTTTCTTGGATGAATGCTATCTGAGTTTTGCTCTGCCTCAAGGTGTGTAGCAGCTGAGATCTTTTCTCGGGTATGTTAAGCATGTTCAAGGAGCAGAATTTCACTTGAGATGTGGGCGATGTTCTAAGGCGACCTTTAATGTCTTGGGTAGGAGTGTCCGCCACCAACGGAGGGGAAGAGGTGTTCATTTGGAGCTGTTGATATAAAATTGTCTAAAAACCGAGGTTAGGGAAAGTGAGTAGTGAGCTATTTGTTTGTGTAAAAATGGCAAAGTAGGGGAAAAGGAGGAGGGGGGGTATTTAAGTAACCTCTGCTAGCAGAGGGAAAATATGTACGGTGTGTCGTCAGAGGAATCTGGCCTGAACTCAGATCCAAACCGTTCCACTGCACCGTGTGAGGGTTGGCTATAACCTAGCACGAAAGATTTTTCCAGAAGCTAGCAAGCCTGCCGTTACCAGTCCTAGATGTAAATAAATGGAGGATAGTGATTGTCAAAAAGTATGACAGAATGTAGCAATTATGAGGGGTATGGTATGTGTTGTTTTAACAGTGGAGGTGACGATCAGTAATGTATGGGATATTTATAGAAGCCGCAAGGATATGTGTCTAGAGTACAGGTGTCTAGGAAAGTAGCCACGCTCTTACAGATCAACTATAGAATATATGAGTAAAGAATATTACACTCATCATGTATATGTGTGTAGTAAGATGTTGAGCCTATGGGAGGAGTATGTTGAGGAGCAGTATGAGCATCCAGTTCATAAAATACTGAAGTAAGTTAAAAACAAAACAAACAAAAAAAACAAAACGTTAAAGAATACAACAAAACATATTATGAAATGAACCTTAAACCTTAAACTGTATGAGAACATTGCTGAGGTAAGGGAATCTGTAATCACAAAGTTTCAGCGGTTCCTACAGAGTCCTTGAGGATGCTGTGAATGACAATATAGTTGATCTTGTCCAGATTCCGCCCGCTTTGCTGTCTCCACCCCCCCGCTATGTGCCTGAAGTGATAAGTGCTTTACCGCATATTCGTAGCACTGTACATACACTGTCGGCTCAGTTAACTGACAGACAAGCGGGGGTGGATGTATATAATTAGTTGTCTTATCTCAAGATCTGTGAGCTTCATAGAGTAGTTGAGTGCCTGGAATGAAGTATTCATTACCCTCCCCTAGCATATGTAGTTCATACCTGTTGGTAACCCATGGTAGGAGGATAGTTGAGGCTTACCAGTTAGCCTAAGTATCTAACTGTTGTGTGCTCTACAGTCTAATACCCCATATCAATATCTCCTAATCTATGAGGATTTGTGTCTGTCACGCTGATCCTGTGGAGGTGCATGTTCGTAACGGGCTGCAATTATATCAGGATATCATGTTTCTTAACACTTAGAGCATGTGAGGAGTTTGAGAGGAACTTAGCTCCTCTTGTACCCTCCCATCAAGAGGCCGGAACCTTGGGATTTGTGCTATCATGAGTCATGTTATGATAAGGGCGGTAGTGACAGCTAGTGAAGGAAGGAGAGGATTGTAGACACGGGTCGAAATAATCATTAAGTAGGCCATCTATGTCAGCTAAATAAAGAAATATCGAATCCCCATTGTTACGAGTGAATGATAATTGCAGGAAACCTAGAATGTGGAAGTTCACCGTATACTGGGACATATATGCCAGGGTAGTATTGAAGCCATAGTTATTAGTCAGCGTTTAAGTTAAACTAGACCATGCACTGTAGCCTATTAACAGTTATTCCCTGTACACGCGGTCAGATTTTCCGATGGAAAATGTGTGATAGGACCTTGTTGTCGGAAATTCTGACCCTGTGTAGGCTCCATCACACATTTTCCATCGGATTTTCCGACACACAAAGTTTGAGAGCAGGATATAAAATGTTCCAACAACAAAATCCGTTGTCGGAAAATCAGGCATACAAATCCGACGGACAAAGTGCCACGCATGCTCAGAACAAATAAAGAGATGAAAGCTATTGGCCACTGCCCCGTTTATAGTCCCGACGTACGTGTTTTACGTCACCGCGTTTAGAATGATCGGATTTTCCAACAACTTTGTGTGACCGTCTATATGCAAGACAAGTTTGAGCCAACATCCGTCGGAAAAAATCCTAGGATTTCGTTGTCGGAATGTCCGAACAAAGTCCGACCGTGTGTACGGGGCATTAGTCCTGTCATACATTGAGACCTGTTTGTACTGCTATAATTACTGAAGACAAGTAAAGACAATTAGGAGTATAGCAAAAGTCAGGAGGAGGAGACGTCCGTTGATGCAGGCATAAGATTGTCCCCATAAAAGAAGCAGAATACAGACGGGGGTGATAAATAGGGGCTGTGTGAGCATTGTGAGGACAATCGGAGACAGTATATAGACAGGCCAGTTCATCGTTAGTCAGCTGAGATGTGACATCCGTGGCAGGGCAATAGAAGAGGGGTGGGGAGCTGGCTGCATGTATATTCTTCTCGGCAGTGTCTCAGTGCAGCTGTCGAAGGGGTTTTGGTGAACTCAGTTCCTCTGACCAGTGTCATTGGATGATAACGAATAAGTGAACTTGGAAATGTATGTTTAACATAACACTGCTGCAAGCAAAGGTCACAAAACTTGTGCCAAAACATGGCAACAAACAATCAAGGAAGGAATCAGTAGAACGCACATTTTAATAATCCCGCCTGGCTCTTCGAGACCGTGGAGAGTCGGAGGGGTTAGGACCCTGTGGTGTACCATGGTGTGGGTAGCATCTTCTGTTGCCTGATGGGGATTGCCGTTCTCGGAACCTTACTTCTTGAGCCTCCATCGGTTCTTCCCTTGGTGTATGTGTCCTGGCCGCCGGATGGCGGAATTCTGCGTACCAGTTTGGTACGTCCACTAGGGGGATATCCAGAGTGTCACAGAATGGACGCAGATCCTCTAGGACTTTTAGCAGGGCAGTGCGACCCTGATGAGTAGCCGAGAGGCAGAAGGGGAACTTCCACCTATACTGAATTCATTTTGTGAGTAGGACATCCAGTATCGGTTTAAGATCCCTGCGGTGCTGCAATTTTATACTGGATAAGTCCTGGAATATTTGAATGGTCGTCCCTTCATGTTGTAGCTGCTGCCTGCTTCTGGCTTGCCTGAGGATTTCTTCTTTTATTTTATAATCCACTATGCAGCATATGATATCTCTCAGTGGATCTGTTTCCCTACCTTTGGGGCGTAGGGCTCGGTGTATTCTTTCCATGGAGATTTGTGTTTGTGGCGGTCTGTTCAATAGATCGTTGAACAGGCTAGTCACAGTTGGGGAGAGATGTTCTGCGGTAATTGCTTCAGGAATACCGCAAATCCTAAGGTTGTGACGGCGACCCCTATTATCGAGGTCCTCCACATGACGCTGGGTTTCTCTCAATTGTATGGTGTGTGTGTCAATCCGTCTAGTAGCTTTGGGAAATACAAGGTCATGTTGCGCCATAACATGTTCCACTTCATGAACCCTGTCAGACAGCGTATGTATATCTATGCGTAGTTCCGCAATGGCCGCTGACAGGGTGTCTTTGATGTTGGTAGCTATGGTCCTCAGATCATGGATGTTGAGGTAAGGTGGTGCTGGAGCGGTACTGTCATCCACGAGTGGCGGGGTGGAGGTTTGAGGTAGAGGGAGGAGAAGGGGACCTGGCTGTAGTGGTTCTGAGGTCTGAGGTCTTCTGTGGTGGGAGGACGCCATGTTGCCCCTTTGTGTCCGGAACATCTCTGGGATATTCTGGCTGATTCCTCCTGTATGCTCTCTAGGGGAGCAGGATCTAGAGGCTGAGGAGTGTCTGGAAGCTGTTCCCATCGTAAGGAGCGGGGTTAGTCGCAGAAATACCTCCGGTAATTGAGTCGGAAGACTGGTAACGGCAGGAGCTCTCCAGTTACGCGGCCATCTTCCTGCTTGGCCAGACCACGCCCCAGGCAGAGTTTCATACAAGTGCAGTGTATATAAAGCTAACATGCGTGTGTCGTATGTATGATCTGTGAGTGGAGGAAGTGCCGATCATGAGAATGAAGGTAACATTTAAACTTGGGACATCAGTGGCCTATACAGATTCGAGATTGAGGCCTATATTGGGATAAGATTAGGAGAGTTTAGCCTGATATTAGTGTTTTTGTCTTGTGTTTTGTCTTGCAGCCAATATGAAACAATTCAAAGACAGATACAGAGATATGAGAAATTTGTGGGAGGTTAAAAACCCCTTATATCGAAATAAACCAGCTAGGAAGGCATTGCTGGAGAAACTGCTGCAATTTGTGAAGATGCAGGTCCCTGACGCAGACATCAAGTTTGTGGAGAGGAAAATTGGTAGCTTGAGAAGCACGCATACGTAGAAGCTTAATAAGGTTCAGGCTTCCATGAAATCAGGAGCAGCAGCAAAGGATGTGTATGTACACAGTCTGTGGTACTACAACAGGATGCGGTTTCTGGTAGACCAGATTGAAGCCAGGGAATCACTTTCTACACTTCCATCCACCCTTCCCTCAACCCTTCCCTCAACCCCAGCTGAGGCTTCCGAGGACCAACCTGGGCCTTCCATCCTGGAAGAAGTTGAGGAGCCCAGCTGAAGTAAGGTATAGTATTTTTGAACATATTTATTGTTGTTAAGTAGATGTTATTATTAATAATAAATGAATGATTGAACAAAAAGTGTTTGACATATCAATAGACAGTAAGGGCCAAAAATGATTGGGACAAAAATGAAAAATGCTGGGCTCAGAATGATAGCCTTTTCTATTTATTAGCATTCAATTTGCAACAGTCATGAGCTGAAAATTGTGTGTGATTGATGAACCAAAAACTAAAACTATGTCCCTTTTTCATACACAGGAATACCTCAGCCAGGACGAGTCTCTGGAATGTGGCAGACAGGAGGAGGCGGGGGTAAGTGTCAGCCAGGAGGAGGCGGGGGTAAGTATCAGCCAGGAGGCAGCCAGGCCCAGTAGCCTCACCCAATCCCAGGTGCCTCCCCTTCCACCTTACAACAAAAAGGGCCAGGAAAGGGAGTAATGTGGAGGAGGCAGCACTGGGCCTCATTAAGGACGCTAATGCGGCCCTGAAAACACCCCCCGACGCTGAAGAGGTCTATGGAGGAGGGCCAAAGCCTCATGTGTGAGAATATTATTTTTCAGGCCTTTAAGAAGGGGTTGAGGGGCCAAATTAGTGAGAACATGCACTTATGTGCCCTCGCCCATCCTCCTCCTCCTCCTGCCACAAGTCCACCTCCAGAGCCACAGCCTCCAAGGAAGGCTGCAGGGAAGGATGCAGGGAAACGTGGAGGGAAGGCTGCAAGGAAGACATGAAAGTGATGGCCTGGGTTCAGTCTAGTCTGACAGAAGATGCAGGCTGTGGTAGTACCACAGCCTGGGGACATATATGTCATATGCTGCTGTTCCTGATCTGTGGGAGTCCTGGACCAGATTGTGTGACCTATTATATGGACTTCTCAGGCTACAAATTTTTTAGTTACAAAGAGTTAATGTGTGCCCTGGGGTACAAAGGCTTTACAAATTCAAGCAGTTTCTCCAGCGTTGCCTTCCTCTTTATTTTGTTATGAGCCAGAATAAATTGAGATTTTTTTATATGAAAATACTTGCCTATGTGTTTTTCCTCAAAAAGGACAGTTTGTTTGTGAGTAGCCAGGTACATTTCAAAAATACAATGTCAAATTAACAAGGGACAACAACCAACCTCCTTGAGCTTTAAAAATACAAGGTAATAATGTTGTTGTGGAAACGACACACAAAAAAAAAAAATTATGGCGATCACTAGAAAATAATTTAAAAATAATCAAAAAAACAGGAGATCTTGATTAAAAAAAAAAGACTATAAATCATAATTCTAAACATTGTTATGGAGATCTGGTTTTGAAAACAAAAAAGATTATTCAGGGGATCACGAGAAATAATAAAGAAATACGTTTGTCAGAACTCTGTGTGAATGTGTGAATATCAGCAGCAAAACAAATTCATTCTTCTAGCATTATAAAGAACAAAAGGATGCATCATTAAAAGATCCAAAAATTTACAGCATGCTATCTAGACATGTGCATTCGTTTTCGTCCGAATGCATTTTCGTCCGAATTTCAGGTATTTTCGTTATCGTTTTAACAAACGATAACGAAAGTGCAGAATCCGAAAAATGAAAGATCCAACATAAACAAATGCTTTATTTTCATTTTCATTGCTACAACAGTTCAATATAGATAAGAGATTTGTCATGATGATGACAATAACAATCTGTGTCCATCAAACCTGTGGTCGAATGTGCCTAACCTTAACTTTATTAGTCCAAGATTATTCTACATAGAGAGAAAAGATTTGACATAGAGAGAAAAGATTCGACGTAGGGGAGAAAAGATTTGACGTAGGGGAGAAAAGATACATAAAAATAACGATGATGATGAATGTTATTGGCTGATTGTAACCAAAGAGGAGGAGCAGTAAAATAGCTAGAACTAAGTACACACGTACTTTTGCTTATGGTGTCTGTTGAAAATTCTACGAAGATTCGACGGAGCAGGTAAACTATACGGCGTCGTACAGTTTAGCTGCTCCGTCGAATCTCTTTGAACATTCGACAGACACCATAAGCCTTCAATGACAGATTCAACCTTAATTTGGATTTTAGGAAGAATGCAATTTTTAACGAAAAACAAAATAAATAAAAACGAATTTCTGGAGTAACTAAATAAATTTATTTTTCGGACGAAAACGAAATTCCAAAACGAAATATTTCAGTGTGCACATGTCTAGTCTATCTCCATTACGAACGCTAGTTTTACCAGACCGAGCGCTTCCATCTCATACTTGATTTTGAGCATGCATGATTTTTTGGGCGTCCGAATTGCATACAGATGATCGCATTTTTGGATAGGAACTTTTTCTGACCGAAAAATAGAGAATATGCTCTCAATCTTTTGCTGGCTGGAATTCCACCAGCAAAAGTCCAATGGAGCATACACACGGTCGCATTTTCCAACCAAAAGCTCTCATCTGAGTTTTGCTGGCGGCATTTCCGATCGCGTGTGTACGCGGCATTAGTGTATACTTAAAATGGCTATTTCTGCACTGCCTGAGTGGATAATGCCTGTTTTTTTTTAGATTAGGTGAATAACTGCTCTCCAAAAGCTCCTAAGATTAGGGCATTCCCTTAGCATATATAGTAGGGTGCCCACTTTACCACAGCCTTGCCAGCATTCATTAGAGTGAGAGTTGGAAAATTTTGCAGTAATGAAAGGGGTATAGTACTATCTTAGTAGTATTTTTTGGGCCATCTCCCAGTATGTAGTGGATCTTGTGTAGCATTGGCTATATTTAACAGCCTTTTCCCACTGTTCTACTGAGAACGATGTTGCAAGATCTTATTCCTACTTCTGAAGAGGTGAGGACTTAGTGAAAGTTTTTTTCTGTTGCAGTAAATTGTAAAATAAGGAAATCCCTTTTGTAGTTTTATGTATGTCGTTCCAAAAGGACCATGCTTCGTTTGGTATTCTAGTTGGTATCAAAGGCTGTGCTTAAGAATGTGTATATCCTCATGTAAGTGTAATGATCCGATGATAACAGTGAATGTTTCTGTTTAGCAACTGGAATGGAATTATTTTTCCCTTGTGCAGAAGGTCTGTGATTAGTGTGATCTCTTTTTGTTCCCAGGTAGAAATAGGTGGGGCTGCTGTGTGCTGTGGTGCAGGGCAGTGACTGGCAGCTGTGTGGGTTCCCAAACCGCCCCTTTCCTGCATCCTAAAATGGCCCCCCCTCCCTGCCTCTCCCCACTAAAATGCCCCCCCCGCCTCTCCACCCTAAAACCCCCCCTCCCTGCCTCTCTACCCTAAACAATAACCCAACTCCCTACCTCTCCACCCTAAACAATAACCCCCCTCCCTGCCCCTCCACTCTAAACAATAACCCCCTCCCTGCCTCTCCACCCTAAACAATAACCCCCCTCCCTGCCTCTCCACCCTAAACAATAACCCCAGTTACCTTATCTGTGGTGCTGATCTCTATACCGTATCTGTGGTGCTGATCTATATACCGTATCTGTGGTGCTGATCTGTATACCGTATCTGTGGTGCTGATATATATACCGTATCTGTGGTGCTGATCTTTATACCGTATATGTGGTGCTGATCTTTATACCGTATCTGTAGTGCTGATCTGTATATCGTATCTGTGGTGCTGATCTGTATACTGTATCTGTGGTGCTGATCTAAATACCGTTTCTGTGATGCTGATGTATATACTGTATCTGTGATGTGAGCTATATATTGTATCTGTAATGCTGAGCTATATACCGTATCTGTGATGCTGAGCTGTATACTCCTGACACTATGGGTGGAAGCAAATGGAATACAGGGGATAGAGTGGATGGATTCTATAAGGGGTGGGGCTTATGAGAAGTGGGAGTGCTCAAAAAGGAAGGGTGGGGTCTGGCACCCCCATCCTAAAACTTCACCAGCCACCACTGCTCCCAAGGCTGCTGGCCACCCTGGGAAGAATCAACTCTTTTGGGCCATTTCCCAACAATTCTGGTAGCCTAGACTACGTGCTGATATAACCGCCTTTATAGCTGCCTGTTCCGTGTGTGCTCAGAGTAAGACTCCAGGACACCTTCCAGTGGGTCTTCTACAACCCATACCCAATGGAGAGAGACCCTGGACCCACCTGTCTATGGATTTCATTGTGGAGTTACTCAACTCCCAGGGCAACACAGTTATCCTTATGGTGGTTGACCGTTTCTTGAAAATGTCTCATTGTATTCCACTTAAGAAGTTGAAGTTGCTGACTTCTAAGGAACTGGTTTCCATTTTTGCTCAGGAGAGCTTTCGCTTACATGGGCTACCCAAGGTGATTGTCTTGGACAGGGGGTAGTCAGTTTGCGTCCCGGTTCTGGCGAGCCTTTTGTGCGCAGTTGGGATTTCAGCTTGCTTTCTCCTCTGTGTATCACCCGCAGTCCTTGGAGAAATTCCTACATTGCTATATTTCTGACCATCATAACAACTGGTCAGACCCCTTACTGTGGGCGGAGTTTGATCATAATAGTGCCTTGAATTCTGCTTCCTGATTGTCCCAGCTTATGGCGAACTATGGTTTCCAACCTTCCATGTTGTCTGACTCGTTTGTTACGCAGAGTATTCCTGTGTTAGATTAGCATCTCCGTGGTCTTTGTTCCACTTGGGCACAAGTCCAGGAGGCTTTGCGACATGCTAATGATAGGTACAGACACCATGCTGACCACAGATGCCTGGCTGTGCCTTCCTACCAGGTTGGGGACAGGGTCTGGCTGTCATCTCGCAACCTCCGACTTCATGTTCCCTCTCTGAAGTTCACACCTCGGTTTATTGGGCCTTTCTGTATTCTTCGCAGGATTAACACAGTGGCGTACGCATTAATTAGACCTTCCTTCTAATATGCGTATCTTGAATGTATTTAATGTCTTCTTTTTAAAACTTTTGGTCTGCAATGGCTTTACCACCTCGGTGCCTCGTCCTCACCCTGTACAGGTTGAGAACCAAAAGGAGTATGAGGTACAGTCCATTGTTGACTCCCGTAGGCTCTGTGGGCGCATACAGTACCTGGTACATTAGAAAGGGTACAGTCCAGAGGAACGCTCTTGGGTCTCATCCTTGGACGAACAAGCCCCTGTCCCCCTCTGTGATTTCCATAGACATTTTCCCCTCAAACATGGTGGTCCTCCGAGAGTGGGGGGGTCATTGAGTAGGGGGTACTGTCAGGGCTGGGCTCAGCCCTTCCTTCTAAAAGCTGGCCGCACATCTGTCGGCTAATTGCCAGCTCCTTTCTCTTCACAGTGATTCACCTGCTGATGATATCCTGCTTGTCAGTCCTGCCTACTTAAGCCGTCCAGCCCAGGTGATCTCTGCCTTCAACTTGGTCACATCTCTAGAGACGCTCTCCTGTGTTCCTGTTAAAGATTTGCTTGGCTGACATTTCTTCTGGCTCCATATCCTGCTTGCTGTTCTACTACACTCATCTCTGGCTCCCTGATGTTTTGGCTTGTCTGACTATTCGTTCTGGTTCCTGAACTCTGGCTATGTTTTGACTATGTTTACTCTGTTCACACTTGTTTAATAACAATAATAAAAAGGTAATTTAACTGTACTTCTGTCTCAGTCTGATTCATGGTTTCTGAGAGATATATGGGTTTGAATAGATGATAAGGGAATTGGGATATCTGTAATACTGTAAGAGAGGGGTTTGGTTTGGACAAGGATAGGATCACATCATCTGCAAACAGTGAGATAGAGTGTGATTTTTGTGAGACGAGATTGCCATTTATGTCTGGTTGGGATCTTATTTTTTTAGCTAGGGGTTCCATTAAAAGGGAAAATAACAAGGGGGATAATGGTCACCCCTGCCTTGTCCCACTGGTGATATTAAAGCTGTCCGAGAACATACCTTCTGAAAAAAACCATAGCTGAAGGATTGGTGTATAGTGCTAATATAGCTGAAACTATTGTACCTATTTTACCAAATTTAGATAGGACGTGTTTCAGATATCCCCAATGAATCCTGTCGAAGGCCTTCTCCACGTCTAAAGACTGGACCATCTTTGATGTGAGCAGGGGGTGACGCCATGTGCCGCGCACTCAGGGGACCGCAGTGTCAGTAATTATGTATGTGTGGGTGTTTGCCATCAGGCAAGACCACCCACACCTGCTGGGAAGGAGAGGTCGGCTCTTTGAGCCCTTCTATTTAAAGTCAGCCCCAGCAATGGCACATTAGTGCTGTGGTTCCTGATGGAGCGGCGTATCACTGGGAAACACTGACTCAGGTAGTGTTATCCTTCATTATGCCACTTTACACTCCAACACTGGAGCTCTTGAAGTGCTGCTTGGCTACATTGAACCTGGGTCTCTTGTAAATTACCTCATTTATGATTTATACATTATATCGTCTTTGGATGACTATATCTATGGGATGTTTGTGAAGCACTGCTTTGACCCCTCTTCCAGCTTTCAAACTGAAACATTGATCCCAGATATACATACTCTATCAGCTTATATTCTATGAGACCAGTGATGAACATCATATCCTCCTGACTCGGTATATTTTCCCATCTTATGCAGCTTTTGTTTATGTACATACAGCACTGTCATCTCTACATATGTTTTGATATACTACTCCTACATATTGTTTTTTACTTGATTTTACTCTCTCTCTCTCTCTCTCTCTCTCTCGCTCTCTCTCTCTCTCTCTCTACATATATATATATATATATATATATATATATATATATATATATATATATATATATGGATATATGTATGTATGTGTATATATATACATATGTATTTTTTTTCTGTATTTTTCTTTGAATATTGCAAAACAAAGTTAGATTGGCCTTTTTTTTAATCTCTTGGCTAAACCTCTTCTGTGAGCTTTTTTCTTTTTATTCCCAGCTTCCTGCTGTTTGCGGTCCCGGTTTGCTCTCAGCTGTTTTTGGCATCCATCTTTCCAACCAACCAGGAACTAATTTTTTTAATCTCACCTTTATTTATCTGTGCTTCTCTGATTTATTTAGCCAATCTCCCTAGGCTCTGGCTGCTTTTTGGACGCGTGAGTACAGTAGCAACATAGATGTATTCTCTGTGCCATCTGTTGCCTTTGATGGATATAAACACTGATTCAACTATGTTGTTGTTAAAAATATGTATCTCTTTATATTTTAGATTGTTACATGTAGAATACTATTGCATATTGAATCATCCCTGAAGAAGGAGTGTAGGACACTCCGAAACGCGTAGGATACATCAAATGCTTATGTTTACATGTTCATGCCTATAATTTTGAGTGTGTCTGCTCTGTGAGATTACCGGAAGATATTGTACACGCGAAAGTTGTCTGCATAGATAATAATAACTTTTAAATATATATTTGTACTAATGCTATGTGATGAATTCTTTGAGAAAATCTTTTTGATACATTGTTTAACCACTTGAGGTCCGAGCCATAGCCGAATGACGGCTACAGCGCGGACCTCAATCTCCGGGAGGATGTCATATGACGTCCTCCCCTATGCACGCGCAGCGCGCGCACCCTGCAGGGCGCGCGGTGTGCGCGCTGTGATCACCGAGTCACGGAGACTCGGATGATCACAGATCCGAGTAAGGGGCCGGTCCCGACCCCTTACCATGTGATCAGCTGTCAGAAAAATGACAGCTGGTCACATGATGTAAACAAAAGCTCGGTGATCGGTTTCGTTTTCTCCTCACGCTAACAGCGTGAGGAGGAAAAAAAAGCCTATCACCGGCTCATGTCAAAGGGACATCGGTCCCGAAGAGGAAGGAAGCACAGATGCCTCATCTGTGCCTCCAAGTGCCATCTGCCAGTGCCCACAGTGCCCACAAGTGCCACCTATTAAAACCCACAAGTGCCACCTATTAAAGCCCACAAGTGCCACCTATTAAAGCCCACAAGTGCCACCTATCAATGCCCACAAGTGCCACCTATTAGTGCCACCTAGCAGTGCTGCCATCAGTCAGTGCCCAATCAGTGCCCAACACTGCCACCCATCAGTGCCCATAACCGCCACCCATCAGTGCCTGTCACTGCCACCTATCGGTGCCCATCAGTGCCGCCTCATCAGCGTACATCAACGAAGGAGAAAAATTAACTGTTTGCAAAAATTGATAACAAAATATAAAAAAAAATATAATTTTTTTTTTTAAATTCTGTCTTTTTAAATTTTTTTAACAAAAAATAAAAACCGTAGAGGTGATCAAATACCATCAAAAGAAAGCTCTATTTGTGGGAAAAAAATGATAAAAATTTCATTTGGGTACCCTGTTGTATGACCGCGCAATTGTCATTCAAAGTGCGACAGCGCTGAAAGCTGAAAATTGGTCTGGACAGGAGGGGGGTTTAAGTGCCCAGTAAGCAAGTGGTTAAATAAAATGTCTTTTTTATTATTTGATTTGTCTGACAATCTGATTACTCTAGTAATCCCGAAATGCATTTTCAATTTCTTTTGGGTTTGACAGGCTGGTTCCTGTGGTTGGATGGAATATAAAAGGTATTTTTTGCTTTATTGATTTTTCTTTTACCCGATTAGCTAAGAGCTTCCCTGCTTTGTTTCATTGACAGTAGAAATTTGTTTCCAGTTTCATAGTGTATATTTGTGTTGGGAGAAGAGCAGTAATCGAAGCTCATGTCAAATTTTATTGAGCTGTGAGCTAATTGTAGGGTCAGGTATTGTTTATTTGTCAATTCCAGATTTTCAATCTGGGATAATAAGTCATTGAGTTGCTGTTTCCGCTGCTTAATAACATTACTAAGTTTCATGAGGACCCCTCTTATGTAAGCCTTGTGGCTGTTCCATATAGTGCAGGGATACCACACACACAGAGCATTAATTTGGAAAAATTCTTGGAGGTCATTAGCTATTTTAAGTTTATGGTCTGGGTATTCAAACAAAAAGACATGACCCCTCCACTGTAATGGAAATTGGGGCGTGGTCAGACCACGTAATGTTGTATATATATCAGGAAAGGTCCTGCCTGCTGGTGGCGCTGTTGGGCATCTGGCTTGCAGTACTGATGTCTGCCAGCGGGTGTCTCCTGGCAGTCTGGAACTATCAGGGGAGCTTTCACCTGCTGGTGGTACTATCTGATCCTTGGGCCACAGTACTGGCGCCCACCAGCGGGTGGTTCCCAGCAGTGTGGAACCGACATCATCTCCTGCAATCAGGCGTCACCTGAGCCTGATTGCAGGAGATGTGTATAAATACCCAGCAACACACACACATAGTGCCTTGGTATCTTCCATGTGCCCTGACCTGAACCTGAGAGCTTGTACCTGATTTGATCCTGATCCCATCTCTGTACCTGATCCTGTGCCTTGTACTTGAACCTGTCCCTCCTGTGACCCTGTTACCTTTACCCTTGCCCTGCAGCCTTATCCATCCTCTCCATGTCCTGTTTGTTCCCTGTCCCCCATCTACTGATCTCCCATTGATGACCCTGGCCTGGCTATGTTTATGATTCTGGTATTCCCCATTATTATATATATATATATACCTGTCTGATTATTGTTATTTGTGGGTCTCTGTTTGTGAATTGGTTTGTTGTGCACTGTGTTATATTTGGAGGTGGTTGTGTTCATATTTTCACTTATCTTAAATAAATCACAATATTTTCACTTAATATACGTTTGGTTTCCTCTGTTGCTGTCCACACAGTTCTGGTCACACCTGATACATGACAGTATAGTAGATGCAGTCACATTTTGTAAAAGGCATTTGTCGACTAAAAAGAGATCAATTCTCGAGTATGTTGGATGCACACTCGAGAAGTAGGAATAGTCTCTCTCAGCTGAATGTTGGCATTGCCAAACATCATATAGATTTTCTGAAGACAGAAAGTGCGAGAGGGTAGCTCTGCCATATCAATTACGAGCCTCGTCTGGGACATCTAGTGATCTATTAGGGATGGCAATAAAATCTCTGTATAATATGGTTTGACCCTGCTGAACTTTGGGTACTAATTTCCAAACCTTTTTTTGAAATAATTGTTTCACATTTGGTAGATATACATTCACTATGGTGTAAATTGCATTATTCACTTCACATACAAGTATAACATATCTACCCATCTCGTCAATCTCCGTATGGATGTGTTTAACCACTTAAGGGCCTAGCCTCTTTCTGAGATTTGTTGTTTACAAGTTAAAAACATTCTACATTTTTTTCTAACACCCTAAAGAATAGAATGGCGGTCGTTGCAATATTTTCCGTCACACCGTATTTGCGTAGCGGTCTTACAAGCGCACTTTTTTTGGAAGAAATGCACATTTTTTAATAAAAAGACAACAGTAAAGTTAGCCCAATTTTTTTATATTGTGAAAGATAATGTTACACCGAGTAAATTGATACCCAACATGTCAATATGTCAAAATTGCTCCCACTCGTGGAATGGTGACAAACTTTTACCCTTAAAAATAGGGCGACGTTTAAAAAATTCTACAGGTTGCATGTTTTAAGTTACAGAGGAGGTCTAGGGCTAGAATTATTGCTCTCACTCTACCTATCACGGCGATACCTCACATGTGTGGTTTGAATACTGTTTTCATATGCGGGCGCTACTCACGTATGCGTTCACTTCTGCACGCGAGCTCTTCGGAATGGGGTGCGTTTTAAATTTTTTTTTTTATTTTACCTTTTATTTTTTATTTTTACACAGTTTTTTTTTTTTAAATTGTCACTTTTATTCCTATTACAAGGAATGTAAACATCTCTTGTAATAGAAAAAAAGCTTGACAAGACCTCTTAAATATGAGATCTGGGGTCAAAAAGACCTCAGATCTCATATTTACACTAAAATGCAATAAAAAAAATTGTCATTTAAATTTTAAAAAAAAAGGCCCTTTAAGAACCGTAGGTGGAAGTGACGTTTTGTTGTCGATTCCGCCCTGCATTGTTATGGAGATGGGTGGGGGCCATCTTCCCCTCACGGGTCTCCATGCCCAGCAAGGGTGAAGATCCAATCGCCTCCGCTGCTGCCGACAGCACTGGAGTGTGGCGAGAGGGGGTCCCTCTCTCGCTGCCGATAAAAGTGATCTTGTGGTGAATCCGCTGCAGAGACCACTTTTATCTTAAACCGGACCACTCACTGAAGAAGAAGATACTGGGGTTATGGCAGCTACCTGCTGCCATAACAACGACATTTCAAACAGCCGAAGTATAACGATGGTGGGCGGTCTGGAAGTGGTTAAAAAGAAACAGTGTCTTTGATGATAGCGACTCCTCATTTCTTCTTGGGAGCATTTGAGCAATACATTGTTGGGAAGCGTTGATGCTGGAATTTTGAAGGGTTTTGTGCAGTGAAATGAGTCTCTTGAAGGCATAGAAGATCACAGTGTAGATGCTGTGCTTCCTCCCATAGCATGCTCCTTTTATATGGGCTGTTCAGTCCCTGAACATTAAAAAAAGAAATTTTGAATCCCATTATATGGGCTATATGGATCAAAGGTCCCAGGAGCAGCCAATTTACCCATACGTTTCAGTGGATTGTGAGATGAGCCTCTAGAGAGCACAGTCCTGACCATGAGCTAGAGTCCCGGATGGGAAAGCTTGAAGTTAAACTTAGGACAGTAGTCTGAAATACATCAGAGATAAAAAATAAAGGTAGAATTTCTGGTGTGAGCACAGTTCAGAGAAAAAAGAACAATTTAAACCGAATCTGATGGGATAATATCCTGCAAGATCTCAAATGGACAAAAATAGAACTAGGTAGAGCTCCCTGGGTCTACCAGAGATTAGATGAATTAGTAGGGAAGAAAATTATCCTGAGCCTTCAGCCATTTGCAGCATTCGGCATTCGGGAGAATGAGAGAATGAGGACGTGGAGAGGAAGTTGTTTACTGGGCTTCTTTGTCACATTCCAGGATGCTCCATTCTCTCAGGAGATGTATACCATCCTCCACGGAGTTGATAGTGAATTGTTTTCCATTTTTTTTGTAATAAGCAATTTGGCTGGATATGCCCATCTACTGTATAAGTAATTTGATGGTTCCTCTATGGTTTTGTAATAGTGGCCATATTCCTTCTTTTTTTCATTGTGTATGCAGATAGATCTGGGTAGAAAGAAAGGCCTTGAATGCATGGTGGTACAGTTTCCAGGTTTCTCGTGATCATAAGGAATTAGTCCTTGGTCTGGAAAAAGTGTATCCTGGTGATTGTGTCTTTTGGTAGATGTTCTGGCAAGTGTCTAGGTTTGGGTAGTCTGTGGATCCTGTCGATTAGACATGTCAGTCAGTAGGGATGAGCTTCGAGTTCGAGTCGAACCCATGTTCGACTCGAACATTGGCTGTTCGCAAGTTCGCCGAACAGCGAACAATTTGGGGTGTTCGCGGCAAATTCGAATGCGAACACCCTTTAAAAGTCTATGGGAGAAATCAAAAGTGCTAATTTTAAAGGCTAATATGCAAGTTATTGTCATAAAAAGTGTTTGGGGACCTGGGTCCTGCCCCAGGGGACATGGATCAATGCAAAAAAAAGTTTTAAAAACGGCCGTTTTTTCAGGAGCAGTGATTTTAATAATGCTTAAAGTCAAACAATAAAAGTGTAATATCCCTTTAAATTTCGTACCTGGGGGGTGTCTATAGTATGCCTGTAAAGGGGCGCATGTTTCCTGTGTTTAGAACAGTCTGACAGCAAAATGACATTTTGAAGGAAAAACTCATTTAAAACTACCCGCGGCTATTGCATTGCCGACAATACACATAGAAGTTCATTGATAAAAACGGCATGGGAATTCCCCAAAGGGGAACCCCGAACCAAAATTAAAAAAAAAAAATGACGTGGGAGTCCCCCTAAATTCCATACCAGGCCCTTCAGGTCTGATATGGATATTAAGGGGAACCTCGGCCAAAATTTAAAAAAAAAAATGACGTGGGGTTCCCCCTAAATTCCATACCAGACCCTTCAGGTCTGGTATGGATTTTAAGGGGAACCCTGCGCCAAAAAAAAAAAAAAAAAAACGGTGTGGGGTCCCCCCAAAAATCCATACCAGACCCTTATCCGAGCACGCAACCTGGCAGGCCGCAGGAAAAGAGGGGGGGACGAGAGTGCTGCCCCCCTCCTGAACTGTACCAGGCCACATGCCCTCAACATTGGGAGGGTGCTTTGGGGTAGCCCCCCAAAACACCTTGTCCCCATGTTGATGAGGACAAGGGCCTCATCCCCACAACCCTGGCCGGTGGTTGTGGGGGTCTGCGGGCGGGGGGCTTATCGGAATCTGGAAGCCCCCTTTAACAAGGGGACCCCCAGATCCCGGCCCCCCCCCTGTGTGAAATAGTAAGGGGGTACTTACCCCTACCATTTCACTAAAAAACTGTCAAAAATGTTAAAAATGACAAGAGACAGTTTTTGACAATTCCTTTATTTAAATACTTCTTCTTTCTTCTATCTTCCTTCATCTTCTGGTTCTTCTGGTTCTTCTGGCTCTTCTGGTTCTTCCTCCGGCGTTCTCGTCCAGCATCTCCTCCGCGGCGTCTTCTATCTTCTTCTCCTCGGGCCGCTCCGCACCCATGGCATGGGGGGGAGGCTCCCGCTCTTCTCTTCTTCTTTTCTTCCTTCTTCTCTTCTTCTCTTCTTCATTTTCTTCTCCGGGCCGCTCCGCATCCATGCTGGCATGGAGGGAGGCTCCCGCTGTGTGACGGCGCTCCTCGTCTGACAGTTCTTAAATAACGGGGGGCGGGGCAACCCGGTGACCCCACCCCCCTCTGACGCATGGTGACTTGATGGGACTTTCCTGTGACGTCACGGGGAATGCCACAGGGAAGTCCCGTCATGTCCCGTGCGTCAGAGGGGGGCGGGGTCACCGTTTTTTTTTTGGCGCGGGGTTCCCCTTAAAATCCATACCAGACCTGAAGGGTCTGGTATGGAATTTAGGGGGAACCCCACGTCATTTTTTTTTTTAAATTTTGGCCGAGGTTCCCCTTAATATCCATATCAGACCTGAAGGGCCTGGTATGGAATTTAGGGGGACTCCCACGTAATTTTTTTTTTCTTAATTTTGGTTCGGGGTTCCCTTTTGGGGAATTCCCATGCCGTTTTTATCAATGAACTTCTATGTGTATTGTCGGCAATGCAATAGCGGCGGGTAGTTTTAAATGAGTTTTTTCCTTCAAAATGTCATTTTGCTGTCAGACTGTTCTAAACACAGGAAACATGCGCCCCTTTACAGGCATACTATAGACACTCCCCAGGTACGAAATTTAAAGGGATATTACACTTTTATTGTTTGACTTTAAGCATTATTAAAATCACTGCTCCTGAAAAAACGGCCGTTTTTAAAACTTTTTTTTGCATTGATCCATGTCCCCTGGGGCAGGACCCAGGTCCCCAAACACTTTTTATGACAATAACTTGCATATTAGCCTTTAAAATTAGCACTTTTGATTATTCATGTTCGTGTCCCATAGACTTTAACGGTGTTCGCGTGTTCGAACAAACTTTTTTCCTGTTCGCATGTTCTGGTGCGAACCGAACAGGGGGGTGTTCGGCTCATCCCTATCAGTCAGGGATGCAGCAGGGAGCATTTCTGGTAAGATATTTTGGAAGTAGGTGTGTAATTCGGATGGTTTTACCGATTCTGGTATCCTGCGGATTTTAATATTATTTCTTCTTGACTGATCTTTGAGATTGGCCAATTTAGCTTTAATTTGTTGTAGTTCATCATCTTGCATTGTGGGCATCAATCACTTCATTTACTGTGTCAGCAAATTCACCCATTTTATTTTCAATATGGGTGCCATCAACTGCTTTAATTTCAGATTTGAAGTGGTTTGTGAGGGATAAAATATCAGCATGGATTGTGCTGCATAATGAAACAAGCATGTCTTTTAAAGTTGTGTCAATCACAGGTTGTTTCTTAGCAGGGAACTCTAAGATAGAGTCCTGTAGTTCCCTGGTATCAGTGAGAGAGAGATGTAAGTTTTTCCTTCATTTCCCTCTGTGTCAGCCTTTTGTAGGTTCTGCTGTTTTGCCTTAACTGGACTGGATGAGGAGAAGAATGACTGGGAGTGAGGGATTTGATCATGATGTGGCTTGTGCTTATGAGAAGAATAGTGTTGTGCAGTAGGGATGAGCCGAACACCCCCGTGTGGTGTTCGCACCAGAACATGTGAACAGGCAAAAAATTTGTTCGAACACGCAAACACCATTAAAGTCTATGGGACACGAACATGAATAATCAAAAGTGCTAATTTGTAAGGCTTATATGCAAGTTATTGTCATAAAAAGTGTTTGGGGACCTGGGTCCTGCCCCAGGGGACATGGATCAATGCAAAAAAAAGTTTTAAAAACGGACGTTTTTTCGGGTGCAGTGATTTTGATAATGCTTAAAGTGAAACAATAAAAGTGTAATATCCCTTTAAATTTCGTACCTGGGGGGTGTCTATAGTATGCCTGTAAAGGGGCGCATGTTTCCCGTGTTTAGAACATGTGCATTGCCGGTCCGACAATACACATAGAAGTTCATTGATAAAAACGGCAGGGAATTCCCCACAAGGGAACCAAATTTTAAAAAAAAATGACGTGGGGGGTCCCCCTAAATTCCATACCAGGCCCTTCAGGTCTGGTATGGATATTAAGGGGAATCCCGGCCAAAATTTAAAAAAAAAAAAAAGGACGTGGGGTCCCCCTCAAAATCTATACCAGACCCTTCAGGTCTGGTATGGATTTTAAGGGGAACCCAGCGCCAAAATTAAGAAAAAAAAAACGGTGTGGGGTCCCCCTAAAAATCCATACCAGACCCTTATCTGAGCACACAACCTGGCAGGCCGCAGGAAAAGAGGGGGGGACGAGAGAGCGCCCCCCCTCCTGAACCGCACCAGGCCACATGCCCTCAACATTGGGAGGGTGCTTTGGGGTAGCCCCCCAAAACACCTTGTCCCCATGTTGATGAGGACAAGGGCCTCATCCCCACAACCCTGGCCGGTGTTTGTGGGGGTCTGTGGGCGGGGGGCTTATCGGAATCTGGAATCTGGATTTTTGGGGGGACTCCACACTGTTTTTTTTTATTCTGGTGTGGGGTCCCCCTGGCACGGGCGTGGGGTTCCCCTCAAAATCCATACCAGACCTGAAGGGTCTGGTATAGATTTTGAGGGGGGCCCCACGCCATTTTTTTTTTTTTTCATTTTGGCCGGGGTTCCCCTTAATATTCATAGCAGACCTAAAGGGCCTGGTATGGAATTTAGGGGGACCCCCACGTCATTTTTTTTTAAATTTTGGTTCGGGGTTCCCCTATGGGGAATTCCCATGCCGTTTTTATCAATGAACTTCTATGTGTATTGTCGGACCGGCAATGCATTAATAGCCGCTAGTAGTTTTAAATGACTTTTTTTCCTTTGAAATGTCATTTTGCTGTCAGACTGTTCTAAACACGGGAAACATGCGCCCCTTTACAGGCATACTATAGACACCCCCCAGGTACGAAATTTAAAGGGATATTACACTTTGATTGTTTCACTTTAAGCATTATTAAAATCACTGCTCCCGAAAAAATGTCAGTTTTTAAAACTTTTTTTTGCATTGATCCATGTCCCCTGGGGCAGGACCCAGGTCCTCAAACACTTTTTATGACAATACCATGAATATAAGCCTTTAAAATTAGCACTTTTGATTTCTCCCATAGACTTTTAAAGGGTGTTCCGCGGCATTCGAATTTGCCGCGAACACCCCAAATTGTTCGCTGTTAAGCGAACTTGCCAACAGCCGATGTTAGGGTTGAACATGAGTTCAAGTCGAACTGAAAGCTCATCCCTATTGTGCATTATCACCCTCTCACGAGTGGCTGCTGTGTGCTTTACCAGCGTGCTTACCAGCGCCATCTTGGGTGTACATTTTCTGAAATCAATTAACGATTTTATTTTTGAAAGGCCTTTTTTTCCTTGCAGCCTATATAACTGTCATCTTGTAAGCTGGAAAAACACACTTATCATTTCAATGAGAATGGTGGATATAGGGAAATGTTTTCCAAACCTGTGTATTATTAATATTAGAAAATTTTCATTGTCAGCATGTTATCAGCAGCATTAAAAATGACTGCATGTTTCAGTCACCTACTGTACATGACCAGCATTCTATTAGGAAATATTCTCTTCAAGAAATCCTGAGCCTTCAGAGTCCTAACTACAGTATGGGTAGATACGTCCAGTGGTAGCTTTAGAATAACTTCCCTTGCCCCAGCCTCCTCTGCCAGTCTTATATTGACTTGTCTGATCCAGTGAAATATCTCAGATGTGGTAGGACAGAAGCTTGTTAGAATTTTCTGAGCTGCGCCAGGGCATTTGCTGTATTCTCTTTATTAATTTCTATAATAAGTAAACACTCTTCAAATAATTGAATGGTAGGGCTGTAATGTGGCATTGCTTAGGACACTTAATTAAAGATTTATTTTTGCTTTATGGGAACTTTTAATGTAAAAAAAAAAAATAGAAAGTGGACTATGCAGTCTATTAGTAACTCAGCAAATAAATCAGACAGCATGGTGCTTTAAAATTGTACAATTCTATGCTGTACTTTATGATTATATTGTTCTAAATATCACTGAATTTCTATTAAATGCATTATAGTAAGATAGAGAGAGCCTCCAAGAAAGATGAAGAAGCCACCATTCATGTGTGATTCTGTGTTTCTGTAAGTCTGTCCATTTAAACTACGAGCAAGTAAGATTAATCACATAGTTCTTTAGGTTGCTTTATTTTTTGCTTGGTGTAGAATGTTTTCAAGCAGAAATTGCAATATAGAGTATAGATGTGACATCAGTTTCTGAAATAGCAGGATTATTAAGCGTGTATCTATTAATATTTCAATTAGACAAATGGAAAGGAAAATGAAAAGATAGGATTAGTAAGTCTTCAAGTTGACCCAAGGGCAAATCATATGGATTTTTCTCTTTGCAGAAATTATCATAAAAATGGAATTGTTGTAAATGTGGAAGAAAAGTTGCATAATTTGCTAAGATATTTGGAAAAATTTGCATGTGAATCAGTACAAACTTGCAGTATTCCCTTTATAACTATGTTAGATAAAGTAATGCGGCTGTGGACAAAATGAGCAATAATGTACAATGAATGAAAGATAATTGTTGGCAGTAATTTATATTACAAAGACACACTGTCTGTAAGACATTTGTATCTTATTTTACTATCCTCTTAGCAGAAAGTACAATTTCTATGTAAAGCCAGGCTCCCAGAGGGAGCAAATTACCTTGATATGACAACCAATTTAATTGGTTAACAGACCTACCATAGAGCAGAGAAACCTAGACAGTGACATGTTTATTGGGTTAGAAGGTCAGTTCCTCTGGGAAGTGATGAGTCCTACAGATAGTGAACTGCTTAATGGATGAAAAAGTCAGTCAAACATGTTGCAAGCTTAAAGTGATTACTCTTCAATGCCACATAATATCATAGCCTGAACTTGAAACTTCTATGAAAAAACAACATGTTTATATATTATTAGACAAACAAATATATTTTACTATAGTATACTACAACTTTATATTTTTATGATATGTGCAACAATCACTGCACATTCACAGCTGCCTAACATAATGTGGTTAATTACTAAAAGAGTAGATTATGTTCAGTTAGCATGGAAAATTTCATTTAGCTTAGTGAATGTGGTGACAATTATTTTTGCAAATAAAAAAAAAACTATCATATGCAAGGAAATTGATACTGAATTCACCATGCAAATTATTGGATAATTGAAGTCAACAGAGCTTCATCTTTGAAAATTTCTGTGCAAAATGGAAATACTCTCTGCTTAGTGAGATGCCCATATGTCTTTAGTAAATTAACCCCATACATAATGTAGGTATGGCAAAAACACAAATTAATGTTCCTGTAACCATACCCCAATGTTTTGTATATAAACTGAACATTGCCTAAACAATGCGTGTTTTGTTTTACAAAGAAGTTACTGAAAACAGATTCTTGTTATGTGTCATACATGTCCTTGCTGGGTAAGAAATAACATAAATATAATGTATTTATTATATGAATGTACACAAACCCACCAAATGGGTAGTATATATATATATATATATATATATATATATATATATATATATATATATATATATATATATATATATATATATATATATATTGCTCTATATTTAAGGGTTTTAGACTCATTGATATAAGCTCTGTGGATCTTAGGAACTTAGGTGAAAACATTGACAAATAGACCACAAATAGACCACAAAGTGTTGAACGTTGCTGAGCTGTATTGCGAGTCCATAAATATATTTTTGGGAACCTAGATTGTAAAATATACAAAGCACATAATTGGGGATGCACTCTTTTAAGGGCACAGAGAGAACTTCCGGTTCCGGCGCCGCATGGAGTAGCTGCTCTTCTCACCAGCTCCCGCAGCTCGACTCCAAAATCGGCTTATAAAGCCAGACAACCCAAAAAAACCACAGGCAATCACCCCACGCCATCCCAGGGCACAGGATGGATTGATTTGTGGAAAAAACCGGCACGCGATCGTACGCGGCCGCGCGGACCCCACAGCCGCAAATCGAGGCCCCGGCTTCGGCCTACACGAAGCCCAGCACTGAGCCAGAGCCTGACATGGAGGTAAGCGGCGCTGCGGCCCCCTCCTCACCTGCTGATGCAACACCACAACTCACAAGCCCAGCCAGCCCATCTAGTGCATCCAATATAGAAATGATAGCACAGGCTGTGGCAGCCCTCCTCTCCCCAATGATTACAGCCTCAGTGGAGAAAGCAGTCAGCGCAGGCATGCAACAACTACAATCTCAGCTAGGGGAACATGCCTCCAGGCTTAATGAATCAGAGCACCGTATAACCAATATAGAGGAAGAACTGTACCACTCCCAATCCTCAGTACAGGCCCTAAATAAATCTAACAAATATATTCTTGAAAAGCTGGACGATTTGGAAAATAGATCCAGAAGGAATAATTTGCGATTTGTGGGCGTCCTTGAATCGCTGCAACCCTCAGCCCTCACTGACCTATGCGCCAAACGCATCCCTGAAGCATTAGGCCTGCCAGGCCCCTGCACAGTAGAACGGGCACATCGCATGGGATCTTTTAATCCAGAACGCAAATCGCCCCGTCCCATAATCGCAAAATACCTCAATTATTCGGATAAAGCCTACATTTTGCAAAAATTCAGGCAATCCAGATCTCTTCAAATCGACGGCATGAAAATCCTGATTTTCGCAGACTATTCTATTGAAGTATCCCAGAAGAGGAAAGCCTTTCAACAGATATGCTCGGATCTGCATCATCAACAACTCAAATTCACTTTGGCCTTTCCAGCCACCCTCCGACTCAAAGCCCCAAATGGCGACCAACTCTCTTTCCAAGACCCGAAAGAAGCTGAGGCCTTCCTAAGATCGCTACACCCAGGCTCCAACCTCAACCCCTCTTCCAGAGCGGCTCCTATCAACCGTGCTCTAGACCAAAGGAGCCCACGCAAAGACTCTCCAAAACGCTTCAGAGCATCAGCACCGGACCAACACCGCTCCACACCTTACTGAAGACCACAAGCACGGGCCCATACTACTACCACATACCGCCTCGACTCTACGGTCATGGTGGCCTAACTCTTAACGAGTTATCCCACTCAAGAGACGAAGTTAAAGGGTTCCCCTTCAAGCTTGTTCTCTCCTCATTACCAGGCATGATAGCTACTGGTAGGCTAAGCGATTTCACTCCCTCCTATATTTTATACTTAAGGTTTATATGTTTCTAACTGGTAATTTTGTTTTTTGTGACAACCAAGGTTTTGAATTTCTCCTCTGGCTCACCTGTGTATCTAACCCCCCTGTCAATAACTGCACAACTCAAGCTGCCAATGCAATTCACCCTTCTAATAAGGGTTCTCAATTACAACAGCCTCTGAGTCCTGCGATGGGAGGTGGACTACACAGTCGACTCCATGCGGAAAAAAGTGAAGTCCTTTGAATATGTTTTATTGTTTTTCTTTTCTACCCCCTCCCTTTTACACCCCTCCTTACACCACGCACCCTCATCTTATGGCACATACGCCCTCACCAGACACACAAACCTTCGCTCAAACAAAACAACCCCCTCTACATCCCAGCCTATTTCCAAACCACATCACAACCTATTAACAGGCAAAAACAATACAATATCTTCACATACCCCCCCAGTGACCCCCCCTACATGAAACTAGTCTCCTGGAATGTTAAGGGGCTTCGATCACCTAATAAGAGAATGAAAATCCTCCGTCACCTCAAAAGACTTAAAACTGACATTGCCCTACTCCAAGAAACTCACCTCTCCACCCCTGACTTTCACCGAATGAAAAAACTGTGGGTAGGTACGGTACTAGGTTCAGACTCAATTGGACGCAAAGCAGGAGTCCTGATACTCATCCACAAAAACCTACCATGTGAGGCCTTATCTACCAAAGCAGATACACAAGGTCGCCTTATCTCAGCCCACATCAAAATAGGATCCAAGGAAATGATAATATCAAACATTTATGCGCCCAACAACCCCACAAAACAATTCTATAGCGAACTGTCAACATGGCTCCTCAGCAACCCGTCTATCCCGCACATAGCTGGCGGAGACTTCAATTCCACAATACACCCGATAGACGACAGATCCACCTCAAAACGCACATATCTCCCCTCAGATCTCGATACACAAACCCTACTAGCCTCAACAATGGAATCCCTCCATCTACACGACATTTGGCGACTCCGGCACCCAGCTGATAGAGATTTTACCTTCTACTCCAATCCCCACAATGTATTCACCAGAATTGACTACCTCTTTTGCTCGGACGACCTTCTACCATTGATATCAGACGCAGACATCCACGACATTGCCATATCCGACCATGCACCAATCTCGATCACGATTGACAACCCTGACCTGCACCCGAATCCTAAATTATGGCGTTTCCCTTCTTATCTCCATAACAATTCTGACTTCCGTCAGTACATGGAAAACGTCTGGTCTGAATACACTTCGACCAATGGCGAACATTCTGACAACCCCAATTTATTCTGGGAAGCAGGCAAAGCATTCCTCAGAGGCCGCATAATCTCATACGCAGCATCCTTTAAAAGAAACGCACTCAAAAAATACAAACAAGCCAGCTCCCAACTGCACCTAGCCCAAAGATTACTCTACATTAATAACTCAAATGACAACAGGAAGGCTTGGCAATCAGCAAAACAATCCTTTGATAATTGGGCTGAAACCCTAGAACAAACAAAAAAAGCACACATGGATGCCACCCTCCACAAATTCGGCAACAAGGCAGGTAAACTCCTCGCCAAACTATGTAAAGGACCCCACCGACCGACACACATCACATCTCTCCGCGACTCTCAGGGCAACATAAACACCACCCAAAAAGACATAAATAGAGTCATGTTACAATACTACTCATCCCTATACGGACCAGATCCCATAAACCCAACACAAGCACAATCCTTTCTTGAAAAGGTAACTCTTTCTCAAGTAACACCCTCACAACTAGAAGCACTAAATGCCCCAATATCCCCCCTTGAAATATCCACTACAATTAAAAACCTAGCCCCTTCCAAAGCCCCAGGGCCTGACGGATTCACGGGAGAATTTTACAAGTCATTACAACCACTCCTAGAATCCACACTTCATGAAGTTTATCAACATATCTGGGCAGGGGGAACATACCTTCCCACGGGCAATCAAGCCACTAACAAATTACTAGCCAAAAAAGGTAAAGACCCCCAAGAACCAGGCTCCTATAGGCCAATTTCACTTCTAAACTTAGATGTCAAAATCCTTTCTAAAATTATTGCCACAAGGCTAGCGGACATTATTCCCTCCCTGATACACCCTGCCCAATCAGGGTTCGTGAAAGGCAGAACTGCCACTATGAACATCAGGAAAGTAATGATGGCCCTGGAACATGCCAAATGCAACTCAGAGGGAAAATATGCTATTATTACCCTGGACGCGGAGAAAGCCTTCGATAACGTCAGCTTCGAATGGCTTTCTCTGGTCATGAACAAAATGGGATTCTCCGGTTCCTTCACCCATCTTATAAACGCTATGTACACCGCCCCAGCCGCCAGACTGGTAGCGGCAGGCCTCCTATCAGAAGAATTCCGCCTATACAAAGGAACTCGGCAAGGTTGCCCCCTATCACCTCTCCTCTTTAAGATCGCATTAGAACCACTATCTAGGTACCTATCACACGTAGCCCCACTAAATGGCATACCCATCGGCAAACAGGAAATTCGCACCTCCCTCTTTGCCGACGATGTCCTTATATTCACAGCAAACCCCTCCTCTGACATGTTCACGATTAAACTAATCTTTGACCAATTTAGATTATGCTCGGGCCTCCGCATAAACTACAACAAAAGTGAAATCCTCCCCCTAGGCACCGTACCCAACCCCCCCTGGACACAGAACTCCATATTCTCGGTAGCACACCGCCACATCACCTATTTAGGCATAAAAATAGGAAAATTACCCTCCTCGATTTATCACCTCAACTACCCACCTTTACTCAAAAAGATCTCTCAAGAGCTAACAAACTGGATGGATCTCCCCCTCTCGCTACTGGGAAGATGTCATCTAGTGAAAATGGTCAGCTTCGCCCGCCTACTCTATCCTTTACAAACCATTCCTTTACTCTTGCAACATAAGGATACTAAAAGTCTCAACAAGGCAATATCCAAATTTCTATGGCGGAATAGACAACCACGAATTGCATTCTCTAAACTATACCTTCCCAGGCGCGAAGGGGGTATCAGTCTCCCTAATGTCAGGATCTATAACTTAGCTTGCCTTATGAGGATAAGTCTAGATTGGGTAGCGCAAACATCTCGTTACTCCAACTTTCACCTCGAAACCGAAATGATCAAACCATACTCCCTGGTAGCCCTCCTCCACTGCAAGTGGAAATCCACCCCCCCACCCCTTCAACATAACCTACTACTCCGAGACACCGCAATTGCTTGGAGGGAGATCCGGAAAACCCTCAAACTTTCACCGTTTATCTCTAGACACCTCCCAATACAAGGAAACCCGAGCTTTCCCCCAGGTCTGGAACGTCAGCCATATAATACTTGGCTACAAAAGGGCATCTCCAACTTCTCTTCGCTATGCGATCCAGAATCTGGCCGCCCCATTCCTTTTAAGTCATTAGCGGAGACATTCCAACTTCCACAGTCACACATGTTCCACTATGGACAATGTATAAGCTTCCTCAAGAACGCCTGCAGAGATGATCAAAAAAGATTTAGAACTTCCCTGTCGGACTCTCTTCTCTCAAAGGGCTCCCACAAAATTTCAGACATTTATCAACCTCTCCTACTAAAAGCCATTCCCTCACTGGAGAACTCATCAGTAGCTAACTGGGCAAAAGACTTCCCTGATGCCGACTTGGTCAACAAAATTCTTCAAGGCTTCAACACTCTTCACAAGCTGGTGCCCAACGAATCCTGGAGGGAAACCCAACTCAAGATCGTCCATCGAGCCCACATACCTTTCCTCTCGAATAAACAAGTTCAAACCTTCTCCACGTGCCCCCTATGTATTCACCCCAGACCTTCTTTAGCTCATCGCTTCTGGGCATGCACCTACATATCCAGCTTCTGGGACCAGGTCCTACAATACATATTTGAGGTGACCCTGCTAAAAATACCTAAGGACCCCCTACTCCTCATCTTCGGACACTGGGACCCACAACTGCTACCCTGGTCTTCAATCTCTACTCCTTCATGCAAAGACTGGATCCTGATATGCCTCCTCCTCGCTAGAAGAGCCATATTAAAAAATTGGACCTCCAACTCCTGTCCCAACACCTCTCAAGTCAAAAGAGAACTCCTACAGTTGCTCTACAAAGACAGGATCAACACGGACTTCACAAATGAAAGAACCAGGATACGCTTCCACCACAAATGGGGAACTTTCATGACCTCAACACTCTCCCCCACGGATATAGCCCATCTGGAAACTTTCTCTTTCCTTTACTATCAACCTCCCTCCCCCATCTTAGACGGAGAGATCCCCCCAAACCAAGATTCTACAATACAAGGAAGCCAACTCCTACCAACTACCACAACATAAACCAGAACGTCCTCACGCTCTTCAAAACTCCATATTCTTTCCAAATAGGAAAAGTGGTGGCCACAACTGTTACAAAAGACATAAACGACATTACCACAAAACCAAAATTAGTATTATCATTTTAACCTTATTGTTATCATCTTAACCTGTATTTTCAATTCGCAGGCTGCATTTTCTGTCTAAAACTCAATCTTGGTGCTCTTTCCCTCTCACCCCCCCCTGATGTTATCATTCTGCATCTACCTGGCTTTCCCCCACTTTACGTGGGGTAAATCCAGTAACATCCTGTTAGCAACCTCAGGGAATCCCCCCCCCCCATCTAGATCCATCCAGTTTCACCTCCTCTTTTCCACATAAAAGGTTACCTTTCTCCACATTCCCCAGGTTACTAGTATGTATCAGCTGCTCGACATTTCTACTCTGTACCGTGCTGATGTTTTTCGTTGTTATTTTTGTATAAAACACAAAAAACAATGATACTGTTTTTTTTTTATGTCATTCCCTGTATGTTACATCATTCAATAAAAACTTATTAAAAAAAAAAAAAAAAAAAAAAAAAAGGGCACAGAGAAGACATGATTTCACATTTAAAAATATTTTAAAATGTTGGCTCAAAATGAAATATCCCATCTAAAAAAAAAAAAAAAAAAAAAAATAATATATATATATATATATATATATATATATATATATATATATATATATATATATATATATATATATATATATATATATAATATCTTTAACAGAGACTGAAACACGGGTTCTAAATAAGGGTTTGAATGATTTCATCTTGAAACAAGACCTTTACCGATTTTATAGGCAGGTAAGATTTAAAGCATATTTTGTATTTCAACCTGCTATCTTGAATAGAGAATATATGCCTTTATCAATTAAAAATTTAAATTTAAGATCTAAAAGTTCTAAGGTACCTCCCACTACTTGCTCTTCCGTTGAGGTGTTCATTGACAAAGTTGATAATGATTTGAAGTCTTTTTTAGAATAAATAATAAGACAAAAATAAGATTGACCATAGACCGAACAATTTGAGTCTGGAAGAGATTATGTCATTAACCTCCTTGTCAGCTAGGTGAGATATTGCTATCAAGCCAGCTGACAAAGAGGGTGCTATTGTGATTATGGACACCCCAAAGTACAAAGCAGATGTGTTGAAGCAATTATCAGATGTTGATACATATAGACGACTGGATTGCAATCCGGTATTTAAAGTACAAACTAAAATTAAGAAAGCTTTGACAGTAGCATTAAAAGATGGAATTATTGATGATGAAACATACAGATTTTTATTATGTGAACGTTCCATTACACCTGTGATGTATATTTTACCTAAGATCCACAAAGACGCCATTAACCCACCTGGACGTCCCATCGTTTCAGGGATAGAATCGGTGACAACACCATTGGCACAATATTTAGACAAATGTGTAACTCAATTATTGGTTAATACCAAATCATTTATACGGGATACCAATGATTTCCTTAATAAGATTAATGGTATTAAATTGTCACATGATTCCATCCTTGTTACATGGGACGTATCCAGCCTCTATACCATTATTCCCCATGAATTGGGTATGGAAGCATGTCGACAATTCAAACACTGCCAGGGATAGTACAGATCTATAGACGACATGTTTGCTGTGTGGGGTGGTAACATTGGAACCCTTTTTATTATTTGATGAGTACCTTAATTACCTTATTCCCGGTTTGAAGTTCAATATGGTACACAGCAGGGTGGAAATTCCCTTCCTGGATACCATGTTGAAAGTGAATAAGACCAAAATTGAAAGCGATCTGTATGTTAAAAGTACAGATTGCAACCAATTGTTACACTATGACAGTTTTCATCCTCAAGGAGTCCTCAACTCTATCCCCAGGAATCAATTAATGAGAGTGCAAAGAATAGTCAGTGATCCACGATGTCGAGAAGAGAGATTAAATGAAATGGAAACTAAACTAATTAGTAGAAATTATCCAGAAGCAGCAGTTAAAAGAGAACGTCTAAATCTAAATAATAGTAGGCTCAGCAATAAACATACTACAATAATTCCTTTTGTAACACAATTTCATCCTTTTTCTTATGATATTTTTAACATTATTAAAAAACATTGGAGCTTATCGAGAGAAAGTTATCCCACTATAGATTAATTTTCTAATCCACCACTACCCTCCTATAGAAAAGGTAGGACATTGAGAGACCGTTTAGTAAGATCAGATCAACGCTTTACTTCCACTCCTACAACAACCTTTTTGGGACCACAAAACATGGGATCATTTCCCTGTTTATCATGTATTCAGTGTAATTCAATGATTAAAGGAAAAAGTATATCACACCCCCACAAAGGTTTTGATATTCCAATTAAAGGCCATGACACCTGTCAATCATCTTATGTGATCTATGCCATAAAATGCCCATGTGGGTTACTTTATATTGGAGAAACGACACAAAATGTCAAAAGACCACATAGCTAGGCATAAATACTCGATTAGAGACAAATTAGTGCAATTACCCCTGGCTAGACACTTTTTAAAGAAGGGACATTTAATTTCCCAGAGGTGATCGGGAGTTGGTTTTAAGAAAACGTGAGGTTTATTGGATACATTTCCTTAATACTATTGCTCCGAAAGGACTAAACACTGATTTAGATCTATACTTGTTTGTATAACTGATTAGGGATATTTATTCCTTCTCCCTTTTTCCCCTTTTTTATTTTTTTCTTTTTCTTTTCAGAATTGTTTATACTCACTCTTTTTTTTGTTGTATATAATAATATTATTTTTGGATATCTAGATCATGATATTCATATATGTTCTTTGACAGATTAACAATATGATGGTTTCAGATGGAATAGTGAGATGAATGTCTGCTTGATTAGCCATTTTTGTAACAGTGGCTTTGAAAAAGATCAACCCATGAAGAAATACAATTATACTAATGAGTAATTAACTACAAAATTGATTCCATATGTGATTATTTGAAAAATGTTTAAATTCTCATGAATATGATTGTGATGTTAGATGTATTCTGATCTGAGGAAGGGCATAAGCATGTAATCCCTAAACGGAAATCTCTTTGAACACTTTACTATGTAACTATTTTGAAATTATGGAACAAATACAATTTTAAGTGCAGCAATTCTTCGAACTTATGAACTTATTTCATATACTGTATATATAGATAGCTATCTATATATATATATATATATATATATATATATATATATATATATATATATATATATGAAGATTTCAGCTTGATTGAATATACCAGATTGTGATCCATAGGTAAACAGTCCATTAAGGCATATAGATTATTTATTGAAAATAAATAATAAAAACTAACCAGTTAGGTTAAAGCTAAACTACATGATTATGGCTGGTGGCTTCTTTCAAAACGGGAACCGTTTAAATACAATTTCAGCATATTGCCCTGTTTCACTTATTTGCATATTTGCATGCAATTTGCTAAATATTCATTAATTGATATGAGGAAAAACAAAAAAAGAAAACTTTTAAACATGGAAAGTTGATGCACCTGACTCATCATCCAAGATTCCTCCATCCATTCATTATCCCAGTCCTTTTTGTGCATTATAAATTCTATAAAATTATTAGAATGACATGTTGCAGGAAAGATAACTGTTTAAATAAACCATGTAGTGGTACCAAGCTGCTGGTTACACACTAAAATACAATGATTTTCTCTGGTAGAGAGAACTGTGTTTCCTGTAGTTCCCCTTTAAAGAGCTGCATTCTATCAGTATATGACAGTCAGAAATGTAATGCTTAAAACAAAATTAAAAGATACAGCTCTATTTTATGACTTAACTGCTTCAGCCCCGGAAGATTTTACCCCTTTCCTGACCAGAGCACTTTTTGCGATTCGGCACTGCATCGTTTTAACTGACAATTGCGCTTTCATGCAATGTTGCACCCAAACAAAATTGACGTCCTTTTTTTCCCACAAATACAGTTTCTTTTGGTGGTATTTGATCACCTCTGCGGTTTTTATTTTGAAAAAACACATTATTTTTTACTTTTTGCTATAATAAATATCCCCCAAAAATATATAAAAAAAAACCTTTTTTTTCCTCAGTTTAGGCCGATATGTATTCTTCTACATATTTTTGGTAAAAAAAAAAATCGCAATAGCGTATATTGATTGGTTTGTGCTAAAGTTATAGCGTCTACAAAATAGGAAATAATTTTATGGCATTTTTTTTATTAATTTTTTTTTTACTTGTAATGGTGGCGATCTGCAATTTTTATCGGGACTGCGACATTATGGCGGACACAACGGACAATTTTGACACATTTTTGGGACCATTGGCATTAAAATGCTATAAAAATGCATTAATTACTGTAAAAATATCACTGGCAGTGAAGGGGTTAACACTAGGGGGCGATCAAGGGGTTAATGTGTTCTCTAGTGAGTGTTCTAACTGAAGGGGGGAGGGGACTGTACAGGGGAGATGACAGATCGCTGTTCATACCCTGTATGAACAGACGATCTGCCTGTTCTCCCCTCAGAGAACCGGAAACTGTGTTTCACACAGAACACACACAGATCCCAGTTCTCCGTGTGTCAGTGGTGACCGCGGGAGCCTGGTGGTGATCGTGACCGCCGGGCACTCTCATCACTCGGGGAATGAGTGGGGGGCATGTGCGTGCCCCCTAGTGGCCACAGGGCGAAGCGACGTTACATAACGTCGTTTCGCCCAGCTGTGCCATTCTGCTGCAGTACAACTGCGGTGGCTGGTCGGCAAGTGGTTAAAACAATAGTTGTTAAAGTGTAACAGTAAAGCAAATTTACACTAACATGAGCTCTTTCTGTGTACTTTGCTTTTTTTTATTTTCACATTATACCACTTCATTTGCTTGAAACACTATTTGTGTCTATACAGAAGAGATAACAGTTTCTGCTTGTCCTGCTTTGCTTCAGATTTATAGGCTATTATGTACAATTAAAACATAATTGTCATGAATTTGGTTAATCATATGACATTACAAAATCAGCTAAAATAACAAATTTTGTTGCTTTAATTAAGGAATAGCAGTTGAGGATGCCTGTTTGTGTTATTACTTAGTTTGAATCTAGCAAAGATGAAATAACCTTATTGCTTCAATTAAAATTCTCCCGATAATGGCCAGAATGATATGGAATTTCTTTTGTGGCATTCTGTTGATTGACTGTGTATCAGGTCATTAAGAAACTGTCCTCTTACTGCCATCTGTTCCTTCATTGCACCCGCTGTACAAAGTGCTTGTTAGTTAGTGCCATCTAGATCCATTCCCTTCTCCTTTGAATATGCCACATCAACCCTTTTTATATTGCGACTTTTTTTTTTTTTTAAATAATATCAAATCTACATAGTATATATAATAGTGGGTTTGTGTCAAAATAGCAATAGTATCCATTTGTGAGTCAAGAATTTACATATATATAATATATATATATATATATATATATATAAATATATATATATATATATAATATAATTTACTAGATTTCTAGATTTTACTTAAACATTTAGCAAATCTTCCTTCATTTAACTGCTATTTTTTTTTTTAACAAGAAGTTCTAGTCCAAGGCTGAGATGGCCTAAATAACGAAACTCAAGTACTCTAATCAGATTATACAGGAAACAGAAGGTTTGGGTGCACTGTTGAAGGATGGTAAACACCAATGGACATTTGGATTAGAAGCTGCAAGGAAAGGAATAATCCAAAGAAAAAGCATCCAAGAGGTGCTGGGACTTTGATGTGAGTTCATACAAAGTAGTGAGAGGGCAAAAACATCTGGAGAGCTCACTGGCTCATGCTAGGCTGCTTACAACAGACAGGGCTACCCTCCAGTGGGTATCCAGCAGGTTACCAGAAAAAAAAAACATGCACAAATGGAAGGAGCACCAGACCAAAGGATAAAAGAGTCCAAATTCATTTATCAGTGTATGTACACCTTTCAGGGTTTTCCTGTGGAAATCTCTGTAGGGACGTTAATTGCTGGATTAGGAGAGCTACTGGCCAGCAGTATTTGCATGAGCATTCAGTCGTTCTTAACTTTTCTTTTTTTTTTCATTAAACTTTTATTGGTTTTGCAAAATGAGATAATGAACAATGTCTGCCAGGTAAAGGCAGGCATAAACAGAAAAAGAGTGAAGAAACATCACAGAAGTAGAAAAGAAGATAGAATACAGCACATAAGGATCCATTGGAATTACAAAAGTAACGTGGTGGATGTATTATTCATTATCACTTGCATTACCTTACCATAGATACCATGGTTTCCAAGATTTATCCCATATTGGATAATTGTCAGATCTCAAAGCAAGTAATTTCTCAAAGAGGCAATTGGTCCTGGGGGGGCATGGCTAGCCAGTGGAGCAGATGGCAGCACTCTGAAACAGCTCCGTCTCACCCTGAGCAGAAAAGGGGATATACAGCGACTAAAAGCCTTGATCAAAGCCCACAACAATCACATTTAACCTCCCTGGCGGTAATCCCGAGCGTGACACAGGGTTTCTCTGCCAGGAGCGGTAACCCTGAGTCACGCTCGGGGTAATGTTGCAGAGCCTTCAGCGGAGTCCCCTTACCTTCTCCTGGCAATCCAGCGATGTTCTCCGCTGTGATCACCGGCGAGATCACCACTGAGAGATCCGAACGGTATCTGACTTCCTGGTTCCGTTCCCTGTGAGCAGCAGTGGCGCATGGGAGCGGAACTGGGCGGGAAATTCAAAAGTGACACACACATAAAAGAGGTGATACATTGTAATCTGAGAGGATTACACTGTATCATCTCAGATCTGACACAAGATTACTGTACAGTGCCCCTTGCCTGTCATTTTCCTGTCATTTGTGACCATAAAATTTTTGTAACATGGCATCAAAGCGCCACTTTACTAAAAAAGCACTTTTGGACCAGTTGAGTGACAGCGACAGTGACACGGAGTTGCTCGCAGAACTGAGCGATAGTGAGTCGTGGGGAGATTTGTCGTCTGACACTGACACTGATCTGTCAAGTGACAACGGTGATGATCCTGAACCTGACCTCAGTGATGTGCGCACTTGGTGCCCAATAGACTGCGATACGGACCAGGTTGCGCCCCCAAGATTCCCCTTCACTGGATCACCTGGGATGAAGGTAAATGTTGAGAGTGACAACCCTCTAGCATACCTGCAATTATTCCTCACTGAGGAAGTAATTGAAAAAATTGTCACAGAGAAAAATCACTACCAAGAGCAGCAATCCGCTATGCTGCATGCTAGGTTTTCCAGAAGCAGAAGGTGGGAACCGGTGACCAAAGAGGACATCTGGCAGTTTCTGGGACTCATCATTGTTCAAGGGGTGGTGGGTAAACCACTCCAGAAATGGTACTGGACCACCAATAAGTTACTGGCCACTCCGTTTTTTGGCACCGTGATGTCAGCATACCGGTTTTCCCTCATCATGAAGTATTTCCACTTCAGGAACAATGAAGAATTTGATGAGGCCACGCATCCTGCGCCCAAACTAAAAAGAATCTGGGAGGTATGCCAAATTATTGTGACCAATTTCCAGCGGACCTACGTGCCAGAAAGGGACGTCAGCGTTGATGAAAGTTTGATGGCCTACAAAGGACACCTAAGCTGGATACAGTTTATTGCATCCAAAAGAGCGCAGTTTGGCATCAACTCCTACATGCTCTGTGAGTCATCCACTGGGTACATCTGAAATTCGGTCATTTACACTGGTAAAGGCACGAAGTTCAACCCCAGGTACAGCGGCTATGGGATGGCCACATCATCTGTCCTTACACTGCTGGAGCCATTGCTGAACCAGGGATATTGGGTGACCATGGACAATTTCTACACATCTCTGGAACTGTATGAGGTTTTGCTACAAAACAAGACTGATGCATATGGTACCGTCACGTAGGCCTAACCGACGTGACATGCCATCTATGTTTGCCAAGAAAAAACTAAAAATTGGAGAAATGGTTGCCTGGCAGAAGGGTAAGATGATGGCAATGAGATGGCGAGACAAGAAGGACGTGTGTCTCATGAGTACTGTGCACAATACCTCCACTGCCATGGTCCACACAAAAGGTGGGAAAGATGTACTGAAGCCGCAAGTCGTGATAGACTATAATAATACAATGGAAGATGTCGACAGAGCCGATCAGGCAATGACATTTTATCCGGCTATGCGCAAACAGCAAAAAAAATATTATAAGAAGATTTTTAGGCATCTTCTGGAACAATGCCTTTGGAACACATATATCCTGTACAGAGCAAAGAGTGACAAGTCCCTTGTTCATTCAGATATCATCTGGAAGGTGGCTGAGCAGATTTTTGTCAACCACCAGATGCCATCAGTAGCTGTGAACAGACCAGGACGACGTGCTGTTGACGTTGCCAACCCAGAACGCCTGACTGGTCATCACTTTATGGACTACATACCGCCAACCGCAAAAAAGGCAGCACCTACCAGGATGTGCATGGTTTGCAGTTCAAAGAGAGATGGCAATGGAAAGAAAGTCCGAAAAGAAAGCAGGTTCCATTGTCCTGATTGTGACGTTGGACTTTGCGCTGTACCTTGTTTCAAAATTTATCACACTCAGGATGTTTATTGAATTTTCTTTGTTTGACAAATTTCATTATTTTGTATTACATTATTGAATAAAATTATATTATTTATTTGATTATAATTCATGATTTTGTGTTTCAAACTTTATCATATCTGGGATGTCTACTAGAGTCTTGTTTGGTCAGGTTTAAGTAAGTAATTACTAAGAATTGCAGGCCTACAATACATAACACCAAATTTCCATGCAAAAAATTGTACCGCTTTTGGTACAAAATTCCTGACATAATCATACCGCCAGGGAGGTTAAAGCAGGCTCACCCTCTGATGACATCCCACAAGTGGAAAGAGTGCACCAAGCCGAGAAAGATGATAGACTTTCTGATACAGTCGCGCCATCTCCATGTCCAAGATGGCGCCGGCGGACATAGTGGAGACACACACGGCTCTTATAAACAGCACGGAACGGCCGGAAAGCAGAACAGAGGCTGCAGCAATAATGGACTACAGCAGGGGAATGTTCAATACCCTCCACCTCCTTCAGCTTCCTCAAGTCCAGCTAAGAGCAGACAAAAGACGTCCGCAAGACAATGTAGAGGTAAGCAGTTTCAACTCCCCTTTAGATGACACCAGTGAGTTACAAGTCTCCATTACTGACTTCCCTACATTAAATCAACCAGTTATGGACACTACCCTTGGACACTACCCAGAGTGTCACTTCACTCTACTCTGCATGCTGACATAATGACCATTACCCAGCAATGTATATCAGAGGTTTCAGCAGTCTCAAACAGAGTCTCTCAAATTGAATCAAAAATGGGCGACATTGCAACCACATTTAACGATATGGTCGATACCCATAACGATAGGGATGATGAGATTATGAGTATAAAAGCTAAATTGGCCAACAGACTGCAGAAATTATCTTTCTTTGCAGATCTCTCTGCATTCACCATGCAGCAACATAGGCAGCTGGCCACTATAACCAAACCACTGAATAATCACCACATTCTTACAGATGGTTATACCCAGCCAAGCTGCTGATCACCAAAGAGGGCAAATCACACATGGTGGCAGGCATCAATGAAGGCCTCCGACTCATGAGAGAATGGCAAATATTAGATCCACACAACAATGAGAAGGACACACTCTCCTCTATCTACTCGAGCTAGCTCTGACAATGAAACAGGCTGAAGTTTACTGTTCTTTTACACCATCTTTACATCCCCTGATGGCTCAGGAGAATGCCATAAAGTTCCTTCAGTGTTTACCCCCCAAATTATAGTGGTTGGTATCTGCACAGATTCCTAACAGAATCATTCCTTCCCTTTGTTTTTTGTTTTTATTTTCTTTTCCCCCTTGTTCATCCTTACAGGACCAGTATCACGGGACTTCCATCCTGAATAGGACAGTCATCCGTTCACTCCTTCTCTTGATCTTTCGTCACTGCCTCTCTTCACTACAAGGACAACGAAACCAACACCAGGTGACACCAGAACTACATTAACCCAAATGCATACAGATCCAAGGTGCGTACCTTGCACATTCCAAACATGGTATTAAACATCTCATCACTAAATGTGAAAGGCCTAAATAGCCCTCATAAACGACAAATGGCCTGGAGAAAAGCAACCAGACTTAAAAGCGATATCATTTGCTTTCAAGAGACTCACTTTATGTAACCATCCATCTTTTAACCATTGCAAATTCCCTCAGGTATTCATGGCAAATAGAAAGGTGGAGTTGCAATAGCCATAAGAGATTCTATTCTTTTCACACTTCTTGAGTCTCATTTAAATAATTCAGGAAGGTTCATCATTCTTGTGTGTGAGATCTCTAAAATTAAATATACATTGGTGACCGTATACCTACTGAACACATATCAAATCTGTTTCTTAAAGAAGATTTGGATTAAAGTAGAGTCCATGAAACAGGATCATGTAATCCTGTGTGGAGATTTCAATGCTATTCCAGATAAAGACATGGACTTGTCCAACTCCTTGCGTCACCAATTAAGAAGGTCAACTCTGGCCCAATTTATCAGATCATCTGGTCTGTTTATATCCTTAGATGCAGACAAGCAAAGAAAGTGTTTCCACCGCTCAGGCTGACACTGACCCAGGTGTATGTAGAAGTTTCAGAGCAGAAGAGCTCCAGGTGCTGGCTGAATGCTAGGCAAAGCAGGCTTGAATGGAGGAGAAGATTTGGATGCCGCACACTGGATGTAGTCAAAAAACTTCACTTTATTGAAAAAATGGGATCATCAAAACAACAAGACTGTCATGCAGAAAGTACAGGTAAGCTGACGCGTTTCGCACTCAGGACTGAGTGCTTACTCATAGCTAACAAATATTAAAAAGACAAACTCTTATATAGCTCAATGGAGTATCACATGATTGCCCAATTAGATGGTCATTGAGTCTCAGCTGGAAGCCAATTTAACGAGGTCTCGGCATCTGCTGGCTATTTGGTGTGTTAACTGATTGAGAAATGTTTTCAAAACCGTGACATGTAAATAGATGACAAAGAATGTGAAAAAAGATGTGTATATGTACATGTGTAGACAAAAAATATATATGTGTGTATATATATATAGTGAATCCTATCAATAAACGTGTATATAATAATGAATGTACTTCTATAACGTGTATATATGAAAGGTGATAAGTATCAAAAAAAGGGGTTACTATTAAGTGAAAGGAAAAAATGTGTAAAAAATATTTCTCATTAAAAAAAAAGAGAAAATATGTTGATAAAAATATTCAGACAACGTGCAAAGTAAATGTGAAGAGTGAATGTAATAAAACTATATGTGAACAAAATATATAAATATGATGAGACTCTCTATAATATGCCGGTGAAGTGGATGAAGCTCTCTATAATAAGCCGGAATAATACAGGTGAAATATAGAGCAATGTGACCTGAAATAATGTGTGATATGCCCGCGGTTGATAACAAGGTACATATAGGGCCCTATAATAATAAAAATAAACTGTGGGATTCAAAGACATAAAATCACGCTGATAAAGGTTGCCCTGATCTGGTCAAATGGCAGTGATATATGCAGGGTCCCAGTAGACTGACTTGTAACGTAATGATTCTAAATGATGAGCCTGGCCGAGAGCAGGGTGTGTGTAGAATTTCAAGAATGAAGCAGCGGTGTTCAAAGTAATAGAACGCCGCTAGTCTGTGTCACACTAAATGTCTAGATGGAATTATAGTGATGGTAATAAAGTTGGTAGAGGTCTCGGCCAGTCACCCAAGTTTAAGGGATCACAAAAAGGGACAAATGAAAGACAAGTAAGATACTATAGGCTGGGATACGAAGACATAAAATCACGCTGATCAGGGTAGCCCTGATCTGGTCAAATGGCAGTGATATATGCAGGGTCCCAGTAGACTGACTTGTAGCGTAGTGATTCTAAATGTTAAAATATGTTAGTTTGTGATCCGTCTCGGGTGGCTCATATAGAAGCATGTCTCAGTATATGTGTGTCAGCAAATGCCAAGACCCCCAAACAAAACATATTGGAATAATACATCTTATGAATCCACTAATACAATACTCATATATTAACACCGGCAAGTGAAACAGATGAAAACAGGCATATAATGATCGACGTGAATCCAATCTATGAAGACGATGAGAAGAAATGTTATAATGCTGCATTCTAAAGAGAAACAACTACATATTCATATTGCAACATTACACTCACAAAATAAGCACTAAACACAAACGATACAATGTATGTCAGTTTATGTACATATAAATAAGCTTAATATATCTGAATTATGATCCCAAGGTGTCCAAAAAAATATGTATATGGACAACAGGGTGTACAAAATGTGAACAAATAAAAATAAATAAATGAATAAAATAAAATAAGGTAAAAAAGTGTGAAAACATATTGCGTAAAAACCTAATATATATCAGGTGTTTCCTATACAACTAGAAAGATGTATAGGACAATGAAAGTTTCCATATATATCTATGTAATGAAAAATGAGCTAGAATAAAAGTAATAATAATGAAATAAAATTGTGAACCTCATGATACAAATCATGAATAATTATCAAAAGAAAAAGATAAAAAAGGTAGATATAATAACACAAAAATGTGTAGAAAACGAAATAGAATAAAACTATTTATCTCAATATTGTCGCGATATGCATCCTCAGATAAAATTAACTTGTACTTTGGTCAGGTATATAAAACACCCGAACATGATGGATATCGCGAAACAATAAAAGATATTGTATATTGCTATTATTAATATGACCTTTTGCATACATCTATTGTTGGCCATGGTTCCCTGGGAATTCCTGCTCTGCCATAGTTACTATACTGAGTATGCAGAGTAGGGGAACTTGTCGGGCATATATACCAATCAAGGTGGTAAATATTATATATTCATGTATAAGATTGGATATGTTTGTACATAGGCCCCAATGGTCAGTAGATGGAAAAAACTCCTATTTTGGCACCATCTGACCGGAACACAAAACAAGAGGAAATAGAAAATGGCTGACAAAACGTGAAAATGTAAAAAATGAACATGAAATGTTCTTTATAAGGACTCATGATAGTGTAGGTGTTATGACCATGTTCAAACAGTATAGGAAAGAGCCAAGCGAGTTAATTCCCCCTCCACCAACCTCTGAAATACATCAAGATCTTTGCCCCTGGATGCCACTGGGTAAAAATCAGATTTAAATCTGATTATTAGTTTTTACTGTAAATCAGTGGGATCCATTGGGGGGTGGATCCGAATCATCTGCCAGTGTTATTAAATCTTGCAGTGCACACACTTCATTAAAAGAGATAGGTGAAGGGGGAGACTCACCTGATTCGCCAAGGTTCCCTGGAACGTCCTCTTCTCTAGAACCACCAAAGTGTTACTTAAGTGTTAATAAGCGAGAAAACCTGTTAACGTCCAAAATAGTGTGAAATACATCAAAATGTCTATTAGGGCTAAAATTAAGGCCTTTTGATAGAAGGTTGATCTCCTCTTCATTTAAAAGTCTCTTTGAGATATTAAATACGGTGAAACTCATTTCTTCATTTTGCCTCTCAAGCTGTAATGTGAGTTGTTTGGAGTTCTTGTGTCTCCTACCGCCCCTTCTTGTTTTTTTATGGACGATTTTTTCCTCTTGGTGTAACCCGACCTGCAAGGGTTTCCAGCGTTGCTGTGGTTGTTGCTTCTGTTTGTTTCCACAGAACCTATAGACCTGTCTAGAGAAGAGTCTGACATAGTGCGTGCCAGGGAATTGTCGGCCAGGTCGCTCTCTTGGTCAGAGAAGCTGACCTGTTTGCCGCGGATTCTCTGTGACCGATTGTAGGAAAACACCGGTCTTTTCCGAATGTAAACTTTATTGTTCTCATAATCATTTTTATCCCGGGCCATTTTGCCTCTCTTACTGGCGATCACTGATTTTTCCATTTTGTCTAATTTGTTGCTCAAGCGGCTGTCCAGGTCTGTAAAAGCTGCCAGGTTTTGTGAAGAGGCAAGTTCAGACTGGATGAAAGACATGTCAGATTGTAGTACCTCTATTTCTTTGGTTTTAGAGGCAATGAGAATATTTATTAGTTTGAATGAACAGGTGTCCAAGGTGTCAGTCCATTCTTTTTTGAGGTCATCATTGGACAGCTCTGAGGTAGGAAATTTTTTTATCCGTAAACCCCGTGGTATGTGTGCTATGGACAGATAGTCCTTCAAAAAATTGATGTCCCAAAAAGCTCTAATTTCTCTCGCCATAATATGTTCCAGTTTTCTGAAATGACGTATTAACTGTACTCCATCGTCAGCTGACACACCAGGTGTTTGTGTCAGTGACGTTTGTCTCAATGGATTATCAGATGGTGCCTTTAGAGTTCTACTGTACAAAGTTTCTGCCATGGGTGTCGAGGTGGTATTGAGATCCATAGAGTAAAAAGGAAAAACTCTTCTCCCAATTAAATGAGCTCTTGAAAAAATGATGATTATCAAAATAATTTGTGAAATACCTGGGAAGGCCTCCGGGCAGGTGAAGAGAAAAGCATATATCCTTAGATGCAGACAAGCAAAGAAAGTGTTTCCACCGCTCAGGCTGACACTGACCCAGGTGTATGTAGAAGTTTCAGAGCAGAAGAGCTCCAGGTGCTGGCTGAATGCTAGGCAAAGCAGGCTTGAATGGAGGAGAAGATTTGGATGCCGCACACTGGATGTAGTCAAAAAACTTCACTTTATTGAAAAAATGGGATCATCAAAACAACAAGACTGTCATGCAGAAAGTACAGGTAAGCTGACGCGTTTCGCACTCAGGACTGAGTGCTTACTCATAGCTAACAAATATTAAAAAGACAAACTCTTATATAGCTCAATGGAGTATCACATGATTGCCCAATTAGATGGTCATTGAGTCTCAGCTGGAAGCCAATTTAATGAGGTCTCGGCATCTGCTGGCTATTTGGTGTGTTAACTGATTGACACAAGAACTCCAAACAACTCACATTACAGCTTGAGAGGCAAAATGAAGAAATGAGTTTCACCGTATTTAATATCTCAAAGAGACTTTTAAATGAAGAGGAGATCAACCTTCTATCAAAAGGCCTTAATTTTAGCCCTAATAGACATTTTGATTTATTTCACACTATTTTGGATGTTAACAGGTTTTCTCGCTTATTAACACTTAAGTAACACTTTGGTGGTTCTAGAGAAGAGGACGTTCCAGGGAACCTTGGCGAATCAGGTGAGTCTCCCCCTTCACCTATCTCTTTTAATGAAGTGTGTGCACTGCAAGATTTAATAACACTGGCAGATGATTCGGATCCACCCCCCAATGGATCCCACTGATTTACAGTAAAAACTAATAATCAGATTTAAATCTGATTTTTACCCAGTGGCATCCAGGGGCAAAGATCTTGATGTATTTCAGAGGTTGGTGGAGGGGGAATTAACTCGCTTGGCTCTTTCCTATACTGTTTGAACATGGTCATAACACCTACACTATCATGAGTCCTTATAAAGAACATTTCATGTTCATTTTTTACATTTTCACGTTTTGTCAGCCATTTCCTATTTCCTCTTGTTTTGTGTTCCGGTCAGATGGTGCCAAAATAGGAGTTTTTTCCATCTACTGACCATTGGGGCCTATGTACAAACATATCCAATCTTATACATGAATATATAATATTTACCACCTTGATTGGTATATATGCCCGACAAGTTCCCCTACTCTGCATACTCAGTATAGTAACTATGGCAGAGCAGGAATTCCCAGGGAACCATGGCCAACAATAGATGTATGCAAAAGGTCATATTAATAATAGCAATATACAATATCTTTTATTGTTTCGCGATATCCATCATGTTCGGGTGTTTTATATACCTGACCAAAGTACAAGTTAATTTTATCTGAGGATGCATATCGCGACAATATTGAGATAAATAGTTTTATTCTATTTCGTTTTCTACACATTTTTGTGTTATTATATCTACCTTTTTTTATCGTTTTCTTTTGATAATTATTCATGATTTGTATCATGAGGTTCACAAGTTTATTTAATTATTATTACTTTTATTCTAGCTCATTTTTCATTACATAGATATATATGGAAACTTTCATTGTCCTATACATCTTTCTAGTTGTATAGGAAACACCTGATATATATATTAGGTTTTTACGCAATATGTTTTCACACTTTTTTACCTTATTTTATTTTATTCATTTATTTATTTTTATTTGTTCACATTTTGTACACCCTGTTGTCCATATACATATTTTTTTGGACACCTTGGGATCATAATTCAGATATATTAAGCTTATTTATATGTACATAAACTGACATACATTGTATCGTTTGTGTTTAGTGCTTATTTTGTGAGTGTAATGTTGCAATATGAATATGTAGTTGTTTCTCTTTAGAATGCAGCATTATAACATTTCTTCTCATCGTCTTCATAGATTGGATTCACGTCGATCATTATATGCCTGTTTTCATCTGTTTCACTTGCCGGTGTTAATATATGAGTATTGTATTAGTGGATTCATAAGATGTATTATTCCAATATGTTTTGTTTGGAGGTCTTGGCATTTGCTGACACACATATACTGAGACATGCTTCTATATGAGCCACCCGAGACGGATCACAAACTAACATATTTTAACATTTAGAATCACTACGCTACAAGTCAGTCTACTGGGACCCTGCATATATCACTGCCATTTGACCAGATCAGGGCTACCCTGATCAGCGTGATTTTATGTCTTCATATCCCAGCCTATAGTATCTTACTTGTCTTTCATTTGTCCCTTTTTGTGATCCCTTAAACTTAGGTGACTGGCCGAGACCTCTACCAACTTTATTACCATCACTATAATTCCATCTAGACATTTAGTGTGACACAGACTAGCGGCGTTCTATTACTTTGAACACCGCTGCTTCATTCTTGAAATTCTACACACACCCTGCTCTCGGCCAGGCTCATCATTTAGAATCATTACGTTACAAGTCAGTCTACTGGGACCCTGCATATATCACTGCCATTTGACCAGATCAGGGCAACCTTTATCAGCGTGATTTTATGTCTTTGAATCCCACAGTTTATTTTTATTATTATAGGGCCCTATATGTACCTTGTTATCAACCGCGGGCATATCACGCATTATTTCAGGTCACATTGCTCTATATTTCACCTGTATTATTCCGGCTTATTATAGAGAGCTTCATCCACTTCACCGGCATATTATAGAGAGTCTCATCATATTTATATATTTTGTTCACATATAGTTTTATTACATTCACTCTTCACATTTACTTTGCACGTTGTCTGAATATTTTTATCAACATATTTTCTCTTTTTTTTTAATGAGAAATATTTTTTACACATTTTTTCCTTTCACTTAATAGTAACCCCTTTTTTTGATACTTATCACCTTTCATATATACACGTTATAGAAGTACATTCATTATTATATACACGTTTATTGATAGGATTCACTATATATATATATACACACATATATATTTTTTGTCTACACATGTACATATACACATCTTTTTTCACATTCTTTGTCATCTATTTACATGTCACGGTTTTGAAAACATTTCTCAATCAGTTAACACACCAAATAGCCAGCAGATGCCGAGACCTCATTAAATTGGCTTCCAGCTGAGACTCAATGACCATCTAATTGGGCAATCATGTGATACTCCATTGAGCTATATAAGAGTTTGTCTTTTTAATATTTGTTAGCTATGAGTAAGCACTCAGTCCTGAGTGCAAAACGCGTCAGCTTACCTGTACTTTCTGCATGACAGTCTTGTTGTTTTGATGATCCCATTTTTTCAATAAAGTGAAGTTTTTTGACTACATCCAGTGTGCGGCATCCAAATCTTCTCCTCCATTCAAGCCTGCATCTGGTCTGTTTGACGTGTGGAGATGTCAGCACTCATTTGAAAAGGATTTTACCTTTTTTCTAATGTACACCACACATACTCACGTATCGATTTGTTTCTAGTAGACAAATTTTTGTTGCAAAAGATTGTTACATCCAATATTCATGTTATACCTTGGTCTGACCATGCTCCCATTTCCATTAGTGTGGGGGACCATAGCGCCAAAACGAGAGCAAATAGATGGAGGAATGATATTCATACCCTCTCACAATCTGAAAACACAAATTCAATCAGAACCGCCATGAGAGAGTTCTTCGAACTGAATGCTCCTTCGGTGGACGATCCCTTTACACTTTGGAACACACACAAAGTGTTCATAAGAGGCCTGCTCATACAATTGAGCTCTAAGCTTAGGAGGCAGCGGGCAGAGAGGCTCAACGGCCTGTTAAATAAAATACAAAACCTGGAATTTATTAATAAACAAAATACCACACAAAAAAACAGAGAATCATATTTTTACGCTAGGCAAGAATTACAAACACATCTGATTTCCCAGCAGGAGTATCACTTTCACAAATTGAAAGCAAATAACTACCGATGCAGCAACAAGGCATGGAAATTGCTGGCGAATTAGCTGAAAGAAAAACTAGTAAAACAAAAAATTCATCAAATGACTAATCCTAAACCAGGTAAAGTGGTGTCCATTCCTAAAGAAATAGCAGACGCTTTTAGTGACTATTATGAAGCCCTATACAATCTTAAAGACGACCCAGAAACCTATCAACCATCGGATAAGATGATATCAGATTTTCTAGCATCAATTTAACTACCCAAAATATCCCAAAAAGAGCTATCCACACTCAATATACCATTCACAGTTCCTGAAATTTAAAAAATAATTAGAAGCATGCCCCATAATAAATCACCTGGACCCGATGGATATTCCTCCGAATATTATCAGTTGTTCCAAAATTAACTATCCCCATACCTAAAGAAGGTCTTTGATGCTGCAATGTCCAAAGCCTCCTTCCCAACAGAAATGCTTACAGCCTCTATCATAACTCTGCCAAAACCAGGTAAAGAACCATTGTTTCACAAAATTTTAGGCAATATCATTATTGAATGTTGACATCAAATTATATGCCAAACTAATTGCTACTAGACTGTCCTCCTTGCTGCCAAAACTTATCAACCAGAACCAGGTAGGGTTTTTGATAGGCCGCCAAGCAAATGATGCTACTAGGAGAATGATAAACATTCTAGCTGAAAAATCTGTAAGGCCTTCTCTGCTCCTCACTCTGGACGCAGAGAAGGCCTTTGATAGAGTACATTGGGGATACCTATCTAGAGTTGTGGAGAAATTTGGCCTGATTGGACCAATCCAACAGGCAATACTAGCGTTGTACTCCTCCCCATCTGCCTATGTGTATACAGAGGGCATGTTTTCCAAACAATTTCACATAACCAACAGGACGAGACAGGGGTGCCCACTATCACCACTAATTTTTGCCATGGTCATGGAGCCCCTAACAGAAAAGATTAGAACACACCCACTAATTCAGGGCATTCCATCCCAGGACACACAACACAAAATCTCACTTTTTGCAGACGATGTAATACTGACTCTATCTGACCCATATGACTCTCTCACAGCAGCCCATGAGACCATTTCACTATTTTAGCAAAGTAGCCTACTATAAAGTCAATGCGTATAAATCAAGCATTCTAGGAATAGCAATTAATAAATCCACTAGTCTCGCCATTCAAAAAGATCTCCCATACCTTTGGTCTCCCAACTCTATTTTGTATTTAGGAATCCAACTGACTTCCCCTGTCTCCAATCTTTTCCAAACCAACTACTACCCCTTGATAAATGAATTTCAAAAGGAAATTTCCAGAATCCAGAAACACTATATTTCTTGGAAGGGTCGTCTAGTAGCGTACAAGATGCTATTACTTCCTAAACTAACATACCTTTTTAGAGCCCTTCCGATTCTACTTCCTTCATCTTTCTTTAACTCCATGCATAATAAACTGGCCAGTTTTATGTGGGCAGGCAAAAGAGCTAGAATCTCATAAAGCGGTGGGCAGACTAGGTATTCCAACACTGAAAGATTATTACATGGCGGCAATACTAGAACAGCTCAGGGGCTGGTATGACCAGAATGAAAAGAAACCATGGTGTCAACTTGAACGGGCATGGCTACACCCTAAATCTCCACTGTCCCTCCTGCTAGCACATAACCTACAACATACAAATATCTCGATAGACCACCCCACCATACAAGCTTCATTAAATGCATGGACATACTTAAAAGAAATAACTCAGTCAAATGTATACAATATGAATGTTGCCATTCCATTGGATACACTTGTTTGGTTGATTCCAAACACATCCCTAAATCACTGGCTAAGAAGGGATATAACCCTATTAAAAGAACTTATGCAGGATGATAAATTAATGTCCTTCAAGGAAGTGCAAATTAAATTTAAAATCCCCTCCTCAGAGTTCCTAACCTACCTGCAAATATCCTCATTGCTTCCTCGATTAAATACAACACATACTGCAATCCCCACTTAAATGTGGAAACATCTAGCCTCCTCCAACCCCAAGGCAAAAGGTACGACTCAATACTAAGTCAGTATTTCGCAAATTTAACCCCCTAATCAAATGGGAAAAAGACATAGGCAAGAGCTTTACAGATAAACAATGGCTCTCAGCGTGCAAATGTAACCATCAGTTCTCAAGGTGCTCAAACTATGAGGAATTGGCGGTAAAATTCATGGCAAGATGGCATTTTACCCCATTCATAGTAGCCAAATTCTCAGATAGCAATTCAAACCTGTGTTGGAGGGGCTGCGGTCAGGTGGGGATGCTGGTCCATATGGTATGGGCGTGCCCTCACCTTCGTGGCTTCTGGCTAGAGGTGTTCAAATTGATATAAAAGGTCTCCTCCTCCATTGAGAAAGCAATTCTAAGCATTAACATGTCAGAATAGCCAATATCAGTCAAATCACTAGCAATGCATATAATATTTGCTGCCAGATCCGCAATGATGAGCAAATGGAAAATGAATGAAATCCCAAGTGTGAGAGAGCTAGTGATGAGGATCAATATTGTGGCTGAATATGAAAAGATACTGGCTTACAAGGATGGTTCAAACGCAAGATATGTCTCTAACTGGTCCGTTTGGAACTCATTAAATAAATCCAGGGTACAGCCCTGAGTTGTAAAACATGTCTAGTTCTACCTTGCTTCCCACCCTCATTCTCAGCTTTCCTTCCCCTCCCCCTTCTTATGTTAAGACTGCAAAACTTTTTCTTCTTTACTGTTACAACGTTGTAATGAACCGTAAATGCACAAGTTTACAATCAGTTAAACTGGTTAATTTCTCTGCATATATAAATCTAAAAGCAGATGGTATTTCAGTGTTGCAATTCTGGAATAGAGTGAATATTAATGAGACTTTTGAAAATACAGATCTTTACTACTACTATGTAAGTGCCTTGTTGTATGACCAATTGTAACTTCACAATTCTATTCTATATGTACTAACATTATGTTCAATAAAAATATTTGAATTAAAGAGGCAATTGGTCCTGACCAATTCAATTACCTCAGAGGGGTTAAGTGCCAAATTTGGCTTCCAGTGTCTGGTAAACATCTAACCTAGCAACTTCGAGAATGTGTGATACTATTGTGCATAAATGTGGGGGGGAGGGGTGCTATACCCAAATTTAATATAGCTAGTGAAGGAGGAGTGATGCATCCTGTGACATCAGATAGCAAGTGAACAAACTTCAGCTGAAAGCTGATCAAGTGTATGCATTTCCAGAATATGTGCAGTAGTGACCAAATAGAGTCGCATTCTCTCCAACATAGGGGTGATTGTGGGTTATGGAATTTTGCTAGTGTGTATGGTGTAAGGTACTAGTGGAGAGTAATGTTTTTAGTTAGTTCCCAGTGGTCTATACACTTTGCAACTTTATATATTGAGGTGAGGGCTGTCTTCCATTGGGTAATGGTAAAGGAGTTAGAGAGATCCACCTCCCAATGTGTAAAGGGGGTAGACTTATTAAAAGATCCTGAGGCACATGTGCAGTCTCTTAGTTGGACATGTCCATCTAGAGCTCTGGTCCGGGAGAGACACAGAGATGCATGAGTGAAAAAAGGGGGATGGTGGGAAGCGCGAAAATGACGTGGTATTCCTAAAAATAGAAATACTATGCATTAAATTAATAATTAGATAAAATGAAAAACGCTACACACCAGCCTACCTACATTAACCCAAAATATCAATATTATGTGATATATATTGTGCCTATAATAATAACCAGTGTTTAACACAAGCAAAAATGCTAAATTCCCAAACAGCAATATGATCATATATATCCCATAATAAATCATATAGTATAACATGGGATATGGGATATATATGATTTAGGTAGGCTGGTGTGTAGCAGTTTTCACTTTATCTAACTATTAATTTAGTACATAGTATTTCTATTTTTAGTCACTTTAGAGCTTCCCACCATCCCCCTTTTTTCACATGTGCACTAGTGATATATCACTCAGTTTGGGTATAGGTGCTATTTTTCTATTTTTATTTAGTTTGTTTTTTTTTCACATATTTTAGGCGCGGGATTTATTCATTTTATACACAGAGACGAATAACACCACAGACAGGCCATTTCACAAGCTACAGCCACCCCACTCTGCCTCACACAGGACCCAGGCACGGTCACCAGAGGTTCCTGGTCCAAAACAAAGTCCAGGAACATCTGAGAGGCCCTGGCATAAGATGGCGCCGCTGACCATCTCACATGCAGGCTCACCGCAGTCCCACAAACTGAAGACGCCGACAGTCAGAGAGGAGGGTGAGTCAGACCTTGATCTCCCAGCCACCCCACATACCTCTCAATCTAATACAGGGCAGCCTGATATGCTGAAGCAATTTGAACATATGCTTTAGTGTGCCCTGAAACAAACTTCAGAAGAGATCACAGAATGCCTCTCTAGAGAAATCAGGGAGCTGGGCCAGTGCACATCAGACCTAGAACAAAGGGTGGATGATCTGGAAACCCTCTTTAGCAACCACGAAGATGAGCTGGAAGCCATATAGGAGAAAAATCAGTACCTCCAAGCCCAGCTGGAGATAAGGAGAACAGGGCCAGGCACTCCAATATTAGGATCCGTGGGATCCCAGAGACTGTACTAGACATTCAGTCTACGGTTACTGCCCTATTTCAAGAACTGTCCCCATCCATTCTCATTGAGCACCTTGAAATGGACCGGGTGCATAGAGCCCTAGCTCCACACAAATCTGATGGGCCCCACGTGATATAGTCACTAAAATGCACTTCTTCCACACGAAAGAACAACTCCTTCAAGCTGCATGTCACCAGGAGTCCCTCTCATTTCATGGCCACGACTATCAGCTCTTTGCTGACCTGTCTCAGATGGCCATCTCTAAACGGAGAGCGCTCAAGCCGCATCTACAAGTTCTAAAGCAACACCAAATTGCCTACTCATGGGGATTTCCCTTTTCCCTTCGATTCTCCTATCAATGCCGCAAACATTTATGCAAGACGCCTGAATATCTTTACTCCCTACTGCAGGATCTGAGTCTGGCTCCCCCTCCTTTGTCTCCGGTCGCTCAGAGCCAATGCTCCGGATCAACCAAGCATGGAAGATCCTTCTACCCACCCCAAGCTCAAGAGGACTTAATGGATTGACAGTAATCCCTTCCCCTGGGTCCTTTATCTGCCCACCAGGGCTTGGTTACACCACTAATGAGGTTCACTTTTTCTCAGACACCCCCCTGTTAGGCCTTTAGTTGCCTGTTATGGGATATTAGAGATTCCCCCATGCAGTCTGATCACTTCACTGCACTTGCTTCCCCCCCCCCTTTTCTTTCTTTTTTTTTACCCTCTTTGGGATTGTCTGTGACTAGATACCTGGTTCAACCCCCATTGTTATAACCCTCTTTTTATAGAATTTATATATATATATATATATATATATATATATATATATATATATATATATACACATATGTATATATTTTATATGTTTCGCCTGTTTGCTTATTTGTTTAAAAGTCGTAATCATCTCCACATGTATTGTTCTTTAATAGTAAGGCCTTGCAAAATATTGTGATAATGACAGCAATACATGAGACATAACATGCAAGAAAAAGAAATCATAGTTTGTGTTGTATAACATGGCCATAACAAAAGTGCTCAGAATATTCTGTATATGATAAACATACAGTATATAAAAGTCATAACAATGAACTTCTCTTATTTTCCCCCACTTGGTCTGTTAACTACCATTGAAAATATTTAATTATATCAGTTTTATAAGAGCAAACAACACCTATTGGTCTTGCCAGAGATCCATTGCGGTACTGTGTCCTATGCACACTGCAATGTTTTCTCAAGCAGTGGTATTGAGCCTGCACATGCTATCTTTGCGAGCTACAGAACCCCTCGACCTCATATTATGTAGATAAGAAGAACTGTTCCAGGGTGATCACTCTGCTTTTTCATTGGTACCATATGGCATCGGTGGGTAATTGTTGCCAGCCTTAAACAGAAAGTGTGTTGCTGGAAGGATCAACAGGTGAAGGAATGAAGCAAAGGAAACCTTAAAATAGAAAACAAATGCAACCACCACATCTAAGAGCTGGTCAGTTGCAATAAAAATAATTTCCATTCTTGGATTTAAATACACTTTAGCATCTTTAATTCTTAATCAGTAAGTACAAGCTCTCCCTCTTAATCACCAACTATACACATTCTGCTGTTCTGTCTGTTGTGCCTCTTCATCCTTCTGTAAAGGAAATTGGCTTTCCAGAAAGCGTCTTGATACATACACATCAAACTTATTAATAGCAAAGATGTAAACAGAAATTGTATACGGGGATGCAACTTGAGCAGCTGCCTTGTGTTTTCTTTAGGAAGAGTAATGTAAGGTAAGGTATGGGTCCTCCAGCCATTGCAGACTATGAAAAATGTATTCACCCCATAGTACTTAAAGTAAGCAAAATAAACTAAGCAAACAAACCCTTTTTACTCCTGTGTAGCTACACTGTAAACTCTAAGTGCCTTAGAGTGCTGCAATCACTGCTTATGCATATACACCCATGATTGTTAACAATACAATATTCCAATATGATACTAAAAAGTATATATCGTAAAAATTCAAAATAAAAATGAAAAAAGTGTCTCTGTAGGGTTGGTTTACTAAAACTGGAGTGTGCAAAATCTAAAGCAGCTCTGCATAAAAATCGATTAGCTTTCAGGTTTTATTGTCAAAGCTTCATTGAACAAGCTGAAGTTGATTGGTTACTATGCACAGCTGCACCAGATTCAATGTGTGTCTATAATAATCACTCTGTTTTAAAAACTGGGTTCACAATCGTGCGAGTTCAGCTGAACTTCAAACCCGCGTTTCATTTTGACTTCAGGAGCGACTTCAGAGATATCTGTGCGGGTTCCTGCACAGATGTCTATTGAAATAGGCCCTGAAGACACCAAAAGTAGTGCAGGAACTACTTTTGGGAATCAGTGCGACGCTGCAAAGACGGCATCGTACCGATTCGGACGTGCCATTGTCGGCAATAGGCGGCGATTTGACATGTGATTTGACATGTCAAATCGGCCCGATGTGAACATGGGCATACTGTGGTAAATAGCCTCTTCATGCATCTTTGTTAGTCCACTCCACACTGTGCAGACAAAAAATCTTGTAGGTGTTTCTTTGTTGACTCTCCACCACCATGTGTGCCCAAACACCAGATGTGCTCTCACCTTCTCTTTTTGACCTATATGTTGCAACAGGTCAAAATATACTTATTTCTCTTTAAGTGATTATTTAAGACACACGGAGACACTTTTTTCATTTTTGTTAGGACTTTTTAAATATAATATATGCTTTTTAGTATCATATTGGAATATTGTATTGCGTTATTAATCATGGGTGTACAGTGGGGATTTTGCAGGTTTTCCTACTTACAAAGCATGTAGAGGTCTGTAATTTTTATCATAGGTATTCTTCAACTGTGAGAGACGGGATCTATAAAAAAAAAAAATTCAGAAAATCACATTGTATGATTTTTAAATAATTAATTAGCATTTTATTGCATGACATAAGTATTTGATACATCAGAAAAACAGAACTTAATATTTGGTACAGAAACCTTTTTTTGCAATTACAGAGATCATACATTTCCTGTAGTTCTTGACCAGGTTTGCACACACTGCAGCAGGGATTTTGGCCCACTCCTCCATACAGACCTTCTCCAGATCCTTCAGGTTTTGGGGCTGTCGTTGGGCAATACGGACTTTCAGCTCCCTCCAAAGATTTTCTATTGGGTTCAGGTCTGGAGACTGGTATGCCACTCCAGGACCTTGAGATGCTTCTTACTGGGCCACCCCTTAGTTGCCCTGGCTGTATGTTTCAGGTCGTTGTCATGCTCGAAGGCCCAGCCATGACCCATCTTCAATGCTCTTACTGAGGGAAGGAGGTTGTTGGCCAAGATCTCACGATACATGGCCCCATCCATCCTCCCTTCAATACGGCGCAGTCGTCCTGTCCCCTTTGCAGAAAAGCAGCCCCAAAGAATGATGTTTCCACCTCCATGCTTCACGGTTGGGATGGTGTTCTTGGGGTTGTACTCATACTTCTTCGTCCAAACACGGTGAGTGCAGTTTAGACCAAAAAGCTCTATTTTTGTCTCATCAGACCACATGACCTTCTCCCATTCCTTCTCTGAATCATCCAGATGGTCATTGGCAAACTTCAGATGGGCCTGAACATGTGCTGGCTTGAGCAGGGGGAACTTGCGTGTGCTGCAGGATTTTAATACATGACAGCGTAGTGTGTTACTAATGGTTTTCTTTGAGACTGTGGTCCCAGCTCTCTTCAGGTCATTGACCAGGTCCTGCCTTGTAGTTCTGGGCTGATCCCTCACCTTCCTCATGATCATTGATGCCCCAGGAGGTGAGATCTTGCATGGAGCACCAAACAAGGAAGACTGACCGTCATCTTCTTCCATTTTGTAATAATTGCCTGTTGCCTTCTCATCAAGCTACTTGCCTATTGTCTTGTAGCACATCCCAGCCTTGTGCAGGTCTACAATATTATCCCTGATGTTCTTACACAGCTATCTGGTCTTGGCCATTGTGGAGAGGTTGGAGTTTGTTTGATTGAGTGTGTGGACAGGTGTCTTTTACACAGGTAACAAGTTCAAACAGGTGTAGTTAATACAGGTAATGAGTGGAGAACAAGAGGGCTTCTTCTTTAGCAAGTCTGTGAGAGCCAGAATTCTTACTGGTTGGTAGGTGATCAAATACTTATGTCATGCAATAAAATGCAAATTAATTATTTAAAAATCATACAATGTGATTGTCTGGATTTTTTGGTTTAGATTTCATCTCTCACAGTTGAAGAGTACATATAATAAACATTACAGACCTCTACATGCTTTGTAAGTAGGAAAACCTGCAAAATTGGCAGTGTATCAAATACTTGTTCTCCCCACTGTATATGTATAAGCATTATTGGAAAAGGAGTAGAGCATCACTGTTTTTGTACATATATAGAAGCTAAATAAACTACCATTTTTTTTTCTAATGAAAACTACTTTGTACATAATACAACAACTGTTATCTTTTGTAGGTAATAACTTAATATATTGTAGCTGATTCTCTAATATACAAGTTTCATTTAAGTATTTGGAATGAGTGGCAATAACAGAAGAAAAAGAAAATTGTACAGAACATGTAAATTGCACCTGTTGCTGTTAATTGCCATTATTTTTGAAAAATACCTCATAGTATTACTTATTGATACAAAAGTTTGACATTCTTGCCATTTAATACACAAGAGATAATACAGGAGCCTCAGACATAGACCATAGTGTTGTATATGAAAGAAAAAAAGAACTCTGTAAAGTTTCTTATATCTTCATTTTCTTTGATGTTTCTTAGGTGGAACTGTTTTCAAATTCTAAAATTCACTTCTTTGAGTGTGTGTTGAAAAACCATGTCTTCCTTTTGATCTGTCTACTACAGTAATAAGTGTCTGGACTACATACATAATGGTAGAGTTATGGTTAGCAACACTTGGCACTTCCCAACATAGCTTCCTCAAGTTCACCCTGTAAAGTGCAGCTTATTAATGAATACAGCTATTCCTACAATTATATTAGCAATAGATATCATTAAAAGTAACACATTTAAAATACTACAGTTGCACACACAACAATACTTGTTAATAATTTTTAATGTAACAGAGGAGATGCTTTAAAGGGAAACTAAAATGTTTTGGAAGTCTAGTAGATATTTTATTTCATTATTTTTACTATTGTAAATCCATATTTTACAAATAAACCTGTAATCCAGGGTGCTTCTTTACTGTGACAGGGAGGTATCATAGTGACCTTTTGCTCTTTGTTAGCTGGCCAACCACACGTTAGATTGTGAAACAATAATACTGAGCACTGACTCGGAAGTATCTTTTTGCTAACTAGGAAGCTGAGTATCACATTTATGGAGAATTGCTCCAATGGTAGTAGTGTGTTCCTGGAGTTGAACCCCATCCAGAAATTGTAGGAAGGAGAGGCTGTATTAGGTTAAAACAGATTTTGATTTTTCTAATCTATCCACCTTAAGTTATGATAAAACATATATTATATAATCTATATCTATAGATATAGATATCTATAGATATATCGATAGATATATAGATATATAGATATATTTATAGATAGGCAGCATGGTGGTGGTTGCTTATGCCCCAGTAGAAGACCCTTAGGTCGAAACGTGTCAGTCTTTATACCATCCTCCATGTTGTCCTTGTTTTTATTGTGATCATGTTTTATTACCATTTTTTTTTAGAAATAAAAATACCCCTTTTTATCTGCACTGTGGAAGCACAATTTTTTTCTCCACATATCACCCTGATGAGAACGAATGTCCAGTTTCTGTTATACCTGGTACATCTGATCTCCAAGATTCCCACCGTGGGTCCCACCAGCAACGATTGATCTTGGTGATCCCTGGAGTTCCCGCTGAGTTCGTCTTTGAGGTTCCAACTTCCTGGATACTGTCATATCTGCCCTGGGTGGCACACTGCTTTTAAGACTCCATGTCGCTGACAGTGGAGTGCACCATATCCGGTAAGAGTATACACTTATCACTCATCCATTGATGCCGTTTTTGTTCGATGTTGTTTTCATGCACCAATCAATATATCCTTTGCCAACACTTGGAAACCCATTACCCTGAGTTGTTGCATCCGTGTATACACACAGCTGGACATTACATCACTTACCTTTCGCCACCGACCATTCAGACTTTTGTTTATCACTTTTTAAGTCTATTACACTTTGTCGAAGGACTTGTGGTTATATGAACTTTACTGTTTCTCATTATTATTATGTTATTCATGTTTGTTCACCACGCGCTACATTTTTCTAAGTATTCATGTATTGTTTCTGTCACACTGTATGTAGCTGCTTATTCCTCTATTTCAGTTAGCGCAGTGTTTTTTCGCACATCTTTTCATAGATATAGATATAGATATATAATCTATGTATGTTATTAGGGATGAGCTTCGAGTTCAAGTCGAACTCATGTTCGACTCGAACATGGGCTGTTCGCCAGTTCGCTGAATAGCGAACAATTTAGGGTGTTTGCGGAAAATTTGAAAAGTCTATGGGAGAAATCAAAAGTGCTAATTTTAAAGGCTTATATGCAAGTTATTGTCATAAGAAGTGTTTGGGGACCTGGGTCCTGCCCCAGGGACATGGATCAATGCAAAAAAAGTTTAAAAACGGACGTTTTTTCAGGAGCAGTGATTTTAATAATGCTTAAAGTGAAACAATAAAAGTGTAATATCCCTTTAAATTTCGTACCTGGGGGGTGTCTATAGTATGCCTGTAAAGGGGGGCATGTTCCCTGTGTTTAGAACAGTCTGAGAGAAAAATGACATTTCAAAGGTGACCCCGCCCCCCTCTGACTCACGGGGACATCCCTAAATTTTGGCCGGGGTTCCCCTTAATATCCATACCTGACCTGAAGGGCCTGGTATGGAATTTAGGGGGACGTCCACGTCATTTTTTTTTTAATTTTGGTTCGGGGTTCCCCTGTGGGGAATTCCCATGCCGTTTTTATCAATGAACTTTTATGTGCATTGTCGGACCGGCAATTCATGAATAGCCACGAGTAGTTTTAAATGACTCTTTTTCCTTTGAAATGTCATTTTGCTGTCAGAATGTTCTAAACACGGGAAACATGCTCCCCTTTACATGCATACTATAGACACCCCCCAGGTACGAAATTTAAAGGAATATTACACTTTTATTGTTTCACTTTAAGTATTATTAAAATCACTGCTCCTGAAAAAACAGCCATTTTTAAAACTTTTTTTTTGCATTGATCCATGTCCCCTGGGGCAGGACCCAGGCCCCCAAACACTTTTTATGACAATAACTTGCATATAAGCCTTTAAAATGAGCACTTTTGATTATTCATGTTCGTATCCCATAGACTTTAACTGTGTTTACGTGTTCGAACAAATTTTTTGCCTGTTCGCATGTTCTGGTGCGAACCGAACAGGAGGGGTGTTCAGCTCATCCCTATATGTTATAACCCCTTCAATAAAACGTATGGAAAAAAAAGAGATAAAGCAATCAGAAAGTTAGCTAAGGACTGGACCTGCATTACTACAGGATTAAAGTAAATAAAATCCCTGGGGATAAGGTGTTCTCAAAAGGGAATCATATTTGCAAAGCCCAGAGCCCTACTAGGTGGAGGCACTATGCAAAGTGAAATTAGGAAACTTCCCTATCTTCTATTCATGTGAAGGTTCAGATCTGCTGGTTTACAGAAGAAAATATTGGTGTAAATTGTCAGGATAAAGTAATTACATGTTACCCAATCCACACTGTAAGTACACCCTGCTGCAAGTTCTACAATAGAGTTATCTTAAGGGGTCATGCACATGGACGCAGTATTTTTTTCTGGATCTGAACAAAGCTTTGTAGTTTTTTGGGGGGCCCATGCACCCAACACGTAAAGATTATAAATATTACACTGCATTCAGATCAAATAAATAAATGAGGATTTGCCTTGACATGCGGACAAGGTACAGCATAGCTCAAATGAACTCTAATAGAACCTCCTGCTTTCTAGTAATGTATAATTTACCAGCATCCTAGCAAAAGAAGGTAATTTACATATTTACATACTGTACTTACATAGTTAGTTCATCTAGAAAAAAATGTACAATCCTATAAACACAATCCTATACCCATAGTTGATGAGGAAAAAAAAACATCAAAACATGATCCAATTTGCTCCAGCAGAGGAAAAAATTCCTTCCTAGCTTTACGTATAATATATTAGATGTGCACTTTTTACACATAATCTTCCTGCCAGCTTTTGCCAGTAAGCTCCTGTGTGCTAGATGCTATATTTTCATACAGCCGTGTGCATGTACCTAAAAGAATATTCATGGACTGCACAGCTTTCCTTTAATGATAGAATTGGGTTCAATGATTGGAAACATTGTTGTCTCGATTGGAAGTCCTACACAAGGCCTAACAGGTTCGATGCACTGCCAAAGAATTGTATAGCAACCCCTCCCACCTTAGCAGAGGCTCAGACTTCAGTTACCATGCAGGTACAATTTAAATTAATAGACTTAATATACATGTTGTGCTCACAACAGAGCTACAAAATTTTATCTGAAAATGCTAAGCCCCATATCTTTGGGTCATCAAAAGTAGCTAGTTTTTCTTGCAGAATGACATAAGAGTGCTAGATATAGTGCTAGATATAATGCAAAAAAATTATATATCTATATATATATAGATATATATACACATAGTATATTACCAAAAGTATTGGGACAACTGCCTTTACACGCACAGTAACTTTAATGACATCCCCATCTTAGTCTGTAGCGTTCAATATTGAGGTGGCCCACGCCTTGCAGCTATAACAGCTTAAACTCTTCTGGTAAGGCTGCCCACAAGGTTTAGGAGTATGTCTATGGGAATGTTTAACCATTCTTCCAGAAGTGCATTTGTGAGGTAAGATACTGATATGGACCAGAAGGCCTGGCTCACAGTTTCCGCTCTAATTCATCCCAAAAGTGTTCTATTGGGTTGAGATCAGGACTCTGTACAGGCCAGTCAAGTTCCTTCACCCCAATCTCGCTCATCCATGTCTTTATGGACCTTTCTGGGATGTGTGTAAAGGCAGGTGCCCCAATACTTTTGGTAATATAGTGTATATATAAACCTTACACATTTACATGGAGGGGGCAGTATCTGGGGCCCCTTATTTTTAAAGGAAACTTCTGGATTTAGTACTGAGTTTAACTGATACTTTTTTGCACAACAATTCTTCAGAGTCTGTGTAACTGGGACATGGCATGGGTGCATTCTTTGCTGAATACTTTGTGCTAAAAGGTGTCCCTCTCTTTCACCTCAAAAAAAAAAAAAAGGAGAGGTGCTAAAATGATACAGAGTTTTTCTTCATGTATCCTTAATAACTATCCTTAATAGTTTCTCTTCTGACATGCACCTTTAATGACCTTTTCATAAAACAGAAATTCAGGAATTGGAACACTTTAGCAAGCTAAGTATTCACTAACATGGGAGGGAATCCCGGACCATGTAAGCAAAGTTGCTGGAGACTGTCTCCCGATAGTTTTAAGGGGCAACCTGTTGCTTTACTTCTTCCAACTGATAGGTCTGGCAAATGACAGCTGTTACAAACAAAATGTTAGGGCCTCTTGGGTGACATCATTGACTCCATATGGACATGAACAATTATGATCCATGACTTCATGGAGAACCTTATGATGTCATTGGTCAAATATGCTTATGTCCAACTGCCAGATCTGTCCTCTGCCAGATATGTTATTTGACAGGAGTAAAGCAATGGTACTAAACATGTATAGGTGATGGGTGGATGTTTTTTTTTTTTTTTTGGTGGGTTGGTGGGCATCATCCTTCATGACAGTTGTGGATCTACATTAATGAATGACATGATTGAGGATGGATGTTAATTAGGGGACTTTTTCAATTAAAGAACTTGTCAAAAACTGTATCTGTGTTTTTATTTACATGTTTTTCACCTTACTCATTTACATAGGGGGGCTGTTATCAGGGCACCCCTTATTATTAATTAAGGCTTCCAGATTATGATAAGCCTCCATACCACAGACCCCAACAACTACCATGTCAGGGTCGTGGGGAAGAAGCCCTTGTCCTTATCAACATGGAGACAAGATGCTTTGCCAGGTGAGCCCCCCCTGCAAGGTACCCCCCATGTTGAGGGCATGTGGCTTGGTATGGTTAAGGAGAAGGGGCCCATGTTCATCACACTCTTTCCTGGCCTGCCAGAATTCATGTTTGTGTAAGGGCCTGTGTGAATTTTTGGGGAGAGTCCATGATTTTTTTTGTCTTTTGTTTAGGGTATCCCTTTTAAATTCATACCAGACCTAAAGAATCTGATATAAAATTTGGATGGACCCTCACACTATTTTTTTTTTTGGTTGGGTCCCCATAAAAATTCATATCAGACCTAAGGGGCCTGGTATAAATTAGACAGGTAAATCCTGTGTCATTTTTTAAGGGATCCCCTATTAACATCTATACGAGATTCTCTTCTAAGATAAGGGTCGGTTACAGATGAAGGAAATCCCTGACTGCTTTGTTTACAAACAGAACAAGGTAGTTTTGAATTGTCAATTTAAAAACACTTTATTTTCCAAATGTCAGTTTTGCTGTAGTAGGTTTTGACATTGCATAGGTGTGCCACTTCTCAGGCAGGGTCAGGACATGTCCCATGTCATTTATAGGAATTTAGCATTTTTTTTTTTTTTTTTTTCAAAAGTTTTATTTGCCAAAAAAATCATACATCTTATTTGCCATAGGTAATAGACAAGGGTATACATGTTACATTTCAGAATGCATTCAGAAGCAAATCCTGCATACAAATAAAGGAATATTATATATATTATGTTGCGTTTGTCATTACTCGTTAAATCATTGGCTGCTTTCTTGAAACTCAGGACCAACTGATCTTAGCTCAAACAGTTGTATAGAACAAAGGCTATACGGTATTCAAATAAAAGCAACTAGAGGGAACTATCCCTCATAAAGGTAAAAAAACAAAGAAAAACGAAGAAAAAAAAAACTCTTTTGTGCCGTGTGCTGCTGCGATTCAACTCCCCACTAGATCTTTTAATTACTATCCATTGGTTCTCTGGTATCCTATGGATTTACTGGGTGGATTGTAACGTGTTTTTGGAGTTAATCCATCTTCCCCATACTTTATTAAATTTTTTATTTGATCCTCTAGACTCATATGTCATTTTATACATGGTGATATTGGCATTAACCAAACCTTTCCAGGCATTCAATGTAAGATAGTCTCTCCTGACCCAATGAAGTACAATTAGTTTCCTTACATAGTAAAACAGTAGTCTTAGTAGTGTTCTCATGTTATTACTCATAACTTCATCTTCTATGATCCCTAAAAGGCCCAACAGAGGGCTGCATATGTTCGGTATATCTAAAGTATCAGCAATAAATTGAGTCACCTGAGACCATAATGGTCTAACTCTGTCACATTCCCATACCATGTGTATAAAAGAGCCCTCTTCCCTTAAGCATTTATGACAAGTAGGGTCCTCTTTCTTTCCCATTTTATAGAGTCTCAGAGGGGTATAATACATCTGATGTAAGTACCTTAGCTGTATTAATTTGTCTCTAGCAGATATAACTGTGGGCAAGTATGACGCCAGAGCGTTTTCCCATTGGCCATCTGTAATTTCTGGTATGATCTCCACCCATTTTCTTTTAAGTTTACTTTCTCTAGGATTCTCCTCTGCCTGAAGTGTATGATAGTATGTAGAAATTCGTTTAGTATGATCTGGAGTAGCCAGTAATCTTTCTATCATAGAGTTCTCCAGTGGCACCGGTCCAACCCCAAACTGAGCATAGGCAGCGTGTCTCAATCTAGTAAATTGGTATTCCCAGGTCTCTGGAACATTCAGTTCTCTTCGCAACTGCGAGAAGGTTTTTAGTTCCCCATTGATATACAATTGATGCAAGTATGTAAGCCCATATTTAGACCATCTAAATCCGTCTTCTAAATTAAAGAATTCTTTCAGGTTGGGATTGAACCACAGTGGCGCATTAGGGGATAAATGAAGGGGGTTATCTTTTATATGTTTCATACAAATCCCCAATACCTTTTTTGCAGATTTTAGTATCTCCTTACCCCCTATGGTGGGGACTTCTCCCCTGAAAAAGAAATTCAGTAAGGTTTCATATGATGTCACCGTTGCTGCTTCAACTGCAACTGCAGCATTATTTAATTGTGGGAACATTCTCCAATGAATAAATACTAATTGGGATGCTAAATAATATAGTCTCAGGTCAGGTATCGCCAGACCACCTCTGTGAACAGGTAACTGCAACACCTCAAGAGAGACTCTAGCCACTTTATTGCCCCATAAAAATGATGTTAATAGGGAGTTTATGTGTTTGAAAATTCTTTTTGGGATATAAATTGGGGCGTTAGAGAGGATGTACAAAAATTTCGGAAGGAAGATCATTTTAAATATGCTAGCCCTGCCATAGAGTGTAAGTGGAAGGTCCTTCCATTTCTGTATTCTGTCACTAAATGCTCTGATGATAGGCCATAAATTGTCCTCGATAAATGAATCTACAGGTAATCGGACCACCACTCCCAGGTATTTAAATTTCTCCACAATAGCCAGGGGGCACTGGGCTGGGAGTATTAAGTCCGGCTGTGAGTCCAGCGGAAAGAGAACTGATTTGGTCCAGTTGATCCTGAAGCCAGAGAAATTCCCGAACTCCCTGATCAATGAGACCGCCGTGGTCAACGACTGCTCTGGATCTCTCAAGTATAGGAGCATGTCGTCAGCATATAATGACACACGCTCTTCCAGCTCTCCCACCCTGAACCCCTGTAGCGTGACATTAGTTCTAAGTGTAGCCGCCAATGGCTCTATGGCCAAAGCAAACAGAAGAGGAGACAGGGGGCAACCCTGCCTCGTTCCCCTATAGATCTTGAAAGGTGCAGAAATAGAGCCATTCACTCTAATGCTTGCTCTGGGGTCATTATACAAAAGTTTAATCCATGAAATAAATTTTGATCCGAAACCCAGCCTACCTAAAAGCAAAAATAAATAGTTCCACTCTACAGAGTCGAACGCCTTTTTGGTGTCTAAAGATGCCACAACTCTTTTTCCTTTATTATCATGAGGCGTCTGGAGGTTAACATATAGTCTACATAGATTCATTTGAGTGGAACGTCCGGGTATAAATCCAGTTTGATCTGAATAAATTAGTTTGAGGATCACCGACTTCAACCTACCGGCCAAGATCTTGGCCAGTATCTTGACGTCGGTATTTATCAAAGAAATTGGCCTGTATGACTCACATTCCTGTAGATCCTTTCCTGGCTTAGGTAACACTATTATTAATGCTTCCCTCATAGACTCTGGTAGTATGCCTTCTTTCTCTGCAGTTATAAAGACTTTTTGTAGTATTGGTACTATCTGTTCTTTATGCAACTGATACCACTCAGCTGGAAATCCATCCAAGCCAGGTGATTTACCCGGCCTGAAGGATGAGATTGCACCACCAATCTCCTCCAGGGATATCGGCTGTTCCAAAAGTTCTCTATCTTCCTGTGGTAGAGATGGTAGTGTTAAATTGTCAATATACCTTTCCAGTTCCTGGTCAGTGTGTTGGGTTTGCGTCTGGTAAAGATTCTCGTAAAAATTTAGAAAAGCGTTTAGAATCCCTTGGGCCTCCTCAACTACCTCACCATTTAGTTTCTTTATCTTGCCGATTGAGACCGGTGCATAAAGTGGGCTTGCCAAAAAGGACAATAGGCGTCCACTCTTATCGCTGAACTCAAAAAATGATCTAGCCTGCCGTAGTTGTGTTTTTTCAGTGTGTTCAGTTAATAGTAAGGTATATTGTCGTGTTTTTTCTTGCCAAAGTCGATATCTACCTGGAGATGAATCAAGGATATATTCTTTTTCAGCTTCCAAGGCATTAGTTTCTGCATCTTTCATATCTGAGTTAAGTGCTTTGGTGAAACTTCTTGTTTCCGATGCAAATACCCCTCTCATAGTTGCCTTAAAGGCATCCCATTGAATAGCTAATGTTGTTTCCTTCCCATTCTCCCTCCAATATTGCCCAATACTCTCCTTGCATTTTATGGTAACATAATCCTCCTGGAGCCATTTTGTATTCATCCGCCATTGTCTCCTTCCCCGTGGAGCCCTCAGATCTAGAGTGACCTCCAAAGGAGAATGATCTGATATAGCTCTAGGGAGATATCTGATATCGGTTATATAAGGAAGGCCATCTATAGATGACAGTACCAAATCTATTCTGGAGAGTGTCTTATGGGTCTCAGAGTGACATGAGAATTCCCTAACTCCCGGGTTCCTCTCTCTCCAAACGTCAGTGAGTGCGTAACTCTCCAACCAGGAGGATAAATGATGTCTGGACCCAGAAACATTCCCATGCCTGTCCAGAGCTCCATCCGACACTGCATTAAAATCTCCTAAGAGTAATAATGGGCCTTGAGCAATCAATATAGCTTCTTTAATAATTTTGTCTAATATCGGTAAGGAGAATGGGGGCGGAATGTAAACACATACCAATGTCAGAAATACATTATACATTCGACATACCAGGATAGCATATCTGCCATTCGGATCTAGTTTGACTTGCAGGATTTGTGCAGCCGCATTTTTAGTAACTAAAATAGCTACACCCCTAGAGTATGTTGAGTATTCAGCATGCAAAACTCTCATCACGTTCGTTTTTTTTAGTGCCATAACCTTAGATCCCTGCAAGTGCGTCTCCTGCAACATTATGATATGAGGTTTGTATCGTTTTATGAAATCAAAGATGAGAGATCTCTTAATCCTGGAGTTCATACCACGCACATTCCATGACAGCAACTTAATCTTACCCTCCATACGTATGCATAAAGGAACAGTTGCAGGGTAACAATGAATAACTGTTAGCCAGTCTCATTTCTATTGAACAGATCCCCTGTGAGGAGAGAACACAACACGTCAGCAGCACACAGCACGAACCAAGGTTAAACAGTAATATGAGCCCCTTCCCCCCTCCCTGCACACACACCCAACTTGTTGTGTGCCTGTCTCCCATAACAAAAAGGCAGAAGAATTAAAGTGACCTCCGGGGGTCACAGTTCTCTAAGAAGAGCAGAGTCACCTTATATTCATCCAACAGAAATAAAAATTCCCCTTTTCTCCTCTCCTTTTCCTCCCCTTCTCTTCTCCCCTCCCCCCAAGAAAAGAAAGAAAAAAAAAACAGTTCGACCAGGGGGGATATCTCCGTAGCTGATAGCAGTGGAAGGTGATAAAATTGAATAGAGGAAAAGAGCAGAAAAAAAAAATTCTTTTTTATATCAATAAAAATAAAACTGCTCAAAATAGGAGCCAAAACCTCTGTGTTCTCCTCTTTTTTCTTCTTCTCCCTCCAAGTTCTTGTTCCTTCTCACTCTGATATCAAGAACAGTTTACTTAAGTGATGTTATAAATTGTATGCTACATCAGGCGGGACACTATGCCATGGTATTGTAGTGTCAAAGAATATCCTATTCATGGATACCTCTTCACCCTAGTATAGGAAGTCCCTGAATATTCATCATGTGTATTCCGAATCATCTCCTTACTCAGTTACCGGTGTTCAGTTGGGCTGCGACGTCCTCTGGAATCCAGCCATCTTGAGGCCTCCGTGGGGTTATTAAAAAACGAGGCTTTCCCCCCATCTACTACTCTTAGCTTCGCCGGGTACAGCATGCTGTAGGGAAGTTGCAAGTCTCGGAGTCTCTTTTTTACATGAATGAAGCTAGCTCTCTGTTTTTGCGTGGCTGCAGAAAAGTCGGGATAAATGGATATACGGTTCCCATTGTATTGCAATTCACCTCCAGTGCGTGCAGCTCTGAGTATACTTTCCCTGTCTCTGAAGTGTAGTATGCAAGCAATCATAGGGCGCGGGTGTGCTCCAGGAGGAGGAGGTTTGGAAGGTATCCTGTGTGCCCTTTCTATAGCAAACAATCTGGAAAAAGTAGTGTCAGCCATATTATCTTTAAGCCAAAGTTCCAGAAAATCTTCCGGCTGTGTTCCCTCAGCTTTTTCAGGAAAACCTACAAAACGGACATTGTTCCTTCTCTGTCTGTCTTCCATGTCTCCCAGCTTATCGGTGTGCGCGTTTATTTCTTTATGTAGATATTGTACTTTTCCCTCCATAGGCCGCACCACATCCTCCATGTCACTGATTCTTTGCTCAGCTTCAGAGGCCCTCTCTCTAATGGTCTGCACATCCTGCTTCAGGAAGGACATTTCTGCTCTCATCCCATCAATATGCTCAGTCAAAGTAGTTTGGCATGTGTAAATGGCCTCCATAATTTGCTTTAAAGAGGGTTCCTCCGCATTAACTGCTGATTCTGTGGCTATATCATCACAGGGGAGTCTATCCAAGGAAAAACCTCTTTTTCTGCCCGGAGATCTGCGTGGAAGCGGGCTTACCTTCCCAGGCTGCGAGGATGTCCTGTTAGCTCCGCTCCGCTGTGTGCTGCTGGGGCCTTGTTCCACCGCCTCGTGTGCGCCGCCATCTTGGCTTCCCCAGGCATAACGGGACAGACGCTCCGCAGCCGGTTCCATGGAAGCCGGCCCGTATTTAACCATGCCCAAGCGATCCTTAGGGTCCAGTGAGTAAGGGGGTGCCGGTATCGTGCAGGATCCGTGTCTCTGACACTCAGGATTAAGGCAGAATGGTGCATCCCGGCCGGAGCTCCTGTGAAGAGCTGCTCACATGTCCGCTGCTAGCTCCGCCCCCAGGAATTTAGCATTTTAATATTTCACTTTAACCCCTTGCCGACCAGCGCACAATGATATGCATCAGCACAATGGCGCGGCTGGGCAAATGGGCGTACAGGTACGTCCCCTTTAAGATGCGGCATCGTGGTCGCGCGCATGCTCCATGACCGTTGATCCCGCAGACTCGATGTCCGCCGGGTGCCCGCGATCATTTCACGGAGCAGAAGAACGGGGAGATGCCTATGTAAACAAGGCATTTCCCTGTTTTGCCTAGTGACATGACAGAAATCACTGCTCCCTGTCATCGGGAGCAGTGATCGCTGTCATGTGAGTAGAAGCCCATCCCCCACCACAGTTAGAATCACTCCCTAGGACACACTTAAACCCTTGATCGTACCCTAGTGTTTAACCCCTTCCCTGACAGTGTCATTTACACAGTAATCAGTACATTTTTATAGCACTAATTGCTGTATAAATGACAATGGCCCCAAAATAGTGTCAAAAGTGTCCAATGTGTCCGTCATAATGTCACAGTCATGATAAAGATTGCAGATCACAGTCATTACTAATAAAAAAATAATAATAATAAAAATGCCATAAAACTATCCTCTATTTTGTAGACGCAAAACTTTTGCACAAACCAATCAATATACGCTTATTGTGATTTTTTTTTACCAAACATATTTAGAAGAATACATATCAGCCTAAACTAAGGAAAAAATAGTTTTTTTATATATTTTCGGGGGATATTTATTATAGCAAAAAGTAAAAAATATTGCTTTTTTTTCAAAATTGACGCTCTTTTTTTGTTTATAGTGCAAAAAATAAAAACTGCAGAGGTGATCAAATACCACTAAAAGAAATCTCTATCTGTGGGAAAAAAAGGACGTCAATTTTGTTTGGGTGCAACTTCGCACGACAGCGCAATTGTCAGTTAAAGCGACGCTGTGCTGAATCGCAAAAAGTGCTCTGTCAGGAAAGGGGTAAATCCTTCCGGGGCTGAAGTGGTTAAGCATTACTAAAATCACTGCTCCTCGTCAGAGTTTTGGGATCTTTTTGCTTTGGTATATGTTCCCCAAGGAGTTGCCCAGCCCACAATGCCATTTGTTGGACAATTCTTTGATTGATAGCCTACAACATTTCCATTTCTGTTTTTTAACATATATCTTCGATTGCCTTCAATGGGGTTTGGATTCAGCCCCTAAAATTTGGTCATGTTCCTTTAACCCTACGCGAATCAAACCCAGAAATTTTTGGTTCATCGTTACTAAAGAGTAAAGCATTGGTAAAAAGGTTTGCAAAAGTTTCCATTTGAATTCCATTGGGTTATTCTGTCATTCTATATTGGATGGGTTAGCTGCTGGAGGAAATTGCACAGCATTCTGAAAAAAAAAACTGCACCAGAAAATCTATCCATTTGTATAGTAATTAGTGAATATTTAGTAATGTTAAAATGCTGCAAGCTAAATAACTTAGTTGGATGTCTTACATTCCTTTCCTAGATAAAATCAATCTCATCTTCAGCTTAAAAATATAGTTTCAGTAAGCATACTAATTCATTGTATATAATAGCCCACAGGCAAGAAAATCCCTAAAAAAATAGGTTAGTGGGTCTTTCATTCTTTCCCTAAATAATTATAACTTCTCTTAATCAGTTTGATGACCAATTGGTTATGTACTATGTTTATAATATAACACAAAATACATGTGGATTTCATGAAATTAAAAGTCCTTATCAGTCATGCATGTTTTATTATAGAGTGGTTTTGTTCCTTTTTTATGCCTAAATTATATTTTCAAAATGTAAAGCTGAACTGTGGGCAAATATAAAAATACAAATAAGAGGGGCGTGGCCTGACCTCGGGAGAAGATGGCAGCTTAATTCACTTGCTCCCGCTGACAGAGAGGTGAATCTGACTACAACGGAGGTTTTTTCCCGTCTGATCATCTGAAAAACATGGGGACTTCTTCCCGCACCTCCTCCACGTCCAGATCCAGGTCCCCCCAAGACCTGACTGGTAGGATTAGCCAGAATATCCCAGAAATGTTCTGGACACACTCTGGCAACATGGCGCCCACACGAGGCTCGCTTCAAACAGCAGGCCCAGATGCAGGGGCCATCTCTTCTTCAAATGCGGGATCGGTAATTCTCACACCGCACTCACAACCCAGTCTCCAGGATCTGCACTCCGTGGCAATGGACATAAAAAACACCCTTACGGCAGCTCTAACAGCTGCAATCACGGATCTTAAGATAGACATACAAGCCATCGCGGGCAGGGTCCAAGAAGTGGAGAAGACGACTACAACCCATTCCACTGTAATCCGCCGTACGTGTCAGGTTCTAGACACACATACCTTACAGTTACGGGACCTAAACCGACACGTGGAAGACTTGGACAACCGCGGCAGGCGCCACAATCTACGAGTGCGAGGCCTGCCGGAATCAATTGAGGCAGATAGGCTAATGGCTGAAGTGACCTGCTTCTTCAACAGCCTCCTGGATAAACCCCCCTCTACACCTATAGGTATGGAACGCATCCATCATGCCTTACGTCCACGGGGGAGAGATGCAGACCCGCCTAGGGATGTGATCTGTCATATCATTGACTACCATTTGAAAGAGGAGCTTTTTCGTAAGGCCCGAATCACAACAAAGCTAACACATAATGGCGCTGACATTCGCCTTTTCCAAGACCTTTCCACAATAACCTTGCAACGTCGCAGAGAACTGCGCCCCCTGTTGGATGTGCTCCGGGCCAAGGGAATTCCATACAGGTGGAAATTTCCCTTCTGCCTGTCAGCCTCATCGCAGGGACGCTCCGCACTACTCAGAGTGCCAGAGGATCTATGCTATTTTTGCGACACCCTGGACATACCATTCACGGAGGTCCCCGAGTGGTATGTGGAATTTCGTCCTCCGGCTCCCAGAAAGATCCCGCCTGAACTCGAGCCAATGGAAACTCAACAGCACCGCTACAGGAGGCACCGCTCCCCTTCGGAAACCAGAATCCGTCTACAAGCTCCAGGCACCGAGAGCGGCCCCAGCCCGCTGACCACCCCGCAAACCAGGAGAGCACGTCGGGACCGCTAATAAACAACAACAGCTCAAGCAGTACTGGATAAAAATTTCTCCTTAATACCCTTCGTTTCACTGGTTTCCTTGGGCTAGTTTCAAGACTTTCCCTGCGTTATGACAGGCTACGTATGCCATACAGGTCTTCTGCTAGTTCCCCCTGTGTCTTAGGTTTGTGAGACTGTCTTTTCCCCTCTACACAGGACACCAAGAAAAGAAAGATATGCGCGCTACAACATTAAGCGCTATGAACACTTGCAAACAAAAGATATGGTCCGCAACGTTTCTTCATCTAGAGTGGCGATACTCACGTTGAAAAGGACTATCATCTATGATTAAAATGCTCTGGATGACTTTGATGAACTTGACCAAGCTATCCCCGTATCCTTTCTCGATCTGCGAACATACCCACCTCGTTTTAAAATGGGGGGGAGGAAACGACCATAATATATTAAGCAAAAAAGGATGCAGCGCTATATATATAAATAAAACATAATAAATGAGAACCCACCAAGTGACAACATATCAAAATAATCGATACATAAGTGGAATCATATAAGCAAAAGGAACTTTAACATGTGAAAAAATTATTTTTTAAAACCAGTGATATGCAATAGTCCAAAAACTTATTAAAGTCCATAGACAGAAAAGGAAAAAAACCCTCATCCAGGAGAGGTGTGATGAAGAGTAGATAATCCACCAAAAAGTGTATAAGTAAGGCCTGCTTACCAAACAGCGATGACTACTATTACAGCAGTCTCGCCCAGCACAGGGATTAAGGTCTCCCTAAACCACAGGTAAAAAGCGGGACCAATGTCTTTAACCCTCGACTAGTTCAAACAATTAGCTGCATACAGAGCAACAGGCTATGGTCTGACAGTCTGCCAACAGGTACTTCAGGTCAACATCACCATGGTTCATTGCAGATTCAGATATGAGTAACACATGTGTGGATATATATAAAGCGGAGGTCTGAACTCAAAGATGGTATAGAGATTTGCTGATATATATCAGGAGGAGGTCATTGATGCCAATTAGGTACGGCGAGGTAGGTCAAACCACCAGCGTCCACGAGGAACAACCAATGCAAAGAGGGGAATGTACATCCAGATTGTGGGATGTATGGAATCACAACCTCCAGCCTGGCACCTGCGTGCTGCATATCCAGTTTTGGATGCCAGGCTGGAGGTTGTGATTCCATACATCCCACAATCTGGATGTACATTCCCCTCTTTGCATTGGTTGTTCCTCGTGGACGCTGGTGGTTTGACCTACCTCGCCGTACCTAATTGGCATCAATGACCTCCTCCTGATATATATCAGCAAATCTCTATACCATCTTTGAGTTCAGACCTCCGCTTTATATATATCCACACATGTGTTACTCATATCTGAATCTGCAATGAACCATGGTGATGTTGACCTGAAGTACCTGTTGGCAGACTGTCAGACCATAGCCTGTTGCTCTGTATGCAGCTAATTGTTTGAACTAGTCGAGGGTTAAAGACATTGGTCCCGCTTTTTACCTGTGGTTTAGGGAGACCTTAATCCCTGTGCTGGGCGAGACTGCTGTAATAGTAGTCATCGCTGTTTGGTAAGCAGGCCTTACTTATACACTTTTTGGTGGATTATCTACTCTTCATCACACCTCTCCTGGATGAGGGTTTTTTTCCTTTTCTGTCTATGGACTTTAATAAGTTTTTGGACTATTGCATATCACTGGTTTTAAAAAATAATTTTTTCACATGTTAAAGTTCCTTTTGCTTATATGATTCCACTTATGTATCGATTATTTTGATATGTTGTCACTTGGTGGGTTCTCATTTATTATGTTTTATTTATATATATAGCGCTGCATCCTTTTTTGCTTATTATATCTTGAGAGTCAGATACGGGACTTTTATAGGTGCTGGCAGCTCTTTTCTCTTACACCATTGTTTATATACATGTTTTTAGTCTGAGCGCAGCTTCGACTCTATCTTGGGTTTTTTTTTATAATTGACCATAATATATTGCCTTTAAATTCTGTTATGGCTTTATTGAAGCTCCTAAAATTATTATTCACCTTCAGTTTACTTTACACTATTCAATTCTGTTTTTCCTTTCTCAGTAATGTCTCTGCTTTGAATATGGTGGTGCGGTGGCGGTGAGTGTGGTGATCCATGGGAGTGCATAAAACTGTCATAGACAATATGCAACCACACATAGGTAAATAGTATCTGACATTCCGAACACACATGCCCGCTTACGGCATTAAGAATAATGCTCAATACTATACGGTTATTGCCCAACACATAGCAATTTTTTAGCGAGACTACTCATCACACTGATCCCCTTATCTCGTTTACCGATCCGGCTACCACTTTCCTTGCTTATCAATAAGGGAGGTTTGCCCCAGTGGATCACTATCCTCACCATACCTGCCACCTATAGTACTATGTAGAGTATTTTCAGTATACATGTTTAATTGCTGGAGAATTATTGCTGAAATACAGGTTAACTGCATACACTCTCTTAATGGCAATATTTTACCCCAATCTAACCTACACCCACATGCGCTGAGGGTTACTCTAAGTATCACACACTGACCATATTTAATGATGCCCTAATGAAACGCTCTTGGGTATACATCCTGTAGATACAACTGGACCATCCCCCGTGTCTCTGAAACTTCATAAATAAGGTCCAATTGTGTCGCAGTCCCTCAACCCAGGAATATACTTCCCATTGGGGGCTGAGGGACCCGTTACCTAAAACATACCAGCCCAAACCCACATGACTAGGGCGCCATCTTCCTTCCTAAAGTGAGTTTCACCTCCTTAGATAATATTGACCCCCCAGAAGCTTCTCATACTTTAAGCAACGACGCCTTAATCCAAAACAAGTGTTTAAGACTTTACTAATTGACTCCCTCACCGCTGATAGAAGACAAATGTTACAGCACCATTAGCAAACGTCTACTATATCCATGATATAGTAGGTGACTGACTTCCAACCAGCCTCTACATCTACCAGTCGATACTAACTATCCATGAGCAGCCCCAGACACGTGTCATTCACACATGCTTCAAAGCTCTGGACCATACCTACCCAAAAGTCTCTCGGCCCACCCGCTCACTCTGCCGCAGGAACAGTTCAAGCCATATTAACACACGGCATACTAAGACATAGGGGTCAGACTATCTTACCCTAAGCACAGGGGAGTAGCTACTTCAACCCAGATGGGTTAAACCAAAGTTAACAGCATGACCAGTACGGGTTATCAATGTATTGAGTTCTTTATACCAAAGTTTCTAAGTCTAAGATCAGCCTTAAGGTTTGTTTATGTTTCTCTGTTACACCTTGTTACCGATCAAATAACACTCAGTTGATCTCACGCCTAGACAGCACACTGAAACTAGTCTTACACCATAGGGGTACAATGAATGAGCACTCAGATTAACCTTTTAATCCGAAATGCGGATTCTTCCCTGCACAAAAAACAATGCCCCCCCCTTTCATATTATTTATGCAGATCCCTGTGCTCCGAACATCTAATCACACGTCCCCCAAGATGCAAATAAGCAACAGTTTATTACCATTTTCAACCTCCTCACCTAGCTTACATCTCCTCTCTGTCTAGCGGATAGCTACCTCTCTTTGTACCCCCACTCTTCCTACCGATTTCAGCCGCTCCTCACCTCAGTGGCATTAACAACCTCTACTTCTGACTTACATACTAGACTCCATCTCAAGCCGCTGACTCAATCCGGTCATACCTAATTACAGGTATATACTTTCTACGGATTAGCGAGTGGGCTCTCGCTTGTCACCGGAAGCATTTACACACTCACACGAGATCCCCTACTATCCTCATTCACAGAAGCACCAGATTGAAATACAAAAGTATCATACTATTCTACCCCCATACCTACCCTTGTTCCCTAACCATTACTGCCACTCCCCTCCATAGGACACGGACTATCTGCTCTACCTTCCTGGTTCCCTTATTCTATCTCTCCTCCGACGACGACGACGAATACTCATAGTACTACAAAAACCTCTTACACTCCTGTGCCAGCTCCTTTAAAACTTCATCCATTCCCCCACTATGCCGCAAACACATTGCACCAAAAACAAAACAATAAAAATTATATCCCTTAACATTAGGGGCCTTAACATCCCCGAAAGACGTTCTCAGTTACTACTTTCCTTACAAAAGAACAAAGCGGACATTGTCTTTCTTCAAGAGACCCATTTTAGAACAGGCTCCACCCCAAAACTCTCCAACTACCGCTTTCCAACCTTCATCCACACTACTAATAAATCTACAAAATCAAAAGGAGTCTCCATCCTATTCGTTAAAAACTGCCCGTTTCACATCAAAGAAACCTGCATAGACACTGAAGCACGATACCTTTTTGTCAAAGGTACACTACATGGCAAACGAATCACCCTCGCCAACATATATGCACCTAACACGAAACAAGTTCCCTTTTTCCGGTCCACCTTACAAAAACTCACCCTATTCCAAGAAGGCCTTCTTGTCCTAGGGGGAGACTTCAACGTCCCCCTAAATCCCCTACATGACACCTCGAATGGCTCCACAACCCTGCCTTATAGCGCTTTACGTGCAATTAAATCACAACTCAAAGATCTGTCTTTACATGATTCCTGGCGTACAATCCATCCGAACGAGAAAGACTTCACGTTTTATTCAACTCCACATAATCGACACTTCAGACTAGATTACTTATTCCTCTCTCAAAGAGACCTACCGATGTTAACCACAGCCACAATTGACCCCATGTATCTGTCGGACCATCACCCAATATCCATGACATTAGAATTTCCAAACACAAACCTCTGTCCCCAAATTTGGCGTCTGGACCCCTCGCTTCTCACAGATACCGCCACATTGACTGCCATACAAGAACGCCTCTCGCTATACTTCAATGACAACGACTCACCTGATATCTCACCTATGATACGTTGGGAAGCACATAAAAGCACCATACGGGGAGAATTAATAGCACTCTCGGCTAAACGTAGGAAGGAAAGACAGGAACACATAAATACACTGACTGCAAGAATACAAACACTGGAAAGAGCACACAAAACTTCCCAAGCAATGACATCCCTCCCTGAACTGCTCCAAGCCAGGAATGACCTATTAGAAGCCTTAAACAAGCAAACGAAACGAAACTATATTCTCTCCCAAAAAGTATTTTATGAATACGGCAATAAGTCCGGCAAAATCTTAGCAAGAGCGCTCCGAGCCAAAAAAGCACACACCGCGATACACTCGATAATAGATGCTGCGGGGACAAAAGTAGTATCCAATGATCAAATAGCCGCACATTTTGTACACTACTATTCTCAGCTGTATAACATACATCCCCCCAACCTACAAAGGGTAGATAATCAAAGAACGAAAGCCATTCAAGATTTCCTCACACAATACAGCCCCATACACATTTCTTCTGCAACAGCTGACGATCTGGATCAACCCATATCGTCAGAGGAATTGGATGTGATCCTCAAACAATTGAAGGCCGGCAAAAGCCCCGGACCTGACGGCCTAACAACGGATATTATAAAACATTTATTGATACCCTCAAACCACACTTCCTGGCTGCATTCAACTCCCTATCCTCTGACAACCCCCCACCTACTGACAGCACACAAAGCTGTAATACCTAAACCCAATAAAGACGCATCAAAAGTGTCAAACTACCGTCCAATATCGTTACTGAATGTTGATCTCAAAATATACGCCAAGATCTTAGCTAATCGTCTTTTGCCTCTCCTGCCTCACCTTGTCTCACTAGATCAGGTGGGTTTTATACCAGGCTGAGAGGCTAGAGACAACACAACCAAGGCGATCAATATTCACAAATGGTTAACTTCCTCCCAACAACAAGGTTTCTTTTTGTCTTTGGATGCGGAGAAGGCATTCGACAGGGTGACGTGGGACTATATGTCAGCAGTACTTAAAATGATCGGTATACGAGACCGTATGTTGCAATTTATAATGGCCCTCTATGCCTCTCCTACTGCACAGGTCCATGTCAATGGCCACCTGTCGAATGCCTTCTCCATGTCAAATGGGACGCGCCAGGGATGCCCGCTTTCACCGTTGATATTTGTCCTTACCTTAGAACCACTTCTTCAACGCATACGATCTAATCCAGACATCAAAGGAGTCTCCGTTTCAGAGAATACATATAAGCTATCTGCCATCGCAGACGACATCCTCTTATTCCTGACTGACCCCCACATTACTTTGCCCAATCTACTTAAAGATCTTGACACATTTCACTACTTAACCAATTTACAAATCAACTTCACAAAATCCGAAGCCCTCAACATATCCTTAAAGAAGGAAACCCTTGAATTATGTCAAGCTAATTTCCCCTTCAAGTGGACCCGAGATGTGATTACATACCTCGGGATCCGCCTACCGGCCCACCTATCTGATCTCTATCTCAAAAACTATATACCGATCCTCCAACAAATTCAAAAAGATCTTAAGTCCTGGTCCACAGGTCTTTTTTCTTGGTTTGGAAGGGCATCGATAATTAAAATGAACATTCTCCCTAGAATACTTTATGTCATGCAAACAGTCCCCATAAGATTACCGCAAGCCTTTTTCGCTTCGTACCGCAGGGCATGCAGCGAATTTATTTGGGGCAAGAGCTGCCCCAGACTCAGTTTCGAAAGACTCACAATACCCAAATTAAAAGGTGGTATAGCCCTCCCCGACATCGCCAAATATCACAGGGCATGCCAACTGTCGAGAATAGTTGATTGAAATGTCCATTCACACTCTAAAGCCTGGACACAAATTGAAAATGCATTTTCCTCAATCCCAATTAAACAACTGCCTTGGATTCACTCACAACAGATACCTCTGGCATGCACACAACATCCCTTGATCTCCTCCACACTTTCTTCGTTTAAGATAACTTGCCAAAAACATCTCATATCCTCTAGCCCAGGCCCCATGACACCGCTACGAAATAACCCAGACTTCCCACCGGGTGTTTCCGCTACATTCCTTGAGGGATATTGGCCCCATGAAGATATTCGCGCAAAACAATTCTTTTCCGGTAACACCTTCGTATCTATTACTAACTTACCCACACATATGTCCGGAAAACCCTTTCCGCCATGGACATACAATCAAATAAGTCACTTTCTTAATCACCTTCCCCAGAAAACCGAATATTCCCGACATCTCACACCTTTTGAAGAAATGTATTCCAAGAAGGAACCGCAGAGACATGTAATCTCAGAAATTTACGCACTTTTTTTCTCTGAACACACTCCCAAATCCAATATAGCCACTTGTAGTTGGGAAAGAGACTTATCATTAGACCTGTCAGACCAAGATTGGGAAAATATATATTCCTACATACATAAAGGTTCAATTAACGTGTCAACACAAGAAAACAGTTTCAAGATCTTCTCTAAATGGTATAAAACTCCGCTAAAACTACACAAAATTTCCCCCTCCATCCCTTCCACCTGCTGGAGATGCTCAGAAGGAGAAGGCTCCATGATCCACATATGGTGGTCCTGTCCACTCATCCAACCCTACTGGAAAGAAGTCCAACGTATTACCACTAAAATTACCACCTTTCAGATTGCACTCACCCCTGCCCAAATGCTGCTACACCACTCCTCCATCCCAAAAAAAGACTACCACCGCTCTCTTGCCCTACATATGATTAACGCGGCAAAAATGTGCATTCCGACTCTTTGGAACTCCTCCAAGCCTCCTACTATAGCTGAATGGTTCAAACGAATCAATAAAATAGCCGAAATGGAGGAACTGATTCACCTGGCCAGAGACACGCCCTCCAAATTCAGGTATGTTTGGTCGTGCTGGCAACATTTCCAAACGACAGCCGAATACGCGGATCTATTGTCCTAAGATTGTACACAGGCATTTGAGTCCTTGTCGGAGGAGGGCTCATTGTAGTCCACCCGACCCCCCTAAATTTCTTTCTCCCCTCCCACCTTATACCTTACCATACCTTACAACCATCACCTTCATATTTAGGATTCTATATAATGATATCACTGACATGTTCATTACCTCATAACCTAAACACACCTTCCTTAGACACCTAATATTTCCAAATCTATAATCACCTCTCCCCTTACCCCTCGATACAGACATCCCATCCTTCCTGATTATCTAATAGTAGGATTGCTAGTGGTCCGGTGACCGCAATCCTACCACGCACTATCATATCCAGAAACAATATACAATATACAGTAACACTACATATATAGAGACTTCCAGGATCCCATACAAATAAGTTTTACAGGACCTAACATTGTTGAAACTTACGAATTACCTAGTTACTATTTGAAGGCCTCTTATATTTCCCTACATCATTAAAAAGATGCCTTCTTGAGATACACAATAACTCATAATAACCTCAAATGATTCACCAACATAAAGCGATAGGCTACCACACGAACAGTACGAAAACCTAAAAGGGTTCCAACAAAACAATAATAAAAATTAATTAAAAAAAAAAAAAAAAAGAATAACGATAAGCAGATTCACTGAATCAATTCTGGACATAGATATCCTGGTTTGAATGTTTAATTCTGGTTCATGATTACTTACGGTTATCTGTTATCTCTTACTCCATACTTCTGTTCATTATTAGACAGGCCAATTACGGTGTATAGTATAGATACTCATTGTAATACGTATTCTACACTACAACGTTGTATAACTTCTTTTGTACCACCAATATGCAATGCTATTGTATAACATGATTTTTACTGACAATAAACTTTATTCTGGAAAAAAAAAAAATACAAATAAACGCAGTTAGCTATTCATTAAAAAAAAATCATCAAATATGTCTTGAATCCAATTGGCACAAGTGCCTGATTTTGACTTAATTTCAGCTTCTTGTTAACATCTATATTTGGACTAGTAGGGGCAGCCAGTCAGGTGTCCTGCATTCTCTTCCAGAATGCAAAGAGTATACTTACAGAAAGAGAATGAAAATAGATTACCTCATTAGCCTGCTGTTGGGCTGGACCTGTAATTTGGCTTCTATGATTTGAGCAGATGTGTAGAGGTGGCAGGCATAGTTGGGCCCTCTTGACGAGAGCCTGTACCAGTCCCTTAATTGTATTAACCTTCACTACACCAGAAAATTATGGTGACAGGGTTAGGGAACATGCCTGGAGGGAAATTTCACCTAAAGAAGAGGCAGCAGCAAAAGGGACACATCCTACCGACTGTATGTTTTGATTTTTCATGTTTACTGATTTTTCAGGTTTTTTAATTTGCCAGATAAAGCATACATGAATTTTAACAATGTATTTTCCTAGCTGTCTGGAGTTTAGGTTTAGGATGAAAACATCTTCATTTAGATCATTCCTTGCCTAGTGGCCATTTACTACAATTAACAGTCTTACTACAATTATAATCATAGAATGCCAGTTTAACCTACTGTATATAAGGCCCTCTGTCTAGCAATCCCACTGAATGAAATTCATCTTGAAACATATCAAGCCTCAAACTAAAATGTCAGATAACACAAAACAACAAACTGCAATGACCTACAGAGAAAATGAGGACAATTTACACAACTTCTAATTAATTTATTTTGGCTTTTTGCAACTAACATAGTGTATGTAAGCTAGTTACTCTCAACATATTGCTGAAAGGACCTAAGCTCAGATGAAGGTCTGAGGCTGGACATGAAACAAATATCTTAAGCCGTCCATGCACTAGTTGAATTTCATTCAAAAATGTTCATTTTATGAATCTTCATTCAGTTTTCCAATATTCATAGGGGTCAAATCAATGATTGTTTTGAACTATAGTGATGAAAAACAAAAAGGAAGGAGCAGAAAGGTAAATTTTAAATGACAGTTGTCAAGTCTCTGATGGCATTATCAAATGTAAGATTTTTTGGTTGTAAATCTACCAGTGTATGGCCAACTTAACTCAGAACAATGGATGTTGACTCAAATTCCTGTCCCACTCATTGGGACCTTCCGTATTCACCTTCTCACCAATTTAACCAAAGGGCTGATTAGGTACATATGCAGTGAAAGCTTTGCTACCTTTTCTTTGTGAAAATAAATTGGAATTAGAACAGATATTTTAAAGCAGGAACCATTCCCTAATTATTTCAAGCAGCGGATAAATTACTTGCAGCCCCCATAAATACTTGCCTCACTCCAATCTCAGGCCAGTGCTCGGCACTCTGCAGAAGCTCTTCTTCCCTTTCCCAGCTCTCATAGGCTTGGCTGAGAGCAGCGGGAGACATTGGCTCCTGATGTTGTCAGTCAACACCTGTAAGGACAGAGGGGGGCAGGGCCGAACCAGGCTGTGTGCCTGAATCAGACCCTAGCGGTCTCTTCTGTTATAAATGCCCCCTTAGCCTGTCAGCGATAATGTGATTTGAGCCACGCATGTGCAGCTCTCATCACATTTAGTGGCCACTCTGTGTGCAGCAGCGACGTGACTCCCATCCGCATGAGTGGGAGTGATGTCGCCGAAGCCTGGCCATTCAAGTGGTTAAAGGTTGAGAACCCAGAGGAAAGACTGAGAGAAGAGAGATGCACTGAGGGCCAAGAGGAGCTTTGACAGCACAGCGCTGAAGGGCTCAGTTTGCAGGTAAGTCTGTCATAATGCGCTAGTGGTATAATGGCACATTATGACTCAAACATGCAGGGGCATGAGTGTTTTTATTTTTAAAAATCATTTTACTACTGCTTTAGGCCTGGTATGCAGGTTGGCGGCCCACATTTTCACAGGCACAGCAGCCCATTCATTTGAATGGGCTGCTGTGCCTGCGTTTCCCGCAAAAAAATTAAAAAATGCAGTGGCCTTAAAATTGCCTCATGTTTTTGCACCATGTGACTTCCCTGTGGTTCCTGCACACACAAACATGCTGCTTTTTTAGTTGCGTGGCCATGCATCTAAAAACACAGATAGTTTGCAGGTGTAGGAACCACAGGGAAGTCATATGGTGCAAAAGCATGATGCAATTTCAAGGCCACTACCTCTTTAAAATGCTGCATGCACCTTTTTTCTGTAGGAAACGCAGACATGGCAGCCCATTGTGCCCGCGCAAACCCACATACATGTGAACTAGGCCTAAAAGAAGCCCATCAAGCAACGTTGTGTTTCGCTGTGTGTGGAAGATGATCATGTACTGGTCTGGTGGCCCATGCTGCTCTATAATTAATAACAGCCATCAGGGTTTCAGAAGTCACTTCTACCTATATGGGGAGAAGAAGGACCTAACTGGTCCTGACCAGTCGAGCTCTGCTTAACAGTGCTGCCACTCCCACTCTGGCATCAGCTCCTACCCTGAGGCCTCCCGAGTCCTGATGTACATGGCATGGGGCAGGGTCAGAGCATCAGTGGAGCTCACTGCCCCACCCAATCCTTGCTTGCTGGAAAAGTGCTGCTGCCTGTTGCATGTGTACCATGGAGTGGGGTCAGAGTGTCAGTGGAGCTCACAGCCCCATCCGCTCTTTGCTCACTTGGAAAATGCTGCTGCCTGTGTGGACTGTGTACAGTGCACCCAGCTGTTCTGCAACACTGATGGGGCTCTAAATTTGCATGCAGCGCGGGCTCAAGGGGCAGCTGCTTTGGGCCCCAAATCATTGAGTGGGCCCTAGGCAGCTGCCCCTTTTGCCGCGCATTAAAGATGGCCCTGGCCTGAATTGATGCAAACAGTCTGAATCAGGAGCGAGCCTACATGAGTTCCCCAATGGGAAGCTGCTGGGGGGGAGCCGGGAGCTTCAGCGGGGGACTTGAAAAAAGAAGGATCGAGGCTGCTCTGTGCAAAACCAATGCACAGAGCAGGTAAGTATACATTTTTTTATTTTAATTTAAAACTATTTTTTGTTTTCAATTTGACCAAGAAGATGGATGCGCATGCCAAATTGTGAAGCAAATGTATTTAAACCCAAATTTAAAAAAACAAAACAAAAGGTGTTTGTATTTTAACAAACTAATGTTAGATTTTGATTGTAGACTTCCTTGTCCTATGTGTGTACCTAGTGATCCTGCCAGTATGAGTTTTGTTCAGAACTTTTAGGGTGACAATGCTACCCTATGCAGGAGCAGTGTTCATAAATTAGGATGCAGCCTCCCCGTGTTGTCTACAAAATTATGTGTAGATGCACAGCATACTTGCACATACAGTTAAATTCATGGCTACAAGCACAGGTTTATGAACACCAACTAATAACAGCTGAAGGGGACATAGAATGAGTGGTCCCATGAAAGCTGGCTGCAAAATTCATATGCGCAGTTGAGTAAGCAGCTGCAGTACCGTGTACAGATTCATGTTTTTATAGCTCAAAAAAAGGATATAAAGGATTTTAAATAGTATCCTTCTACTCCTGTTTAGGATATTCAATGTATTAATTTTTAAGAGTTTAGTTATACTTTATGGGATGACAGCCCCAGAGCATGCACTCTTAAACCCTAAACTGCAACATCAGCTCTTGTATTTCTTTCTTGACATTTTCCACCTAACAATATTACATTTAAAAAGACCCTACCACTAATCTACTTGCTTACTATGCTTACTTGAAGTGTATTTTATTTCCATAGATAATTTTTATTCACTTTCAATGTGCCATTAAAATTGCTTAAAAAATTGATTGGTCAGTTCTCTAGTACAGCGCCCTCACTCCTTACACATCATAGCCCTTCTCTTTTCTGGGAGTGTGCAAGTATGCTCTGAGATGGTAGCTCTTCCATGCCTCAATACCTCCATACACAAGCTTTTATGTAGCTGCTGGTGGTGGAAAGAAGGGGAATACTACAGAGTGTCACTTGGATACAAGAGGAAAGATTTATAGGTAGCAAGCCTATAATATTTTAAGTGCACATAATCTCATGTTAAGATTTTTGCTTAAATGAATAGTCTAGCAACAGTGTCTAGAAATAGTGTATCAACATCATAGAATTTAGTAAAAACTGAACATGGCCTTTTACAACACAGACATTGAGTCAATCTTTAAAACAGAGATATTTCAACTCGCAAATTTCTGCTTGTGGGTTTGGAAAATAAATATTCATATAATGCAGGCAGCAACTTTATATGATGCTTTAATTCACTCAGACTTAACACCCATCCAGTGGTTATTTCTGCATGTGATTGTGCGGACACCTCAAACAGAACAGCATTGCTTTAGCCTTGTATCAGTAGTTAGCATTGTTTACAGTTTGGCCCAGTTCTGTCAAGATCTAGTGTAGGGTGAGGGGAGTATATTAGTTTAGGATCTATGTTAGCCCCCGGTCACACCGGTACGACTTCAGGTATGACATGCAATTTACAAATAGTACCTGAAGTAGCATCTAATGCACTTTCACCCCCTTCCTGCCCAGGCCAATTTTCAGCTTTCAGCACTGTCACATTTTGAATGATAATTGCGTGGACATGCAACACTGTACCCAAACAAATTGTTTATCATTTTTGTCCCACAAATAGAGCTTTCTTTTGGGGGTATTTGATCACCACTGGGGTTTTTATTTTTTGCGCTCCAAATAAAAAAAGACAGAAAATTTTGTATAAAAAAAACTTTTTCTTTGTTTCTGTTACAAAACATTGGAAATAAGTAAGTTTTCTCCTTCACTGATGAGGCTGCACTGACGGCACTGATGAGGCAATACTGATTGGTACTGATGGGCACTGGTGATGAGGCACTTATATGCAGCACTGATGGGCACTGACAAGCAGCACTGATGGGCACTGATAGGTGGCACTGATGGGCACTGATAGGTGGCACTGATAGATGGCACTTATAGGTAGCACTTATTAGGAGGCACTGACATGCATCACTGATGGGCAAAGAGTGCCATCCTAATGGGCACTGATTGGCATCTCTTGTGGGCTCACATGGTGGTCTCCAGTGGACATCCCTGGTGGTCTCCAGTGGGCATCCTTGATGGTCTACACTGATAATCAATGTGCCGATTATCAGCACAAACCCCCCCTGTTAGGAGAGCAGCCGATCTACTCTCATCTACTTGCTCCTGTCAGTGCGAGTAGCGGAAAAGCCTATAAATGGCTCTTCCTAGTTACCATATGATCAGCTGTGATTGGACACAGCTGATCACATGGTAAATAGAGCCTAAGTCATAGGCTCGTAACCAGGATCGGAGATGCGGTGTGTCAGACTGACACACCACACCACCGATCGGCTTATCCTGCTGGATGTCATATGACGTCCAGTCAGGATAATGAAACCACTTTCTGACCATCATTCTGCTATATGGTGAGTGGGAAGTGGTTAATAGGTACGGTTTAAAGTAGTGCAATTTGAGAAGTACTGTAGTTCATGTATTACTTTTAAATAGCTTCAGCACGATTTCACTGCCTGTAATGTAAATCAGGCTGAAAATCACACCTATGTCTATATTAGCACTACCTAAGCCTGGAAGGAGTTAAATATTAACCCTTTGCTAGTTAAACTTTTGTTCATAGTATAAAAGACAAAGTAGGGAATGGCGCTGTTCTATGTGAAAAAGTTATTATATGTGTATAAACCATGAGGTATATATATATATATATATATATATATATATATATATATTTACATATATATATATATACACACACATATATATATAGTGAAAAATACGTGTATGTTCAACAAGAACAAATCCTTCCTATCATATAATGTGACAGGTGCTAGGAATGAATATGTGCAAAAAATTAAAAGTATTCAAGTAAAAATACAATCAATGAATAAGGATCTTTAAGGATGGGAGCACAGTTTATGTCTACTCTTTAAGAAGACTTTCACTAATTGGATGGAGCACTATGTCACTTTATATGGACACTTATTTCTGATTTTTTGTTGTTTTGGTGTACTATCAGATATCACCAACAGCAGGTTTACTAGTCACTTTTTATATTAATTTTATATATGTTTATATACATACTGCACAGCTTGCTAGTGATGATTGATGAGTACTAGTAACAGCAGTGGAGAAGTTTATTCATTGATTGTATTTTTACTTGAATACTTTTAATTTTTTGCACATATTCATTTCTAGCACCTGTCACTTTATATCATTATATGATAGGAAGGATTTGTCCTTGTTGAACATACACTTTTTTTTCACTATATATATATATATATATATATATATATATATATATATTATATATATATATGTGTGTGTATATATATATATATATATATATATACACGTGAATATGTAAATATATATATATATATATATATATATATATATATATATATATATATACCTCCTGGTTTGTACACATATAATATTTTTTTTCACATAGAACAGCGCCATTCCCTACTTTATTTTTTATACTTTGATTGGGTTTCACCACAAATATCCTAAGCGCGGATTCCTCTGATAGTTTTTATTAAACTTTTGTTCATAAATCACTCTTCCTCCTTGTGACATGAAAAGCACCTCTCACTAAAGTAGCACTGAAGTCATATCAAATCATTACAAATCTCAAAGACGTAGTGCTGAAGTATTAAATCATGGTTGAAGTTGGGTTTTAAATATCACCACTTTAAATCGTAACCTGTGTGACCGCAGGCTTGGGTTGGTATTAGAATCAGAGATTAAATGTGTTTGTTTATGTTTTGGGGTTAGTTTTTTTTTTTTTTTATTGAGCTATTTTTGTTTCAAAAAGTCATACTATTAGCTGGAATGTCTGTGTCAGGTTTTAAAAAAATTGTATGCTTTTCTATATCCAAAGAACTTTTGAGGTATTCTAATAACAATAAGTTAATTATTCTGCCTTGCTGTGTTTTAATATTAAATCATTGAACCTTCATTTGGAAAGAAAATAAAACTGATATAACAGTAGACTACTTAAAATATAAAGAAAAGTTAAAAAGCTCTTGCATAACTATTTTATAACTTTGCCTACCTGTAGTGTTACTATAATTTTACATTAGAAAAAGAAGTACGAAAATGGCACAAATTATGATATCAAGCCTGAAGCTAATATGGATAAGTAAGTTATCAAGCATGTTTTTCAATGCAGGTGTTTGTGGACTTAATTTACATAGAATGTTCTCCAAGTAGATGTTAAGCCCTGTATAGAATTACAAATAACATGTAATATGCCTGAGAGCTAAAAGAAATTACTTTTGCAGTATGCACTTTCTTTTTCCTATAAAGCCTTCAAAAAGGTTTTATGATATTATGAATTTAGATTTTATATATATATACATATATATATATATATATATATATATATATATATATATATATATATATATATATACATACACACTTTATTGCCAAGAGTATTGGGACTCCTGCCTTTACACGCACATGAACTTTAGTGACATCCCGACATCCCAGTCTTGGTGGCCAGTGTAGAAACTCCTTTTTATATTGGTAGTCGGTAAAAAATCCTAATTTGCATTTATGGTCAATGTCAAATCCTCCCTTACATTGTTAGTCTACATTGTAGAGGCCCCCCCATTAAATTTGTGTTCACTGTAAATTTCCAATTACATTGGTGGTGAGTGTAGATCCTCCCTTACATTGGTGGCTAGTGTAGAAACCTCCCTTTAATAGTTGTTGGTGTAAAATCCCTCATTACTAGGGTTGGGCCCGACGTTCGAGTCAAATGTAAGTGTTCGCCTGTTCGGCAAATAGCGAACATTTTTGGGGCGGTCGCAGCAAATTTGAGCACCAAAAATGGCCCATAATGCACTGCCAGATTGAAGTGCATTGATGTCTGATGATTGGCCAAAGCATGCACCTGACCTGCATGGTTTGGCCAATCACAGTGCACTCTGTTGATGGGGACAAGTGCCTCGTCCCCACAACCCTGGCCCGGTGGTTGTGGGGGTCTGTGGGTGGGGGGCTTATCAGAATCTCGAAGCCCCCTTTAACAAGGGGGCCCCCAGATCCCAGCCCCCAACTATGTGAATGGGTATCGGGTACACTGTAGCCCCTACCCATTCACCAAGAAAAAGTGTCAAAAAGTAAAAACCCCAATAGACAGTTTTTGACAATTAAAACAGAAAAAAAAGTGTCTCCCGCGATGTCCATCCATCTTCAGTCACACCATCCGATGGACCCCTAAAATAGAAAAAAACATCGCCTCTATGGGAGGCGTCCCATAGACTGGTGTCTTTTCGCTGTGACAGCTGTTATATAGGCAAGTGACCCCCACCCCCCTCTGACAGCATGGGAGGTGGGAACCCTCCCATGGAGGCACAGTATTTTCATTTATTTTTCTATTTTTCGGGTTCATCGGGCATCGTTTTTGACAATGGATGTACATTTTTTTTTAATAAAGGAATTGTCAAACTGTCTTTTGTGGTTTTTACTTTTTGACACTTTTTTTGGTAAATGGGTAGGGGCTACAATGTACCCATTACCCAGTCACATGGGGGGGCTGGGATCTGGGTGCCCACTGGGCCAGGGTTGTGGGGACATGGCCCTTGTCCCCATCAACATGGGGACAAGGTGCTTTGGGGGGGACCTCAGATAAGGGTCTGGTATTTGTTTTGGGGGGGTCCTTCATCTTTTTTTTGGGCATTGAGTGCCCATTAAAATCCATACCAGACCCATAGGGGGAACCAACGCTGTTTTTTCCTTGACTTTTTATCTATATAGCCAGGAGTCGGCAATACATTACAGCCGCAAGCAATTTTAAATGACATTTTTTCCTTTAGAAATGTCATTTTGCTGCGGCACTGTGAAACACATCACACAGATGCGTCACTTTACAGGCATACTAAGGGGACCCTACAGGCATGAAAAAAAACCTTTTTTTGCACTGATACATGTCCTCTTGGGCAGTACCCAGGTCCCCATAAATTTTTTATGGAAATAGCTTGCCTATAAGCCTTTAAAATTAGCACTTTTGATTTTTCATGTTTGTGTCCTATAGACTTTAATAGGGTTTGCATGTTTGCACAAATTTTTTGCCTGTTCGCATGTTCTGGTGCAAACTGAACCAGGGGGTGTTCAGTCCATCCATACTCATTACATTAGTTGTTATTGTAAATTCTTCATTACATTGGTGGTGTAAATTTCCCTTTGCAGTTTTCAGAATTTGCAGAGTTTTATGTCTATCGGTGGGTCCCCTCACCTCCCCAGTCCATGGTGTTCAGGTAGTGATGAGATGATTTGCTGTAACCTTCAGCAACCAATCATTGAGCTGTAATAATTTGCTGTAACATCTTGCAACCAATGAATGAGCTGTAATAATGTGCTGTAACCTCTAGCAACCGATAAGTAAGTGGTAATGATGCACCGTAACCTATCACAGCCAATCCGTGACCGATAATGATGTTCAGTGAATAGCAACCAATCAGTGAACAGTAGTGATCTGCTGTATTATCCAGCAACCAATCCGTTAACAGTAATGATGTGCTGTAACCTCTAGCAACTAATCAGTGAGCAGTAATGATATGCTATAACCCATGGATCCTCAACCTATGGCCCTCCAGCTGTTGCAGAACTACAAGTTCCATAAGGCATTGCAAGGCTAACAGTTACAAGCATGACTCCTAAAGACAGAGGCATGGTTACATAGTTACATAGTTACATAGTAGGTGAGGTTGAAAAAAGACACAAGTCCATCAAGTACAACCTATGTGTGTGATTATGTGTCAGTATTACATTATATATCCCTGTATGTTGTGGTCATTCAGGTGCTTATCTAATAGTTTCTTGAAGCTATCAATGCTCCCCACTGAGACCACCACCTGTGGAAGGGAATTCCACATCCTTGCCGCTCTTACAGTAAAGAACCCTCTACATAGTTTAAGGTTAAACCTCTTTTCTTCTAATTTTAATGAGTGGCCACGAGTCTTGTTAAACTCTCTTCTGCGAAAAAGTTTTATCCCTATTGTGGGATCACCAGTACGGTATTTGTAAATTGAAATCCTATCCCCTCTCAATCGTCTCTTCTCCAGAGAGAATAAGTTCAGTGCTCACAACCTTTCCTCATAACTAAGATCGTCCAGACCCTTTATTAGCTTTGTTGCCCTTCTTTGTACTCGCTCCATTTCCAGTACATCCTTCCTGAGGACTGGTGCCCAGAACTGGACAGCAAACTCCAGGTGTGGCCAGACCAGAGCCTTGTAGAGTGGGAGAATTATCGTTTTATCTCTGGAGTTGATTCCCCTTTTAATGCATGCCAATATTCTGTTTGCTTTGTTAGCAGCAGCTTGGCATTGCATGCCATTGCTGAGCCTATCATCTACTAGGACCCCCAGGTCCTTTTCCATCCTAGATTCCCCCAGAGGTTCTCCCCCCAGTGTATAGATTGCATTCATATTTTTGCCACCCAAATGCATTATTTTACATTTTTCTACATTGAACCTCATTTGCCATGTAGTCGCCCACCCCATAAATTCCTTTTTGCAAGGTTTCCACATCCTGCGGAGAAGTTATTGCCCTGCTTAGCTTAGTATCGTCTGCAAATACAGAGGTTGAACTGTTTATCCCATCCTCCAGATCGTTTATGAACAAATTAAATAGGATTGGTTCCAGCACAGAACCCTGGGGAACAACACTACCCACCCCTGACCATTCTGAGTACTCCCCATGTATCACCACCCTCTGAACTCACCCTTGTAGCCAGTTTTCAATCCATGTACTCACCCTATGGTCCATGCCAACAGACCTTATTTTTTACAGTAAACGTTTATGGGAAACTGTGTCAAATGCTTTTGCAAAATCCAGATACACCACGTCTACGGGCCTTCCTTTATCTAGATGGCAACTCACCTCCTCATTGAAGGTTAATAGATTGGTTTGGCAAGAACGATTCTTCATGAATCCATGCTGATTACTGCTAATGATTAGGGATGAGCCGAACACCCCCCTGTTCGGTTCGCACCAGAACATGCGAACAGGAAAAAAGTTCGTTCGAACACGCGAACACCGTTAAAGTCTATGGACCACGAACATGAATAATCAAAAGTGCTAATTTTAAAGGCTTATATGCAAGTTATTGTCATAAACAGTGTTTGGGGACCTGGGTCCTGCCCCAGGGGACATGGATCAATGCAAAAAAAAGTTTTAAAAACGGACGTTTTTTCAGGAGCAGTGATTTTAATAATGCTCAAACAATAAAAGTGTAATATTCCTTTAAATTTCATAGCTGGGGGGTGTCTGTAGTATGCCTGTAAAGGGGCACATGTTTCCCGTGTTTAGAACAGTCTGACAGCAAAATGACATTTCGAAGGAAAAAACCCATTTAAAACTACTCGCGGCTATTGCATTGCCGACAATACACATAGAAGTTCATTGATAAAAACGGCATGGGAATTCCCCACAGGGGAACCCCGAACCAAAATAAAAAAAAAAAAAATGACGTGGAAGTCCCCCTAAATTCCATACCAGGCCCTTCAGGTCTGGTATGGATATTAAGGGGAACCCCGGCCAAAATTAAAAAAAAAAATGATGTGGGGTTCCCCCTAAATTTCATTCCAGACCCTTCAGGTCTGGTATGGATTTTAAGGGGAACCCCGCGCCAAAAAAAAAAAAAAAACGGCATGAGGTCCCCCAAAAATCCATACCAGACCCTTATCCGAGCATGCAACCTGTCAGGCCGCAGGAAAAGAGTGGGGGACGAGAGTGCAGCCCCCCCTCATGAACCGTACCAGGCCACATGCCCTCAACATTGGGAGGGTGCTTTGGGGTAGCCCCCCAAAACACCTTGTCCCCATGTTGATGAGGACAAGGGCCTTATCCCCACAACCCTGGCCGGTGGTTGTGGGGGTCTGCAGGCGGGGGGCTTATCGGAATCTGGAAGCCCCCTTTAACAAGGGGACCCCCAGATCCCGGCCCCCCCGTGTGAAATGGTATGGCAGTACTTACCCCTACCATTTCACCAAAAAACTGTCAAAAGTGTTAAAAATGACAAGAGGCAGTTTTTGACAATTCCTTTATTTAAATGCTTCTTCTTTCTTCTATCTTCCTTCATCTTCTTCTTCTTCTTCTGGTTCTTCTGGTTCTTCCTCCGGCGTTCTCGTCCAGCATCTCCTCCGCTGCGTCTTCTATCTTCTTCTCCTCAGGCCGCTCCGCACCCATGGCATGGGGGGAGGCTCCCGCTCTTCTCTTCATCTTCTTCTCTTCTTCCTTCTTCTCTTCTTCTCTTCTTCATTTTCTTCTCCGGGCTGCTCCGCATCCATGCTGGCATGGAGGGAGGCTCCCGCTGTGTGACGGCGTCTCCTCATCTGATGGTTCTTAAATAACGGGGGGCGGGGCCACCCGGTGACCCCGCCCCCCTCTGACGCACGGGACATGACGGGACTTCCCTATGGCATTCCCTCCATGCCAGCATGGGTGCGGAGCGGCCCGGAGAAGAAAATGAAGAAGAGAAGAAGAGAAGAAAAGAAGAAGAGAAGAGCGGGAGCCTCCCCCCATGCCATGGGTGCGGAGCGGCCCGAGGAGAAGAAGATAGAAGATGCCGCGGAGGAGATGCTGGACGAGAACGCTGGAGGAAGAACCAGAAGAGCCAGAAGAACCAGAATAAGAAGATGAAGGAAGATAGAAGAAAGAAGAAGCATTTAAATAAAGGAATTGTCAAAAACTGTCTCTTGTCATTTTTAACATTTTTGACAGTTTTTTAGTGAAATGGTAGGGGTAAGTACCCCCTTACCATTTCACACAGGGGGGGGCGGGATCTGGGGGTCCCCTTGTTAAAGGGGGCTTCCAGATTCCGATAAGCCCCCCGCCCGCAGACCCCCACAACCACCGGCCAGGGTTGTGGGGATGAGGCCCTTGTCCTCATCAACATGGGGACAAGGTGTTTTGGGGGGCTACCCCAAAGCACCCTCCCAATGTTGAGGGCATGTGGCCTGGTACGGTTCAGGAGTGGGGGCCGCACTCTCGTCCCCCCTCTTTTCCTGCGGCCTGCCAGGTTGCGTGCTCGGATAAGGGTCTGGTGTGGATTTTTGGGGGGACCCCACGCCTTTTTTTGTGTTTTTTTTGGCGTGGGGTTCCCTTTAAAATCCATACCAGACCTGAAGGGTCTGATATGGAATTTAGGGGGAACCACACGTCATTTTTTTTTTAAATTTTGGCCAGGGTTCCCCTTAATATCCATACCAGACCTGAAGGGCCTGATATGGAATTTAGGTGGACTCCCACGTCATTTTTTTTTTAAATTTTGGTTCGGGGTTCCCCTGTGGGGAATTCCCATGCCGTTTTTATCAATGAACTTCTATGTGTATTGTCGGCAATGCAATAGCCGCGAGTAGTTTTAATTGGGTTTTTTCCTTTGAAATGTCATTTTGCTGTCAGACTGTTCTAAACACGGGAAACATGTGCCCCTTTACAGGCATACTACAGACACCCCCCAGCTACGAAATTTAAAGGAATATTACACTTTTATTGTTTGACTTTAAGCATTATTAAAATCACTGCTCCTGAAAAAACGTCCGTTTTTAAAACTTTTTTTTGCATTGATCCATGTCCCCTGGGGCAGGACCCAGGTCCCCAAACACTTTTTATGACAATAACTTGCATATAAGCCTTTAAAATTAGCACTTTTGATTTCTCCCATAGACTTTTAAAGGGTGTTCCACGGCATTCGAATTTGCCATGAACACCCCAAATTGTTCGCTGTTCGGCGAACTTGCGAACAGCCAATGTTCGAGTCGAACATGAGTTCGACTCGAACTCGAAGCTCATCCCTACTAATGATACCATTCTTATTACTAAAATCTTGTATATAGTCCATTATCATCCCCTCCAAGAGTTTACATACTATTGATGTTAGGCTAACTGGTCTGTAATTCACAGGGATGTATTTTGGGCCCTTTTTAAATATTGGTGCTACATTGGCTTTTCTCCAATCAGCTGGTACCATTCCAGTCAGTAGACTATCTGTAAAAATAAGGAAGAACGGTCTGGCAATCACTTGACTGAGTTCCCTAAGTACCCTCGGATGCAAGCCATCTGGCCCCGGTGATTTATTAATGTTAAGTTTCTCAAGTCTAATTTTAATTCTGTCCTCTGTTAACCATGGAGGTGCTTCCTGTGTTGTGTCATGAGGATAAACACTGCAGTTTTGGTTACTGAAGCCCCCCGATTCACTCGTGAAGACTGAGGAGAAGAATAAATTCAATACCTTCGCCATCTCCCCATCCTTTGTAACCAGATGTCCTTCCTCATTTTTTATGGGGCCAATATGGTCTGTCCTCCCTTTTTTACTGTTTACATACTTAAAGAATTTCTTGGGATTTTTTTTGCTCTCCTCCGCTATGTGTCTTTCATGTTCTATCTTAGCTGTCCTAATTGCACCCTTACATTTCTTGTTGCATTCTTTATAAAGTCTGAATGCTGATGATGATCCCTCAACCTTGTATTTTTTGAAGGCCTTCTCCTTTGCTTTTATATGCATTTTTGCATTGGAGTTAAGCCATCCAGGACTTTTGTTCGCTCTTTTAAATTTTTTGTTTACAAAAGTTTTATTTGGAAGTTTCACAGAAGTACAAAACAAATTATAGGATTGTTAACAGAGTGTGTTACAATGTTACAGCATTATCAATAAATTGGGAGATTGAAATACATTACTAGACCATAATCTCTAGGCAGAAACATGTAATTATGAAATCAATATATTCATTAATTTGCAAGTGCAATGGTTGTATATAAATAGAAATGGGGAGAGACAGTTAGGTATTAATCCGTGATCCAGTATGACCATTTATTTTTATATATATGTATAGTAACGTTAAGGGTATGGAATATCCACTCTACAATTTTGATTGATTCCATTCTGGAAATAACTTGTTGCCATGGGAGGTTGTTGGATTTCCAGTTGTAAGCAATCATCCAAAGTATGGAGCTGCATAGAGAATGAATTAATCTGGTACATGGAAGTGGAACATTCGGGATATTAGCAAACAATAAACATATTTGTGGTGAAGGTTTGATTTTTTGTTTAGATGAAGATTCAATAACTTCAAAGGCCTTACGCCATATTAGATCCAGGTGTGGGCATGACCAGAATATGTGTATGAATGTACCAGGAACAGAGCAACCTCTGAAACAGTTTGGAGATACTGAAGGGTAGTATGAATGTAGTTTCACTGGGGTTAAGTACCATCTTGAAAATACTTTAATTGGGGTTTCTCTGAATGATATAGATTTGTTACTCTTTCGTAGATTATCTGACATGGATATCCAGTCTTCAGTGCTGAATGTGATGCCCAAATCCGATTCCCATTTAATCATCTGTAAGGATTTTTCGGGGATTCCAACACTGTTTAGAAAATTATAAAGTTTTGATATCAAACCTCTATCTCTAGTAAAGGAGATACAGATCTGTTCGAATACTGTGTTGGAAGGGTTTGTAGAGAGTGCGTAACATTCAGCATAGAATTCTCTAATTAGTTGATAACGGTGAAATTCTGAGGGAGGGAGGCCATGTATAGATTGTAGAGAAGAGAATGGGGTAAAATTCCATTTTAGTTGTAGGGATCTAAGTGTAGTAAGATTTTTGTTAATCCAGTTTAAGAAGGGTCTTTCGTTATTGTATGCATGAGGAAATCTGGGGTCACCTAAAAAGGATGCTGAGGGTGGAGTGTTAGAGGAAAGTTTGAAGGTGTCTTTGTGTTTATTCCAAAGTTGGAGAAAGTGGGCCACTATAATATTTACTTTGGAGAGTTTATTGTAAGACGTGGTATTAGACCATAATATTCCTTGTAAGTACAGTGGTTTAATGGAGGTAATTTCAAATTTTTTCCAAGGGGTGTCATGTGTAGGGGTGAACCATTGAGAAAGTTGGGTTAGTCTAGCAGCAAGGTAATATAACCATATGTTGGGAAGACCTAAACCTCCTGCAGATTGGGGTCTATGCATTAGTGCATAGCTGCATCTGGGCTTTTTTCCTGCCCATATGAAATTGTTGATATTTCTCTGAATGGAAAATAATTTGGATTTTGGAATATTAATTGGTAGGGTACGAAAAAAATATAATAGTTTGGGTAGGATTGTCATTTTGATGGCACATATTCTACCTAGGAACGAGATATGAAATGAAGACCAAGAGTTAAGGATAGTGTTAATATTGGAAAAAAGGGGGATATAATTAGACTTATATAACTGGTTATGTGTTGGGGTTATAGAGACTCCAAGGTATTTAAATGAGTTAGGGCACCATATGAAAGGGAAACTACTCGATAATAAATTTTGTGTGTTTTGAGAAAGGTTAATTGGCATTGCAGAACATTTGTTCATATTTATTTTGAGGCCAGAGATATTGTGAAAAAGTTTCAGTTCTTTAAGGAGGGATGGGATAGAGGTAATAGGGTCTGTAAGGAATACAAGAGCATCATCAGCGTATAAGCTGAGTTTAAATTCGTTTTCCCCTTTAGTATATCCTTTTATATCATAGTTATGTCTTATTTTATGGGCTAATGGTTCAATAGCAAGGGCGAATAAGAGTGGGGAAAGGGGGCAACCCTGTCTAGTCCCTCTGCTAAGGGAGAAAAATTCTGAATTGTGGCCTGGGATTTTAATTCTAGTTTGGGGATTATGATAAAGAGCGTTAAATCCCTGCAAGAATTTATCTGATATTCCAAATTTGGGTAGTAAAAAATTAAGGTAGGACCAGCTAACGCTGTCAAATGCCTTGTGAATATCAAGACTTAAGAGGCAAAGCTTCCGCGAGAAAAGATTTGCGTCTTGGATAATATTAGTGACCAATCTGACATTATCAACAATTTGTCTTCCAGGGATAAAACCGGTTTGGTCAATATGAATTAGATTCGAGATAACTTTTGCCAGTCTGTCTGCAAGTAATCTTCCAAAAATTTTGAGGTCATTGTTTAAAACTGATATAGGGCGAAAATTTTGAGGGAGAGAGTGATCCTTAAGCGGTTTAGGGATTAGGCAAAGATTAGCTAGAAGCATCTCATTGGGGAATTGTCCACCATTAAGAATGTGATTAAAAAGGTTAGTCAGGTGAGGGGTTAGGAGGGGGGCAAATTTTTTATAATATGAAGAAGAAAAACCATCAGGGCCTGGGGCTGTGGAGGTTTTGAGGGATTTTATAATACGGGTCAATTCCAGTTCTGTACAGGGGGCGTTCAAAGATTCCATTTGCTGTGGGGTAAGAGAGGGTAGTCTGATGTCGTCCATCCACGATCTGGATGATTGGTCTGCAGGAGGCTGAGGGCTTGAGAGGAGGTCTTTATAAAATGCGGAGAATATTTTAAGTACTTCTTGAGGGTGTGTGATCATATTTCCTTTGTGGTCTCTAAGTTTGTATGTATGTGGGGGTTTGTGTTCATGATTAAGTTTTTTGGCAAACATAGATGAGGGAGAGTTGCTATGTAATAAAAATTTAGCCTTGGAAAACCTTAGTGATTTCTCTGTGTTTGCAGAAAGGATAACATCCAACGCCTTACGCTTGTCCTGAATATGTTTGGTAATTTCTGATGAAGGAGTTATTAGCAATTTATGGTATAGGTCGTTAAGTTCTTTAGTAAGGCATTTGATATCTGTGAGTCTTTGTTTATTTCTGTTTGCAGCGAGACTGATTAAATGGCCTCTTAGGACAGCTTTATGAGCTGCCCAAATCATAGTAGGAGGAGTATCATCATTGACATTGTCAGTAAAATAATTCTCAATATGTGTTGTAATGGTCTGTGTCAGTGAAGCATCTGTTAGGATAGTATCATTTAGTCTCCAATTATATGGTGATGGTTTGAGACCTACGTGTGAAGTTTTGAAAAATGTAATATCATGATCTGACCATGGGCATGGGTGTATTGTAGCATTAGAGGAGTTAGCTAATAGAATAGGTGTGCAGTAAATGTAATCTAGTCTAGCGTAGACATCATGGGGATGTGAGTAATGTGTGTAAACTTTTGCACCTATGTTATGTGATCTCCAAGAGTCAATTAATTGAAATTTATTAAGGGATCTGTTTAAAGATTTAGGGAAAGCTTTGGTGGAAGGGGAAATTTTGCTTCTGTCTAGTGCTGGATGTGCTGTTAGATTAAAGTCTCCGCCGACTATCAGATGGGGAGAGCTAAGCTTTTCTAGTGATTCAAAAAAGCCATGGAAAAAAGAAGAATGTGAGTCATTTGGTGCGTAAATTGATGCAATAGTGATTTCTTTGTTATTTATCTGACCTTTTATAATGATATAGCGGCTATCTGGGTCTTTATAAATATGTTGTGAGTCAAAAATGATAGTGTTACGTATAAAGATAGCAACTCCTTGGGTTTTATTGTGGTATGTAGTATAAAAAAATTGGCTATATGTTTTGTCAAAATAGTTTGGGTGTCTAGAGGAAGAGAAATGGGTTTCCTGTAGTAGGATAATATCCGCACCAATTCTTTTGTAGTGTTGGAAGGCCTTTTTCCTTTTGTGGGGTGTATTGAAACCATGAACATTATGAGATATTACTCTAAGTACCATTGATGATTTGTAAAGAGGTATGCTTATAAAGTAATATCTTCCCAGTTACATATATTGAAATATAAATGAAAAGCATATAAGCGTATGGAGGGAGGTTAAAGTTTAGCATTCGGAAAGGTAATGTCATCTTATACTGTAACAGTAGAGAAACCATGGTCAAATGTGTATCAAATTTAGAGCATGAGTATTTGAGACAAAAAAAATTATAACATTGAATCATTAGATGAGAATGAATAGTAGTACTGTAACTTCCATTTTTAAATCTATATAAAGTATCGATCATAAAGGTGAAATTAGTGAATATTGTAATAAAAAATAACAAAAACAAAGGGACAAGAAATATCTTGTCACAACATTTTTCATTTGAATCAGGAGGACAAACGCGTCCTGATCCTGCGAATGCCATCAAGTGCACCACCCTCCAAATTAAGGATGTGGCAATTAACCGCATGAGCAGGTGGGGAGACAATCCAGCGACGACGGACTTAGCGGGCTATTTGAAAACATTGAAACAAAAATAATTAAATACCAACCAGAGGGGTAAATGTAACAGCAGAGGAAAACACCCTCTTTCCTTGGGGGTTGACAAATAAGGAGATTGTATCTCATTTTTAACAAACCCCAAGTACGCCCAGTCCAAATTTACCATTCTAAGCACTGCTAAAAACTCACTTTAGCCACATATATACCTTTTAGCTATAATAATAAAATAAAAAAAAAAAAAAAGAAAAAAAAAGAAAAAGGGGGGGGGGGGAAATAGGGAAAATGGAGGGAAGGGAGGGATGGAGGAGAGGTATGGAGGGAAGGAGAAGAATAGGGAAAGGAAAGGGTTTGAGATAGAATTGTGGTAAGTTTGTTACTCCTTTCGTTTTTTAGGGATCTTGATAAAGTCAAGGTACCAGATGAGGGGGAAGTTCAAATGTTAGCAAACTTTTTGATGAGTAGGGCTGTGCTCAGAATGATCCATCTAAACAGGAATTAGAAAAACGAACCAGAAATCAGTCCTGAGAGGACAACTCCACAAGTGGGGCCTTGTGTGAGTAGAAAAAACACTTAATCAAAGTGGTCAGGTGGCTTGGTTCTGGAAGGGTTGCCGCCATCTTCTTTGTTCAGCAGTGTTGCGTCTGGAAGATGGAGTCGACCATATTGGGGAGGGTCTTGGAGTAGTTTGAAATCTGTTAGGTGGTTCTGGATCAAGTAGTCCCAGTTTCACTAGCAGTTCTTTGCCTTCAATTACATTATACACGGTGTATGTAGAGCCATTATATGGGATTGTAAGCTTGAATGGAAATCCCCATCTATATCTTATGCGAGCTGTTTGTAAGATGTTTGTGACCTCCTTCATTCTGCGTCTTCTATCCAGAGTGGCAGGGGAGATGTCAGGATAGATTTGTAGCCTGTTGCCCTCAAAAGCAATGTTTGGAGTGGTTCTGGAAGCACGCATGATTTCTTCTTTGGTAAGAAAATCCTTCATGCACATGATGATGTCTCTAGGTGGTTTGTCAGGTGTAGGTTTGGGGCGCAGGGCTCTGTGTATACGATCGCATGTGAATGCTGACATTGGTTTGTCAGGAAGAAGATTGTGGAAAATCTTGGAAACCGTTTGCATCAGATCAGTAACTGTTTCAGGGACACCTCGCAGTCTGATGTTATGGCGTCTGTTTCTGTTATCCAAATCTTCCACCTGTGCTTGCATAAAGGCGAAGCTATCTGCTAAAGATTCATAGTCTTTTCTTAAATCGTTATGAGCAAGTGAAAGTTCATCATGTTTAGTTTCTAAGATGTCCGTGCGATTTCCTATATTGGCTATTTCTTGAGATAGGGCAGTAGTAGCTTTATGTACCTCACTCTCTATCTTGTTAACCAGCTTATCAAAGATTGTGGTAAGGCTGGCATCCAAATCAGCTTTAGATAATGGGGATGAGTACTCACAGTTCCCATTGTTGAGAGAGTGGATGGATGGATTGGAGAGCTGTTTTATTGCAGCCGCGTGTGTGCTGACTCCGGCGCCATCTTGGGACATCTTCCCGGCCTGCTTGTGTGCAGCGTTCAGAAGATAGTGGGTTAAATGGTGTTGTGAGCGGCAAGAATGCCCGATTCTTCTTACCGGCATGCACGGAGGGTTCCCCGAGGGGTATGGAGTATTTTCGGCGGCGTATTGTATGTCTGGCTCTGGTTATTCAGCCCGCTCTAGCCGGGTCAGACGGAGCTGTGGTTACTCACGTCCTACCCGCATCGCGCCGCGCATGCGCCCCCTCGCTCTTTTAAATTTATTACCCAATGGGATACATTGGCTAATGCCCTTATTTAATATGCTCTTAAAGCAAACCCATCGATCCTCCTTATTCTTTGTTCCTAATATTTTATCCCAATTTATACCTTTTAGCAAGGTTTGGTGGGAATTGTAGTTCTGCAACAGCTGGAGGGCCACAGGTTGAGCACCCATGCTGTAACCTCTGGCAACCAATTGCTATCGCTGTCTGGTCTGCTGCAGTAACCTGATTTTAAGTCTAGATGCTATTTATTGTATGTCTCAGAGCAGGTGGAGAGGGAAATTGCATGGAGGGGCCCAAGAAAATGTTTGCTCAGGGTCCAGTCAATATTAAAGATGGCTCTGCTGACTTCATTTAAAGGCTGTCAGCAGCTGGAGACATCTGAGTGCTGTCTGGAAGAATCCTGCCACCATGCCTACAGCAGTACCTTACATTTAGATACAAAAAACACAGTCACTTCCAGCACTACTAGGTCTTCCAAGGGGTGGAGTAACAGATGTCAGATAAAATGGTGGTGTGAAAGGTATATATATGGTATCCCAAAACTGGGTGGATGCTTCCTTCCTCAGATAGGGTAATCTGAAAGGAACTACAAGAAAAACAGAAATGGAAGGTGCACACACCCAGTGCCTTACCAGAGATAATTTGATAATAAGATTTTTTTGTATAAAAGTGTGTACTCACAAAATGCAACTGACAAAAGGCCATAAACACAGTGCATGGAAATGCACAGATTATGGGATACATCTAACGCATTTCGGGGGTGCACCCCCTTCCTCAGAGCTAACCCAGCCTTATAATGCTAAAGGGTTTGAAGATGATCTGAGGTCTGGATTTTATGCATTGGACTGATCTCTACAGCCTGACGTTTTAAAATTGGGGCTGAATTGAGGCCTGACGTGCATGCATTAGGGATCTGAAGTCTGAAGGGCATGCATAGGGCCTGAACATGTTTTGTGTGTGCATAACTTAATTTTTGCATTATTTACTAAAACTGGAGAGTGCAAAATCTGGTGCAGCTCTGCATAGAATCCAATCAGCGTCCAGGTTTATTTCTTGTCAAAGCTTAATTGAACAAGCTGAAGCTAGAAGCTGATTGGCTACCATGCACAGCTACCATGCACAGCTGCACCAGATTTTTCACTCTCCAGTTTTAGGAAATCAACCCCATAGTATAATGATAATGGCAAGTTAAACTCATTAACACTTAAATAAGTGTTAATGAGTTTTGAAGTTAGGGCTGGGATGTGGTTGGTCACGGCTGACGTATCATCCTTATATACCATAATCCCACACTTGTTGGGTTTGGGGGCGGTTAAACATTTTCTCGACAGAGATTCTGGCCTTTCATCCAATCAGGTGGAGTTCATAATGGAGTTGCTGGAATACGCTGCCTCCCATAATTATTTTTGGTTTTATAACAACTTTTACAGGCAAAACACGGGAGTAGCCATGGGGGCTAAGTATGCCCCTAGCCTGGCGAACCTCTTCATGGGGAAATGGGAGGAGGATGTCATCTATGCTCGCGATATACCCCAGATTATTCTGTGGGCGAGGTACATAGATGACATCCTCCTCCTATGGGATGGCGAACAAATGGCCTTGCAGGAATTTATGGTTTTTCTTAATGACAATCAGAGGGGCATCACTTTAAACTATGAGATGAGTCAGACCAGCATTAACTTCCTAGATTTAAGAGTCTCTATCAGTGAGAACAATATTGTTACATCAACCTTTTTCAAGGAGACCGACAGGAATTCATTTATACCTGTGGACAGTTGCCATTACTGTCCTTGGTTGGAGTCGGTTCCAAAAAGCCAATATCTCCGCCTTAAGAAGAACTGCTCCAGTCAGATCCAATTCATCGAGCAGGCGAAGGTCCTCACGAATAGATTTTTGGAAAAAGGATACTCTGAGGAATTCCTGGTGACGACCCTTGAAAAGGTCAAGGAAGTGAATAGAGAGGAGTTATTGGTAGAAAGGGGGTCTTGCACCAATGATGATTTTTCTTCTGGTGTCCCCTTCCTGACCACATACTCTTTGCAGCATAATTCCATTAGGAACCTCATACACAAACACTGGCATGTGGCACGTAGTTTCAGGATACTGAGTAAGGTGTTGCCAGAAAAACCTTGAGTCATTTTTAGGGGTGTACCCTCGATACGGAACCAGTTGGCCCCTAACATTTTGAATACACCAGTTTCTAAATCTAGTTTTTTTGGTCATTTAAAGGGGTTTTATCAATGTAGAAGATGTAGGGTCTGCGCATATAGTGTATGTCCACACAGACGGACTACCACTTTTTCTTCTAATAGTACCAAACAATCATATACTATTAAACCATTTATTACCTGTACTACGGAGGGGGTAGTATACATGTTGCAGTGCCCTTGTGGCCTGCAATATGTGGGCAGGACCAAGCGACCCCTTCAGGTCCGCCTCAATGAACACATTACTAACATTATAAGTGGTTTTAGGAACCACTCTGTATCAAAACATTATTTACAAGAGCACGACAGAGACCCCTCCAATACAATTTTTCTGGGTATAGATAGGTATAGTCCCCATTGGAGAGGGAGTTCCTTAGTTAGGGAAATATCAAAGTTAGAAATGGTTTGGATACATAGATTAAGAACTTATGCACCCTATGGGTTAAACATTGATACTGACGTCAACGCTTTTATAGACAATTCATGATTTTCCTGAGATTGTAAGATTTGGCCCATAATGTGGAATTTTCCTTTTTATCTGCATTTTCTTTTATCTGCATTTGCATTTTTATTACATTTGATTTTTATTAATTTTGTTTTTTTGGAGTTTGTGAACTCGATCTGGATTATGAGCATGTGTGTGCCTTTTCTCCCCCCTTTTTTGAGGGTAGGGTTTACATTATGCAATATAACCTATGGCGGTGTTTTGACACCCGTATCATTATAGCACCTGATTAGGAATATTAACGCTTAATTGGTGGAGCACGTGTCATTGTACACATTTATAAGAATCTTTAAAGAGATTCCCACTATTCATTATACACTGCACATTATGCTTTCATTCACTGTTTTGGGTTTGTGTCTAATTAGGCAAACATACAGTATGATATATGTTTAAGATATTAATTAATTTATGAGAAAAATTTTTTTTATGACTGTTGTTTATGATTTAGTTCACATAATATATCAATTTCTATACATTTTGATATGTTTTTATTAATCTTATTTTCACACATTTTTGTTTTTTGACATATAACTGTAACATCATGAGAGGATACTTATTACAGTACAGGGTACTGGGTACAGGGTCAAATATATGTTGATCACTATTCACTTTGTCATTTTAATTGTTTGTTTACATATATTATATATACATTTAATTTGGGATGGTAGTGGTTTCTTTTAACGTTAACTCTAATTACACTCTCTTTACCCATATGATTGGGATTGATAATAATAATGTGCTTAATTGGGTAAGGTTATGGTTCGTTTTTGGGATGGATGTGTGTATTAATGCACACCCTCTCAGGACGTCCGCAAACTAAGGGAATCTTTTCCCATACTTAATATGGCGCCTGGATGCTCGTTGTTCAGAACGAGGCTTGGCTCTCTTTATATTGTGGTGACTCGCTGCGTTGCCCGTTCCCCATTGACAACGTCAGGTGATGACGAAACGCATCTGGGAAGGTACGCATTGACGTCACCACGCTTTTGGAGTGAGAGAACGGGCTCCGTTTGTTTGTATGCCGGCCGGCTTTTCGTATATGCAACTCTGCTAACTTAACTGTAAGTGACTACATTTTTAAATAAATATCTGAAGGATTTTATACTATGGTGAGTTCTTCTTCCTTTTGGGTTATCCGTGGTTCTCGTGTTGAATGGTGATATGTGACAGCGCAAGCGAGCCTGGAGATTTACCCCCCATATGAACACCGGGAGCGCAAGCAAGCTAAAAGGCCTTGGCTGGGCTATAGCCACCTGCCCTTTTATGCTTGCCATCTGGTAAGCAGGTTTAACTACTACGGTGGATTGTCACTACTGCTTAGAAGTACACGGTGGTGGTGTTCTTACTTTGAAAGGACTTGAAAATCTCCTTGATGTCATTTGTATAGACTGAGTCTTTCTGAGCGCAGCTTTTTACAGGAATACTTAAATAATAATTAATCAGTTTAACTTGCCAATATCATTTCACAAATGTTTATGAATGTCAAATTCTATCCTTAATAATTAGACCCCTAAATGTGGAACTGACTCCTGACTTAGATGGTTGTATCCTTATCCTTGCTTCATGGCTTAATGGGTCACTTGAACACGCAGCAATTTTAGATGCAATGCTAACCCTTCATGCTTGTTTCAGGTCTGTAACTTAGTAGTTAGACCCCTATCAGACTGGGGCAGTTTTTTAGGCACTTTAGCACTAGAAATAACTTCTGCAAAGTGCCTGAAATCTGCCTCCTATTCATTCTAGCATGTCTTTTCACACTGGGACGGTGCGCTTGCAGGACGTTCCGAAAAGTTGGGTTTGGAGTGTTGTATTTAGCGCTCCCAGAAATTTTGAAAAATTGAAATTGAAATGAATGGGCAACGTGTTCAAAGCGCCTCAAAAGTGATTTGAAAGCGCGGCAAAACGGGAGTTTTTAACCCTTTTTTGAGGTTAAAAGCACCCCGCTAGGGGCTGAAACAGCAATAAAGCATCACTAAAATGAGTGGTGATTTAGCGCTAACTGGTTTGGCACACTCACACTATATAGGAACAATCCACTGCTGGACCATGAGGGAATGAAGTTTTTGGGAGGATAGGCAGATCAGGTGAGTATGAACTTTGTGCTCACCATTTTATATATTGCAGCATACCAATTCTACGATGTGGTGGCTGTATTCTTTTTCCTTTTTAGGTTTTCTTTCTTTCTTTTATTTTCACCTGTCCTGGCCTGTAAGTATGCTGTTTTCCAACAGAAAAAGCTCTCCTGCAAATTATATCAGTTAAAAGCGTTGAGACAAACCATTTACCACAGACAGGGGTCCTTACAATGATCATCTTTTATTTATTTGTAAAACCTTTATCCAAAAGAGAAAAAAATTTTGTTGTAACTACTTATGTAACTGCAGTCTGAGCTGGAGTTTGGCTTCAATTTGTTAGCGTATCTAAATCTTCCAGTCCTCCTAACTCTCCCTCCCCAGATTGGCAATGCTGCTGTTTGCTGTGTAACCTTTTTCATGTTCTCATTCATGCAGAGTGAAGGCATGCTAATAAGAAGGTATGTTACTGGCAAGATTCCTAGGTGAAAATAGAGGAGAAAAGCTAAAAGAAAAAAGAAGAAAAAAAAACAAAAACGAATGCAGCCACTACATCTAAGCCTTGGTAAGCTGCAATATATTACAATTTTGGTTTTGTGTTTAATACCGCAAAAGTAAAGTAGTAAAGTCTGCATTTTTATTTTTACCTACAGGGAAGCTTATGCTAAAGCTTACCTATAGGTAAAATAATATCTTCTAACCATGCACCGTTTAGGATATATTTTCTCTTGTCACCGGTGCATGTGCTCTGAAGGAACAACCTACCGTTCCAACAGAGCACAGTGCCGTGGCCATGACTCCCGCACGTGAGGGAGTGACGTCCCCACAGATTGGCAATTTAAGCTGCTAGATACCGCAAATCCAAAAGGTAAACCAAGTGAAGATGGAAGCCCTATCACGGTGACAGCGCACCGCTGGAGGACTTTGTTCTAGGGTAAGTATTTCATGTGATGCATACTAGTACATTTTGCCATTGCCTTGAAGGGGATTTTTATTTTTAAATGCTGCGGTTTACTACCACTAATTAACTACAAAGTGATGAACATGGAAATTACAAAGTTTGGGGGGGGAGATGGGCGGAGCCTAGCAGAGCAGACATGCATTGTTAGAGCTCTGCACCGCTGAGGAGAGAAGAGAAGGACAAAGCAGAGCCTGCAGGCTCAAAAGGTATCCATTTGAACCTTTTTGCCCCAGGGAACAAACTGTGGAAGTTTGGGCAGGAAATATGGTACTGGGAGGAAACCGTGGCAGAAATAAAAATCACCTCACAAAGAGCTCACAGGCACTCACTGCAACTAAAGCAGCTCCAGTCACCTCACAAGATACAGCATCAGGGCGCTCTCACAGACAGAAAATGTCACAGCAAGAATCTCCATTTGAGTCAGATACAGAACAAATCCTCTCACAAACTTCTCCACAAGCCTCCTCAGCATCCCCAGTAATATTATTACAATTTGAAAAGATGCTTCATAAGGCTTTAAAACAAACCTCAGACCAAATAACAAACAGCCTAACCAAAGAAATAAGAGAGCTGGGAAACCGCACCGCAGCCTTATGCCGCGTACACACGGTCGGACTTTCCGGCGGACTTGGTCCGGCGGACCAGAGTGTGCCGGACAATCCGCCCGTGTGTAGGCGCCAGCGGACTTTTCCGGCTGACTTTTTCCCCAAAGTCCGCCGGACCAAGATTTGAAACCTGTTTTAAATTTATCCGCCGGACTCAGTTTCGGGCGGAAAGTCCGCTCGTCTGTGTGCTGGTCCGACGGAAAGTCCGCTCGTGTGTATGCTGGTCCGACGGACCAGATACGACGCGAGGGCTGGGTATTTGCATCTCGCGCTCGCTGCAATAGGAAAAACAGATTTTCCTATTGTGGTGAGCGCGGGGCATACCAGGCCCTTAGGTCTGGTATGGATTATATAGGGGAACCCCCTACGCCGAAAAAACGGCGTAGGGTCCCCCCTAAAATCCATACCAGACCCCAATCCGAGCACGCAGCCCGGCCGGTCAGGAAAGGGGGTGGGGACGAGCGAGCGCCCCCCCCCTAAACCATACCAGGCCACATGCCCTCAACATGGGGGGATGCTTTGGGGGAGGGGGCGCCCTGCGGGGCCCCCCACCCCAAAGCACCTTGTCCCCATGTTGATGAGGACAAGGGCCTCTTCCCGACAACCCTGGCCGTTGGTTGTCGGGGTCTGCGGGCGGGGGGCTTATCAGAATCCGGGAGCCCCCTTTAATAAGAGGGCCCCCAGATCCCGCCCCCCCACCCTATGTGAATGAGTATGGGGTACATGGTACCCCTACCCATTCACCTAGGGAAAAAGTGTCAATAATAAAACACACTACACAGCAGGTTTTTAAAATAATTTATTAAACAGCTCCGGGGGGGGTCTTCCTCCGGCTTCGGGGGTTCCTCCGGTTCCTCTTCTCCCGGCGTCCGGTTGGTTCTTCTCCGCTCTCTTCTCCCGGTGTTCCAGTTCTTCGGCCGGCTCCTCTGCTGTCTTCAGGTAGCTCTCTTGCCAGCAGAGGTCTGGGCTTCTGGGCTTCTGGGCTTCTTGGCTTCTTCCCTCTTCTCTTCTCCAGATGTTTACACGATGCTCTCTCCAGCTGGACTGCTCTCTGAGGGCTCCGTTGTGACTTATATAGGCGGAGACCCCGCCCCCTAATGATGTCACAGTCCCTGGGCATGCTGGGACTGTGACGTTTTAGGGGGCGTGGTCACCGGGCGATATTGACCACGCCCCCTAAAACGTCACAGTCCCAGCATGCCCAGGGACTGTGACATCATTAGGGGGCGGGGTCTCCGCCTATATAAGTCACAACGGAGCCCTCAGAGAGCAGTCCAGCCGGAGAGAGCGTCGTGTCAACATCTGGAGAAGAGAAGAGGGAAGAAGACAAGAAGCCCAGAAGTCCGGACCTCTGCTGGCAAGAGAGCTACCTGAAGACAGCAGAGGAGCCGGCCGAAGAACTGGAACACCGGGAGAAGAGAGCGGAGAAGAACCAACCGGACGCCGGGAGAAGAGGAACCAGAGGAACCCCCGAAGCCGGAGGAAGACCCCCCCGGAGCTGTTTAATAAATTATTTTAAAAACCTGTGTAGTGTGTTTTATTATTGACACTTTTTCCCTAGATGAATGGGTAGGGGTACCATGTACCCCATACTCATTCACATAGGGTGGGGGGCGGGATCTGGGGGCCCTCTTATTAAAGGGGGCTCCCGGATTCCGATAAGCCCCCCGCCCGCAGACCCCGACAACCAACGGCCAGGGTTGTCGGGAAGAGGCCCTTGTCCTCATCAACATGGGGACAAGGTGCTTTGGGGTGGGGGGCGCCCCCCTCCCTCAAAGCACCCCCCCATGTTGAGGGCATGCGGCCTGGTACGGTTTAGGAGGGGGGGCGCTCGCTCGTCCCCACCCCCTTTCCTGACCGGCCGGGCTGCATGCTCGGATCGGGGTCTGGTATGGATCTTTGGGGGAACCCCACGCCGTTTTTTTCGGCGTAGGGGGTTCCCCTTTATAATCTATATCAGACCTAAGGGCCTGGTATGCCCCGCGACGGGGCTCGCAAGGTGTCAATCTTGCCGATAAAAGCGGCAAGATTGATTTCCTTTTCTAGTCCCGTCGCACATGAGTCACGTTCAAAATGAATGGACTTGTCCGTGTGTGGGCAAGTCCGTTCATTCTGAAAGTCCGCCGTACCTCCGGCGAAAGTCCGTCGGAAAGACGGGCGGACTTAGCCCGCCGGAAAAGTCCGGTCGTGTGTGGGCAAGTCCGTCCGTTTTAAAGTCCGGCGCACCTGGCGGACAAAGTCCGTCAGAAAGTGTGCCGGACCAAGTCCGCCAGAAAGTCCGACCGTGTGTACGTAGCATTAGAAATAAAAATGGATGAAATTTAAATTACAACCCAAGTAAATATAACAGAATTGGAACAATTAAAAGAAGAGAATTTAATACTTCAAACTAAGCTCGAAGATTACGAAAATAGAGCCAGACGTTCAAACTTGCGCATAAGGGGAATACCTGAAACTGTGACAGACCTGCAATCTACTATTACTGCTCTATTACAAGAACTAAAGCCAGATATCCCTATTGAACGTTTAGAACTGGACAGAGTACACAGAGCCCTCACAGCCAAAAAGAAAGATGGACCCCCACGTGATATAATCACAAAATTTCATTATTACAGAACGAAAGAACAAATACTAATTGCTGCAAGAGAAAAAAAGGAACTTAATTTTCAAGGACACAATTATCAAATTTTTGCTGACCTATCCCAACTTACTATTACTAAAAGACGATCCATGAAACCCCAACTAATGGAACTGCAACGCCACAACATTATGTATCAATGGGGTTTCCCCTTTTCAGTCAGATTTAACTACCAAGGTACAATTTACAGAAGCAGATCAGCAGATGAACTACAACAAACCCTTTTAAAATTAAATCTGACAGAACCCACAAGCAGCAACTCTCCCACACGCAGAAGAATGACATCATCTTCACCTTCAGGCAGCACTCAGAAAATTCCAGAACAAAATGGGAATCATCATTCTCACAAAAGAGGCCGTTATGCCACATTATCCATGGACCAAGAAGATTCAATGGACTGACATCCTAATTCCTGATATCTCTTCATTTATTATACTAAGAGATGGTTCTCTATAAAAAACCTGTATTTATAACTGAATGTAACTGCATTCTGATAGTCACACACTGTGTGGGATCATGTTACATTCCAGTTATATTTCTTATTACTTCTGATTCATATAGCCTTAGAATATATAAGTGAAATAAGGAAATTCTTGTTCAGTTATATATTATCAGGTAATAACAATAGATTTATTACTTTTTAGGACAAATATGTTCAATAATCCAGAAGTAATGAAAGCTTTTTCTTTCTTTTCTTAAAACAAATATATTATTACCTAACTAGTTCCTAGAATTATGTTTTTGTTTATTCTAATCTGAAGCAATACAACCTCAATTTTATGAGTTAACATATCTAAACAGTTACAAATGAATAAAATATGTAATTGTTTACTCTAAAAGGGATAAAATCCCAAAATAATTCAAACTATCTTCATCAATACCAAAGTTATTAACAGTACCTTTCTAACTGAATTATTTAGCCTAGGGCAAGACTAACCATATACAACCACCCTGAAATAAATAATTTCAATAAAAACTATATTCTGCACTCCAATTAATGAAACATCATTTTGATGTCTTTTGACATAGCACTTCTCTCCTGTAAGCGGAAGATCCGTGTACCCCCATTAGCCCTCCTCATTCTCCCAACCATATTATGTGGGAGTGTGAAGAAGGCACTTATTCCCCTGAGAGAGATATTTATTCTCTTTCACGGGTAAATTGTGATTACTTGCAAAAAATAATTTATACAATGTATCATCTAATCTCATATGTTTTTTGTTTACTCTTTACTCCAGAATTCACTGTTTTCTTTTCTATCTATTCATCTCTTCAGTCCACACAGGTTGATCTGCGCAGTCAGCTCTGCATAACAAAAAGTAAGTCAAAACTATTTGATCTGTTGCCATGGCACCACTGAATATACTTTCCCTGAATGTTCAGGGAATAAATGTCCCTCAAAAAAGGACCAAAGCCTTCCGTACTTTTCATAACAAGAAGGCTCACATAGTATGCCTCCAAGAAACACACTTCACCAAAGATTCTACTCCAAAATATATTTCTCCTTTTTATCAACAAATTTACACGGCTTCTGCCTGTACCGAGCAAAGGGGAACTCTAATTGCATTTCACCGATCCACACCATTCACCTTATCATCAGAAATTAAAGACCCAGAAGGTAGATACCTGATACTCATGGGTTATATAATGGATACAGCAATCACGGTGATTTCCTACTACGCTCCTAACAAACAACCTACACCATTCCTCTCACATATATTACAAGTGATTAATACACACAAAATAGGAACAGTGATAATGTGTGGGGATTCGAACCAGGTCCTCCTCCCATTTCTAGATAAATCACCTTTTACACCATCCAAAATAACCTCTAGATCACCTTTTTCTCAACTTCTTTCCAAATACAATCTGGTAGATTCTTGGAGAGAAAGTAACCCAATGAAAAAGAAGTTCACTTATTTCTCGCACCCTCATCAAACCTTCACCAGAATAGATCATATTTTTCTAGCAATAGGAATGCTACCAGAAATTATTGCATCAGATATAATTCCGATTCCGTGGTCTGACCATAATGCAGTATACACTACTATAGCCTCAGCCATACCAAAAGCGCATGACCCAACGTGGTACTTACCGGACATAATGCTCAAACACCCACTACATCAGATGGCCATTGAACAAGCTTTAAAGGAATACATATCAATTAATAATACAACAGACATCTCCCCAATAACACTGTGGGAAGCTCATAAGCCTGTCTTGCGTGGTACAATACAAAGACAAATGGCACTATTTAAACGGGAACGCAAAAATCTAGCAAAAAAAAAAAGAACTCAATTTTAATACAGCCTACATATCATTTCAAGATAATCCATCTCAGACTACAAAATCTCATCTGGAAAAATCTAGATTGGAATACGATCTATTTCTCACTGAGTCAGTTGATAAATCCCTCAAACGCTCCAAACACAATTTCTACATGAATACAAACAAACCAGGTACATATTTGGCTCGGGCATTAAATTCAACTAACAAATCTTTCAAACCAATACGTTTGAAATTATCAAAAAATGTTTACACTTGTAATCCAGTTAAAATAGTCCATAAATTTCACTCACATCTCGCAACTTTATACAAGACAAACAATGAATTTAATCCTACAGAGGCTGAATCCTTCTTCTCAAAAATAACCTTACCTGAGTTATCTCAGAATCAAAAAAGCAGTTTGGATGAGCCTATAACTATAGATGAAGTTGCTAACGCCATAAAAGACCTAAAACTTAACAAAAGACCAGGCCCAGACGGCTACTAGGCTTTATACTATAAAACATTCTCAGAAATACTCTCTCCCATTCTCACTGAAACTTTTAACAAACTTCTAGATGGACATTCTTTTCGGCAAGAAACGCTAATGGCAATTGTTTGTATGATCCCAAAACCCCTTTCTGATGATACTTCCTGTGAGAATTATCGGCCTATCTCTCTGTTAAACCTCGATATTAAATTATTAGCAAAAATAATAGCAAAACGCCTCAATAGCATTATAGGAAAATTAATACATAGAGATCAAGTAGGCTTCATGCCAAATAGACAGGCAGGCGATAATATACGCAGGGCAGTGTTATTGGCACATATTGCTAAAAAACGGAAAATCCCTTTATGTTTTCTATCTCTCGATATTAAGAGGGCATTTGACACAGTATCCTGGCAATATATGCAATATTCATTACAAAAATGGGGTTTTGGACCCCACTTTTTAACATGGATCAAAGCATTATATAATAAACCCAAAGCCTATATAAAATATGCTGGATACAAATCTGATGCCTTTAATATCGAAAGAGGTACCCGACAGGGTTGCCCATTATCTCCCTTATTATTTGCCCTTATACTCGAACCCATGGCCCAATACATCAGAACAAACCAAACTATAACTGGCATTGAAGTAGGAGGTATTACACACAAATTATGTATATTTGCAGACGATATATTACTTTTTCTATCATCACCACAGGTCTCTGGTCCTAACTTAATACCAGCTCTTGATGGATTTGCAGCCCTATCCGGCCTTATGATTAATCCTAAGAAATGCCTAGTGCTTAATATTTCACTCACAAACATGGAATTGATCCCGGCTAGGGCTGCACTCCCATTCACATGGGCAGAAAAATCAATCCCATATCTTGGAATTCATTTAACAGCATCTCATTCTGACTTATTCTCAACCAATTATCCTCCTGTATTAAGACAGATCACAAATCTAATAAAACAATGGTCGCAACTTCCTTTATCCTGGATAGGGAAGATTAATGCAATCAAAATGACTATTCTACCCAAATTGCTTTATCTATTCAGAGTCCTCCCTATTCCAATTTCTTCCTATTTTTTGAGAATAGTACAAAAAAGAGCAACTTCGTTTATATGGGGCTCATCTAAACCACATATATCTATACACACACTACATCTTCCCAAAAATAAAGGAGGCCTGGGATACCCTAATTTTACTAACTACTACAGAGCAGCACATTTGGCCAGTCTGTCCAAATACCATGCAAAACAGGAAATCCCATTATGGGTATTTATAGAGGCTTCAGAAAATGACCCTCTATTAATATCAAATTTATTATGGCTTGATCCTAAAGACCGCTTTAAAATTCATAATCCCATAACTAAACACTTCTTATCTCTCTGGGATAAACTAAAAACCAAATATCAGTTACAATCTCCACACAATCCTCTCCTTTCTTTTATCAGAAACCCGGCCTTTTATCCGGCATGGATCTACCCAAATTCTTTTAAAGCTTGGACAGCATTAGGCATTCAGACACTAAATGACTTCATAGCATCTAAATCATTCCTTTCATTCCCATCGCTTAGAGAAAAATATGATCTACCAAACTCTGAGATATTTAGATATCCCCAAATCAAAAATTTCTATACACCATTCCTAAAGGGGGATACACCATGATCCCAATTATCCATTTTTGAATCAATCTGTACAAAAGATCCATTTGCTAAAGGTACAATTTCATCACTTTATAATCAATTATATGGAGTAGCAAATCTTAATAGACCCTCTTACGTTCAGAGGTGGGAGGAGGACCTGGGACGAACTTTAGAAGACACGGACTGGTCTAACATATGCCTCACATCTAAGTCATCTTCACCCATCATCTTAGCACTGGAGACAAATTATAAAGTCCTAACTCGCTGGTACCTTGTACCTGCTAGAGTGGCAAAATATTCACCTAATACCTCAGCTCTTTGTTTTCGAGGATGCCCAGAAATAGGCACATATTTACACATATGGTGGACGTGCCCAGTAATCCAAACCTTCTGGAAGGAAGTCTTCGTGATTGCATCTAAAATATTTAAAAAAATAATACAACCAGATCCATATTTAACTTTACTTAATCTAAAACCGGAATGGTTAACACTCTCTCAATTCAAACTTATGATCCAACTAATAACGGCTGCAAAACAAACAGTGGCCAAGGCATGGAAATCTCCTACATTGGTACTAGCAGAAACAATTCACAGAATGAATAATACAATGTCCCATGCTAAGATGGTAGCCATCGATCAAAATCAAATTCCAAAATTTGAAAAACTTTGGCATCCTTGGATAAAACAACAGTTCCTGTCAAACTTCAATGACTCTGTCCTGTTGCCATGGTTACAGATTAAATGACTTACAGAGACACCCATTCTAAGGCTTCAAAGAGAACTAAAAAGAATAATAATCTGACGAGCGGGACAACCTTGTGGACCATACCTCTACCTTTCAACCCTTTTTCTTCTTTCTCTTTCCTTTTCTCCACCTTACGATTAAAGCTCATTATCAGAATTTATTTGACCTATATACACTCTACTTGTAAACAATATGTATAGTAGGTATAAATCATTTAAATACCTACAAAAGTAACTAAGGAAATGATATATATCTTTAATTCAGGTTTATGTGCACCCAATGTTTAATATTTGAAATTTCATGATATTTACCTATATAAACCCTACTGTAAAACAATGAGCTTACTTTATAGATCCTTGTAAACTTACTTTATGTATCTTTATAATATTGTATACTCAATAAACTTCTTTTGACAAGGAAATTACAAAGTTTGGATAAAAGCATGTGAAGGGAGTATCACATCTCTTTAACATAATAAACTTTACAGGATTCTGGGCAATTTAAACTTAGCAAATTAAATACTAAATATAAAGTTATAATGAAAAGGAGGATCCACAGATATAATTACTTGAAGATATATCAAAACCTGGGCTTTTTAGTGGAGGATATATCTAACTTTCTAACCTCTTAAAATGGTTCTAAAGACTTCATGTGTTTAAACTTAATGCATTGTATGCATTAAGGTGAAAAACCTTCTGTGCTAAAGAATCCCCTCAGCCCCCCTTACACTTACCTGAGCCCAATCCAATCCAGTGATGTGCATGAGAACAGTGGCCCTAGTGGCTTTCTCCCTCCTGCCTGGGCAATGGCTCCCACTGCTGTCAATCAAATGCTGTGTTTAGTAAGCAGGGGATGAAACCAAGCCTGCCGCCTTGTGTCAATAGACACAGACAGGGCAGCTTGGGAGTGAGCTTGCATGGGTGCATCCATGTAAAGCAACATTCCATAGGGGCACTTGCCAAAGAGGAAGAGCCTGGAGCACTGGCAGAGGATCTTGGGCTGCTCTGTGGAAAACCATTGAACAGAACAGGTAAGTATACAATGTTTGTCATTTTCATTAAAAATGATGGTTTAATCTAATTTCCCTACTGATCATTGAGATTACCCTACATGAAGGGGACCAATGGGAAAGTTTTGGAGATGAAAGGTGTACAGGGAACTTATTTTTTTACAGGGCAAATTGAGACTTGCATATACAATCAGTTTTCTATATATTTAGGTTCTGACATGCAGTTTTAACTTCAGGTAACATCTTACTATGCATTTTTTTCACAATTTGCAAACATTATTTAGGCCTTCTTTAAGGCAGAGCAAAACCACGATAAAGAAAAAGGAAGGGAAAGGTAGCAGTGGTGTAAATTGTAAAAGAGGATATTTCATGTTTAGAAAAGGACAAGCGGTTGCCATCATCCTACAGATAGCATTCAAAGACACAATATTAAGGAGTGTGCTGAATGTCAGTTCTGCCCATTGATTCTCAATCTATGTTCACTTTGGATCCCCAATTAAGTGCATGGCAAAATTAACCCTTTCATGACTAAGCCTATTTTTGACATTTGGTGTTTACAAGTTAAAATCCGTATTTTTTGCTAGAAATTACTTAGAGCCCCCAAAAATTATATATATTTTTTAGCAGAGAATCTAGAGAATAAAATGGTGATTGTTGCAATATTTTTTATCACACGGTATTTGTGCAGCGGTGTTTTAAACGTAACTTTTTGAGAAAAGGGACACTTTCATGAATTTAAAAAAAACAAACAGTAAACTTAGCCCAGTTTTTTTGTATAATGTGAAAGATGTTGTTACGCCGAGTAAATAGATGCCAAACATGTCACGCTTTATAATTGCACGCACTCGTGGAATGGCGACAAACCACGGTACCTAAAAATCTCCATAGGCGACGCTTTAAATTTTTTTACCAGGTTAGAGTAACAGAGGGGTCTAGTGCTAGAATTGTTGCTCTCGCTCTGAAAATCATGGCAATACCTCACATGTGTGATTTGAAGACCGTTTACATATGCGGGCGCGACTTCCGTATGCGTTTTCTTTGCTGCGCAAGCTCGCGGGGACAGGGGCGCTTTAAAATTTTTTTTTTATTTATTTATTTTTATATTTATAAATTATGTTTTAAAAAAAAATGTGATCACTTTTATTGATGTCACAAGAAATGTTAACATCCCTTGTGACAGTAATAGGTGGTGACAGGTACTCTTTATGGAGGGATCGGGGGTCTAAAAGACCTCTAAAAGACCCCCGATCCCTCCTTTGCACTTCACAGTATTCAGATCGCTGTTTTTGGTGATTCTGAATACTGTATTTTTTTTTTAAACCGGCGCCATTGGCAGCTGAGTAAATGGGAAGTGACGCCATGACGTTGCTTCCGCGTTTACAATTAGGAGGCTGGAACTAAGCCACTCACGGCTTCGTTCCAGACTGTCAGTAACCTCTGGAGGCAGCGGATTGGTGATCAGGCCTCCCGGTGGATCATCCAGCTGCGGGCATCATCCCGGTATAACCCCGAAAGACGAGTACGTATATCTGCATACGCTCGGCGGGAAAGGGTTAAAAAAAACCTGAATTTTCAATTTTGCATGATTGGATCATCAAACTGAATGAAGTTTTATCTTATTAACTAAATGCAAATTGAAAATTCTGTATTCCGTTAGTAATACAACCTGCTGAGTCTTGTCAAGTACCAGATACTGTACAACAGAGTTCCATTAGTGTTTCAGTGAGCACTGAAGGTGGTTAATAGAATATACCTGATGTCTGCCATACAGTACTCAAAAGGTCATAAAGAATAACACTTGTGAATCCAGATTTTATTTCCTTGACACACTTTACAAGATTTATAGATGATTAAATGCAAGTCAAGCACTGACTAAAATAACAAACTCCTTTATTAGCCACAGGACCTCTCAGGCTTTAAAGGGATGAGTTGGCAACAACAGATGGCTTATACATATATACATTCCCAAAGATTGTTAATGTAAACCTGTCATGAGATAAATATGATGGTTGCTTTGCTGGAAATGTTAGTTGCTTGCCTGATATGTTAAGCCATTGGTGTTATTTTTCCCCAGTCCCTGACCCAGAAGAAATATGCAGATCAGGATTCAAGTCAAGTCATAGACAAGTCTTCTTACAGTGCATTGAAAAAGTAATCATACCCCTTGACATTTTCCACATTTTGTCATGTTACAGCCAAAAACGTAAATGTATTTTATTGGGATTTTATGTGATAGACCAACACAAAGTGGCACATAATTGTGAAGTGGAAGGAAAATGATAAAATGGTTTTTCATTTTCTTTTACAAATAAATATGTGAAAAGTGTGGCGTGCATTTGTAATTTGTAATTACTTACAAATTAGTCTTTTTGGGGATGTCTCTACCAGCTTTGCACATCTAGAGAGTGCAATTTTTGCCCATTCTTCTTTGCAAAATAGCTCAAGCTCTTTCAGATTGGATGGAGAGCATCTATGAACAGCAATTACCAAGTCTTACCACAGATTCTCAATTGGATTTAGGTCTGGACTTTAACTGGGCCATTCTAACACATGAATATGCTTTGATCTAAACCATTCCATTCCATTCCATTCTGGCTGTATGTTTAGGGTCGTTGTCCTGCTGGAAGGTGAACCTCCACCCTAGTCTCAAGTCTTTTGCAGACTCTAACAAGTTTTCTTCTAAGATTGCCCTGTATTTGGCTCCATCCATCTTCCCATCCACTCAGACCAGCTTCCCTGTCCCTGCAAAAGAAAAGCATCCCCATAACATGCTGCCACCACCATGTTTCCAGTGGGGATAGTGTGTTCAGGGTGATGTGCAGTGCTAGTTTTCTGCCACACATAGCGTTTTGCTTTTAGGCCAAAAAGTTAAATTTTAGTCTCATCTGACCAGAGCACCTTCTTCCACATGTTTGGTGTGTTCCCACATGACTTCTCGCACACTGTAAACGTGACTTCTTATGACTTTCTATGGCTTTTTTTCACAGATGGCTTTCTTGCCGCTTTCTTCTTCTTGTCACTCTTGTGGAGTGCATGACTAATAGTTGTCCTGTGGAAAGATTCTCCCACCTGAGCTATGGATCTCTGCAGCTACTCCAGAGTTACCCTGTGCCTTTTGGCTGATTTTCTGATTAATGCTCTCCTTGCTTGGCCTGTCAGTTTAGGTGGAGGGCCATGTCTTGGTAAGTTTGTAGTTGTGCCATACTCTTTCCATTTATGAATGATGGATTGAACAGTGCTCCATGAGATGTTCAAAGCTTGGGGTACTTTTTTATAACCTAACCCTGCTTTAAACTTCTCCATAACTTTATCCCCGGCCTGTCTGGTGTGTTACTAGGCCTTTGTGATGCTGTTTGTTCACTAAGGTTCTCTAACAAACCTCTGAGGGCTTCACAGAACAGCTGTATTTATACTGAGATTAAATTACACACAGGTGGACTAATTGGGTGACTTCTGAGGGCAATTGGTTCCACTAGATTTTAGTTAGGAGTATCAGAGTATATGTGGCTGAATACAAAATGCACGCCACACTTTTCAGATATTTATTTGTTAAAACATTGTTAAACCATTTATCATTTTCCTTCCACTTCACAATTATGTGCCACTTTGTGTTGGTCTATCACATAAAATCCCAATAAACTACATTTACATTTTTGGTTGTAACGTGAACAAATTTGGAAAATTTCAAGGGGTATGAATACTTTTTAAAGGCACTGTAAATACTATAACCTCCATACTTACAGTATTTGTATGTTGTGTATACCATATAGGCAAATATGACAAATGCAATAGGCAATGCAATTGCATCAGCTATTATATGACTATATCTGTGCTTCTCAGAGGGCATTCATAAAAATGTATATCTAAATTGTGATATTAAAGGAAGCATGTTAAATACCTAAGCTGCCATTGCTGACTTTCATTCCTAAAATACTAGTGGCCTGACATTTATGCTGACTCTTCAACACTTGATAAATATGAACTTATAAAACCATGGCTTCATATTCACTTTTTATTTAATTGTTTTGGGGAAATTACACTGAAAATAATGAAACCCCAAGATCATCATGTATCAAAAATAGTTCAGAAATGTTTGCTAGACATGTGCAATTAGGTTCGGTCCAAATGTAAATTTGTTAAAATGTTTGGTTATTCAGAGATTCGGATGTATCCAAATCAATGAATGAAATAGTAACACATTTTGTTAAAATTAGTTTAATTTCCTTTCATTTATTAGTTTTTTTAATAAAATAAAAATTTTCAGAATTGGTAGAAAAGTAATCAACCCCCCTAATAAATTTTTAACCCCTTGATCACCCCCCGTCGCCAGTGTCACTAAGCGATCGTTTTTCTGCCTAGTAAAGGTTTTAACCCCCTGATTGCCCCCTAGTTAACCCTTTCACCAGTGATCACTGTATAACTGTTATGGGTGACGCCGGTTAGTTAGTTTGTTTTTTATAGTTTCAGGGCACCTTTTTTATAGTTTCAGGGCACCTATATTACCTAATAAAGGTTTAACCCCCTGATCACCCGGCGGTGATATAAGTTAAGTTTTAGGGTCAGATAGGGTCTGCGTTGCCCCAGGCAGTGTCAGGTTAGTGCCACTACCGCTAACACCCACGCACGCAGCATACACCTCCCTTATGCCCCATACACACGGTCGGATTTTCCAATGGAAAATGTGTGATAGGACCTTGTTGTCGGAAATTCCGACCGTGTGTAGGCTCCATCACACATTTTCCATCGGATTTGCCGACACACAAAGTTTGAGAGCAGGCTATAAAATTTTCCGACAACAAAATCCGTTGTCGGAATTTCCGATCGTGTGTACACAAATCCGACGCACAAAGTGCCACGCATGCTCAGAATAAATAAAGAGATGAAAGCTATGTCCGACCTTGTGTACGGGGCATTAGTGGTATAGTATCTGAACGGATCAATATCTGATCAAATCTATACTAGCGTCCCCAGCAGTTTAGGGTTCCCAAAAATGCAGTGTTAACGGGATCAGCCCAGATACCTGCTAGCACCTGCATTTAGCCCCTCCGCCCAGCCCAGCCCACCCAAGTGCAGTATCGATCGATCACTGTCACTTACAAAACACTAAACACACATAACTGCAGTGTTCGCAGAGTCAGACCTGATCCCTGCGATCGCTAACAGTTTTTTTTTGGTAGCGTTTTGATACAGTCGCTAACAGTCAGGAGCTTTTTTACCTGTGAGTCTCAGTAATGTACCACTAAATTTAGAGCCCAAAATGGCAAATCGAAGGTACACTAGTGAAGAGGCCTACACGTTTCTGAGCTCGACAGATAGTGAAGGGGAAGTCACTCATCTGTCAGATTCAGGCTCAGAATACGATCCTGTAGAGGACAGCGGCTCCATGACAGATAGCTCTGACGACGGAGTTGTGGTCCCTGCCAAGGTCAGGCATACCAGACCCCAATCTTCTTCTTCTGTCATTGATGTGCAAGAACCGCAGGTCCCTCATATGGAGCAGAGCAGTACTAGCGCCACTATTCCTTCTGGTGAACTGGCAAGCACCAGCGGCCTAGTACACCCTGGTCATTGTGAATCCAGCACTGCACGTCACATGGTGACGTGGCGAGTCCCATAAGTGCAGTTCAAGCTGGTGAGGTGGCAAGCACAAGTAGTGTCCTGCTGCCACCAAGAAGACGAACACAGGCCCATCGTGCCCATAGTGCCCTTCCTGCTGCATTCGCCAATCCTAATTGGGAACCCACCACTTCTGCAGCACCCATACTTCCCCCATTCACTGGCCAACCTGGCATTCAGGTGGAAACAGTTGATTTTACGTCACTTGATTTTTTTTCGCTGTTTTTCACCGAAGATCTCTATAGATCTATTGTGGACCAAAGCAATTTGTACTCTTGTCAACACATCGCCACTATTCCCCAGTCCTCCCTTGACAGAGATTGGAGACCAATTTCGGTTTCCGAATTTAAGCTCTTTCTGGGCCTTTCCCTCAACATGGGCATAACTAAAAAGAGTGAGTTGCGGTCATATTGGTCCACTGACCCAATTCACCATATGCCCTTGTTCTCTGCCTCCATGACCAGGGCATGATACGAGCAGATCTTGGGGTTAATGCACTTCAATGACAATGAACTCTGTCGTCCTCGTGGAGACCCTGGATACAATCGGCTCTACAAAATTCGGCCCCTTGTAAACCACTTCAACCAACGTTTTGCAGACTTGTTTACTCCCCATCAAGTTGTCTGCGTTGATGAGTCCCTGATTAAGTTTTCTGGCCGCTTGTCATTCAAACAGTACCTTCCCAGCACGCATGCTAGATACTGGGTCAAGATGTATAAGCTCTGTGACAGGGCCACAGGCTATACATGTAGTTTTATGGTTTACGAGGGCAAAGATAGTCACGTAGAGCCGACAAACTGCCCTGACTACATAGGAAGCGCTGGCAAGATTGTGTGGGACTTGGTGTCACCCTTATTCGGAAAAGGGTACCACTTATATGTGGACAATTATTACACGAGCGTGCCACTTTTATTCACTTGTTTTATCAGCAGATTGGAGCATGTGGCACAGTGCGACCTAATCGCTGGGGCTTTCCCCAATGGCTTGTAGATTCCTGTCTTAGGCTGGGGGAGAGAGCCTGCTTCAAGTGTAATAACTTGCTCGCTATGAAGTGGAGGGATAATAAGAATGTTTTCGTTCTTACCTCCCTTCACGCAGACACGATGGTCCAAATTACTTTAGCGACTGGTGTTGTGGAGAAACCCCTCTGTGTCCACGAATATAACCAAATTATGGGAGGGGTGGACCTCAACGACCAGTTGTTGGCGCCGTACCTAATTGCCTGTAAGGCCAGACGCTGGTACAAGAAAGTGTCTGTTTATTTATTTCAATTGGCTTTGCTGAATGCTCATGTGCTATACAGAGCTTCAGGATACACTGGATCCTTCCTAAAATTCCAGGAAGAGATAGTCAGAGCCCTTCTGTTTCCAGATGGTGCTCCACCTCACCTTCCCCAACCAAATGCAGTAAGCCGACTGCATGAGAGGCATTTTCTTTATGTCCTCCCGAGTACCCCTGCCCAACGAGCCCCCCAAAAAAGATGTCTTGTCTGCAGCAAGCGCGGATATAGGCATGACACCCACTATTATTGTCCCTCCTGTCCTGACAATCCTGGTCTTTGCATTGGTGAATGTTTTGAACACTACCATACACTAGTTGAGTATTAGCGTAGGATACAGCACTGCACAGACTAGGCACACTTTCACAGGGTCTCCCAAGATGCCGTCGCATTTTGAGAGACCCAAACCTGGAACCGGTTACAGTTACAAAAGTTACAGTTACAAAAAAAGTGTAAAAAAAAAAAAAAAGTAAAAAAAAACTACAAAAAACATATAAAATAAAAAAAAACAAAAATACCGGTAGTTGTCGTTTTATTGTTCTCTCTCTATTCTCTCTCTATTGTTCTGCTCTTTTTTATTGTATTCTATTCTGCAATGTTTTATTGTTATTATGTTTTATTATGTTTGCTTTACAGGTATGCAATTTTTTATACTTTACTGTTTAATGTGTTTTATTGTTAACCATTTTTTTGTTTTCAGGTACGCCATTCAGCTGCAGAGCGGATTTATTTATCTTGACAGCACAGCGTTTGCTCCCATTATACATAAAGCCGTGACTCCAGCGATGTCGGAGGGGATTTCACCACCACAGTTAAAAAAAAAGAGCATATATGCCAAAGCATGGGGGCAGCAGGGGCGGAGGAGCGATTTGCTCCTACCTTTTGTGGGTGGATGCCCCCATGCTTCAGCATATATATATTTTAGGCACAGGTTACGTTAAAAAATGTTTTATTTTTTACTATGCTTTTTTTGTATTTGCTTTGCAGGTATGGTAAGTCTTACTGTTATACTGTAATGTTACTTTGTTTTACTGTTAACCATCATTTGCTTAGCAGGTACACCATTCAGTTGCAGCGCGGATTTATTTATCTTGACAGCAACAGCATTTGCTCCCACTATACATAAAGCCATGACTCCAGCACTGTAGGAGGTGATTTCACCACCACTGTTAAAAAAAAGAGCAAATATGTGGAAGCATGGGGGCAGCAGGGGCGGAGGAGCGATTTGCTCCTACCTTTTGGGGCGGATGCCCCCATGCTTCGGCATATATAAACGGTGCATGTATGTCCATCATTAGAAGTGGGTGGATGAAGGGAGCCCACAGGCTGCATGAAAAAGAAGTTTACAATATATGCCCAACAAGGACCAACAACGTACTGGTATGTTGCTGGACTTTGAGTGGTTATACCAGAATGATGCCTGCAGGTTTAGGTATCATTTTGGTATCATTCTTTTCAGCTAGCGGTTGGCTTTCATGTAAAAGCAATCCCAGCAGCTAATCAGCCTCTAGACTGCTTTTACAAGCAGTGGGAGGGAATGCCCCCCCACCTGTCCTAACAGGGAACATGAGAATGCAGCTGACCATAGAGCTGATCAGAGACCAGAATGGCTCCAAACATCTATATGGCCTAAGAAACCAGAAGCTACAAGCATTTTATGACTTAGATTTCGCCGGATGTAAACAGCGCCATTGGGAAATTGGGAAAGCATTTTATCACAATCTTATACTTTTATCTCAATCTAGAATCTAGTTTGCATGTACTGTCCATCTAAGAATCTATAAAGTGAATGCTAACCCTAACAAAGAATGTCCCTATTTTGTTCCCTATTGGTTTGTTACATGTGTACACATTCTATCATCTCAAAGAGTCTAACTAGCCCTCCTAGTTATTATCATGGATTACTGAATTATTTAGTCTCTAAGTTTGTTGAGACAGGGGAGTGGGAGGGTTTGAGTAGTTTAACAAAAGATAGCTTGGCAGGATTTACACCTCTCAGTCCATAAATATTCTGTGTGTTGTCAGCTCATTATAAGCTGAGTGCATTTCTGAAAGCTTCTCTGGTATTTTTTGTACATGCAAGGTAAAAGAAATAAAACATGGGGAAATGGCATGCACAGAGGCACCTAAGATGGCCGCAGGCTGTTAGTGCTCCACTCCACCACGGCCCAGTGATAGCCACCAGAGCGTCAGGAGCAGCCCGCCGAGCACCTAACCGGACAGCACGAGCAGGGGAAACCCCCTAGAACATAATCCTGAAAACGGCGAACGTTCGCCGGAACTTGGCGAGCCAGATGACCGCGGCGGGCCCTCCGCTCAGCTACGCCAAGATGGCGGCGGCTCCACGAGGCCCACACACAGAGGAGGAGATGGAGCTCGCGAGGGGGGAGCAGAACTCTCAGCATCCACAACCACCACAGTCCCCAGGTGAGGACTATCCATCCCCAGCTTCCACGGAGTCCCTCCTGGGCAGGATGGGTCTGGGCTTTCCCTCAACACCAATGCTAGATCCTCATACAGGAATGTTGTAATCTACGCCAGGATTGACCACATCTTTATACAGGCCTCTACGATCCCTGTGATTGTAAGGTCGCGGATTATAGACTCCCCTCTGTCGGACCACTCAATGGTTACTCTGTCTACCCATAGATCATCAGGCCATAGAGAACGCAGCCGCTGGTGTCTGCAGGAATCCATCCTTAACGATCCCATACAGGCCACTATCATAGAGAAATCTATTAAAGAATACTTTAACCTAAACACCACAACTGATATTACCCCGTACACAGTCTGGGCTGCTCATAAAGCGGTGATCAGGGGGAAAATAATGCAATTTACAGCTACACTGAAAGCGGAAACACAAAAACGATATGATCAAACTGACTGACTTTCATGATCTGGCAAAAGCACATAAGCTTAATCCTAATGCGGAGACCCTGTCTCAGTTGGATAGAGCTCGGGCCCTTCTCAACCTGAACCTAACAACAACAGCGGAAAGGCACCTCAGGTGGACAGGGGCGCGTTTCTACTCCCAGAAAGATAAGATAGGGGCGAAATTGGCGGTAAAACTTACTCCTAAACCTCGCCAACTGGCATTCCCTAAAATTAAATTGAACTCAGGCGACCTGACCCAGAATCCTACCAAGATCATGGAAGCTTTTCAACAGTTTTATGCGGAACTTTACAGACCGCAAAACCAACATTCAGGACTATCACGGGATGACTTCTTTGACTCACTGCCTTTGCCTTCATTATCCCTAGAGCACAGGAACCTACTTGAAAGCCCCTTTTCAGTTCCGGAGGTTCTGGATACCATTAAAACCTTGAAGCTTGGATCCTCCCCTGGACCGGTTGGGTTTTCCACCGGGTACTATAAAAAATTTGGGGAAACTTTAGCCCCACATCTCACAAAACTCTTTAACTTTCTTAGGGAAGGTCATCCTTTGGGATCTGATCTAAATACAGCATACATTTCTGTGATCCCCAAGCCAGGGAAGGATCCAAGTGAAGTTGGAAATTACAGGCCTATCTCCTTAATCAACGACATAAAGATTATGACCAGGATCCTAGCCAATAGACTAGCCAGTTTCATCCCCTTATACATAAATAACGGCCAGGTAGGGTTCATACCTGGGAGGCAAGGCCCGGATCAGATTAGAAGAACAATAGATGTAATTTCCCTCCTTAAATCTAGCTGGGATGGAGGTACCCCCCAAACAGGATTTATTCTTTCCATTAACCTCCACAAGGCATTCGATTCAATCAACTGGAACTACCTTTCTGAAACCCTTAGAAGATGGAACTTTGGCCCCCATTTCCTAAATATAATCAATTCCATGTACTCTAATCCCTCTGCCCAAGTACGGTTGATGGGAAGATACTCTTCCTCCTTCCCAATTGGGAGGGGCACTAGGCAGGGCTGTCCCCTCTCGCCCCTTCTCTTTGCAATGGCCATTGAATCATTGGCCATAGCAATTAGAACAAACCCTGATATTAAGGGGGTGACTTGCAGAGACCAGGAGCACAAATGCGCACTTTATGCGGATGATCTCTTGCTATATATTACCTCCCCTTTAATAACCACCCCGAACATTTACAAGGTCCTGAACTCATTTAGCAAAATCTCCGGCTTAAAGGTCAATATGTCCAAATCCATAGCTTTAAATATAACTGTTGCTCCCGACATAGTGACACAACTAACTAATAACTTTGAATTCTCCTGGGCCCCCATGACCATCCCTTATCTGGGGATTAATCTAACCCCAGATGTAAATAACCTCTTTAAAGCTAATTACCCCAACATGCTCAAAAGGTGTAGGGGGGAACTACAAAAGTGGTCAAGGTGTGGCCTTTCCTGGCTGGGACGAATTCACGCTGTGAAGATGACTCTCCTTCCCCGTCTCTTATATCTATTCCGCTCTCTACCAATCCCGCTTCCGAGGAATGTTATTCGCAAGTTTCAATCGGAGATCACTCGTTTTGTCTGGGGCAATAAGGGTTATAGATGTCCCTCCAAAATACTGTATCGCCTTAAGACACAGGGAGGCTTAGGTCTCCCAGATCTATGGAACTACTTTCAAGTGGCGCAATTGTCGCAAATCTCTATAGTTTTTTCTAAAGGCCCAAAACCCGAGTGGCTTTCAATGGAAAGAAGAGCTACACCCCACAACACTATTGATTTCCTCCTGTGTTGTGATTCTATACTTAGACCAGCTATAATGGCCACCACACTTTTCACTCCATGGCAACATGCACTAAACTATTGCAACACCCCTACCTTACATCACAGCTCAAGCCTTTATCCCATCTATTTCACAACACAAAATTTACATCAGGAGTAAATATCCGGGCATTTCGATGGTGGACTGACAAGGGCCTTTATCGGATCGGACATTTCCTAACTCCAGCCGGCCCCCTTACTATATCCTACTGCAAGCGTAAACTAGAAATGCTGGATACGGAACAGTTCCGATTTACACAAATCTCACACTTCTTACGCTCTATCTGGACTAACAAACCGGAACCTCCCTCAATAACCCCATATGAACATTGGTGCTCAAATCTTACAGGACAAAAGGGGGGAATTTCCTTGATTTATACTGCACTACAGATAAACCTGGATAAACCGTCTTATGCAGAGACCTGGCAGACGACAGATTGGTTCAAATCCTGGACACGCTCCTACAAAGGTATCTGTAACATTTCCCTCATAGAAGCCAGTCTAAAGGTTTTGTCCAGATGGTATTATGTTCCATCCAAACTAGCATTAATATACCCCGGTACCTCTCCTCTTTGTTTTTGAGGTTGCGACCTAGAGGGCCCCATGCTTCACATTTGGTGGACTTGTCCCCGCATCAGAACCTTCTGGAAGCTGACTTTTCGTACAATTAGCAAACTGATTAAGGTCTCGGTTGCCCCCAATTCACATATTGCCTTATTTAACCATGATATACCCAATACACCTAAACACTTACGGGCATTATCCTAATTTGTTTTGTTGGGTGCGAAAATCACTATAGCAAAAGCCTGGAAGAGAACCATGGTCTCCTTCCAGGCTTGCAAGAGGAAAGTGTCCTGGATCATGTCCCAGGAACAAATAGTCGCGAAGCTGAATGACAAAATTGAGAAATGTAATACCATCTGGGAACCTTGGGCCACATTTTGCAACATATCTCTTATACCGAGTATGGAACCTGACGCAAGTTTAGCTTCTGCTATTAAATAAACCTCTCTCCATCTTCTCCTTTCCTTCTTATCCCTTTTTCACACGTTTTCTGTCTTCCTTTTTGAGATTGATTAGACCCCGCTATTTTTCAGGTATAATATGATTTCTTTGAATACTGAGAGGAGTTTTCGGGAGTTTGTTACTCGGGGTTTCCGTGGGACCTTTTCCCCCTCTCAGGGGGATGAACAGGCACCTCGGTAGTGAAATAGAAGTGGGGGGCCTTGTGCTGTTAGCCCCTCAACCAATTTATAATGCTCCTGGGGAGTCGGATGGTACGGGGTAGAGCCCGACCACACCTACAGGAAGATCCCACTGGGGGGGTGTGTAAGGGCTCCCGGGATCATCCGACGTCCTTCCTCAGGGACACTAATAAAATGTTTTTGAAATTAAAACATGGGGAAATGTGCTTGTATTTCTAAGATGTATGTCAAGTGTTTTACTTCTTTTTTATTTAGTCGTGACATACACTTTAAGTAAGCCTAATCCCTTACCTCCTGTAATTCAACAAAAAGTTGGAAAATGCTCTTAACACGTGGGTGCCATTAGCCAAGTTACAAGAGTGTAGAGGGTCCTTCTATGACAGGGAAAAGTCTCAGGGCTCATTGCCCTTGATAAAGATAAGTTCCCTTTAGGTTTTCCTAACATTTCCAGTCCACCATCCCAATCTTTATTTCGGTTATTGTGGGAGTATAAAATTAACAGCTTAAGAAAGGTCTTTTGATACTCCCCTATCTTGGTATAGGAGTCCCATAAGGCTGTTTTGCGGGGCCACATAATATAATTGGCCACCACTAGAAAACTCCTTAAGATGGCAGAGATGAATACTCTCACCAGAGACTTAAATAGATTATACCATATACATGGTCAATTTCATTCCCCTGATGAACTCCGCCAAATCAATCAGGAACGGATAGCTCTTGATGCAATTTTATCTGAGCAGACTGAAAAATCACTGAGGTAGTCCAAGGCACGTTTCCTTCTCCATAGTAATTCCACTTCTGCCATGCTTACATGAAAACTCCACCAATCACTCCAACCAGCACACGTGTATAAGCTTTAGAATATCCAATGGCACATGGTGTCTCATCCTAAACAGGTTTTGCATTTTACACATCTTACTATCAATCCCTCTTGTCCCCTCCCATGACCTGGTCTCTGCCAGAGTCCAAGACTTGGTTGGATTCTTTGATACTTCCAAACTTATCAGAGGCACAAATCCACAGTTTGGATGCTCCTGGTACAGAAGAGAAGATTTTCGCCATCATAAAGTCCCTGAAACCCTCCAAGGTCCTAGGCCCAGATGGTTATATGGCCACATTCTATAAGAAGTTTGCAGGTATTTTAGTTCCTAGATTAGTTGGCCTATATAAACATATTCTCTATTGTCATATGCTCCTGGAAGACATGCTGTATACTAACATGATACTGATCCCAAATCTAACAAAGATCATACCCGCCCCCAAAACTATAGATCTATATCAGTTATCAATAATGATTTAAAAATATTTGGCTGCTTGTTAGATGATTGCCTAGCACCCATCATTTCCACCTTACTCTCACCCAATCAGACAGGATGTATTCCTTCCACAGTAGAAAAATCACAGACAATACCCTCCTTGCTTCCAATATCTGTCATGTACCTGGGTGTATTTGAACCGGGATGTTCCTGGTCCCACAGCTACAGTCTTACTTGTTATGCCACAGAGGAACTCTGGAGTTATAGCTATGTTCTCTTAGTTTGATGCATTACCTTGGACTCAATAGCCTCACCTGCTGCCAGCTGTGGACAATCTACAATCAAAGCAGCCCATAAATAGCAGCACTTCCTATCTCTCAGTGCCCTTTTGTTTGGTCTAGCTTCCTGGGTGTTTTGACTGCTTTGTGACTCTGAATACCGTTCAGAGTCACTTTTGAACTTCTGTCTGAATTCCTGACTACTCTCCAGCCTGGTGATTTTGTACTTCACTGCCAGCTCGTGTATGACCTTTGCCTGCCTGACCAATCTCTGGATTTCGATCGTGTACCACTTTGCCTGATCTGTTGCCGTCCTGATCTGCCTGACTAAGTTTTTGCCAGAATCCTCAGCACACAAGCTTCACTTCTGACACTACCTATCACAGGTACCTTACATTAAAAAAGGGGCACAATGGCAGTGGACCCTGCTGAGATTGTTAAGGCGATTTCACGTCAGGGACAATTGATTGGAACTCATGAACAGCATCTTTCTTCCCTGGATGCCAAGTTAGATGAACTTTGTACTATGCTTAAATATTGCTTGTCTGATCTTTCTGCAATGGTCCATACTCCTGCTCCAATCCAACCCACCTCTTCTGTACCACCCAAACTTCCCCTGCCTGAAAAATTTGGTTGTGATACTGAGGACTGCAGAGGCTTTTTAAATGTTTGCCGTTGGCATTTCCGCAACAACCCTGGGACTTTTAACACTTCGTTTGCCAAAGTGACTTTTGTAATTTCCTTGTTAAAGGGGAAGGCCCTGGCCTGGGTCTCTCTTTACCTGGAACGTAATGATCCTGTGCTGCTAGACGCTGACAAATTTCTGACTTCTCTCCAGACTGTATTTGGCAAGCCAGATAGAGCTTCTGCAGCTGAGTACTCACTTTTGGACATACAACAAGGTACCAGGTCTGTGGCACAATATGCTATTGAGTTCTGTACCCTGGCTGCTGAGACTAATTGGGACTCTAGGGCATTACGTGCAGCCTTCCAAAAAGGTCTGACAGATCGCACCAAGAACAAATTAGTCTATAAGGATTCCCCAGAAGACCTTGAGAAATTCATAGAGCTGTGTGTTTGTCTGGATGTCTGGTATCATGAAAGGTGCCAAGAGAGACTTAGAACTCCCAAGTTTCCTAGGCCAGGTTACTGTTTGGCCCCTAACTTTCAAGCACCACCTCAGCCAGAACCTGAAATCTCAGTTGGATCACAGGCACCTGTGGAACCCATGGAAGTAAGCAATCAACTGAGTCGGAGAAACAAAGGAGGCATGCATTGGGCCTATGCCTGTACTGTGACCTTAAAGGACATTTGTTATCTGTCTGCCCTTCCCATCCAGTAAAAGGCAGGGTCTAACCAGTGTTGGAGGAGCTGGGTTAGACCTCACAGGTATATCCTCCAAGACCAAAATTACCATTCCCGCAATTATCCATTTACCCTCTAAACTTGTCTGCTGTGAGGCTTTTGTGGATTCTTGAGCGCTGGCATATTCCTGGACTACACTTTTGCTAAAGAAAATAAAATCCCATTTGTTCCAAAGTCTAGACCCCTGAACATCACCACCCTGAATGGACAACCCTTGGGAGATGGCATTGTAAAATTTGAGACTATGACTATCACCCTTCAGGTAGGCATATGCCACAAAGAGGAAGTTGTCTTGTCTCTTATTGATTCCCCACTTCTGCCAGTAAGCCTTGGTTACCCATGGTTACAACAACATAACCCTTCTTTTGATTGGGAAAATGGAGAACTAACCTCTTGGGGGTCGTTCTGTCATCTAAACTGTTTGTCTCAACCCAAAAGACTTTCTGGTAGTCTGTTGGCTTCCGTGGCCATCCAACCTACCTTGCCTCACGAATACCATGAGTTTGCAGATGTAGCAAAGGCAGAGGTTTTACCTCCACATCGTTCTTTTGATTGTGCAATTAATTTGATTCCTGGAGCACCTCTTCCCAAAGGAAGGACCTATCCCCTGCCTGAACAAAAATTCATAGAGGAATATGTGAAAGACAACTTGGAAAGATGGTTTATCCGACCATTTTCTTCTCCAGTAGGGGCAGGTTTTTTCTTTGTTGAAAAAACAATATGGGGGTTTTCGAACATGCATAGATTATCGAGGGTTAAATCAAATCACTGTAAAAGACTCCTACCCTTTGCCTCTCATTCTTGAACTGTTTGATGTACTTAAGGGTGCCGTTACCTTCTCTAAGCTGGACCTACGAGGGGCTTATAATCTGATTTGAATTAAATACGGGGACGAGTGGAATACAGCATTCAACACTCGTAATGGACATTTTGAATATCTGGTTATGCCATTTGGGTTGTGTAACACCCCTGCTGTCTTCCAACGTTTCTTGAATGACATTTTTCACGATTTCAGCAACAGTTTTGTGATCATATAGTTGTACGACATTTTAATCTTTTCCAAGACTCATCTAGAGCACATCTCACATGTAAAGCAGGTATTGCAACGACTGAGAGAAAACCATCTTTACATGAAGATTGAGAAATGCAGTTTCCATCAAAGCCATATTCCTTTCCTTGGATACATTATAAGTGCTGTCGGTTTCCAAATGGACCCTCAAAAACTTTCCGCTCTCTTGCAATGGCCCCAACCGACCACTTTAAGAGGGCTCCAAAGCTTTCTAGGGTTCACAAATTACTACAGACGCTTCATCAAAGGTTTTGCTTCCATTGCGGCCCCCCTTACTGCTATGACTAAGAAAGGTACAAATTGCAAGGTGTGGTCCCCAGAAGCAGAATCGGCTTTCCAGCAATTAAAAGACATGTTCAGCAAGGCTCCAATTCTTCAGCATCCAAATCCTGATCTCCAGTACATAGTTGAGGTTGATGCCTCCGATGTAGGAGCAGGTGCCATGCTGTCCCAGAGACAGCCTAATGCCCCGTACACACGGTCGGACTTTGTTCGGACATTCCGACAACAAAATCCTAGGATTTTTTCCGACGGATGTTGGCTCAAACTTGTCTTGCATACACACGGTCACACAAAGTTGTCGGAAAATCCGAACGTTCTGAACGCGGTGACGTAAAACACGTACGTCGGGACTATAAACGGGGCAGTGGCCAATAGCTTTCATCTCTTTATTTATTCTGAGCATGCGAGGCACTTTGTCCGTCGGATTTGTGTACACACGATCGGAATTTCCGACAACGGATTTTGTTGTCGGAAAATTTTATATCCTGCTCTCAAACTTTGTGTGTCGGAAAATCCGATGGAAAATGTCTGATGGAGCCCACACACAGTCGGAATTTCCGACAACAAGGTCCTATCACACATTTTCCGTCGGAAAATCCGACCGTGTGTACGGGGCATAAGTCTGGTAGAATCCATCCAGTAGCATTTTTTTCTAGAAAGTTTTCTCCAGCGGAGATGAATTACGACATTGGGTATCGAGAACTACTGGCCATCAAATTGGCATTGTCTTAATGGTGACATCTTCTGGAAGGGGCTCCCAAGACTTTTTCTATCCTCACTGACCATAAAAACCTGCTGTATCTTCAGACTGCAAGATGTTTGAACTCACATCAGGCTCGATGGGCTCTGTTTTTCTCCCATTTTAATTTTGTTCTTTCTTATGTTCCTGGGCATAAAAACAAGAAAGCTGATGAAGATCAACCTACCGAGCAGTATATAGTCCTACCTCACAAAATTGTCGCACAGATCTCTACGGCTCTTTCCCAACAGTTACAAGAAACCCAGAATTGTGTTCCCCATGGCTTGAAGATACCACCAGGTCACCTGTTCGTAGCCTCCAGCCTCAGAAAACCTGTACTCCTCTGGGCTCATGATGGTGTGTTATCCGGTCATCCTGGTGTCACCATCACTCCTAAGACCTTGCAACGTCATGTCTGGTGGCCTCATATGAAAAGGGATGTTACTGACTATGTGGCTGCCTGTCCAACTTGTGCTGCTAATAAAGTACCTCGCACTTTGCCTACTGGACTGTTACAAACACTTCCGGCACCTCACCAGCCTTGGACCCATTTCACTATGGACTTCATTACAGGCTTACCCAAGACTGAGGGCATGACTGCTAAATGGGTCGTAGTGGATCGATTTTCCAAAATGTCTCATTTTGTGCCGCTCCTGCGATTACCTACAGTGGAAGCACTGTCTACCCTCTTTCTTTCCCATATTGTGAGATATCATGGCATACCTAACAATGTCGTCTCAGATTGCGGATCCCAGTTTCTTTCCTGATTCTGGAGAGCATTCTGCAAGAAACTGTGAGTAACACTCTCACTCTCTACCTCACATCACCCTCAAACAGATGGTCAAACAGAACGCATGAACCAGACCCTAGAAACCTATCTGCGACATTATGTCAATGCCTTACACTCCAACTGGTCTGAGTATTTGCCATTGACTGAGTTCGCCATTAGTTCACATTTGCACAGTGCTCTTCATACCACACCATTCTACGCAGCCCTAGGCTATCACCCTCAGATTTTTCCCCTACTTCAGCCTTCTTCTGGTGTACCAGCAGCAGATCTGCAGGTGAAAAATATTCTGCTACATTGGAAAAAGATTTGCTTATTACTACGGAAGTCAGCAGGCAAGTATGAGCTTTTTTCCAACAAACGAAGATGCCATATACTTTCATATGTGGTGGGGGACAGAGTTTGGCTATCAACCAAATATGTGAGACTGAAACAACCTTCTACCAAATTGGGCCCTCGATTCATCGGTCCTTACAGAATTATTGCTCGATTCGGGCCAGTCTCCTATTGGTTGAAATTGCCCTCCTCTCTCTGGATTCACCCCGTATTCCATGTTTCCCTGCTCAAAAAGGCAATTTTCAATCGCTACTCCAGAACGCAACAGCTACCTCCTCCTGTTCTTGTTGATGGACAAACTTAGTTTAAAGTCTATATTATTCTTGATTCTAGAAGACAGGGTCATGGCCTACGGTATCTGGTTCATTGGAAGGGATATCCCATCACAGACCATTCCTGGGTCCCAGCCAAAGATTTGCATGCTCCTGCTCTTATTCGAGACTTCCATGCCTCCTTTTCCACTAAGCCCCGCTAGATCCCCGGAGGGGTCCACTGGGGAGAGGGCCCTGTCATGTACCTGGGTGTATTTGAACCGGGATGTTCCTGGTCCCACAGCTGTAGTCTTACTTGTTGTGCCACAGAGGAGCTCTGGAGTTATAGCTATGTTCTCTTAGTTTTATGCATTACCTTAGACTCACTAGCCCCACCTGCTGCCAGCTGTGGACAATCTACAATCAAAGCAGCCCATAAATAGCAGCACTTCCTATCTCTCAGTGCCTGTTTGTTTGGTCTAGCTTCCTGGGTGTTTTGACTGCTTTGTGACTCTAAATATTTGAACTTCTGCCTGAATTCCTGACTACTCTCTACCCTGCTGATTTTGTACTTCATCGCCAGCTTGTGTATGACCTTTGCCTGCCTGACCAATCTCTGGATTTTAATCGTGTACTGCTTTCGCCTGAATCCTCAGCACTCAAGCTCCACTTCGGACACTACCTATCACAGGTACCTTACAATATCATACAAGACTTTTTTAATCCAGTCCTATTACTTAGCCTTGATATACACAAGGCATTCAATAGTGTCTTGTGGACATATGTAGAAAATATACTCACTAAATTTGGGTTTCATGGGCATTATACCATAACCCCGTACATGAATTAAATTACCGGTTTGTTTCTCTGAATATTTCCATCTTGGACATGGCACGTGGCAGGGCTGCCCACTGTCACCATTGTTTTTTCCCTTGGAGATAGAACTCTTAGCCAGAGCTATAATGACCTGAAGGTTATTTTGAAAAGAGATCATGAGTTTAAATTGAGTATGTAGGCAGATTATGTACCAATGTTTTTGTCAGACCCAAAGGTATCCCTTCCAAACCTAGTGGCTACCCTGGGTTGTTTCAGGATCTCACTGGTTTAGGAGTTAATCTCTCTAAGTGTGCAGCCCTCAGGATCAACTTACCTCAATCCTTGATATCTAGTATTAGAGGTAACTTTGGCTTTTCAATTTGGGATGGTTCTCTGATTTACTCAAATGGAGCAATGGCATGCCCCCCTATACAGATACCTTGGCTCCAGTTCAAAATAGCCTCACTTTACCCCTATTACCTTCCAGGTGTATTGTGGTCAGCTTCCATATGCCCTAGAGATGTAATCCCTTTGAATAGTGTAGTATACCAAACATTGCATTTATGGGCATTACACTGGCAAAATTATAAACTGCACTCTACTACACCTCCATTGTCTTCATACTTGGGGGATTTAGGCTTCATCCCAGGCTTTCAAGCCACCACTGATTTTCCAGGGTGGCAGGGAAATGTCCCAATAATATGGGGTAATTTCAAAGATATATGGTTAGTTAAATGGGCTATACCTCCCGGATAAATCTAACACCATGGTACTATGATTAGCAGAAATAGGTCAAGAGTTTTGTACAGATGATTGGCTAGAGATGCTTTGGAATGTGCATAAATGTAGGGTATCAAAAGTTCAAGTCCTGAGCTACCAGCCAGGCCTCAAGGATTACTCGCCACCAGTTGCCCCAACCAAACCCTATCCTGCCCCACCCCTAATTCTGCCCCTAAACACACCCTAATAAATTATCCCATGAAATGACTTTTGAATGTTTTATGCACAATTAAGTTACAAAAATAAATATTAACAACTTTATCAGTGCCACTCAGCACAGCCTCACCTGTGCCCACCGTTGCAGCCTCACCTGTGCCCACCGTTGCAGCCTCACTGTGCCCACCGTTGCAGCCTCACTGTGCCCACCGTTGCAGCCTCACTGTGCCCACCATTGCAGCCTCACTGGGCCCACCATTGCAGCCTCACTGGGCCCACCATTGCAGCCACACTTGGCCCACTATTTTGGCCTCACTGTGCTCACCTTTTTGGCCTCACTGTGTCCACCATTTTGGCCTCACTTGGCCCTCCATTGCAGCCACACTGTGCCTATCATTGCAGCCTCACTGTGCCCACCATTGCAGTTACACTGTGCTCATTGCCCACTATTGCAGCCTCACTGTGCCCATTGCAGCCACACTGTGCCCACTGCCAACCATTGCAACCACACTGTGCCCACCATTGCAGCCACACTGTGCCCACCATTGCAGCCTCGCCTGGGCAGAGGAAGAGAGAGGGATCATGACTGGAGGAAGAGGAGAGCCGCAGGATCACAGAACGCGCATAGCATGCCAGAGCAGCTTACATTACAATTGTCTCTGCTTGCCCCTACACACAGCCCTGCCTCCTCCTGACCCGGAGCCTGTGATAGACAGAATGCATCCCAGCATTGGACCCACGTTCTGTCTATCACAGGTGCAGGTCAGGGGGAGGCAGGGCTGTGTGTGACAGTGAGCAGAGTGGAGACAATTGTAATGTAAGCTGTTACAGTGTGCTATCCGTGCTCTGTGATCCTGCGGCTTTCTTCTTCCTCCATGCTCTCTTCCCCACGATCGCTTGGAGAACTGCTCCCGATCAACTCCGCCCACCGGTGATGCTTGCTCCCCCTGCTCCCCCTGCTCCCAGGCAGCCCAGCCCTCATTTTCCACTCGCAAAATGCGAGTAGGTGAGTGGAAAATTTGAGGGCTGCATAAATGTACACGTGCTATGACCTTTAAAAGAGAAGTGTGTGTGTGTGTGTGTGTGTGTGTGTGTGTATATATATATATATATATATATATATATATATATATATATATATATATATATATATATATATATATATATATATATATATATATATAATATTTTTTTTTTTTTTTTTTTATTCATACTTACCTCTGTGGATGGAGCATCAGATCGCTGCTGCAGCTGTCCCCCCTTTCTCTGCACTGAGAACCGAGCCACCTAACACCACTGATGGCTCAGTTCTCACAGATCCCTGAGAGGAAAGCTGCTGACTGTCAGTCAGTGTCTCTCCTCTCCCTGCTTCTCTAAGCTCATTGGAACGCTGAGCTATGGAAAGGCGGGGAGAGGCTGTCTCAGCGTCTCATCAGCTCCCTGAGGCTGCCAACAATCAAGGCAGCTGGCGGATATAGATTTGGAAGTCGGGATGATGCGCTGCCTTGACTGATGGCAGTGACGTCAGCGGAGAGCGGACTTCAGACCGCTCTCCGCTGAAAATGGGTCACAGAAGTTCAAAATGAATTGCACTCCTGTGACCCAGAGGAGAAGCCCAGCCTAAAAAGCTCTGGCTGGACTTCTCCTTTAAGGAAATGGTGGTAAAGCTCCATACAAGATAATGTGTTACATATGATGATGATGTTTTAAGATGTTGTATATGATCTTTCTTAATGTTCCAGATACCTGCTTTAGAGGCTACCCCGATAGAGCCACATTTTCCATATTTTCTTAAGCTGCCTTGTCCTTAAACCACTCTGGCAACCAGCAACAAAGTGGCCCAAATCACTGGCACTCAATTAATGCTGACCATGCTAATGTGTTTACTTGTGCTTCTTTACCAGACATACCAATCCCAAATCATACTCTCTATAGAGCAATTCTATGGGTCATAGTCCTCAATTGATGTACCTCTACAGTTCACTGGTCTCAGATGTTACACCAAATGGAAGCTATTAGATTGATGGAGCACATATGTAATACTAACATATAATCACACACATAGGTTGGACTTGATGGACTGTGTCTTTTTTCAACCTCACCTACTATGTAACATTCATCATGCTAGCATGGATAATATGCCTATATTTTAACGTAAAAGGGAGATGTAGTCTTTATATTGAACTCTACTGGTAAATGGTTATTGACTGTGATGTAATTGATAAGGACAATGCTTTCCTTAAAGTTTACTTACCGATAATACTCATATTGTACACCTACATTTAGTTGGTTCCTGTTATTGTTACAGTTTAGTCTTGGTATAGACATAGTTATTATGCATGCTTGCAATTTGACTTATACATCATTTGTTCCTCAGAGTCTGAGCCTTCTATATGCATACTATTTGATGTCTTTTACATGATGTCTCTTCTGGATTGTATAATTGTTATACCTCTCAATAAAAGTGTTTGCATTAAAAAAGAAATGTCTTTTGTTACTTTATGCACTCTCCAGTGGTTTGTCGTGTTGACGTATTTAGGATTCTGTACAAGATAATAGGCCACAGATGACCATAATCAGTACAAACTCAGCTTGACATGTGCATCAAATGTATAAATCCTCCATCATAGGTTTATTAAATGTATTAATACTAAATGAGATCTTTGTTGGTTAGTGCTGCTCCAGTTTTTTGCAGTTGGTGTTTCCAAAGTGTGTTTCTTTCAAGTTATAAAGTGTTTATTAGGGTAGTGCTGCACTATCATTTAGCATAGTAAAGACTGTATCAGTTATAATAGTTCTTGGAATTTTGGTAGATAAATAACTAATCACCCCTGGAGCCCGTGACATATATAACAGGCCGGGATGGAATTCAACTTGTCATCAACAATGCATAACAAAACATCAGGTTTGGTTGAAATTGACCTCTAAAAACAGTCCACTACATAATCAGAGCTGGTTGACTACTGATGCAGGCACAACTTGGATTGGGACTTTATATTAATGGACAGATGTAAGGTGAGTATTGGCTATCAATTGACAATACAGATGGTATTTAGTTCTTGAGGTTACGCATTAGGCACTAGTTAGAGTTTGGCGTCAGACCTAGGGGGTAAAGTTGAAGATAGAAAATGACTTACAGTAAAGTTTTATGGTGGTGTAAGAACTTATGGCTATTTACCCAATTTTTCTGGGTATTGCCTTCGGAGTCTAATTCTGCTTTGAGACTTCAAACCAAGACAGATGACACAAGCACAAGAACACAAGATGGAGAATAGCTGACAGACTAAAAAAAGCAACAGCATAATGTATGTGACCTAGAACTGAACAAGTGTCAAAGTGCATCTGGTATTTCTAAAATAAAAACTTCTAAGCTCGACCATGGATAAAATGCAGGCTCAAAATCCACTGAGCACTCTTCCTAGCAGCATTAAGAGCTGACTAGCCCTATAGATCCAACAAGCCAAGAGAAATCTCCAGGATACAGAAGACATAGCACATAATGATGGCAAGTAACATAAACAGACTGGCAACAGCTCGCTATTGTTATGTTTGAACACACAGATAATTACTGTACATGTATTTTTGGGATATAAAATGTACTTATTAAATTATTACTTACAGTAAACACAAGTAGGTTTGTCCAGTTCTGGGAATTCTGTGAATTCATAAGTGGAAAACAATGTTAATGGACCTGATATGTTGCCCCTGCCCTACCAAAGCTTTGGCCATGTAGTTTTACATTTGAAAATTAAAATGACAATACAAATTAGTGAAAGTACTAACCATATGTACTACAACCCTGGTTAGCTATGATTAGAATGAGTACTTAATTTTAAAAGTATAGCTAGGGTAATATTCAGTGAAGACATGCTTCTAATTTCATATGTTTCTTTCTTATCTTAACTCTTTTTTATATATATATATTTTACCTAAATCCTGGGATTAAAATACAGGGGAACTAGCTAGAGATCACTGGTGTAGACTAATGCCAGCCTAAATGTAAATGCACATTAAGACCAATACACAGTTATTTCATTGCAAACAAGGTTCAAGGAAAAACGGAAAGCCTATATTTTAGTACTGCAATTTGTTTTTCTTCTAACCTGGATATTTCTCAAATAAAACGTGTGTTGGTCTTGAGCAATTGTCCTGAATTTCATTAAAATATCTATTAAATATAACATTCTGACCTATAAAACGCTCGTTACTATTCTGCAAATACTGCTTGTTGACCTACTAAGTTTTCATTTCCACTGCTTGTAGATCTCAAGGTCAGCACTGAAACAGGTGGATTTAGGAAAAAATAGGCAAATGTACTACCATTAACAACAAATTAAAATCTAGGACTTGCCTGGTTTTAAAATATTATATAAAATAAAAAATCAAACAAGTGAATGGATCATGTCCATTAAAAAAAATTGTAAACATGCTGCTTAATGTGGGTGTTTATTTGTTCTCAACAGCTGTTAAAATGGAGATAATTGTAAATCTACTAAGCTGACAATAGCTTTTTTGTTTCGAATGGATATATGGATACACAAATGTCTCTCCTCTACTACTACCTGTGACCGGGTGATTACATTTGATTGATGATTATACTGGAGCCTTGCACAGTGTGACTAAAGTTTGGTAGAAGTTCTGGTGGAGAACTAGTTTTCACTAAAGGCGCAATATATCCGTATATGTGGTGAGTGCATCCCCAAAGGGGAGATTCTCTCACGCGGTGAAGTATCTGGTGGATGGTGTTTAGTTTATGATCACAGCACAAATCACAACTGACTGCCTTTGCATCATTGTCTCATATATGAACTTTATATGGAAGCTTGTCATTTTCAAATATTTGACAAGTGCGCTGCTACAATATTATAAAGGACTCTTTTAGTTTGGAGCATTTTTAGTATTGTTTTACATATTGCATTTTTATTTTTAGTGTCTGCTTTGTAGAATTTGATTTTACATACGTGACATCTTGTATTACATAGAGACCTCAATTGCTCAGATCCAGGGTGCTGAGCAGTGCTTTTCCAGATGGGCCATTTTTAAGCATCTTTTTCACATTTAGTTATCAATTTTTCTTAGCCGCTATGGATGCCTTAGGGTTTCTAAGTAGTAGATGTGTATAGATTGATGTCAACAGTTTATTTACTCATAATGAACCAACCACCACTTAGGTTAATTTTAATGGAGCTATGTCAGCACTAGGTAACGTTTTAGAAAAACAGGTGAGGACCTGGTGGGACATATGCACTTTGGAACAGTTTTTTTTTAAGGAAAAGATGATCCTTAAAAGTTTGAGATGGGAAGTAATACCACAGGACGGTTTGGATGATCCAGGTTCCATCCAGGAATGGTTGGACTTTTTTAATGGAGTTGGCTTTAAGTTACAAGAGTTGATTCTTCAGAGAAAAAAACAAAATGGTTCATCTGGAGTCTAGGATTAATGCTTTGAAACAGCATCTGAATCCTGTTCAAGAGACTCAACAAATAATTGATTTCAATAGTAGAGTTAAAAAGAGGTTGGAAAAGGTGGATAAGGAGACACAAAAAAAGAAAATAAAGTATCACAGGGATATGGAGGATTTCAAAGCCAATGCTATCTATGCTTGGCAACAGACGTTGCCTGGTAATTGAAATTTGGTAGAGAAACCTGGATCCATACAACCTATGAAAAACCAAATCCCTATACCTCCCTCCAGTACGGCACAAGAATGTGCCAATGAGTATGTTGAAGAATTTACTCAAATGGACTCCCCTGCACATTTCTCTACCCCCATCAGAAGAGGTGGGGGGAAAAGTGAGAGGGATAACCAAATGGAGAATCGTCAGCAGATCATATCAGATCTCGACTCACAATATATTTCAACCACTATGGGAATGCTGGGATGGTTATGAAGTTGCACCTCCCCTTAGTCATTTTTTAGGGAGGGGAAGGTGAGGTCAGAGGAGAGGTTGAGGCTACCCACCACGCATAGGGAAGCCGCATATGCAGTCTCATCCTCCACCTTACCACAGAAACCAGATATGGAAAGAACAACCCTAATGGGAGAAAGATCATACACAATACCTGCGCCCAAGGACAGAAGGTCCCAAGGTTGCAGGGCCGGACGCATGACCCAAAAAAAGAAGGGAATTGGACTAGGAAGTATCTTTAATTTAAGTCAAACAAAATTAAAACATAAAGAAACCAACATCCTGAATTTGGGTTTAAAATGTGGCATGAAAAGGCTGATTAACAAATTTGATTTATTCATTGATATCCACAAGTATATCAGGAAGTTAAATATAAAAAAAATATTTCTTAGGATGCAATTCTCATACTGTGAATAACATTGAGAAACCATCAAAGGTAGTGAATAGTGGTTTAAAAAATAAATCCTTGTTCAAGCCTTTGAATAATGCCTTTCACCAAGTGGAGGTTTTCAAGGGTTTGATCCTACGAGATTTAGACCACCTTAAACCAAAAAGAGGTTAATTTTGAGACATATACAGGAAGGCATTGATATGTTGGAAAAACAGAAGGATATCATCATAAGGCCCGCTGATAAATGAGGTGGTGTGGTGCTACTGTCAAAGGAATTCTATCATGGCCAAATAGCGGAAATGTTGTCCGATGATGTGACCTATAGCGTACTGGATAGGGATCCCACCCAACCATATAGAGACCAATTGGAAGCCTTAGTGGACATAGGATTTCGCTCTGGGGTACTATCTACTAAAGGAAAAAGTTTCTGGTACCTACCAGCAGTCGCATTCCGATGTTATATACCCTACCAAAGGTCCACAAGGGTCCAATAATTCCTCCCGCTAGACCCATTGTTAATAGCATAGACTCAGTTTATTCAAGAATGGGACAATATCTAGACCAATTTTTGCAAAAAAGTGTGGTCCAGACCTGTTCGTATCTGGGAGATACAAAAAACTTTTTGAATTGTATACAGAACGTGGATTTGGTAGGGATACAACATATCCTTTTAGTAACAGCTGACATAGCATCTTTGTATTCTATAATACAACATGATGCCCTTCTGGCATTAAAGTGGGCTCTTAGCCAAAGAGATGACCTGCTTCACAATCAAAAAATATTTTTAAGACATGTGCTTGACTTTTGTATATCCCATAACTATTTTTGGTACGGTAATAACAAATAACAGAGGCGTTGCCATGGGCGCGAAGTTCTCACCCAGTATTGCAAATTTATTCATGGCAGAATGGGAAGACAATGTCATTTTTAAAGATAAGGGAAGGTAGTTGATTTTTTTTACCAATGCTTCATAGAAGATCTCTTTTTTTTATTTGGGCAGGATCAACTGAGTCTCTACACCTCTTTTTACAGGAATTAAACACAAATAACAATAATATGAAGTTGACCTCCCACTGGCATAGTGAAGAAATTAATTTCCTGGATGTAAATGTCTATCGTTGGAATGATAGATTAGAGACAAAAGTTCACTTCAAACCGACAGATAGGAACAGTTGCCTCCCCACTTCCAGCGGCCACCATCCCCTCTGGCTTAAAAATATCCCAAAAGGGCAAATTTATGAGGGTAAACAGAAATTGCTCTGAGGCTGATAATTTCATCCTACATTCCAAAACCTTAACTGATAGGTTTGAAGCCAGAGGGTATGATCCACAAAGTTTGAAAAAGTTGGTCGAGGAAGTTGGAGCTGTTTTAAGAGATGTTTTATGTTTGCAAGAAATGAACTCACAGATCACCCCTGAAACAAATAATAATAAAGAATGGGGTTTTATTTTGGGGTTTCATGCCAAATACAAAGTAGAGTCAATCTTCAGACAACATTGGCATATCCTGTTTATGGACAAAAAACTGAATACTGCACTTCCACCTGCACCACAGTTTATATATAGAAAAGCGCCCAGCTTTGGAGATTGGGTAGTAAAAAAGGTCCTAGACCCTCCAACATGACCTCCGTCATTTTGGGACAGGAACGGTTTCTTCACCTGTGGAAGGTGTAATGCCGTGTACACACGGTCGGACTTTCTATCCTACTTGGTCCGGCACACTTTCCGACGGACTTTGTCCGCCAGGTGCGCCGGACTTTAAAACGGACGGACTTGCCCACACACGACCGGACTTTCCGACGGGCTAAGTCCGCCCGTCTTTCCGACGGACTTTCGCCGGAGTTCCGGCGGACTTTCAGAATGAACGGACTTGCCCACACACGGACAAGTCCGTTCATTTTGAACGTGACTCAGGTGCGACGGGACTAGAAAAGGATGTCAATCTTGCCGCTTTTATCGGCGAGATTGACACCTTGCGAGCCCCGTCGCGGGGCATACCAGGCCCTTAGGTCTGGTATGGATTATAAAGGGAACCCCCTACGCCGAAAAAAACGGCGTGGGGTCCCCCCTAAAATCCATACCAGACCCCGATCCGAGCACGCAGCCTGGCCGGTCAGGAAAGGGGGTGGGGACGAGCGAGCGCCCTCCCCTCCTGAACCGTACCAGGCCACATGCCCTCAACATGGGGGGTGGGTGCTTTGGGGGAGGGGGGCCGCCCTGCGGGCCCCCCCCACCCCAAAGCACCTTGTCCCCATGTTGATGAGGACAAGGGCCTCTTCCCGACAACCCTGGCCGTTGGTTGTCGGGGTCTGCGGGCGGGGGCTTATCGGAATCTGGGAGCCCCCTTTAATAAGGGGGCCCCCAGATCCCGGCCCCCCACCCTATGTGAATGAGTATGGGGTACATGGAACCCCTACCCATTCACCTAGGGAAAAAGTGTAAGTAATAAAACACACTACACAGGTTTTTAAAATATTTTATTAAACAGCTCCGGGGGGGGGAATCTTCCTCCGGCTTCGGGGGTCTTCTTCCGGCTTCGGGGTTCCCTCCGCTTCATCTTCTCCCGGCGTCCGGTTGGTTCTTCTCCGCTCTCTTCTCTCCAGTTCTTCGGCTGGCTCCTCTGCTGTCTTCAGGTAGCTCTCTTGCCAGCAGAGGTCCGGACTTCTTGTCTTCTTTTCTCCAGATGTTGACACGACGCTCTCTCCGGCTGGACTGCTCTCCGAGGGCTGCGTTGTGACTTATATAGGCTTTGATGTCACAGTCCCTGGGCATGCTGGGACTGTGACGTTTTAGGGGGCGTGGTCAACATCACCCAGTGACCACCCAGTGACCACGCCCCCTAAAACGTCACAGTCCCAGCATGCCCAGGGACTGTGACATCAAAAGGGGGCGGGGTCTCCGCCTATATAAGTCACAACGCAGCCCTCGGAGAGCAGTCCAGCCGGAGAGAGCGTCGTGTCAACATCTGAAGAAGACAAGAAGACCGGACCTCTGCTGGCAAGAGAGCTACCTGAAGACAGCAGAGGAGCCGGCCGAAGAACTGGAGAGAAGAGAGCGGAGAAGAACCAACTGGACGCCGGGAGAAGATGAAGCGGAGGGAACCCCGAAGCCAGAAGAAGACCCCCGAAGCCGGAGGAAGATCCCCCCCCCCCCCCCCCCCCCGGAGCTGTTTAATAAAATATTTTAAAAACCTGTGTAGTGTGTTTTATTACTTACACTTTTTCCCTAGGTGAATGGGTAGGGGTACCATGTACCCCATACTCATTCACATAGGGTGGGGGGCCGGGATCTGGGGGCCCCCTTATTAAAGGGGGCTCCCAGATTCCGATAAGCCCCGCCCGCAGACCCCGACAACCAACGGCCAGGGTTGTCGGGAAGAGGCCCTTGTCCTCATCAACATGGGGACAAGGTGCTTTGGGGTGGGGGGGGCCCGCAGGGCGGCCCCCCTCCCCCAAAGCACCCACCCCCCATGTTGAGGGCATGTGGCCTGGTACGGTTCAGGAGGGGGGGGGCGCTCGCTTGTCCCCACCCCCTTTCCTGACCGGCCAGGCTGCGTGCTCGGATCGGGGTCTGGTATGGATTTTAGGGGGGACCCCACGCCGTTTTTTCGGCGTAGGGGGTTCCCTTTATAATCAATACCAGACCTAAGGGCCTGGTATGCCACGCGCTCGCCGCAATAGGAAAATTTGTTTTTCCTATTGCAGCGAGCGCGAGATGCAATACCCTGCCCTCGTGTCGTATCTGGTCCGTCGGACCAGCATACACACGAGCGGGCTTTCCGTCGGACCAGCACACACGAGCGGACTTTCCGCCCGAAACTGAGTCCGGCGGAAAGATTTAAAACTTTCTTCAAATCTAGGTCCGGCGGGCTTTTGGGAAAAAGTCCGCCGGAAAAGTCCGCCGGCGCCCACACACGGGCGGATTGTCCAGCACACTCTGGTCCGCCGGACCAAGTATGCCGGAAAGTCCGACCGTGTGTACGCGGCATAAGGCATGTAGGGAAGTCTCGAGAACAATTCGAGGTTTGAATAATTTCAGTTCTACTGCCAATAATAGAAGTTTTGACATTAAACAATTATTACTTGTAACAGCACATATGTGGTCTACACTTTGAAATGCCTATGTGACCTCATCTATATAGGGCGCACCAAGAGGATGTTGCGAGTGAGGATATCTGAGCATATACACAATATAAAGATAGGGTTTAAGGACCACAATGTGTCCTTACATTTTAAATTGAAACACAACCAAGATGCTGCATGTCTTGAATTTGGGAGTCGAACACCTAGAGCCACATTGGAGGGGGTCTAATCTCGTTCGAGAATTGTCTAAACGTGAGACCCAGTGGATATATTTAACAGATGTTCTCTCACCTAAAGGACTGACCATAGAATTAGACATCAATTGTTTTATTAGTGATGCATAGTGTGATCTTTCAGAATATTGATTTTGAGCTATTTTCATAGCAATTTGAGGGGCTCTGTACCTGGATCCTATGCAAATAACTAATTGGTAGATATTATTTTAAGGACTATTCCTTGGCTAAGTTGCTTTTTTTTTTTTTTTTTTTTAAATTATGTTTTTTAAAAAATTATGTTTTCTAAAATTATGGTTTTTAAAATTATGGTTTGTATGATATTTTTAATGAAGTTAAATCATACCTCAATAAGTCTTTCCACTATTTTCCTTGATCTTGTTCCACTAGGTCTATGTCAGTATTATATACCAGCATAAAGACGTGAGTGATAGTAGAGATAACACATAAGCATATGTCGCATTTTTCATTATCTGTGATTATATAAATGCACTTTATGAATTTATGGCTGTTAGCCTGCTGCATTCATTTATTGATTTTAACCTTTTTATCTATCATGAATTATTGGTTTTATTATGTTTAGAAATAGTTTTAAATGTGTAAGGTTACATATCAGCATTTATAATGTTTCTATATTGTCTTGAACGTTACTAAATAGATGTTGTACTCTGTCATCCCTGCGGCTGTGACAGCTTCGATCGGTGTCTGTTTGCTTGCTAGTACATTTAGTGCGTGGCGTGCGATCAGGCACAGTCGAGGTCATTGCAATGGTTAATAGTCAGCGGGGCGGACACATTGTTTCATATAAAAGGCCAAAGATCATGCCCTTAAGCATCTTTTTTCACATGGATATATGTATATGTTTAAAACATGTTCTCTCTGTTATTTCATGGAATACTTCAGTTTTCTCTCAAACTCCAAAGGGTGAGCCTAACTTCCCAGTTCTAACAGGGTTTGACAAACTTCAAAAAAGTTCAGATCCTAAACCCCGATGAAATGGGAACATATACTAGTGAAAAAAAAAAGGTAAAAAAAATCCATTTGGCTGGGAGCAGCGATTTTTAAAGCACTGAAATCTACAAAGGAAAAATGGTTTTAAATTGCTTGGTTTAAACAGGACACAGACTCCCCCTAAGTTAACCTGCTAAATATTTAAGGGACCTTCAGTAGGGTCTATGTGCTGTTTTCTTTTTTAAAAAATAAAAATAAGCCAGCAATGAAATTTGCTGGCCCTTTAAACTGTGCCATTTTTTTTCTTTGTAAATTCCATTTTTTCTGAGCACATCCTACAGCAAGAATGAACAAAAAAAAAATGCATATAACCCCTCCCCTAAAAATCTATACTTGACCCTTAATCTGGGCATGCAGCCTGGATAGCAAGAAAAAAGCAAATGAGTGCAACCCTCCACCTGAACAATAACAGGCCACATTTCCTCAAAATGGGGGGTGCCTTGCCAGAGGGGACCCTCCTGGCAAAACATCTTGTCCCCAGGTTGAAGATAATGTTGATGAGGACAAGGACCTTTTGCCTGAAAACCCTGGTCCAGTGGTTGTGGGGGTCTGTGGGCTGGGTGTTTACCAGAATATAGAAGTCTAACAGCAACCTGACGCTCACTATAAATTCATCTTCAATCATAATGCCCACCAACTTGCCAAAGTTAAAAATCCAATGGACTGACACACACAATTGATTATAATGGTACTATTGACTGAATGACAGCTCCCTGTCATCAGCTATATATATGGAAAGAGGAGGTGATAGTAGTGACATCCTTGACCAAATATGGTCATGGACATATTTTCTAAATATCATTATCCAAATACGGTCAGTGACCATATTTGGGTTGCTATCTCTGCCACTGCCCCTTTGCTCCTGTGGCTAGGGATTACTGGTCATGTAAGCCAATCTGCCAATGATGGCAGCAGTTTCAAGGGACCAGGCAGGTGCAAAGGGACCACTGACCATGGGAAGATATCATATAAATAAGCTGTAGAAATACTGCTTCTGTATATGATGCTCCTCTCCTGCCAACATGGGGCTGAATGGTTAAATGTTCAGTGTGAACCGTCAGCTCATCCTTACTCCGAGGTTAACTGGCTCTTATCTAAATTAGCCCTCATATGCATATGAGCTAGATATCATTGATTGCAAACTCCATAAGCAGCATAGAAAAATTAGTGTTAATCCTTCAAATGCTAAAAATGACAGTGGGTTGGTTACTTACAATATGATGTGCAAGTCTCTACCTATGACATTAAACGGACTTTAGCAGTAATAAATGTACAAAAGGAGCACTTACTGTTTCTGCTGAATAATCTTGATAGCTATTATAATTTATGTATTCATTAAATGGCTATCAGGATAATTCACTGCTCCAAACAGTGCAGAGGTGCTGTTATTCGAGATCATGCAAGGGAACAGTGGTCACGACAGAGAAGAGGGGAGAAGTATCTGTGGGATGACTATAAAAATTGGTCTTATGCCCCGTACACACGGTCGGATTTTCCAATGGAAAATGTCCGATCGGAGCGTGTTGTCGGAAATTCCGACTGTGTGTGGGCTCTATCAGACATTTTCCATCGGATTTTCCGACACACAAAGTTTGAGAGCAGGCTATAAAATTTTCCGACAACAAAATCCGTTGTCGGAAATTCCGATCGTGTGTACACAAATCCGACGGACAAAGTGCCACGCATGCTCAGAATAAATAAAGAGATGAAAGCTATTGGCTACTGCCCTGTTTATAGTCCCGACGTACGTGTTTTACGTCACCGCGTTCAGAATGATCAGATTTTCCGACAACTTTGTGACTGTGTGTATGCAAGACAAGTTTGAGCCAACATCCATCGGAAAAAATCCTAGGATTTTTTTGTCGGAATATCCGATCAATGTCCGACCGTGTGTACGGGGCATAAGACACTGTATTTCAGTGATAGCCCTAAATAGCTGGGCAAACTTATCAGCAAGGAGGGCAAGTATTGTTAAAAGAATGAGAGCAACAGTAATTCCTCCTTTTGTGTATTTCTTAATATAATGTCCATTCAGTATCAAAGTGTCTACAAGATCAAACACAGAAAATTTTAAGTATATCTTTAGCTAAAGACTTATTTTAGTTTTCAATATAGTAGGTAAGTGTTAGACTCTGTGTCAAGCTTTTATTGCTAACTGTCACCAAGAAATAAAGTGAGGGAAAACGTAAAAGTCTAGTGGTGAAGGTAAATCTTCAAATAAGGACACCTGTTGTGGTGTTAATTCTAAGTTCCTGTTGAATATTTTGAATAGGAAGGGAACTATAGTTTCCTTAATGGTATTCAGACAGCAAAAATAAATAAATAAATGAATACAACCTGGCAGGATTTTTAACCCTTTCCTTACTATATCCAAAATAAAAACCTGGGTATACATACATACAAAAGCTTTGATCAAATTGTACGAAAAACACATAACAACTTTTGCACATGTATTGCTTACCCCCGCAGGAGCTGCTTGATATGATGGGTTCTCTGTTCTGCCACGACTTTTTGAGCTGCTCTGTCCCCACTGAAACACCTGTGTAATTTAAACATCAGTAAGCTACCACTGAAAATGATTGCAAAAAAAATAGATCACAATAAAACTTGGTGGTAGACTAAAAGGATGTATAATGACAATGCAGTTAAACAATGCATGAATCAATAAATAGGTTAAAGATGTTGTACTAGATAATGTGAACCCTAACCCATGACAATCAACTGAACTGTAGTGATGCTAAAACAAATTATAACTGGTGCAAACAGGGTATCAGCATCAACTAACCCAAAAATAAAGGTCCTTATGTGCACACTATACATTCCTCACAAAGGGGTACCCCTGGAGGTGGCTATAAAGTACTGTTGGGGCCCTTCTGTAAGGTAGTACACATTAGGCTATCCCTTTAAGAGTGTGTAATGGATGGCTGATATGTAGAGCAGTCTCTATTGGATTTACCATGTCAATGTTGAGATAAGCACAGATGATTCAGCTCATCCCTCCTTGTACACAGGAATCGGGTCCAGATCTCTTGGTGGTCTGTTATCCTCAGGTACCCAGGACCCCATGACTCAGTCCTCACTTAGGCTCGGTCTCTCAGCTCTAATCCTCATTGGTTCTCCCTTGCTTTAGACACTAGATTCTAACGGACGTAGCAATGGCACCTAATTTCTGCATAGGCTCAGCTAAGGTAACAGCACTCTGCTCCCTGCACTGATCTGAGATGGCACATGGACTCTGAACAGTCCCAGTCAGGGACACAAACCTGTATGGCTGGAGAGGCCCAAATCTCTCCAGGACTGTCCAGGAAAATGTTGTACAAGGAATACTGGGTATTAAAGTCTGCAGACCCATTAGCCTCTATTGATTTGTATTGTGCAGTACCCCATTAAGGACTACATCTCCCAGAATACATGGTGACATAGCATGTTCTCTATGCCCTGATTGTCTCAGATACTCTGCTGCCAGGAGGGAGGGGGAGAAGGTGCGAGCGAAGGATTTTACACAGAGCTGCTCTGATGCTCACACATCAGTCAAGTGAAGGGTGAGTGCAGGAAAATGAAGTGAAGGGTGAGTGCCAGCTGCTGTACGCACACAGCCCACTCTGTTTACACAAATCCCAGCAGTACAAGCAGCAGAGAAGAGAGAGAGAGAAAGACAGCGGGCACAGAGTATGCAGGCCATTCTGTTACAGCTTTTAGTGTCAGGAGGTGTAAAAGAGGAGACTGGGTACAGAAAGCCCTACCTGCTCTTCCAGCTGCTCTGTCTCTGCACAGTAGGAGGAGAGGAGTGCTGCAAACAGCCAGCACAACACCCAGCTACACATGTAATACCATGTTTTTGTGCTGACTCATAATATTATTTTACTTTGTTTTCATGTCTGCTATAGTGTAATTTGTGGATTTTATTTAGAAAAATGATGAGGTAAACAAAGGATTGCTTCCACATTTCTTTTTCCACAAGGCCCTACACATTTTCCTCGATTAATAGATTTTTCATTTAGTTGGTAAAAGTGGACAAAAAAAGAGGAATTATCATCCACTCAAAGTAGCATAATATATCTGTGTCTGAACACTCTGTAGATTGACATAGGACTAAATATGTACAGTACTTGATTTTTGCAATAGCTGCAAAGTTTCATCTGTGTCTACATTGTTGTTATGTAAATCCTAACACAATAAATTATATGTAAATCACATTTGTAAAAATGTAAAACACATTTATATTTGCCCCCTTTTCTTTTTTTAATATACAATTAAAAGTTTTTGTTATATCTGTTCAATAAGTGCAAAAAAAATGGATCCTGGCAGAAACCCAGTGCTTTCCTGTGTTCTGTGCACCCTGCAATATTGCCTTTTACAATATTATCAGGACCTGTGTTTAGATTATAAATCAATTATAGAACAACTATTATGGAGGAATGCAGTGAGGTGAGGGGTATTCATAGACCTAACACACTGTGATACAGTACAATGAGTGAGCCTTGTCACTCCTTGATGGGAAATGTGTTACTAGTAGGATCACCAGGGAAAATAAAGTGTAAAAAAAGTAAATAAAGGAAACAAATTTAGTCAACACATGTAAGGACTAGTGTCAGGAAGGGTTCCACCCGCTAATGGCACTGTCTGACATTTGGCATGCAGTACTGATGTCCACTTTCCCCTGCTGGTGGTACTATGTGATCTTTGGGCCACAGTACTGGCATCCACCAGCAGGTGGCTCCTGGCAGTGTGGAGCCAACATCATCTCCTGCGATCAGGCGTCACCTGAGCCTGATTGCAGGAGATGTGTATAAATACCCTTCAAGCACACACACTCACCTTGCCTTGGTATCTTCCTTGCGCCCTGACCTGTACCTGTATCTGAACCTGATCATGATCCTGAACCCTGAACCCTGCACCTGAACCTTGTCCCTCCTGTGATCATGTTACCCTTACCCTTGCCCTGCAGCCTTATCCATCCATCCTCTCCTTGTCCTGTTTGTTCACTGTCACTATCTGCTGTTTTTTTTTTTTTTTTTTTTTTTTAAAGGTTTGCAAAAAAAATCTGCATAAACGAGTTTTTTTTTTTTTTTTTTTTTTTGAGCATTTCCAGAGAAATATTTTGCTGAGGAAAGAGACGTTATAACCTATAATATACAGTGCATGGGCTTATAAATGTGAACTTCTTACAAACATTATTTGTTTTAGTAATATATGTAACAAAAAAGATTAGTCACTATAAGAATAAATGTTACTAAAACAAAACAAAAACAAAAAAAGTTTCAAATTAAATAATATGTTCTTTAATGTAAGATCCCCAATACAATATATTTACTGTACATAAAGGTGTTAGGCTAGGTTCACAGCCATGCATTTTTAGTACATTTGCAGATCCTCAGACACATTACAATCCATATAACCTTATTTCCTATGAGTTCTGTTTACATCTATGCAATTTCCTTCTTGCAATGTGTGTTTTTTTTTCTTTTTGGTTATTTTTGGAAAGGTGCAGGTATTTTTTACATGCAGCATAAGGCATTTTTGGCTCCATAGACTTGGAAAGGAATTGCATCTAAAATGCATTGACATGTGTTTTAGTGCGTATTTTATTGTGTTTTTGCAGCATCAACACTTCCTGAAAAAAACCACATTAAAACGCACCAAAAAACGCGCATGAAAAAACACAATGTTCAGCAAAAATGCATCGATTGCACATGCATGGATGAGAACCTAGTCTAAAGGTTTTTTGTTGCCATTATTTTTTATTTTTTAGTTATGATATTATTATTATTATTATTATTATTATTATTTTTTATGTTCATTGTAGTTTTACTATAGCATTACCATTGGTGCTAGGTTCAATGAAGAAATTTTTTTTGTGATATAGAAAATATTTCAAATCATTTGTTTGTCACAAATGTATTTGAATGGCTTTTTAATTTCATGCTAAAAAGTATGCACAGTACCTGGTATATGCATGCTTGTGAGTTGAAGGTTGTCTTTTGTTGGAATTCAGTATTTCTAAGTTTAACATGATACCTCTGTTGATGAGAGGTACAACTTAGTGCTATTATCTTATGGAAATGTGTGCTCAAGAATAAAGTGTTATTATTAACATGCAGTGTGGTTATCTTACCTTTCTTGTATTCAAGGCTGTTATGTCAAATGGCACATTCAATTATGGAGCATGCGTGGAAGTATTGTATGTATTTTCATTTTCCTATTGTCTAATTTGAATGAAATCTCTAAAAAAACTGAAAATTGTATACTCACCTTTCCGTAATTTTCCTTTCCTGCCGCATCTTCATGGCAGCATACACTTTGGGTTGTGACTCCGCCTCCACAACCTGATAGGACCACATAGCTATAAATTGATGAGTAGGCACCCGCCCCAGTATTCTCTGTATATATAAATCACCTCAGAAGGGTGGGCGATTGTATGCTGCCATGAAGATGCGACAGGAAAGGAAAATTACAGAAAGGTGAGTATACAATTTTCCGTTTTCCTGTCGCATCATGGCAGCATACACTTTGGGGAGTAACTCGCCAGACTGGGTGGGAAAGCAAAGTAAGTTTATTGACAAGAAATAGAAAAGTTGGCCTGTATAACGGCCTTTCCGAACTCTACTGCTGATAAGCGTGCAGCATCCACTTTATAATGGGATATAAAGGTGTTTCTGGAGGACCAGGTGACCGCTCTACAAATGGTTTCCGCTGAGACTCTACAGTAAGCTGCCCATGAAGTAGCCACTGCCCTGGTAGAATGTGCTCTTAAGCCTTCTGGAATCTGCAAGGTGCTCAAGGAGGAGGTCTTCTTGATAATTTTCACCAACCATGAGGCGATGGTATGGGCAGATGCCGCTTGGCCTTTTCTAAACCCATGTGGGATGATTAGAAGGTTTTCAGACTTTCTGAATGGCTTGGTTATTGAGAGGTATTGCAAAACGTTGCCCTTGACATCCAGTGGATGAGGAGCGCCCTGATCTGTGACAAGGGCCGGGAGGTCAATCTCCTGGTTAAAGCAAAATGAAGTGGAGACTTTTGGGATAAATCGATCCGAAGGCTTCAGGGTTAGCCTGTCCGGGTAGATCATCAGGTATGGTTCTTTGACTAGTAAGGCTTGCATTTCTGAGACTCTCTTCACTGACGTTATAGCGATTAGAAATGAGACCTTTAGCGTCAGATCCCAAAGGGAGATGTTTTCAAGTGGAAAGAATGGTTCCCTGGATAAGACTTCCAAGACAGTTGAGAGATCCCATGTTGGAAATGAAGGCTTCCTAGGAGGCTTTAGTTTTAGACAGGCCCTTTGGAATTGAACCACCAGTGGATTGAGGGCCCACTTAACTCCTGTCAAGGCAGAGATGGCAGATACTTTTACCTTTAGGGTGCTGGACCCAAGACCTTTGTCCAGGCCTGACTGGAGGAACTCGAGCACTTGCACTACTAATGGGGAAGAAGAGTCCCAACATTGCTCCTGGGCAAAGGAAATAAACTTTTCCCAAATCCTTCTGTAGGTGCTATTCGTGGTAGACTTCCTAGCCTGGAGCAGGGTATCCACTACCTTCTGAGAGCAGCCTTGGCCTAGAAATCTAGACCTCTCAGCCTCCAGGCCGTTAGGTATAGCTTCTCCGGGCTCGGGTGGAGTAGCTGGCCCTGTGTCAGTAAATCTGCCGACACCGGGAGGGGAAGTGGATCCGTTGTGTTCAGTTGTAGGAGGGTAGTGAACCAAGGCCTCAGCGGCCAGAAGGGAATCACAGCCAGCACTAGAGCTGCCGAATGCTTGAGCCTCAGAAGAAACTTGGCTATGAGAGGAGTTGGTGGAAAAATGTAGCCTAGGCGGAAGTTCCAGGGGTGTTGGAGACAGTCGGTTCCCCCCGCTGAGGGAAAGGGAATCCTTGACAAAAATCTGACGCTTCATGTTCGCTGGCGTTGCTGCGAAGTCTATGTCCGGACAACCCCATGTCTGGGATATGAGGGCGAATGTTTGGGAGCTCAGAGACCACTCATTGTTGGAAATGAATGTTCTGCTGAGTGAATCCGCTAGGAGATTCTGAACGCCTGGAATATAAGCCGCCCTCAGATCCAGAAGGTTCAGTTGGGCCCATTGCATCACCGGGCAGACCTCCTGCATCATAGAGATGCTCCTGGTACCCCCCTGCCTGTTGATGTAGGCTACTGCCACTCTGTTGTCCATCTTTATGAGAACTTGTTTCCCTCTTAGAAAGGTGCTGAACGCCAAGAGGGCCTGGAAGGCTGCCTTCATCTCTAGAACATTCGAGACCGAGTCCTGGGTTTTGAAATGCCAGCAGCCCTGAGCCGCGTAATGTAGATAGTGTGCTCCCCAGCCCTCCAGGCTGGCATCCGAAGTTACTTAGATGGGGGATGACTATCTGTTTGCATCTCCTGAGGTTGCAAGGATGCATCCACCACTGCAGACATAGACTGGCCTCCTCCGAAATGTAAACCAGTTGCGACATGGACAAACCGTCCCACTGGCGCAAGAAGGAGGCTTGAAGGGGTCTGGTATTCCATTGCTCCCACTGGACCATTGGAATGGTTGCCGATAAAGAACCCAGAAGACTGAGGCATGCTCTGGCTGGTAAGAACGGAGCCGAGATTGATTTTTTTTACTTTCTGAATTAGCAGAGGTATTTTTTCCCGTGGCAGCTCCACTGTGTTTGCTCGGGTATCCAGTTTGGCCCCTAGGAAGACCATCCTTTGGGTAGGGTGGGTGTTGCTTTTTCCCCAATTTATTATCCATCCAAAACTTTTTAGTGTGGAAACTAGGATCTCGCGGTGTTGCACGAGTGATTCCCGGCTGTTTGAGAGGAGGAGAATGTCGTCCAGGTAGTGGTGAACCCTTAGACCTTTCTCCCTAAAACATACTATTGCTGGTAATAAGACCTTTGTGAATGTTCTGGGGGCTGTCGAGATCCCGAAGGGAAGACTCTGAAACTGAAAGTGCCCGTGACCCACCGAGAATCACAGGAATCTTTGGAATGCCGCATGAATCGGAATATGCAGATAGGCGTCCTGGAGATCTATGGAAAGCATCCAGTCTCCCAGATTTATGGCCTGGAGGATAGACTGCAAGCTTTCCATCCTGAATGACTCCACCCGGATGGATCTGTTGAGATTCTTTAAATCTAGAACCGGACGTAGATCCCCCAATTTCCTTTTGACGAGGAATAGCGGAGAATAAAATCCCCTGCCCCTCTGAGCTGGCGGAACCTTTACTATGGCCCACTTTTGGAGAAGATCCTGAACATAATTCAGTAGTGACAACCTTTTTTCCGGAGACGGAGGAATGTGGGTTGGACAAAATTGATCCCTTGGGGGTCGATTTTTGAAGGACCACCTGTGGCCGAAACTGATGGTGGCCAGAGTCCAGGTATCCTTTATGGCAGTGTTTCTCAACTCCAGTCCTCAAGGCGCCCCAACAGGTCATGTTTTCAGGATTTCCATTATTTTGCACAGGTGATTTGATCAGTTTCACTGCCTTAGTAATTACCACATCCATTTCATCTGGGGGAAATCCTGAAAACATGACCTGTTGGGGCGCCTTAAGGACTGGAGTTGAGAAACACTGCTTTATGGTCTCCGCCCAGGCCAGCTTGAATCTGGAGAGTCTTGCTCCCACTACCGCTGGCTGGACGGGTGCACCTTCAAAAGGACTTCTGATCACTGGAAGCGGGAGTCTTGGGATTTTGGAACTTCATAAAAGATGATTGAGGATTTTTCCAGCTCCTTCGGTACTCTTTCCCAGGTCTGTACGCTTTTGCGTCTCTATACCTCTCCGGAAGGTTTCGCTTAAAGGGAGGAGGTCTCTGCTGTTTGGGCCTTCTATACGAGGGGATGAGTCCAGACTTGCCACCAGTCACCTTAAAAATGGCTGAGTCCAATTTCGTCCCGAAGAGATTCTCCCCGTCAAACGTGATGCGACACCAATTGGACTTGGAGGCTGGATCCGCCGTCCAGGGCTTCAGCCATAACACTCTTCAGGCCGTTACCAAGGCCAGCATAGACTTCGATGCAGACCTAATCGTATCGACAGAGGCCTCTGCCACAAAGTCACCCGCCAAGCTTAGTTCTTGCAAAGCTTTAACTATTTTTTCCTGGTCTGCACCCTCCAATACAAGCTTCTCGGTGCTTGCAGACCAGCTCGAGATAGCGCTTGCAGCGGTGGGAAGAGCCATCGCAGGCCTGCAGGCGCCTCCTGCTGACAGGTAAGCCCTCTTAAGGTCCATGTCGATCTTCCTATCGAGCACGTCCCTGAATGTTACCACGTCCTCTAACGGGAGTGTAACATGCCTGGCTAGGTGCATCAAAGATGCATCCACCACAGGAGGGGACACCAGGGGGTTCACTTTAGGCTCCTTGAGTGGATACAGCTTAAGAAGTCTGTTATTCAGACTAGATTTCTTCTCTGGTCTTTGCCATTCCTCCTTAATCAGGTCATCCAGTTCGTCTACAAACGGGGGGGCCTCTGGATCCTTCTTAAGGTGAGGGAAATATTTCCTTAGTTTTTGTTGAACCTCCTGGGGTTCCTCCCATCCTATTGCCTCCTTGACCGACTTGACAAACGGCTCTATTAGAGAGAAGTCAAAGCGGCCGATACCTCCAGACCCTCATTATCGGACAGAGTCTTTCTCCCTTGATGTGCTGGCCCGGGCTGGAGAGGCACTGTGGGTAGAAAAATCCGCTTCCGCCATCAAGGCCTGCGGAGCTGAAATTCCAGCGGATCCTCCAGTATCCGAGACTCTTTCTTTGGTGTCCTCCTCTAGGCATTTTTGACAGGCCAGTTTATCCGGGAGGGCCACCACACTGCAAATCCAGCAGGCCTTCCCAGAGGGACGGGCATGGCATGCGGGAGACCGGGGTCTGCGTGAAGGAGATCTTCTGTGGTTGGAGTGCCTGTGTCTAGAATATGATCTAGACCGGCTCCTTCTGCGACTCCCTGTGTCCCGAGCGGCTTCTCTTGCGATAGGAATGGCTCCGTCTGTCTGGAGTGACTTCTTCTACACAAGGTCTTTCTCTGTCTTGAAGCAGACGTTCCTGAGGACCTGATAGGGCTGACCAATTTAGGTAGCATTAGTAGTGCTCTCTTTTTTCAATCTTCACTACTTACCATGTCTCCCCCCCCCCTTACCTACTAAGCTGGCGGTGATCTTCTGGGGCAGCGGTCTTCATAGTGGAGGAGTGGTGAAACCTGCAGAAATAGTAAGGATTAAGACATGCAGAAAGGATAAAGTTTAGGGGACAGCTAGACCAAAAGACAGGTTACCTACCTTTTGTAGAGCATTTTTTAAGAAAAAAAACTGTCTCAGGTCAGTCACACAGCAACAGCAGGGAAAAACTGACATTGGGGCTTTTTAAATCTGCCGCCATTAGGGCCGAGTGCTCGCGCATGCGCAGTAGCACTGCGAGACACCCAGCGCCATCTTGGAACCTGGCAAAGGCAGAGAAGCGACCTGAAATGACGCACTGCGCATGCGCGAGAACGCCGAGGACGCTCGGCGCTCACAGGGGAAGGTTTGGAGGACAACAGAGCCCAGAAGGTAGGAGAGAGTGGGGAGGAGACCGCTGCACACAACTAAGCCTATTTAAGGCTTATTTCCTGAGGCCAGGCTGAGACTTCCGAGGCCATTCCACCAGCAAGCCTATTTAAGGCTTTATATGGGCTGCTAACACATCAAGCCTGTTTAAAGCTTATATCATGGTCAGGCAGAGAAACGAAAAAAGGGGTGCCCCTGAAATCACCAGAGTGGGGCTCCTTTCATTTAGCTCGTTTAGAGGCTGTACAGGAAGGACTTCCACCCAGGAGAGGCTAGAACCTGGCTGGGGCGAAGCGGTAAGGGGGTGCTGATCCGTGCGGTCCTGACAGGTGAGGAAAAATAAGAGAATACTGGGGCGGGTGCCTACTCATCAATTTATAGCTATGTGGTCCTATCAGGTTGTGGAGGCGGAGTCACAACCCAAAGTGTATGCTGCCATGATGCGACAGGAAAAAGAGTTGCTATGCTCATAATTTAAAGTAGAACTCCAGGCAGACATCTAAATACACAGTTCAAATACAATGTACATTTATTTTTAGGATGTGTATTTATGTGCAGCCTTGTCATTTGCACATTTATTTCACATTGCACACTGACACACATAGTTTCCGAATATGCAGTTTATATTTCTGGATCAAAAATTCACTGCTTTTCCTACAGTAACCATCATCACCTCTATCCAATAAGCAATAAGCTGACCTAGGAAGCAGTAAGCCTAGGGTTATGTGGACAATTTTTTTTGTAGCTTATTTGAGCTACTAAAATCTCATGCTTTTATAGCATTATTTTAATGTAAGCTGCTTTATTTTGAGATTGAGTGAGCGATGTCTCATGATTGCACAATGCTGCAATTAATTCAGGTATTAGAAGTTTTATTAGCAATTAAATTCCATCACAATTTTTTCATATAGGAGATTTTTGGTGATTTTACTATTAAAGTTCACTCATGAGACTATTTAAACAATCACCCAACAATCTCCCACAGTAGCACAAAATAACACTTTTTGCACTAGGGGACCTTTTAAAGATGAATTCCAGGCATTGTATTTTATACCTGTCCAATGCCTCTGGAAGCTGGAAATCACAGACGTAGGCACTGCTACTTCAGTGATCTCCATTTGCTTCTGGGTCTCATGCTAAGCGGCCAGCCTGATGTATTGTAAATACAGGAGGTCAGCCAATCAGCATAGGCAACATTCAGAGAATGCTTTGTATTTTTTGAATGAAGATGAAGCGCCATCTGATTGATTGAGGTGGAGAGGTGGGGCAGTGATGTTTTCAGTTCTCCACCTTGACTACATTCATTCAGAAATGCCATGCATTCTCTTAAGGGTCTATATGAAAAATGAGTGTGCATATATCTATAAAACCAATATAAACTAATAAAAGCATAAATAAATCCAATAAACCGAGAGTACACCAATAATTAATATCTACATTAAAACTAAAAAAAATAATATGCACACAATAATATAAATGATTAGAACGTTTCAATAACGTGAAATGAACAATAAATAATAATCAGTACATGTGTATGAAAAGTCCAATAAATTAATCCAAAGTCCACCAAGTGAATCAGGGTGCTTATAGTGACATTTAAATAAATGTAAAGTACTTCCAGTATTCAGGTACTGCTCCCCATGCACAGCTCCCTACCATAAATACAGATCTCAACACAAAGGGATCAGTTTGCACTTTTAAACACTACTGAGGGTCCAAGCAGCCAGCTCCAGGTTAAGATCATGTCAGGAATGTGCTGGCCATAGCAGAACTGAAGTTCTGAGGCACATGCAAATGCACATGCGCATGCATGCCAATGCCTGTCTTATTGCACTCAGGTGAACTGTGCGCACGCCCGTGAGCCCACACAGATGTGAGCATGTATTAGCCATTGACACTGAGGCCAATTGCCCTATATAAGCACAGCAGCCACACTGGTCCATTGTCTGATCTGCAGTTGTACCCATGTTTTTGAACCTGTTCCAGCTGACTTTTGTATTTGATCCAGCTTGCCTTTGACTTTGCTTGACTATCTCTTGCCCTGGCCCTGGCCTGAATCTGATCTTTGCCTTTCTTTGTCTGCCATCTTTGCCTGCATCTGACCGTCTGTAACTGACCTGGCTTGTATAACCACGCATCCTGTGGCTCTTCTGCTCTGCATGCAACTGCCTATTCCCTGCTGGGGTGTCTTTTACCGGGGCCATCAGTCTTCCTGCACCTGCTACTGGTATCTGCCCACTGCTGCCTGCTGCCACCAGTCCACTGTCTGCTGTTCCTGCCAACACCTGCTGTTCAAGCTATCCTGTCCTTCTGATGTCACATCCGCTACATAGAAGACTTCACAGGCACCCATACCTCACCATGCTCTCCTGCCACTGGCTCAACATCCGTGGTCTCCGAGCCCGGGCACTGTTTGGGAGGCTTTCCCTCTGCACGTCAGGCTCATCCATAAGGTACATGACAGATAATTAAGGGATGTCACTCAGAAGCATTCTTTCTCACTCCTTAAACATCACAGTGCTTCACAAACAGTACCCAAATGAAAAAAGGAGAAGCCTCATGATGTAGTATACCTAAAGTATCATTTATTTAAAAAAGATATACAATCACATGGAAAATAAGAAGAGTAAGCGGTCTCAGTAAGCAAAGCACTGCCATGTTTCCCCCTGCCAATGAAGAAGCCAGCACTCATTGGTGGATGAAACATTTTGAGGTGACGTCATCGTGCCCGGAAGCTCCTGTGTGCATGCACACTCCAATCTGCAGCCACCAGGCACCATAGTGGAAGGGAACAGAGGGAAATAGGAGCCGCAGGAAACTGAGACATTGTAGGCTAGCTAGAATCTGCCCCAACTGACACCCAGGAACTGGCCATTCACTACAATATACCGGAGGACTGCTCTAGCCAGACCACCATGGATTGGCAAGAGACGTACTTCCCAGACAGGTAATGAGTTGGTGATGCTGGTACTAGGTGCTTTGTGCTCCAACTAAGTCAGCTTTAGCTAGTCTGCTACAAAGCTCTGTATATCTGTCCTTTTGTCACTGCCCACCTACACTGTCTGCTATGTGCTTTGCCTGGCTGTGCTTACTGCTGCTATGCCCTACTGGTCAGACCAGTGTCTGAACATATGTGAACTATCATATCCATTTCCTGCTATTTATTCACATGCAACCTCTATCTGCATTTTTGACAGCTTTACTGGACTATTTTGCTTCACTACTGGAAGTCTGCATACTACCTTTGAATCTGTCCTGGGAGCCTGTACAGTATATTATTGGTATTAAGATTACTGCAGGTTGAAGCAATATCTGGTTAGGCATTCTGGAGAGTGGCCTTAAGCAACTGTTGGGGTATTTGTCCACTATACATTATTTTGACTCATTTGAGCTTGGGTGATATTGCAGTCCCCAGTGCAAGAGGCTACCCCTTTAGGCCTCGCTCCATTTAGACCGGCCTTGGATTGGCCTGACTACTTCATTACAATTTCTGCCTGTACACTAATAGAGTGTGAATGGATAGTGGGTTCTAGCAGTAGCAGCTGCTTTTCGTGTTCTTGCCATTGCTAATTTTTAATGTGATGTAAAGGCGGAAGGGTTTTTTTATATTTTGTAATACTTTTCAAACTTTGTAAGAACACATTTTATGAGAACTGCATGGTCCTGTGAAGTAACCACTTTCTTTGGATCATCTTGAGCCTGACAACCTTGTATTTTACCTTTTATGGTTACTAGGATCGCACCATTATATGATGGTGGTAAGATTATGAAGAACATTCCTTTTACCCTTATAATACTTGGGACGTCCTCTATTGTTATTATTGCTGATACTATTAGATACTTGGTAAGTCAAATGTTTTCCAAACCCTACGGAATGAATTCTGCTATCCAACCAAGGTTGACACCCCTCACATCCTCAAAAACTTAGAGCAAAAGTATTAAAGGGACCCACATGCCCCATGTTTAATATCCTCCCTGTACTGTATTATGATAGTTAACTTACTTACACATCTCCCTCCTACACACACAAGAGGCAAGTGGACCTCAATAACACTCTTGAGGAATCATGTTTTGGAAACCATGACATACTCCTAAATAAATGTTGCCGTGCTAGAAATAAATTATAAAGTGCTGTCCCACTGGTACCTAATCCCAGCCCGGATACACAAGTTTGTTCCCAATTATCCATTTACCAATTTCTGAAGTTGCACAGATAAGGGGTCCCATGTATAAATATGGTGGTCCTGCCTATTGCTCAGGCCTTTTGGGCCAAAATATTTATTTGACATCCTGTCTAATTTATTAGGTCACTCCACCATTTTGGATCCCACTTTGGCCATCCTAAATAATTGATCACCATACATCTCTAATGCAAAATTCAAGCTCTTACTTTGAATACTAACAAGGTCCAAGCAAACTATAGCTAAGGCCTGAATAAAAATAAAACAAGCAAACCTATATTTAGCTGAAAAAAAAACAGAAGCGCAAAAGCCTTGATCCACAAAAATGTTGGGAGACAAATTTCCCAAATATGCCTGCATCTAACAACCTTGAATTGATAAATACAAACCAATAAAAAAAAAAAAAAAAAAACACAACCAAAAACCATTTACCCATGACCCCTGGGAACCCTCTACACCCCTTCAACCTTGTAACTAACTCCCCACATCTGCTGGTTAAAAAAAACAATTTTCGCAATATAACATAGAATCTAAATCCTCAGCATGGTACCGTAAAATGTATGATTATTGTGTCTTGCCTAAATGTACCGTACCTTCTAATTCACTACCATTGTATCATGATATGATTGTACAGTTATACTTGTACACTATATATTGTATATATAAAAAACTGATGATTCACATCATAGCTTATTGAGTTGGTGCGCTCTCGTGAAAAAAATATAGACCTAAATATCAAAACCCTAAAAGTGATAATAAATGATTTAATGAACTGTGAAGCAGCAATTCTCCTGCGCAACATAAACACAGTAAAATTCAAATGGTAAAAATATAGAATCAAGCTAAATAAACAATAATATACATACATATACTTATTTATATACGGACACATTACCATATTATTATCACATCTGATGTGAGAAAATTGTGAAAAGTGTCATAACACCAAAATAGATAAACAATGATTGATATAATAAACAATTATAAATATGTGAAAGTGAGTCCAAAAACATGTATTGACTGTATCACCCGTGAAATAAGATGATAAATTATTATAAGAAGTCCATCCAAAATTGTGGGATCCTTGATAATGTGGAGAAAAATGTATAGTGCTAGATCCACCACCAAAGAATGTATTTTTGCCGCTTACCAGAGACCCATGATCCCCCACTACAGAGGATCAGGGAAAGCCTGAATTGGAAGCTATCCTCCGGACCATATCCAATACAGCCAAAACCTGAATTTGTTAATGGTGTAGTATGGTGTTCAAAACACAGCCAACGGGACAAAAATGCTTCAGATTTCAACGTGACATCCCCAGCTCGCAGATGGGTAAATACCCAATGAAAGATAAAATGCTCCAATAGTATAAAACCTTTAAAACTTTATTATATGTTAAAAACGCAAAGTTACACTCACATAGTTCAAGTAGAAAAAGCGCCTGTATGTCTGGAGCGCTGGCCGGTGAGCTCACAGACTAGCCTGTCCTACTGGTAACAACAATAGCGATGAGAGGTGACACAAGTGCGCCTCTCCTCCCTGTGTGTTTTGTAATAGAGTTACATCGTTCAGGGGCACGGGCGGCATGCTACGTTACCTCCCTTTATACCATGACAACCCGACCAAGCCTCATTCTGAGCCTCATTCCATCAGCGGACATGCACACTAGTGCCAAAACCAGTTAGACCCTCTGAATACTGTTGAACAGCAGATACAGCTTCATGGCACAGCTTCATGGCAACTCTTAACAACAACAGAGGTATCAAACTTAATTTTGAAGCCAGCCCTAACAAAATTAATTTCCTTGATTTAAAGATTCAGATTGTCGAGGACAGATTTGTGACATCTACTCTTTTTAAAGCTACCGACAGGAATTCATATATTTCGTTAGATAGCTGTCAGTTCCTCAGGGCCAGTTTTTACGCCTTAGACGTAACTGTACGGAAATCAATACTTTTGAAGAACAGGCTGCCATTCTTTCTAGCAGGTTTATTGAGAAGGGCTATGATCAAGGCTTCCTGTCCCAGGCTGTCAAAACAGCACGCGACAGGGATAGAGCTTCACTTTTGATAGCTGTCCCTCCAAAAAAGGAAGATCCTCCCACTATCACACCGTTTATCACAACCTTCTCGGTGCAACATCAGACCATTAAGAAATTGATCCGGAAACACTGGCATGTCCTAACCAGTGACCAAGTGCTTAGCATTATTTTACCCGCTAGGCCCAGGGTTGTTTTCAAGGGGGCATCCTCTTTGGGAAGTAGGATTGCCCCTTCTGTTCAGGACCCTCCGAAAGAAAATAGATGTTTTCTTCAGAACCTTACAGGTTATTATAGATGTGGGAAGTGCCAGGTTTGCTTTCTTAATATATGTAAAGAGAGATGGACATTCACTTTTGCATCTACCAGCACCTCACGATCCTATGAGGTTGAACCCTTTATTACGTGTACATCTGAAGGTGTGGTCTACCTCATACAGTGCCCTTGTGGGCTACAATATGTTGGGAGGAATAAAAGGGCACTACGTGTCCGATTGAATGAACACATTGGTAATATAAGGAGAGACTATGACAAACATCCAGTATCAAGACATTACGACCATGTACACAAGAGGGATCCATCTAATACATTATTTATATATTATTGACAAGTACAGACCCCACTTGGGAGGCAGCCTATTGGTTAGAGATATTTCGAAACAAGAAATGGCTTGGATCCACAGACTCAAAACTTATGTGCCCTTTGGCCTGAACGTTCACACGGATGTGAATGCCTTCATCAATAAATCTTGATGAGGGATTCACATTGTATTATGTTTGACTATTCTTTTAGCCTTTTTAGATACCATGTTCACCCACAGTTGTGCTGTGTTCTTATAAGATTGTGCTATTACATGCACATTCATTGTTACATGTATTTTTGAAATAGATTATCATGGTTTTAGATATTATTCTTAACATATACTCAGCCTTTACAGTTCTGAGCCTTTATCCATCTGGATGTTTTTGCATTTACATTTATATACGTGCTCCTTATGTCAATATTTTTTGACAATATATAGCTTTTAGTTTTTAATGTATTCATTTTAAACAGATGATTGCCAAATTGCAATTCCCATATTCTACCAATGTGTTCCCCACAATTTTTGGTGGCAGTTCCGGTTTTTAACTTTTATACTGATAGTCGTGAGCAATCTTAGGTTTTCACTAATGCTAATGTATATCCTAACATGCTAATGTTCAGACGTCCGCCAAGGGCTAGTGGCTCATGAATTTATGTTTTCTTAAGTGGATGTTTGTAATTCATATTCCATCCACTAGGGGTCTCCTATATTTTATCAGTATGTCCCCCATGTACTCTTTTTGGCGGTGCTTCCGGCTTAAAACATATACTCCTGGTGGCCATGAGCAATTTTAGGCTCTTTTGTGTTGCCGTTAGTTGCTCACGTTAAGATATCCGTCAAGAGTCAGTGGCTTTTGAATCCTTGCCCATATTTTTAAATTCTCGTATAGATGTAAGTGGATGTTTGTAATTCATACTCTATCCACTGGGGGTCTCCTACACTTTATCAGTATGTCTCCTATGCATTCTTTGGCAGTGTTTCCGGCTTTTAACATACACCCTGGCGGCCGTGAGCAATTCTAGGTTCTTTTGTGCTGCCGTTATATACTCACATTCAGATATCCGTCAAGAGTTAGTGGCTTATGAATACTTGCCTATATTTTTAAATCCTGGTATGGATTCTCGCCTTGTAGTTTTTATTTTATTTACTTTCTATTTTCATTCCTAATTTGGCCATTGGGTGTCGCCCAAGTTGGCGGCTATGAGCGACACAGGTATGTACATTTATTTCACTTCCACCCAGGTTGGGCAATGTTACACAATTTGACTATTCACTTACATTTTCTTTTTAATGTATTTCTTGTTCCGGCCTCTGCAGTTCGGTAATTATTGGTCGCCTAGATGTTGTTGGTTTGATTTTTACTGACAATATTATGGCGATTGATATCTGTGATTTGTCCCGAGCTGTATCTGCTGTTCAACATTATACGGACGGTCTAACTAGTTTTGGCACTAGTGCGCATGTCCGCTGATGGAATAAGACTCATAATGAGGCTTGGTCAGGTTGTCATGTTATAAAGGGAGGTGATGCAGCGCACCGCCTGTGCCCCTGGATGACGTAACTCTATTACGAAATGCGTAGGGTGGAGCGACGCGCTTGTGTCACCTCTCATGAGCTCACCGGCCAGCGCTCCAGACGTACAGGTGCTTTTTCTACTTGAACTATATTGATGAAACAATTAAGATCTAATTCAATGTTCATGCCTCTTGGGGATAAACACTTCAGCAAAAAAATCCATTGGGTCTCTCTCCGAGATAGATCCCTGACCCGGTTTGATCCTCTACAAGAGGGATGAACATAATCAATTCCACAAAATTGCAGCAGACTTGGATCCTGACCATGCTTCTCCTTAAAGTGAAGAGACATGCTATGGTGTTTGAACCCCTTACTTATGTTTGCCAAATGTTCTGCAACATGTACCTTTAAAAGCCTTTTAGTACGACCCACATAAAATTGGCCACATTGAATTAGATCTTAATTGTTTCATCAAAAAATTTTAATAGCTGTAGTAATACTATTCATTTTTAATGTGTTTGGTGTTAGGGTTGCTTATGCAGCCAGAATTGAAAAGAATTTGTACATTACAAATGAGTATGGGGTCTCATATAGGTAATCATTAGCCTATTGCATTTTTATTTATTTTTTTATATTTAATATTAATTTTAATATAATATATGGAGTTAGAGAGCAGCGGGATGGAGACTGTTCTAGTAGATTCAATGAGGGGGTGTTCATCATTCCTACACATTGCTCGGTCCCACTAACTCAATAAGATATGATGTGAGTCATCAGTTTTTTTATATATACTTTTATTTTATTTTTTAAGCATATATCATTGGTCATTTTTATGGGTGATCTCACAAATATAAGGTGCATTTGCATGTCAAACTAGGTTTTGAGGAACTAGTGGGTATGCTATCCGTGATGCTGGCTGATTATCGAGCATATGACAGGCGGTCAGATTAGCTAAAATGATATCTATACATTCTTATATCTGTGTACTGTCGCTTTGACAATATTTGAATGTATCCGTAGTATTAAGTTTCAATAACCAATGTATTGCGGGTACGGGGACACAGGGAGTGCGCAGAAGCAAGGGATCTTGTTTTCCCCCCACTTGGGGCATTCAGTGGATAAAGGGAGGATCACCGTGCCATGCAGCAAATCCCATGATTAAAGTGGTGTTCCGGCCGAAATTATACTTTTTAAATAAAAATACCCCTATAATACACAAGCTTAATGTATTCTAGTAAAGTTAATCTGTAAACTAAGGTCTGTTTTGTCAGTTTATAGCAGTAGTTTGTTATTTTATAAACTTACAGCAGGCTGTGGCCATCTTAAGTCTGGGCATCTGAAGCCAGACTGTATTTCTTCCTGGATCTCATCCTTTCATATCTCGCACATGCTCAGTGCAGCACAAACAGAGTAATAGGTTTCAGGTCAGGTTTCCATAGCAACGGCAGTGTCAGAGGAAGTTGCCGCCCCTTCCCAGAAGGCATTGCAAACAGGAAATGATGCGATGGGCCGCGGCCAGGGAGGAGGAAGTGAAAAATGAATACAGCAGATATACAGTAAGCGCTGAGAAAAAAAATGTAAAAATATCCAATTCGTTTACAGTGCACAGTTTAGTGAGGGATGCTGAAGAGTTGTAAAAGTGGGTGGAACTCCACTTTAAGTCCTTTTGTGAGGAAACATGTTGGGGCGTGGCTATATGGCAACCATCTAAGCGTGACGTAGGACGTTGTGATGTGACGCGCTGCATCGGGAAGTGGAGGCTTGGGACGGAGGTGTGGGTGAGACTAGCAACAGCTACTGCACACCCTGGGTCCGCCGCGACCACTCTAGATCATTTTATCCGTGCGTGGAATTCCTTGTTGTGACATCTTTTGGCTTGTTTTGTATTTGGCACATGTGAGTGCAATGGTGTAGGATTGCTGAATTTTTTAATAAATTGGTTTGTACTATATCACACTATTGGAGTGTTTTTTTTCACTTGCATGTGGAGCAATCACTTCTTGGGAAAAAGGGAACCTTGTCATATACGTTTGGAGTTTGGATATCAATTTTAATACTTATATGTGTGGGTTGAGGCAAGTTGCGCCAAACACGAGAGTGCGAAGCAAATGCAGCTGGTGTGTGCGAGTCTTTGAGGGGAGTGGAAGCACAAGCACTGAGGTGTGGTGGATGATCACAAGAACAACATTCAGAATATTTGTTTTCACACCATTCATCAGATTTATTCACAGTTCATCTGGACTATATATTAGTATTCTAGCAATAGAGACTGGATTATTTCACACTTATCGCAGGGTGTTTTTTGTAATGTGATATGAAATATAAGTGCTCATTCATATATAGTTTGGCACTGATCACTAATATATTTGTTGATATCACTTATTTATTTATATTTTACTTATTGTTTATCATTCATTCACTTGTTTTATTAGTTTTTTATTCAGCGCCATTATTTACACCACTAATTTTTTAGAGGTTTAAGTACTGTTTACAGATTACCTCTAATATATTTGGTGCCTCTGTCTTTCCAGTGTCTGAGAATTGTCAGCCTGGTTGCTTGCAATAAATGAGACTCTACTGTTCTATAAGAGGGAGGTATAGTTTCTAATTCTAATGATAGTATAGCCATTTCTGGTATTAGTGGATGATTCGATCTTGTAATATTTTGCATAATGTTTTCTATCTGGGTCCACATCAGTTTAATTTTAGGGAAGCTCCAAAGAATATTAAATAAGGTGCTATATTCTCCACACATTCTCCAACATTTAGGGGAGGCATTGTGGTATATCTTTGAGATGCTACTAGGTGCTAGGTGTTAGTTACCATCTAAGAGATTGTTTGCTGTATCTCCCATAGGTTGGTGCTTTGGGTAGATGTGTAGGTAATTTTAAATGGTTTTTGCCCATTGTTCAGGTGGGTAAGCTTGTCCCAATTCATTTTTCCATGCTAACAAAGTTTGTGATTTGACACAGAAGTTTTTCTCTTGAAGCCCTGAGTATAAGATTGAAATCCCTTTTCATTTGTTTGGGGTTTGTGTATAGTATTGGGTAATCTTTGTGGGTAGAGTAGTTATTATGTTCGAGTTTCTTTTTAGGAGTTGAGAGACCTGCATGTATTTGTACTGTTGTGTCTTAGGAAGACAATATTCTTTTTGCAGAGTGGGGAATGTCTTGACTGAAGTGCCATCTACTATATCTTCTATGTGTTGGATACCTTTCTCCATCCATGACTTTAGATTAATGTCTGGTATGATGTGACTAAGTGCTGAAATAGATAGTTTTAGTGGTAATTGTACTCTAGACCAATTAGGGTAGTTCCTAAGATGTCCCCAGGCTCTTATTGCTGCAAGTATAGTTGGAGATAGTTTGTTATCTAAGGAGGTGTTTAGGTGAATGACCCTTTTCTTAAGTAGTAATTTATGGGCTAAGAAGGACAGCTCAAAATGGTGGGGAGGAATTTGGGTCTGAGACATGTTAATATGTTTAAAGGAACTTTTTTGAGGGTGCTAAACTCAAATGTCTGCACATGGAAGAGTACACAATTGATTTTCTCACCAGAACTGTGGGGGATATGGTTGCCACTGCTACCATCAGAATTCACAAAATCCCGTCTAAACATGACAAGGTAACAAGAGGTATTCACTTTGATAACTATGTCGGTGTAAAGGCATAGAAGCTGGGATTCTACCTTCCCCTACTCAATATAGTATTGAGTTGCTTGGGGATGTCATGTGAGACACCTTTAAAATTTCAAGTATCAGCCTGTGAGAAGTTCTTCACAAAAAAAGTTTTGTGTGAAATAAAGAGCTTTTATGATCCACCCTTTACTATTTAGGGTAAGATACGATTAAGACAGCTTACTTCTAACCCAGAAGGGAGAACCATGTTTTCTTTAATGTATTCTTTGATGCTATAGCTGTAGTAGCCTACTTCAGAATTATTAATCTTAGTAGTTAGTTTCATCCTGGGTAAGGCTTAGACACGTGCAATTTGTTTTGTTACAAATTTGTTTTTCAATGAAATTGGACAAATCCGTTAATTCAGAAATATTCAAATTAACGAAAACCCATTTTTTTTTTTTTTTTTTTTGAATATTCGATAGAATAAAAATCTGAAATTCGAAAATCTGAAAATTCGAAAGAACAAAAATAAAAAAATAAGAACAGAAAACCTGAAAATGTGAAAATCCAAAATAACTAAATAACTAACTAATAATAACTATTACTAACTATTAAATTATAAGTATTGGAATATTCTTTCAAATTTGGCTGTTAGTGAACGTAACAAATACAAATTTATCTGAAGTTACGAATTATCCAAAATACCTAATGCCACATCTAAATGAATGGAACGTAACAAATGAATAATAATAAATAATAATGTATTTATTATTATTATTATTAGTTTGTTACATTCCATTCGTTTAGAAGCGCCATTTGTTATTTCAGATAATTTGTAACTTTGGATGAACTGGTATTCGTTACGTTGACTAACAACCAAATTTGAAAGGAAATTCCAATATCTATAATTTAATAGTTAGCATTAGTTAGTTCTTTCAAATTTTCGGATTTTCGTTCTTATTTTCGAATTTCCGAATTATCAAAATAACGAATACCGCCTCTAAATGAATGGAACATAACAAATTCACATTTTTCCGAAGTTACAAATTAATTTGAACTAACAAATTTCGCTCATAACGAATGACCCGAAAAACAAACAAAAAAAACCCCAAATGAAAAGAAAACAAAAACAAACACATTTTTCGGAAGTGCACATGTCTAGTAAGGCTAAACTGACACCAAAGCCTACAAACACCATTCCCAGGCTTAAACTTTGTGCAATTAGATGCTGAAATTGCTGACCTCCAACATATTGGGGCAAGAAAAGAAGTAATGGAAAAGAAAACTGACCAGTCGATAAAGTTAACCAGAACTCTAACAGACTCCAGGACCTTACTGATCAATTAGAAACAGCTATATCCAAAATTGACGACTTGGAAAACAGGTCTAGATGCTACAACTTCAGAATCCATGGCCTCCCTGAGTCAGTTAAAGAAGTGTATCCGGCAATCCGCACATTCATAAAGGACTTAATCCCTGACATCCCAGAGCACCGGCTGGAGCTGGTCAGAGCACATAGGGCTGCCCTACAACCAGTACCATCGGACGGCCTTCCTCGGGACATTATAGTCAAACCGAACTTCTATGCGGTAAAAGGGGAGATGATGAAATCAGCTCGTAACTCTGATCAGCTTTTAATCTTGGGGGACCCAGTGTAGATCTTTGTGGATCTCTCACCATACACAATTTACACTCTTTAAAACCTTTACTGCAGGTTTTGGCTCAAAACGGAATCGCATATAGATGGGCCTTCCCTTTGCGCCTGGACTTTCCTTACCGGAACAAGGCCTACAACTTCTCATCATTTATTGAGGGCAAGAGATTGCTCTTACACCTTGGCCTGATCACCCAGGAACTCCCACAACTTCCCTCCTACAGAGGGGCATCTTCTTCCAAACAACCATCCCCACCAAGCCCCCTGACTCCAATTTGTCAAACAACAACACAAGAGGTCAGAGGACTCTCACCCGCCATGAGGACAACTTACGGATCAAAGACGCTGCCCTTCCTCTCAGACCCCTCAATCTGATCTTTGGAAACAAATCCACTCACTGTGATGGTTATCACACTTTATTTAGATTGTTGACTGGTTAGGTTACTAATCCCCCAGGAGGCCCTCTTTTGAAATCTGCTAGTTTGTTAATTGCTCAATCATACGTTAAGCTTCAGAAGAGAACTGATATATTAATCGCAGCACAACAACTGCCACTGGTTTTGATTAGGGAAAGAATCAGCACTATCCTACATGGTTTATCCTGCAGGTTTCTCCAGCACAAGGTTTCTCTCTGGACTCTGATATTTTACCCCCACATGTTATTGGGCAGGCCCTCAGGGCTGTGTTCTGGCCCCACCTGGCTAACAGCGGATACCCCCATGTTTGCATTTCAATTCATGGGGTCGCAGTTGGTGGGGGGGTGGGAGTGCGGTCCCCTTGGGTATGACAGATATTTCTAACTTACAAAAAGCAAAGCTCTGTTTTTATTAAATTTGTAGGTCTTTTCCAGGGTGGGGTGACTGGTGAGATCACAATGCGCCTCCGTCTGCTTTTGAGAAGTGTTTAACCCTTCTCGGAGACAGATTACTTCCCCCAGGTTTAGGTGGAAGTTTTTTCTTGTGGGGTTAGGGTTGAGAAGTGGCCGGTCCCTTCTCAATCCAAATGGGTTTTGGGCTAAAGTGTTTAATATGCTTATTTATGTATTTTCTCTCATCTCCTCCTCCTTCCTTCTTTGCTAATGCTTCCCCTCTTCTCTACTTCTCAATCCTTTCCCCTTCCAAGGTTTTCCTGGCGCTTCTTCTACTCCAATGGACAAGAATGGGACATCTCAGCATTTAGAAAGACTTCACTCTAGGGGGACCCCTTTCTGCTTGTGGTGAGATGTTTACCTTCCTTTGAGCTCTCCCCCATTTTGATCCATGGCTAAGTTTGCAGCAATTAGAATTTGCAGATATCATCCCATAACGTTCAAGGAATTCCCCTGTTAAACCCCGGAAAATTTTACAGTTTTATCATACCCAAGAAGCAGGCGTCTTGGTATCACAAGAGACACACTTCCCAGCCTCGTACAGCCCATCCTTTATTCACAAGAGATTCCCACAATTTTTTCTAGCGAATGCAGAAAACCAAAACGAGACGGGTGGCAATTTGTTTTGCTAAATACCTAAATTTTTCTCCCACCAAGACTATTAGAGATCTTGAAGGATGCTACTTGCTTGTATCAGGTACAATAGATGGGGAGACCTATACATTTGTTTCATACTATGCACCAAATAAAGGCCAAGGGAGATTTTTCAAAAATATGATGCACACATTACGACCTTATCTCACAGGCATGGTTGTTCTAGGGGAGATGCAAATCTGCCATTTGATCTCTCCTTAGATAAGTCCAACCTGGGAACCCCAAAATCCAAACAACCCCCAGACAGAGCTCTAAATTTGCACAGTTGTTGCATATTAATGGCTTGGTAGACATTTGAAGGGAAATGAACCCCCATGTCAAGGACTATACACATTTCTCTGTGCCGCACCACACCCATTCCAGGATAGAATAACATCTTTCTACAATCCACAGCAATTCCCTCAGTGGTCTCCTCCAAAATTCAGGACATTTCTCTTTCTGATCACTCAATAGTGATGCTAACCTTAAATTTCTCTGCAAGGGTCAAAGGCCCCTTCAAATAGTTCCTTAATGAAACACTCCTGAGCAACCCTGTACACTGCACGACATTGGAGGGGACCCTAAGGGAATATTTCACCGAAAATGACAATAACAAAGTCTCCCCGGGAACATTAAGGGCAGCTCATAAGATGGTAATGAGTGGGAAACGTATTCACATCTCTTCACAACGCAAGCGTGAACAAAATGCAGAAGTACAAAAGATGTCAGAAGAATTCCCCCTTCTCAGCAAACGCCACAAAAATAATCCTACCACTGACAATTTAACCTGACCTAGATGCAGCTCTCATTAAACTAAACTTAGCATTGACCCTTCTGCCGAGAAACATTTAAGATGGACCTGAGCTAGATTTTACACTCAAAAAGATAAGGTAGAATCTAAACTGGCAGCCAAAATCAGCCCAAAAATACAAACCGTAACCTTCCCTAAACTCTGCACTAAGACTGGCGATCTTACTCAGAACTCCTTGAAGATCATGGAAGCTTTTCATGTCTTCTATTCCAAACTTTATAATGACAAACCACCTGACAAGCCCTCTAGAATGCAGACATTCCTCCGCAATATACCCTTACCTAAAATAACATGCATGCATCAAAAACTACTAGATACACCCTTCACTACAGAAGAGATACTTGAGGTCATTAAATCGCTGAAAACAGCCTCAGCCCTGGGGCCCAATGGTTTCTCGGTCACTTATTACACCACTTCTTTAACTCTCTCTGCAATGGAGCCCCACTGGATAAGGCACTTAATTCTGCCTATGTCTCTGTCATACCTAAACCAGGGAAGGATGCAAGTGATGTCAGTAACTATGGCCCAATTTCCCTTAACAACAACCTTAAAATTATGAGGGAAAAGCCTTGCAATTTGGCCTTCAAGCTTTATAGCGAAGTATATACATAAAGATCAGGTGGGCTTCAACCTGGGAAGACAGGGTCCTGACTAGGGATGAGCCGAACACCCCCCTGTTCGGTTTGCACCAGAACTTGCGAACAGGCAAAAAATTTGTTCAAACACCGTTAAAGTCTATGGGACACGAACATAAATAATCAAAAGTGCAAATTTTAAAGGCTTATATGCAAGTTATTGTCATCAAAAGTGTTTGGGGACCTGGGTCCTGCCCCAGGGGACATTGATCAATGCAAAAAAAAGTTTTAAAAACGGACGTTTTTTCGGGAGCAGTGATTTTAATAATGCTTAAAGTAAAGCAATAAAAGTGTAATATTCCTTTAAATTTCGTACCTGGGGGGTGTCTATAGTATGCCTGTAAAGGGGCGCATGTTTCCCGTGTTCAGAACAGTCTGAAAGCAAAATGACATTTCAAAGGAAAAAAGTCATTTAAAACTACTCGCGGCTATTAATGAATTGCCGGTCCGATATTACACAAAAAAGTTCATTGATAAAAACTGCATGGGAATTCCCCACAGGGGAAACTCAAACCAAAATTTTAAAAAAATGACGTGGGGGTTCCCCTAAATTCCATACCAGGCCCTTCAGGTCTGGTATGGACATTAAGGGGAACCCCGGCCAAAGTTTTTTAAAAAATGGGGTGCGATCCCCCTCAAAATCTATACCAGACCCTTCAGGTCTGGTATGGATTTTAAGTGGAACCCCGCGCCAAAATTAAAAAAAAAATTGGCGTGGGGTCCCCCCAAAAATACATACCAGACCCTTATCCAAGCATGCAACCTGGCAGGCCACAGGAAAAGAGGGGGGATGAGAGAGCACCCCCCCTCCTGAACCGTACCAGGCCACATGCCGTCAACATTGGGAGGGTGCTTTGGGGTAGCCCCCAAACACCTTGTCCCCATGTTAATGGGGACAAGGGCCTCATCCCCACAACCCTTGCCCGGTGGTTGTGGGGGTCTGTGGGCGGGGGGCTTATTGGAATCTGGAAGCCCCCTTTAACAAGGGGACCCCCAGATCCTGGCACTCCCCCCTGTGTGAAATGGTAAGGGGGTACTTTACCCCTACCATTTCACAAAAAAACTGTCAAAAATGTTAAAAATGACAAGAGACAGTTTTTGACAATTCCTTTATTTAAATGCTTCTTCTTTTTTCTATCTTCTATCTTCCTTCGGTATCTTCCTCCATCTTCTTCTTCTTCTGCTTCTTTTGGTTCTTCTGGTTTTTCCTCTGGTGTTCTCATCTGGCATCTTCCTCCACAGCGTCTTCTTCCCTTCTTCTCCTCAGGCCACTCCGCATCCATGATGGCATGGAGGGAGGCTCCCGCTGTGTGACGCTTCTCCTCTTCTGACGGTTCTTAAATAATGGTGGGCGGGGCCACCCAGTGACCCCGCCCCCCTCTGATGCACAGGGACTTCCCTGTGGCATTCCCCATGATGTCATAGGGGGCAGGGTCCCCCATTACATAACCCCGCCCCTTCTGACGTCACGGGGAATGCCACAGGGAAGTCGCCGTCAAGTCCCCATGCGTTGGGGTCACCATGTGGCCCCGCCCCCGTTATTTAAGAACCGTTAGAAGAGGAGAAGCGTCACACAGTGGGAGTCTCCCTCCATGCCATCATGGATGCGGAGCGGCCTGAGAAGGGAAGAAGAGGAAAATGCCAGACAAGAACACCAGAGGAGGAACCAGAAAAACCAGAAGAAGAAGATGGAGGAAGAAACCGAAGGAAGATAGAAGATAGAAAATAGAAGAAGCATTTAAATAAAGGAATTGTCAAAAACTGTCTTTTGTCATTTTTAACATTTTTGACAGTTTTTTTGTGAAATGGTAGGGGTACTCTTGTACCCCCTTACCATTTCACACAGGGGGGAGGGCAGGGATCTGGGGGCCCCCTTGTTAAAGGGGTCTTCCAGATTCCAATAAGCCTCCCACCCACATACCCCCACAACCACTGGGCAAGGGTTGTGAGGATGAGGCCCTTGTCCCCATCAACATGGTGACAAGGTGTTTTGGGTGGCTACCCAAAAGCACCCTCCCAATGTTGAGGGCATGTGGCCTGGTACGGTTCCGGAGGGGGGGCGCTCTCTTGTCCCCCCTCTTTTCCTGCAGCCTGCCAGGTTGCATGCTTGGATAAGGGTCTGGTATGGATTTTTGGGGGGACCCCACGCCTTTTTTTTTTTTTTTTTTTTTAATTTTGGCACGGGGTTCCCCTTAATCCATACCAGATTGAAGGACCTGGTATGGAATTTAGGGGGACCCCCACATCATTTTTTTTTTTTAAATTTTGGTTCGGGGTTCCCCTGTGGGTAATTCCCATGCCGTTTCTATCAATGAACTTTTATGTGTATTGTCGGATCGGCAATTCATTAATAGCCGCGAGTAGTTTTAAATGACTTTTTTTCCTTTTGAAATGTCATTTTGCTGTCAGACTGTTCTAAACACGGGAAACATGCGCCCCTTTACAGGCATACTATAGACACCCCCCAGGTACAAAATTTAAAGAAATATTACACTTTTATTGTTTCACTTTAAGCATTATTAAAATCACTGCTCCCGAAAAAATGGCCATTTTTAAAACTTTTTTTTGCATTGATCCATGTCCCCTGGGGCAGGACCCAGGTCCCCAAACACTTTTTATGACAATACCATGCATATAAGCCTTTAAAATTAGCACTTTTTATTTCTCCCATAGACTTTTAAAGGGTGTTCCGCGGCTTTCGAATTTGCCGCGAACACCCCAAATTGTTCGCTGTTTGACGAACTGCCGATGTTCGAGTCGAAAATGAGTTCGACTCGAACTCAAGCTCATCCCTAGTCCTGACCAGACTAGGAAAGCAATTTCCCTACTACACTACCGCTAGGATTAGGGGGGCCCACAGGATGGCTTCCTACTATCCACTGATCTCCAAAAGGCTTTTGACTCCATGTCCTGGTCATACCATTTTGAAATTCTAGAGAGATGGGGCTTTAGTTCTAAATTTCTGACGACTATGCATGCGCTGTATTTAAACCTAGTGCTCAAATACGTCTTATGAATCACTACTCAGAAGCTTTTAATATCCAAAAAGAAACTAAACAAGGATGTCCCCTCTCCCCCCGGTCTTTGCCATCTCCATAGAAACTTTAGCAATAGCCATTAGATCTCATCCTGATATAAGAGGAGTAACATACGGCTCTGAAGAACACAAATGTGCACTCTTTGCAGACAAAATGCTGCTATTTCTCACATCACCACTGATATCAACCCCAACAGTCCTTCAACTACTTAAGGACTTTGGTACTATTTCAAGACTTACAGTCAACATATCTAAATCTGTAGCGTTAAATGTGTCAGTCCCACCCAGAATATTAGATCAACTTAAACAACACTTTCCATTTCCTTGGGCCCCTGACTCGATTCCTTATCTAGATATCAAGTTAACAAACAATCTAGCCAACCTATACTCTGCTAATTACCCTCACATGTATTGAAAGTTAGAAGAGGACTTCAAAACGTGGGTGCTGTGCGGGCTATCATGGTTGGGCAGACTCCTGATTAAGATGACATTATTACCACACTTATTATATCTTTTCCGTTCTCTCCCTATACCTATACCAAAATTATCTCTAGATCTCCTGTGGAGACCTTCCAAACAGAGACCAACCATCCTAGCATCTTCTCTTTCTAACTCTCTAGCACTATGTGATAAGCTTCACAAACAAACAAGCAAAACTGATTTCTACCATGAGATCCCTTTCCCATTTATTTCCTAACCCCGAGTTTCCCCCTGGCATGAATATTTTAGCTTTCTGCTGGTGGCTGAATAAAGGCCTATTCAGAATAGGGCACTTTTTCTCCTTGACCGGACCACTCTCAATACAATATTGTGTGAGCAAGCCTGAAATGCCAATTTATGGAGAAATTTAGATTTTCACAAATCACACACTTTTTACACACCCTATGTTCAAATAAACCAAACCTCCCAATAGCTACCAGATACAAACAATGGTGTTCTGGTATCATGGATCAGAGCGGTGGCATCTCTATCATTTATTCTTCCCTAGCAGAAAAAGCGGACACCCCCTTATACGCCTGATCCCGGAATCAGACTTAGACATTCACCTAGAACCGGAACAGTGGTTTCAAGCTTTCTGTCGCAACTACAAGGGTATTATGAACATATCCCTAGTTGAAGCGATTATCAAAGTATTTACTAGATGGTATGACGTTCCCACGAGACTGACCATGATGTTCCCCAATGTGTCCCCCTATGCTACAGTGGGTGCAACCATGTAGGATATATGTTCCACATCTGGTTGTCCTGTCCTCACATCAGGAGTTATTGGAATAAATTCTTCCCTATCTTGAGGAAAGTGTCAGGGGTATCGGTTCCTCAAAAAGACACCTACGCACTCCTGAACGAGTGACGGTGACTTTATCAAGAGTACCCTATTTTAAGGGCAATTATCCTTTGGACATGCAATGCAAGAAGTTGTGTATGCACATTTTCTGTGGCCAAGGCAGGTACACATATGAACTTTGTTACTTCCATAGACCTTGCAGTATAACTTTTTTTAACATTCAATGTTTTTTCACAAACACTCCAGTGATATCAGTACACAATGCATGTTGTATTGTTCATGCATGAAATGCATATTTAAAACAATTAATTAATCTTATAAAGCCCCAGTTGAAGAAAATCTCTTTTTATTGTAGAACTGAATAACAAGATTCACCCCTTATAGTAATTAATAGAGGTTCTCTTCAAAATCTGCAAACTTTCAACTCCAAGCAAGATTTACAAAACGGTTCACGAACCAAAACGCACACAGATTTGCTCTATTGGAGAATCAGGATGGACAGAATTGCACTGTGTTTGGTTCTTGCAGGGCTCAGCAAATTTCACAGCAACACCATTGAAATCAAAGGGAGCCAAATCTGTCAAATTCAAAATGTCCATTATCTGGGCTAATAGGAAAAGGGTTGTCAAAAATAGCATGGTGGGGGTGGTGGTTACATCTATCAGTGCAACAAAACATTTTTAAAAATTAGATTTGGATAGGATTGGTGATTTTTTTTTTTTTTTTTATAAGCACTGACACTTACAAAGTCAAAATGATTTTAAATTGCTAGTTTTAGTGACGCTGTTATAGCGGCACAATTCTGCCACTATTGGGGCACTTTTAACCCCCGCTAGCGGCCAAGGAAAGGGTTAATAGCGCCCGGAAAGCGCTGCTGCCAAATTGATTTGCAGGCACATCGGCAGCGATGCCCATTCATTTCAATGGGCAGGGGCACTGTAGAAGCAGTGTATATACCGCTCCCGAACCACCCCAAAGATGCTGCTTGCAGGACATTTTGTTCCTGTCCTGCAAGCGCACTGCCCCAGTGTGAAAGCAATCGGGCTGTCACACTGGGACTGCAGAAGAGGCAGTTTACAGGCACTTTTCAGGTGCTATTTTTAGTGCAAAAAAATGCCTGTAAAATGTCTCAGTGTGAACGGGGTCTAACAGATTACATTTCTCTTTTGGCCTCTATTTAAAAAAAAAGTCACACAGATCCCTCCATGGATCCCCCAAAATATTGCTGGATTACTCAGATAATAGATACATTTCTGGATTCCATAATTGATGCTGGATTAAACTCTGGGAGCATTAAAAACTTTTTTTAAAAGCTGCTTATTATGATGTTTTTTTTATTAAAGCATTTTTAATTGGGTGTTTTTTTTTGTTTTCTTTTCACTCTTTGAGGTAGCCCTGTACCCTAGGAGGGAACAGATACCTGGATGCCCTCTTATTTAAAGTGGACTTCTACCATAAAACCCCCCATTTTGCTATTGTCCCCACCTTCTTTTTGGGAAACACAGAAGTAGAGAAAGGGCCTTTGTCCCTCAACATTGGTACAAGGGTGCTTTTGCGAGGGGGGTTTGCAACCCTCTCTTGCAAAATACCTCTAAGATGTTGAAAGGAACATGGCCTTCTATGGTACAGGGAAAAGGGTTGCATGCTTGCTGTCCTCTTTTCCTGGGCATCAAAGCTGCACTGCTAGATAGGGGCCAGGTTGATTATTAAGTGAACCCCACATTGTCTTTTTGTTTTCTTTATTTTACTGCTGTGGGGGTTTCTATATCATTTTTGTGACAATACATTACAGAATTATAAATTTCATTTTTTGCTGGCTTAAAATTTACCAATGCAAATAGACCCCCACTAAATATAAAGAGCTGAGCACAAAAAAATATGCACATAATTACATCTATGCACATTAAATGTATGACCACTACATGGCTTTTAATGCATTTTATGAACCAAATTCAGTACACTCATACATTGCAGATGTTCGGTTCTAGCTTTTCAGAAATAAATCTACATTGTTTGGTATGAATTTAGCATTTTCCTAAAAACAAACAGCAACCTGACTCCTAAACTGACTCTGGCAATCGATAAAATGTGTATATACCTTAACTTCATGTGCATGCTTTTCAGAGCTGTGTGCACTTGTACACACAATTGAAAATGAGGCATTTTAAAAATCTGCAGAGTTTTATACAAAACAATTTTTTTTTCCAGAATGCAAAAACAAAGTAGTTATCAAAGTAGACAAGATATATCATCTAAGTACCAGATCAAATGAATTATATAATTTCTTAATGTAGTTCATAAGAATTACATACAGTAGTTTAATTATCATTGATGCTACATTGTAAAATCGAAAACATGAGATCTCTACAAATCTCACTAATTTCCTTGTGTTTGCAGTCTGTAATGCACTTGATTCCCTGAGTAAAAACATCATCTATTATAAGCATTATGTGATTAACCAAAGGCCTCTCTTAAGGACTTTTAATTATTCAGATAGGCAATTAAGTACACAGCATATGATAAAGATGTAAAATGTTGATTAAATGTCAAACTAACCTTTCCATTGGCTAGTTTGAAAATTGCTTCGCAATTGCATGTATCATCAATTGCAATTTGCAATGATGTATATTCTATAGGGACCTCAGACCGAAAATAACATTAAAACGTATATGCAAATAACACCTGTTGAAAGCTATCATAAATGGCTTAATAGAAAAATTACAAAAAAACAGTTGATTCCCATAGCTATAAAGCTAGGATACAACTACTTGGAAAATTAAAGCTTCATTAAAAGGTAAGAAAGTGTTCTTTATTAAATAAAGTGTCTATAATTTAAAAAAAAATGCAGATCAAAGAAGAACTTTCATATTTATGTCTCTGATGGATGGTGAGCCCTTTTGGCAGATCTGCACTTTCCCCACTAAATAAGATTCTCTCACACCACTGTGAGTGTTTTGTGTAAAATGTCTGCATGTTGCCTGGAGGTCACGAAATGAGGAAATTGACTTAGGTATACATATTTTCCTCCGATATGTCGTCATTCTCCAAACAGTGCATTCAAAACCAGGATAGGTATACATATATTTTCACAAATGTATTAGTATTTAGTGTACAATAGTATATCTGAACAAATTATGATAATAAAGTAGGGATGCAGTTATATTTTTTTTGTATTTTTTTTTTATTTTTTGCCTTTTTGTGTTTTCTCTAGAAAATAGGCTGTAGTCAGCCTGTCTGTGTGTGCCTGTTAGTGTTCTCTTAGTCTAGGTTCACATCTAGGCGGCTGCGCTTGTTGTGTTTTTCATGCACATTTTGCAGTGTGGTTTGTGTTTTTAAGTCCTTGATTTTTATGCATTTTTTGAATGCAGTTTTCATGCATTTTGCATTTTACGTTGTTTTTATTTTTCTCTTTAAACACACTGTATGTAGCTGGTTGCTAAGCAGGGAGCCGGGAAGCTGGCTGCTGCATCTTTAACAAACTGAGGAGTCATCAGCGGTCAGCGAGATTCCCCGCTGACAGCTGAATGTAAAAAAATAAATAAATAAATGCCTGCAAAATAAATTGCGAAAGAAAACGTGTGGGGTCCCCCCCGTGGTCAATACCAGGCCCTTTGGGTCTAGTATAGATTCGAAGGGGACCTCCCCATGGCAAAATGTAAAAATTTTGGTCCCCCAAAATTGTCACAAGGGGCGGACTCTCCAGATTATGTCATCAGATGGTCACGCCCCATAGCTATATACGAAATTCCAGACAGCGGATGACAACACAACAGAGGAAGACAGCCACAGAAGAAGAGCACCTTTTTAATTTTTACGGCATCGGGTAAGACGGCGGCAGGAGAAGATGGCTCAGGAAGAAGACAGCTCAGAGCTATTTTTTTAATAAAGGTCAAATGGCTTTTTTTTTTTTTTTTTTTTTTTTTTTTTTACATTTCACTGCTTTTTAGGTGAATGGGTAGGGGTACAATGTACCAGATACCCATTCACATAGGTGGGGTGGAATCTGGGGGCCCCTTCTTAAAGAGGGGTTTCCAGATCCTGATAAGCCCCCCCGCCCGCAGACCCCGACAACCACCGGACAGGGTTGTCAGGAAGAGGCCCTTGTCTCTATCAACATGGGGAAAAGTGATTTGGGGGGGCAGAGCAACACAACAGTGGCATTTCTGGTGCGGTTCCATTGAAGTCTATTACACGCAAAACATGGAAAAAAGTCCCCGACCCCTTTCCAAAAATGCACCGGCCGCAAATCGCATAGATGTGAACTTGTACCATAGGAAACCATGTTAAATGTACTGTAGTGCCTTTCTGCAAAATGCAAAATGCACACCAAAATGCATAGGTGTGAACCTAGGGTAAGCATGGAATTTTCTTTCTCAGTGACAAGCTGTTTTAGCTTGCTCCAGGAGGGTGTGCTAGAGAAGTGACATTCTGTTTTATGGACGTTAAATCTAGGTTCACACTGGTATGATTTGGCATGTGATTTGACATGTCAAATTGCATGCCAGATCGCCGGCTATTGCAAGCAATAGCACTGTCGGAATCTTTGTGACGCTGACTTTGGGACACAGCACTGATTCCCAAAAGTAGTTCCTGCACTACTTTTGGCGACTTTGGTTGTGATTTAACCACTTCCCCCCGGAAGATTTGGCTGCTCAATGACCAGGCCATTTTTTGCGATACAGCACAGCGTCGCTTTAACTGACAATTGCACAGTCGTGCGACGTACCAAAACAAAATTGACGTCCTTTTTTACCCACTAGAGCTTTCTTTTGGTGGTATTTGATCATCTCTGTGTTTTTTTATTTTTATAACAAAAAAAGTTAAAATTTTGAAAAAAACACTATTTTGTACTTTTGCTATAATAAATATCCCCAATTTAAAAAAAAAAGCACATTTTTTCCTCAGTTTAGGCCGATATGTATTCTTCTACATATTTTTGGTAATAAAAATCACAATAAGCGTATATTGATTGGTTTGCGCAAAAGTTATAGCATCTACAAAATAGGGAAAGATTTATGCCATTTTTATTATTTTTTTTTACTAGTAATGATCAGCGATTTTTATCAGGACTGCGACATTATGGCGGACAAATTGCACACTTTTGGTGCTATAAAAATGCACTGATTACTGTGTAAATTTCACTGGCAGGGAAGAGATTAACAGTAGGGGGGATCAAGGGGTTAATTGTGTGTCCTAGGGAATGATTCTAACTGTGGGGGGATGGGACTGCCTGAGTGACTGCCTGGGGGGATGGGACTGCCTTAGTATGAACAACAGATCAGTCTCCTCTCCCCTGACAGCACAGAGATCTGTCTGTTTACATTGACAGATCTCCATTCTGTCTCTGTGCGGAGCGATCACAGGTGCCCAGCGGTCATCGTGACCGCCGGGCACTTGCATTGGCTCTGGCCCCGGCAGCGTGCACGCACCCCCTAGCAGTCAAAAGGCAAACCAACGTAAGGTAACATCATTTTGCCCAGGGGAGCCAACCTGCTGCAGAACTGCGGCGGCTAGTTGGGAAAGGGTTAAATAGACATCTGTGCATGAACCCACACAGATGTCTATCAAATTGCCCCCAAAGTCAGACTGCATTGCCGGGTTGAAAATGATTTCTAACCCCCAGCAATGTGAACATAGCATTAGTTACTCAGTCACTCAGTAGGCTTGGGGGAGCCTGATGAGCTGACTAGGAAGGCATTAAATATCTAAATACTTCCTGGAACATGGCCTTCCCTTCTGAGCTTCTTCTTGGTGATGATGCCATTGTGAGAACTGTCTTTCTTCAAAGCTTTTGAACCTAGGGATTGGATTGCTTTAGGGATCTACTCCTTGGAGGAACCTGTGAAAAAGCCAGTTGCATGTGATGTCCTGTTCTCACCTAGAAGAATCAAACTGTAACCTCCCTTTACAATAGAGATGGTGTGTGTGATTTAGTAAAAAGTATACCATTACATACTGTCCTGCCTTGGAACATAAAGATAACACTTGAAGCACAATTGCTAAGAAGCAATGTTCTAGGGTTTTTGTCCAGCCAGCATAGTCCTTCTCTATTAGGAATGAGCCTGATGTTCGAGTCAAACGTAAATTCGTCTCGAACATCGGGTGTTCGCCCATTCGCCGAACGGCGAACAATATACAACAATCTCGACAAATCTGAAAGCTTTGAAACGCCATTAAAGTCTATGGGACACTAACATGAAAAACCAAAAGTGCTAATTTTAAAGGCTTATATGCAAGTTATTGCCATAAAAAGTGTTTGGGGTATGCCTGTAAAGTAGTGCATTTGTTCCGTGTTTAGAACAGTACCACAGCAAAATGACATTTCTAAGGGAAAAAAGTCATTTAAAACTGCTTGCCACTGTAATGTATTGTCAGGTCCCAGCAATATAGATAAAAATCATTAAAAAAAATGGCATGGGTCCCCCCCAATAAAAAAAAATGTGTGTGGGTCCCCCCAAAATCCATACCAGGCCTTCAGGTCTGGTATGGATATTAAGGGGAATCCTGATTAAGGGGAACCCTGCGCCAAAATGAAAAAAAAATGGCATAGATGTCCCCCCCAAAATCCATACCCTTCAGGTCTGGTATGGATTTTAAGGGGAACCCCGAGACAAAATAAAAAAAAGGCATGGGGTCCCCCAAAATCCATACCAGACCTTATCTGAGCATGCAACCTGGCAGGCAGCAGGAAAAGGGGGGACAAGAGAATGCACCCCCTCCTGAACCCTACCAGGCCAATTTTTTACAATTTGGCTCGGGTTCCCCTTAAAATCCATACCAGACCTAAAGGGCCTGGTATGGATTTTGGGTGGACCCCCACACTATTTTTGTTTTAAATTCGTACGGGGTTCCCATTAATATCCATACCAGAACCACAGGGCCTGGTAATGGACTGGGGGAAACTAATTTTGTTTTTCTTCAATGATTTTCATCTATATTGCCGGGACCCGACAATACATTACAACCTCGAGTAGTTTTAAATTACTTTCTTTCCTTTAGAAATGTCATTTTGCTATGGTACTGTTATAAACATGGGAAAAATGTGCTTCTTTACAGGCATACTAAGGACACCCCCCCCAGGCATGAAAGAAAAAAAAGAAAAGAAAAAACAAGAGAGTATAGAATGTGAACAATGGAAAGGGTTCTCAGTAAGAGATTTTATGGCCCTGAAAGATCTTATGGATCTATTAGATGAAAATGATGCATCTGTGGGGGGGGTCTACTGTGGGAGGTCTCTCAGATACATTACTGGGAGTCTCCCCTCCAGCACAGTCCCCCTTAGAGACTCCAAAATTTTGAAAAAAATCAACAAACTTTCCCCCCTTTGAAAACAAATTCCAACATCTGGACATTCTTGTCCCAAGTTACATAGGACTTCAAGAAATTAAATTTTGGTATCTGTGGTGACAATAATATCACTTTTAAACAGCAGGCAATAAACCTGCTACAAAATAATAAGGACATCACTATTAAGATGGCTGACAAAGGTGGCGATGGACACAAGTGGTTATCAGAAAATGTGCCTCGATATCCTCTCAATAGAGACTGGTATGCCCTCATTCGTGAGGAAAATACCCAGGAATTCAACAAAGATTATGACAGAATTGTAAGCAGTGCTTACATTAATGGAATTATTGATAAGGACATTTTTGAGGCCTTAAAGGTATCCCGTCCAGGAATCCCCTCATTCTATTCTTTACCAAAAAGCCATAAAAATTTGAGAGCCACCAGGAAACCCAATTATTTCTGGAATTGGGGCCAAAATAGAGAAGGGAAGTCGCTTGGTAGATGCTTTTTTGCAACTCCATGTTGTGGAACTCCCATCATACATTCAGGATAACATGGATTTATTGAGAAAGTTGTATAAGATAAAAATACCATCACAGTATATTGGTCTCCATTGATGTGGGGGCACTATACTGTAGTATACTGCATTCACTTGGTATCTCTTTAGTGGAAACATTTTTGAATGAGGGGGATGAGGCAGCCAGGCCTCATAATGCCTTTGTGATGGAGTTGTTGCACCATATCCTGACTAAGAATGTGTTTGTATTTGATGGCTCCCACTACCTTCAGGTGCAGGGGGTTGTGATGAGGACTTGCTGTGCCCCATCATTTGCCAATCTGTACCTGGGGGGGGTGGAAGCGTACTGTTTGCAGACCAGTCCTTATCTATGTACCTGTCCAGCATTTTATGCTGGTATAGGTACAAAGAATGAATGAATGAATAAATGAATGAATGATTTGTAAAGCGCTGCAATTGCGAACTGAATCGCCTCAAGGCGCTAGATGTATTCTCTGTAGCCAGCTGATATCTTTATGGTATGGAGCTCAAGTAAAGTGGACCTGCTGAGATTTATGGAGAGGTTGGCAGCCAACACATATAATCTTAAATTTACTGTGCAGCATGATTTGCGATCGATAGCATTTCTCGATCTAGACATATTTAAACAGGAGGATGGAAGACTGGGAACGTCATTATATAGGAAACCCACGGCGGGAAATGCTATACTTCACGCATCCAGTGCCCATCCCCAACCACTAACTAACCACTTCCCGACCGGCACATGCCGATGTACGTTGGCAGAATGGCACGGCTGGGCAAATGGGCGTACCTGTAAGTCCCATTGAATTCCCTGCTGTGCCATTGCATGCGCGCCGGGCGGGAGCTCCGTGAGCCGGGTCGCGGGTCCCACGGACTCGATCGCCGCAGGGATACCCGCGATTGCCTCACGGAGAGGACGAACGGGGAGATGCATATGTAAACAAGCATCTCCCCATTCTGCCTAGTGACAGTGTCACTGATCTCTGCTCCCTGTCATCGGGAGCAGAGATCAGTGATGTGTCATAGCTAGCCCACCCCCCTACAGTTAGAAAACACTCCCTAGTACTGACTTAACCCCTCCCCACCCCCTAGTGGTTAACCCCTTCACTGCCAGTGTCATTTACAAAGGAATCAGTGCATTTTTATAGCACTGATTGCTGTATAAATGACAATGGTCCCAAATATGTGTCAAAAATGTTCGATGTGTCCACCATAATGTAGCAGTCACAATAAAAATTGATGATCGCCACCATTACTAGTAAAAAAAAAAAATTATTAATAAAAATGCCATAAAACTATCTCCTATTTTGTAAACGCTATAACTTTTGCGCAAACCAATCAATAAACGCTTATTGCGATTTTTTTTTTTTTTCTTGCCAAAAATATGTAGAAGAATACGTATCGGCCTAAACTGAGGAAAAAATGTTTTTTTTATTTTTTTGGGGATATTTATTATAGTAAAAAATAATGCGTTTTTTTTCAAAATTGTCGCTTTTTTTGTTTATAGCGCAAAAAATAAAAACCGCAGAGGTGATCAAATACCACCAAAAGAAAACTCTACTTGTGGGAAAAAGAGGACATCAATTTTGTTTGGGAGCCTTGTCGCACGACTGCGCAATTGTCAGTTAAAGCGATGCAGTGCGGAATCGTAAAAAGTGCTCTGGTCAGGAAGGAGGTAAATTCTTCCGGGGCTGAAGCGGTTACGAGCATACCATATTCACAATACTTACGTATTAGATGCAACTGCTCCAATGAAGAGACTTTCAAGAAGGAATCTAATCTTTTAAAATCTAGATTACTAAAAGAGGTTATACCTAAACGACCTTAAAGAAGGCCTATAATAAGGCATGCCAGAAAGAAAGACACAAACTATTGTTTGGTAGGAGATCTAAAAAACAGTTAGACTTTGTGAGGATATTTACTACATACTCAAGTAACCATCATATGGTAAAGGACGGTAGGCAGACACTGGCATCTCCTCACCGGTGGTCCTATCCTGAGGAAATATATCAATGACTATCCTCAGATCACATACATAAAAAGTCAATCTCTAAAGGATCGATTGGTTCATAGTCATTTTCAGGAACCCTCAAGGACCAATAAACAAAGTAGGGATATGCACAAATGTGGTACCTGCGAATACTGTAACTGGATCTTAGAAGGAGCATCATTTACTCTGCCTAATGGAAATATACATAATATTGAATACATGTCGATTGTCAAACAAAAGGTGTGGTATATATTGTTTTCTGCAGATGTGGAACATTTTATGTTGGTAAAACGTTTCAGAATTTCTGGAAATGAATCTATGACCAGAATTTACTATATTAGAAAAAACGTATTGTATACTCCCATTGGCAGACATGTGGCTTTTAAACATAAACATGATACAATGGTGCAATTTATGATCCTTGAAAGGGTTCTTTAAGATCCAAGAGGAGTGAACATAGACAAAAAATTATTCCAACATGGGGCAAGGTGGATTTTTAAATGAAATGCCACCCACCCACCAGGCCCGAATGAGTCCCTGAGCTACAAACCCTTTCTGGGTTAACGCTATGATCGGATCTATAGCTCTTGAACTCTTATATCCCACACAACATAGTAGATGTAATCATATGATAATCTAACTTGTATCTGTCCGAGTGTGTCTCATCTGTAAAGACACATCTTTTTTTTTATAATTGTAATTTTTATTAGTTTGAGAAAAAAAACACATTATAGATATAGATATAACATGTATGTCACAAATTGTACATCCAAAAATAAAAAATAAAAACAAAAAGGAGAAAGCAAGGAAATAATAATAAAATTGAAAACAAAATACAAAATATAAGTACGAATAGGTTTAGGATATACAAAAAACAGGTTCCATGGGTCTGTAGTAGGACTTTCTAAGGTACCATGAGTAGAACAGACCATGGAAATACGTAAATAAAAAATGACAACAAAAAAAAAAAGAAAAAAACACAAACCAATTTTGGTGAGACCCAGGAGGGGTCTGAAGTAATAAAAAAGTAATAAGAAAGAAAAAACAGTCAATACACCTGAGCAATACAGACTACTCAGGAGTCCTAGACAAAAGTCTTGGACAATTCTAGGCCACTTGGCGAGTCCCATCAGATGGAGAGGCAGGGAGGAAGGATCCATCTGCTCTCCAGCAGGAGAGTAGTGACTTGAAAAATGAATAAAACTGTGCATGCGAATGTAAACATGTCCCTTTTCTTCCCTTAACATGGTGAAGGACAAAAAAAAAAACAGAATATAGAAAAAGAACAAGTTATGTATACTTTGTATGTATACTAAAGGACTGTACAATTTCAGGAGAAATGATCCACCTAGCGTCCATAACAAAAACAACTAATAGCATATATAAAAAAAGAAAGTGTAAAAATTGTATTCTGTCTCTAGGGCACAGGCACATTGGCCTGTAAATTAAAGCCGAGTATACCTGTCAACTTTTCAAGGAGGACGTCTGGATGAGCAGTGGAAAAGGGGTGGAAAAGGATTTCTTCTGCTTGTTTTGAACCAGGGTCCACATCCTACTAGGTGTAGCGGGTGCTGCTTGGGTTGACAAAGAAGCAGGTGGGAGTATGAAATCTTCCGGTAGAGGAGGTAGACCCAAACTCTTAATGAATGCCTCCCCTTCATGTATGTCACAAAGACAATGTTGAATACCATCTCGAGGAACTATCAAGCGAAATGGAAAGCCCCACAAATATGGGATGCGTTGGTTTTGTAGGTGGGAGGTAATTGGACAGAGATTTCTGCGTTTAGCTAGAGTGGGGACAGATCATCATAAATCTGGATTTTTTCCCCCTTGTATTTAGTAGATGACTTGTTGTGTATGGCAAGGGTCAGGCCCTCCTTGCTGTCATAAAAATGGAAGCGGACAATGACATCCCTTGGTCTGGCTCCAGAGGGTGGTTTAGGGCCCAAAGACCTATGAGCACGGTCCAGTGTCCAGTCTATGTCCGCAATTTTGGGGGATAGAGTGTTGAAGAGACCCAGCAGATATGATCGCAGAGTATTATCTCCCACTGTCTCCGGAATACCTCTAAAGCATAGATTCTGACATCTCTCCCTATTTTCCAGGTCCTCCTGCTGCAATTGGAGTTGGGTTACAGTGTGTTTCAGTGAGGAGGTTTCTTCTTCTAGTTCCTGGACATAGTGGACAAGATCATCCATTTTAGTCTCTATAACATCCGTTCTTTCCCCTATTTGAGCAATTTCCCCCCTCAGTTCCTGGGACAGCTTACCCACCTCCGCAGCGATGTTATGGGTCAGTTGGTGAAGGAGGGCCTGGAGCTTCACATCCAGCAACTCAGGGGTTAAAACAGCCTGTGTTGTTTGGGGGGGACATTGCAGGGGTGTGCTGTATGTCTGGTGTTTGAAGGATGCCACCGTCCGTGCCATCCGTCCCCAACGAGGGGTCCATATTAGCGAACAGGTCCGCAGAGTTAGGCAAGGCCAGGGATTGCAGCCTAGTAAGGAACTTGTCTACTGCGGTCTGGTGGCGCGGATCTAGTATCAGCTTGTAGCAGTGTTTTTGCTGGCCTATCTTGCCCATGGGGTTCTGCAGGCATTCAGGTAGTATCAGGGCTTACCCCTGTAGCTTTTGAAGCAGATTAGACGTGGCGCAGGGGTCTGGAGAGCAGACGGGATCCGGAGCTCAGCCTCTATGCATCCGCCATGTCCGAGAGCTGCGCATGCACCTCAAAGACACATCTTTATGATCATAAAAGTTATCTATTGTTTTGTTGTTTAAAATTGTTCTAAACAATGCTACTATGTAAAATCTGGATTTGGATGTGGTTGCAGCGTAAGTCATTCTTACAATAACCAAGTATTCTTTCCCTATCTCCTTTTCGTCGCTTTGGGGAATTCTTTATATATGCATATATGACGTGCCAAGGGGTCTTGAGATGTGATGTATAACCAGGCCTTGATTAATGGGACCTCTGGCACGGTTACAGTCTGGGGCAGTAGGGCTAATGTTTTGGCCCCCTGCCCAACCAAGGTGGTGGGGTTGAGGTGGTAGGAGCTTGGGGATTCCCATTTTGTCAGGCATCTTGCATTGGAGGTATTCTTCTATTATTATTCCTAATATAGTGTTATTTGTCCATTTTTGCAGAAAAGGCTGTGGTGTGGTTCTGTGAGGGGGTACAGAGTGGGCTTATGAGATTTTGTCTTCTCTACTCATTCAGGACAGCTTGGTTGCGTACCATCCATTATTACGATACTCGTGCCAGCTCTAGTGCGCAGACTTTTGGTTTTATTCTCAGATGGATTATGGTACGGCACATGCGCGGGAGTGCAAACGGTCTCCTGTATTATTAAAAAGGCCCCTTCCACATGCCCCCAGCTTGCTAGCACCCTCCCTTCTCCTCACCTGCATTGTATATTAATTAGGACACAGTTTTGGCACTGATAACGGGCTATATCTTTAGGTTGAACAGGTTTGTGAACAGTGCTGTGTTTGTTGGTGGGAGATAATAGAGATGAGTGCAACTTATATGAGGTAATGTTACTATACACATTGCCAATGCTTATTGTGTGAGTTGATTTCAACTCACCGGCTGTGCAATTGTGCTTTTCATAGATTCTTTGGATGATTAATGTGAGTCAAGAGATGTTTGATAAATAGCAATATCAGAAGGGTATACAGTTTCCTGTGCTATCAGTTAGATGGCAAGTTTACACACTGTCATATACTGTTTCCAGTGAATTTCTTTTCACTTATATACTTATTAAAAGACAGTATTCATTTTTCTACCTTACTATTTTGGACTTTTGCAGGGTATATTTCCTACATTGCCCTTATAAGTGATTGAATAACTTTGTTCTGAACAGCATCACTAAGTAATATCTTCATACCATTGAGGTATATATCTATCCTACTATTCTTTCTGCTTGTTCTCTTTCAAAATAGAGGAACTCTATTTTGATGCAGCATATAGATTATTGATTATAGATCTTGATTGAGTAACTACAGGTTCTCCTGACTTAAAATGTCATCCTTAAGTAAGTACTCTATCATTATGGGTAGCCTTCAACCTTATATCTATCTCAGCACTCAATATTACCTTCCAACCCCACATTTATTGATACTTTTCAGAATAAACTATTTGGTCTTACTAACAGCTTTACGTACATTGATTTTTTTATTGTTGAAAGATACTGGTTATTGGATTGCTCTCCCATGACACTTGGCACGTCATTCTTTGTGGGCACCTTCTAGACGTAAGTGGCCCTTTATGCAATTTTTTCTATGTAATTGGTTGGTATGTTAAAAAGAACGCCTGTGCACTCCCATCGAATCAAAATGTAAATAATGTTCGTATCCTTTTATGTTTCTGAACAGGATCTCTGTTTTAAGTCAAGAAGGTAAGTTCCTGAAGAAGAAAAGATGTGAAACACATCAACCTCTTGACATTGTAATAACAGAGATCTATAATCTACATGTGATTGAGCATATTGATCAATTGATTTTATTTGTATAATATTTTAAACTATTTTGTAATAAAGATATTTAGCATTATTTTGTTTAGATGTCCTTTACTGGTAACGTTAAAGTCCACCATATCAGTCCTATCTTATAAAATATTCTACAGGCTGAGGTACCCCCATAGCCTATTCAACCTTTCAAGAAAATTTTTTTTTGCATTGATACATGTCCCCTGGGGCAGGACCCGGGTCCCCAAACACTTTTTATGGCAATAATTTGCATATAAGCCTTTAAAATGAGCAATTTAGATTTTTCATATTCGTGTCCCATAGACTGTAATGGTGTTCGCATGTTTGTACAAACTTTTTGCCTGTGCGTAAGTTTGTGCGAACCAAACCGGGGGTGTTTGGCTCATCCCTATTCTCTATGTACTAGTACAATTAAACCATTTACTGTTAACTCTACATTTAATTGCACCCATATTTCTTTTATTCTCAGAAAAAATTGTGGTTGCCAGGTCTTTATAGTTTGGTCTTCCTTCTCTGCACTCTGTGATTATGTCATCACTCACTGTAGAAGAAACTACACAGGGGATTTTACCAGACCAATAGCCATGGAAACCATGGGCATAGCAGCCACCTACCTTACTAAATAAAAATTAAGGGCACAGAGTCTTTTTTTCTAAATGATTCAAGTGGGAATTTCTCAGTGGTGGAACACCCGTATTGAAAAACATGGAGGAATAGCTGAGAGATAGGAAATTACCTTTTGACTGAAAAGCTCTGGAAATTTCTGCCTGGAGTTCAGCTTTAAGATGTGATTTTGAAAATGTTTATAATTGGTGCTATGTTTATTGGGCTTTGATGGTAAGGGCTTATGCACACAGGACGTTTTTATAGCTGCTGTTAGGGGTGTCTGATTTTTTTTTTTTTTCAACTGCCTCTAAATGCCCCTCCATGTTAGCCTATGTGTCCATGCACACATAAACATTTGGAGGCATAAGCCTTTAGGGGCAGTAGAAAAAAATGACAGCCTGTGCATCGAGGAACAGAGGCTGTTGAGTTGTAAAAATGAAAAACAAAAAAAAACAAGTAACAAGCGTTTAGCCACATTTTGTGTTTTTAGGCATTTTTACATTATAGGGAGTGTTTTTACTGAACAAATGACAAAAAATAATAAAGAGAAATTAATTAGGGATAGATGGCGCTACCTTATCAGGGTACCTTGATTTATAATTTAATGAACCTCAAAGGAATCAGGAAAAAATATAATAAATGCACCCCTTTATCCCTCATTAGGTAGTGGATCTAGATGTCCAACGTTACCTGAGTGGACTGTACTAGCAGGTCAGTCTCATACCTACATGCAGGTGTACACCATGTGGCTAATCAACATAAATTAATTAGGTGACAGTTTATAAAAATCAATAGTGACAATCAAATCATAAATAAGTAAATAAAGTTAAATAAAACACCACGGTACAAACTTATATTGATCCCCAAATGTGTCCAAATGTGCTTATAAGCATAAACGTGAATTTGAATAGTCCCAACATTAGGCATATAGTGCAAAACTGCACATTAGATAATAGAAAACTGGTGGAAAATTAATGAGAAAATTGATGAAAAACTTAGTGGAAAAAATTGATGAGAGAGATATATATAATAGTGTAAAAAATAGTGTATCAAAGTCCAATAGCAGGAAGTAAAAACGTCTGTGATAGGTGACTTTCGTGAACACAGCTGATCAAATCCAGTGACTTGCGGTGCTCCCCCTCAAAGATCCCCACTCACCAGCTCCCTGCACCCCTGCAGGGGTAGTAGGCATGTAGTAGTAAGCAGCAATAAGATGTGTATGGGTCCTCAGGGTCCACCGCTCCAGCTGTGAGGTATCCTTCAGTATATCCTCATATAGAAGAAACAGGGCTCCATAGTGTGATACATTTTAAATAGTTTATTTATCTATCACAACAGCACAGAAAATAGCCAAATAAAGAATAAAAGTTTAAAAACCGGGCAAACTAGTCACACAGCGTGTAAACTGTTTCGTATGGAGAGTGCAGGGCGTCTAGAACCATCAGCTGCGCGGCGTGCGCCTCAGCTGCGTTCCACACTCTCCTACTTCCGCGTGTGACGTCAGTGCGTAGCTCCGCCTTACGTGGTTTCGTCATCGATGTTATCAAAGGCGCAGCTAACGTACCTCGTCCTATGCTATTTAAAGACAAGCAGTGTATGTGTTCCTCCCACTCTCCTCCCCTGGGTGTACTCATAATCTCATGTCGCCTCCCAGGACCGATCGTTGCAGGCCGGAGAGGAGATCCAATTACCATATAAGGGAGCCTGAACTTATATCTCCGCTTGTCGTTAAAAAGGCAGACTTAACATAACGTGATCCCTAACAGCATAGATAGTAATGTTCTACATAACATTAGTGGTCAGTTGACCTCTCAAAGTGACTGAGCGATACCAACTCCTGCTCCAAGCTGTTTATATGCAGGGATAAGAGGGGGAATAGGATGAACCATACGGTGGGTGAGCCTAGTGGTAGCTCAATGTATTGCTACTCTACCCATAATGTTAATACCATGATACCCCCTAGCCTTACGGGATGTCCATGCGAATGAGATGTCAAAATCCTAGATTAGAGAGTGTTCTTGACCCCCGCTTCTAGCCCCCTATGGGGTTATATTCATCCATTTTTCCTGCATAGGCCGGATTAAGGAATTGGTATCGGCATAGTAAGAACAAAACATGTACATATATAAAATTAGTATTGTGAATTAATAAATTAAAAGATAATTAGAAATTAATTAATAAAAATTAATTAATAAAATATATATATATATATATATATATATATATATATATATATATATATATATATATATATATATATATATATAAAGATAAGACAGATTTATAAAAAAGATTTATAAAAATGTATCAAAAAGATTTTTTAAAAAGAAGCAATATTACACATAGTGGACCCCTATATTCATATGTATAATGGGATAGTATACATACACATGTATAATGATGTTCTATACTCTGGCAAAACAACCATCAATAGCCTATCAAGTGTGTGTACACCCCCTCATGTCCCCTCTCGGGGTTAATACCACATATGGGGGCTCCGCATGTATACCCCTGACCATATGTACCCATGACAGAAAAGTACCTTGAGGACACTGTATACCCCTAGGCTGTGTGGTATAGGGAGAAGCCCCATATAAAAGGTCATATGGTATACCCTGCATAGTGGGGCATCTAAGGAGTGCCAGTACTAGGATCAATATTAATTGATCCCCCCCCCAAGGGGCTTTGCATATGGTAATATTAGACAGGACCATAGCTAGGGATTAGCTATGAAACAGTTCAAATCTATATCCAGATTTAACCCCCTCGGGGCCAGGGATTGTAAGCGGTAGATCCATTTGGTTTCATTTGGGATTAAGGGAAAATACCCCGCCACCAGGGACGCCAGTATATCCTATGATGAATACTAGAGGGAGACCAAGAACGCCTCAGCAATATGGCTACACACCCAACCAGAGGAGGGTGAGCTACTGGGAGCCCTTAGACCAGAGAACATCCAGAAGGTTTAATGTCCCCATATACAACAGATTCTCACCTATAAGAAATACACAGTATTCTCACCCCTCTTATGGGAGAGAATATGAAGAACAATGGGATTTTCGCAGAGAAGATTACCAGGACAGGCCCCCAGGAAGGTGGAAAACTCGTGTCCCCTACAGGACCCCAGGATGGAGAGCACAACGGGGGAATGGAGGAGGACCCCCAAGAGGTGGACAGAGAAGATTAGGCAACCCCACACCTATGGGGAGACAGGATCCCGGAGAATGGACATATCCCAACAATGGGAGGGAATACAACCAGGAAAGAAACAGGGGCACAATGCCAGGCTATCCGGAAAGAAGAGGCAGACAAGAGGAAGGAGAGGAGGTAGGAAGAAAAAGGAGAGTATACTAGGAAAAGGAATATTCAACCTGAGCTCCTCTACTTTCTCTGATGAAGAACTCAAGATACTGGATTTAGGACTCAAGTTCGCTCCTGAGAAAACGCTAGATAAATTTGAAGCTTACATTGACCTTCAGAAATTTATGAGGAAACTCAACCTCAAAAAACACTTCGCTCTAAATCAAGGAGATGGTATACGGGCAGCCCCTGAGTATGTACAAACTAATCTTAAAAACAATTCCATCTACAACCCAAAGACACCAGGTAGCCAATGCATGAATGCATTCAAGAAGATGGTTGAAGATCTAAGAAATCTAAGGAGGAAAGACAGAAAAGGAAAACATATATGGGACACCATCAAAAAATTAGGGGAAAGACATGAGGTGATTATAAGACCAGCGGACAAGGGGGGTGGACTGGTCATCCCGGACAAGAAGGATTACCAGGATGAGATGGAAAATTTACTAAAGGTAGAGAATACCTACCAGAGATTAAGGAGCAATCCCAAGAAAAAGTATCAAAGGAAACTGAAGACCTTCATTGATAAGGGGAAGAAACTAGGGATACTAAATTTAAAAGAGGCTGAATATCTGTTCTCAAAGTCCACTAAGACTCCAGTCATGTACTACACACCGAAAATACATAAAAGATTGCATAAGCCACCAGGCAGGCCTATAATAAGTGGGATCAATTCCATATTCTCGAGGTTAGGGGAATACCTGGACAAATACCTTAAACCAATAGTCCAAAAAGGGAAATCCTACCTACGGAACAGCCAACAGCTAATTCAGGAACTGCAGGAAATTCAAGTTGGGGGGGAATTGGATCCTAGCAACCATAGACGTTAATTCACTGTACACCAGCATTGTACAAAAAGACGGGCTGGCTGGAGTAGAGAAGGCGCTGCATGAAAAAACAGGGATGAAGCAGCAGCAGATTAACTACATCCTGGAGGGGCTGAAGATGGCCATGGAATGCAATTATTTTTGGTACAGTAACAACTACTATGTACAAACTAAAGGTGTAGCCATGGGGGCACGTTATGCCCCCAGTGTAGCAAACCTCTTTTTGGATATGTGGGAGGAGGAGTACATTTACAACCAGCAAATCCCCCAAATCTAGCTGTACAGGCGCTACATTGATGACTTGATCATCCTATGGGATGGAACACCGGATACATTTGAGGAATTTCTTCGACAACTGAATAATAACAAATATGGAATCACCTTTACAGGAAAGTGGAACTTTGAGAAGATTGAGTACCTTGATTTAGAAATCTTCAAGACAGGTACATCTCTGTGCACCCGCACCTTTTTTAAAGAAATGGACCGCAATGGGTATATACCCAATTCCAGCTGCCACCACCCGAGGTGGAAGGGAAATATCCAAAGGGCTAACTAATGCGGCTCCGCAGGAATTGTGACTTAATTGCGGATTTTGATAAACAAGCAGATGTGCTTATCCAGAGGTTCCAAGAAAAAGGATATGCAGCCAATACCCTAGCAAAGTTGAAATCGGATATCATGAAGATAGACAGAAAGACCCTGTTCAAAAGTACGAGGAAGAGAAAAAATGAACAAGGAGAGATTCTGTTCATCACAGGGTATAATAATCAATACAAGGACGTTGAACGGATTATCCACAGGTATTGGCCTATCCTACAAGAGGACAGAGTTCTATCAAAAATTCTCCCTAGAAAACCTAAATTTGTCTATAGGAGAGCACCCAACCTCTGTAATTTCCTAGTACATAATGCTGTAGATCCCCTGAAGCAAGTAAAAATCAGTACAGGCCTAAAAGGGTTCTATAAATGCCGTAGGTGCCTAGCATGTAGGGTCAGCAAACCACAACCCAGGAAGAGAGAAACATTCAAATCTACAGTTGACCACAAACAATACAAAATCAGAAAACTAATCACATGCCAGAGTACTTACGTTACGTACATTATAGAATGTCCCTGTCACCTCCAGTTTGTGGGCAGAACCACCCGCCCCCTGGCAGTCAGAATTAGGGAACATATTAATAATATAAAGAAGGGGTTCCCTAAACACCACTTGTCTAGACATTTTGATGAGGTGCATCAGAGAGACCCCACAGGGCTTGTGTTCTATGGTATAGATCATGTGGAAGATCATTGGAGAGGAAACAACAAACTCACTCTGATCTCCCAAAATGAAACCGAATGGATCTACCGCTTACAATCCCTGGCCCCGAGGGGGTTAAATCTGGATATAGATTTGAACTGTTTCATAGCTAATCCCTAGCTATGGTCCTGTCTAATTAATATTACCATATGCAAAGCCCCTTGGGGGGGGGGGGGGGTCAATTAATATTGATCCTAGTACTGGCACTCCTTAGATGCCCCACTATGCAGGGTATACCATATGACCTTTTATATGGGGCTTCTCCCTATACCACACAGCCTAGGGGTATACAGTGTCCTCAAGGTACTTTTCTGTCATGGGTACATATGGTCAGGGGTATACATGCGGAGCCCCCATATGTGGTATTAACCCCGAGAGGGGACATGAGGGGGTGTACACACACTTGATAGGCTATTGATGGTTGTTTTGCCAGAGTATAGAACATCATTATACATGTGTATGTATACTATCCCATTATACATATGAATATAGGGGTCCACTATGTGTAATATTGCTTCTTTTTAAAAAATCTCTTTGATACGTTTTTATAAATCTTTTTTATAAATCTGTCTTCTCTTTTTATATATATATATTTTTTATTAATTAATTTTTATTAATTAATTTCTAATTATCTTTTAATTTATTAATTCACAATACTAATTTTATATATGTACATGTTTTGTTCTTACTATGCCGATACCAATTCCTTAATCCGGCCTATGCAGGAAAAATGGATGAATATAACCCCATAGGGGGCTAGAAGCGGGGGGTCAAGAACACTCTCTAATCTAGGATTTTGACATCTCATTCGCATGGACATCCCGTAAGGCTAGGGGGTATCATGATATTAACATTATGGGTAGAGTAGCAATACATTGAGCTACCACTAGGCTCACCCACCGTATGGTTCATCCTATTCCCCCTCTTATCCCTGCATATAAACAGCTTGGAGCAGGAGTTGGTATCGCTCAGTCACTTTGAGAGGTCAACTGACCACTAATGTTATGTAGAACATTACTATCTATGCTGTTAAGGATCACGTTATGTTAAGTCTGCCTTTTTAACGACAAGCGGAGATATAAGTTCAGGCTCCCTTATATGGTAATTGGATCTCCTCTCCGGCCTGCAACGATCTGTCCTGGGAGGCGACATGAGATTATGAGTACACCCAGGGGAGGAGAGTGGGAGGAACACATACACTGCTTGTCTTTAAATAGCATAGGACGAGGTACGTTAGCTGCGCCTTTGATAACGTTGATGATGAAACGCGTAAGGCGGAGCTACGCACTGACGTCACACGCGGAAGTAGGAGAGTGTGGAACGCAGCTGAGGCGCACGCCGCGCAGCTGATGGTTCTAGACGCCCTGCACTCTCCATACGAAACAGTTTACACACTGTGTGACTAGTTTGCCATGTTTTCAAACTTTTATTCTTTATTTGGCTATTTTCTGTGCTGTTGTGATAGATAAATAAACTATTTAAAATGTATCACACTATGGAGCCCTGTTTCTTCTATATGAGGATATACTGAAGGATACCTCACAGCTGGAGCGGTGGACCCTGAGGACCCATACACATCTTATTGCTGCTTACTACTACATGCCTACTACCCCTGCAGTGGTGCAGGGAGCTGGTGAGTGGGGATCTTTGAGGAGGAGCACCGCAAGTCACTGGATTTGATCAGCTGTGTTCACGAAAGTCACCTATCACAGACGTTTTTACTTCCTGCTATTGGACTTTGATACACTATTTTTTACACTATTATATATATCTCTCTCATCAATTTTTTCCACTAAGTTTCCACCAGTTTTCTATTATCTAATGTGCAGTTTTGCACTATATGCCTAATGTTGGGACTATTCAAATTCACCTTTATGCTTATAAGCACATTTGGACACATTTGGGGATCAATATAAGTTTGTACCGTGGTGTTTTATTTAACTTTATTTACTTATTTATGATTTGATTGTCACTATTGATTTTTATAAACTGTCACCTAATTAATTTATGTTGATTAGCCACATGGTGTACACCTGCATGTAGGTATGAGACTGACCTGCTAGTACAGTCCACTCAGGTAACGTTGGACATCTAGATCCACTACCTAATGAGGGATAAAGGGGTGCATTTATTATATTTTTTCCTGATTCCTTTGAGGTTCATTAAAATATAAATCAAGGTACCCTGATAAGGTAGCGCCATCTATCCCTAATTAATTTCTCTTTATGATTTAACTCACTCCTTCGGGGGTAAGTGTAAGGGGTGGCTGCAAGCCTTCAGGTCCGTGAGCGCGGAAACCCTTCCTTTATTATTTTTATTTAAATGACAAAAAATGCTAATGCAAAAAAACACCCATAAACGCTATTCAAAAATGTGGCTAATAGTGTGTTTTTAATGCTGCTTTTTCCTTGTAGTAGCGCTGGTGTTTTTTAAACATTCTGTGTGTGAGGCCTAAAGGAACATGGAAGATGGCTTTGTTCACCTCTCTTTTTGAAAATGTTTCTTCTTGTTATGCTAACTTTCTTGTTACAACACACAAGACTGAGAAAAAGCATGCTGAGGACTTTTCCCTGACTTTCATTGGCTGCATACTTGTTTCAGTACAGTGATTCAAACTGTACTGATGCCATTGGGTCTAATGTATTCAGAAGGAGTGTAACAATGGCAGCCTTCAAATATCTATCATGACAGTTTTAGTTTAGTTTGAAAACCGCCTCCCATTCATTTCAGTGTGTCTTTTTACACTGGGGCGGTGTGCCTGTGGGACATTAGGAAAAGTCCCGCAAGCAGCATCTTCGGAGCGCTGTATACATTGTATATGTATTCATTGAAATTAATAGACATTGCTTCCAAAGCACGTGAAAAGAAATTCAGAAGCTAGTGGGGTTAAAAGAGCCCTGCTAGCGGCCAAAAAGCGTCAATTAAACAGTGCTAAAGTTCAGCTAAAACAAGTGCCGCTTTAGCGTTAACACACCTGCGGCTCAGTGTAAAAGAGATTATACTGAAAGCATTTTATTTTTTCTATGAGATTTCTATTTATTTATTTTCAATGTGTGATTCAGACCAAAAAGGTCATGAAAATCAAAAGATATATAGGAGAAATATTTGTGATATCTGGGCAATAAATCTGATGTTCAGTGACAGAATAAAAAAAAAATAGAAATAAAAAAATATTAGCAGTTTGTATAGAATTTTCTAAAGGCTGAATTGAAATGTATGGCCAATCAGTCCAAAAATAGGCAGAGATCCACATGGGTCTAGTTCTACAGAAACAAACCTGACCCGTTCTGTGAAACCCATATTTTCAAATATATCCACACCCAATTAAATAGACCTGCGCTTACCATTGAAACTGATCTTACCTGGGAGTGCCATACTTATAACTCAATACTCACTTTTGACTAATGCTATGTCAAATAAAATTAGTCTGTCAGTGATTATGATACAGAAAAATGCCTATAAACTCCCATACAGAGAAAATGCCAGAGACTAGGGTACACAGGGAGACAGCCAGTGATTGCACCTCACAGAGGGAATGCAAGTAACTGCACACCATTGAGACTGCCAGGAACTGCATCATATTGCCATGTAGAATGATTGCCAAAGACTATGCCACATACAGAAACTACCAGGAACTGTTCAATATCATCAGAGATTACGCCATATAGAAAGATTGTCAGAGACAGTGCCATATAAAGAGACCAATAGAGACTTCACCTTACAGAGAAACTGCTAGTGAGGATGTCTAAAACTATGCAATACTGAAAAAATGATGCATAACATAAGAATTGTCAAAAACAAGGACCTCTCACCGAATCCATTCAGTGTAAAACAAACAATGGTAACAAAGCCCCAATTTATGACTGAGCCCTCATTGTGCTCTGTAGGAATAAAAGAGATGATGCAAAGATCCCCATAGTACTATTATTCAACAATTGATTAAAAAATATATATGTTATATATATATATAATAAAAATATTATATGTGATTAGAAATATAAAAAAAACACATTAACTCTACATCAATAGTATTACGAAAATGTATAAAAAAATCCATCAAATATATGCAAAATCCCTGTGATGTGCAAAGCTGCGAAAGTGCTAACACCAAAATCTCTAATTATTCATCAATTTCTCAAAGTAATAAATATAAAAGTTTAGATATTATTAACAATAAGGCCTCGTGTACATGGGGCAGTTGAAAACCTCTTCTGAATGTTAGAAACTGATAACTGATAAATGACAGTGAAAAACCTCAGTTTAACAGTTTTTACATACTGAGTTTAGCAGCAGTTGTCAGCAGTTGAGGTTAGAAGCTTTTTTAAAGATAACCTCAGGAGACCCTCCACAATGCAGGGAAAAAATGTAAATGATTAACTATTTCAGCCATTCTGCGAGAAGAGAGAGCACTGGGCTTTAACTATGTATTCTCTCTATCGCGCTCTGCCAATCTCTCTCTCTCTCTCTGTGTGTCTGTGCCTGTTTTTCTCTCTCTCTGTCTATCTCTCTCTCTCTCTCTCTCTCTCTGTCCCTCTCCTTCTGCCTGTCTCTCTCTCTGCATCTCTCTCTCTCTCTGCATCTCTCTCTCTCTCTCTGCCTGTCTCTCTCTCTCTGGCTCTCTCACTGTGCCTGTATCTCTCTCTCTCTCTCTCTCTCTCTGCCTGTCTGTCTATCTCTCTCACTGCCTGTCTATCTCTCTTTCTGCCTGTCTTTCTTTCTGCCTGTGTCTCTCTCTCTGCCTGTCTCTCTCCCTGCCTATGTCTCTCTCTCTGTCTGTCTCTCTCTCCCTCTCTGCCACCTCTCTTTCTGCCTGTGTCTCTCTCTCTTTCTCTGCCGCTCTCTCTCTCCCTGTGTCCCTGTCTCTCTCTCTCTCTCTCTCTCTCTCTCTCTCTCTCTCTCTCTCTCTCTCTCTGCCTGTGTCTCTCTCTCTTTGCCTGTCTCTGCCTGTCTCTCTCTCTCTCTCTCTCTCTCTCTCTCTCTCTCTCTCTCTGCCTGTCTCTTTTTCTCTCTTTCTCTGTCTGTCTCTCTGTCTGTCTCACCCCTCCCCCCCCTTGCAGGCAACAGCATGTGGTAAAGAATTGTTTCTCACATTGCTCCATGCACACTGGAGCTCAAAAAAGCTTTTTTGGACATCAAATTGCTGGCAGAAAACGGTTTAAAAACATGCTTTTAGCAGTGTTTTGTTCTAGCGTTTATGAGCGTTTTCTTAGCGTTAGCACTCATGAGCGTTTTTAATAAAAATACGCAGAGGGCACTCCAAAAATGCCACAATGCATTCCCAAACTCCCACAATGAATTGAAAAAATAGAACTTCGAACGCTGCTAATTAACGTGAGTTTATGAGCATTTATCGGCATTTAACGTTTTTTAACTTTTTTTGTGATCAGAAAAACAGCACTTTGAACGTGATTTTATGGCATTCAGAGAACAGCCCATAAACTCCACTGATGATAAAAGCTAAAAAACGTCCATGTGTGCATGGACACATAGGATAACATAGAGTGGAGTTTATGGGCTGTTAAAAAAAAACAAAACTCCAAAAAATGGCCGTTTATGAGCTCCAGTGTGCATGGAGCCCATATCTTACATGTTCCCCTTTAGAAACACTTATAAACAAAAACATGCTTAAACTCAGGTTACAGCTTTTACATCAGTTTACAAGCATTTGGCATTTCAAATGCCTCTGAACGTCCGTCCTAAACCCATTTTTTTGCGTTCCAAAAAATGCTTCTAAACTCAACTACCTAGAAATGACTATAAACGACCCTGTGTACATGTACTGATAAGATAACAGAGGAGAGTTCAGGGGCAGCTGAAAAAAAATGCCCAACTGCTCCTAAACGTCCGTTTACCAGCAGCAGTGTACATGAAGCCTAACTTAAAAACTATAATGTAATTAAAAGGAAACATAGGATAATATGTTCAAGAAGTGAACATTATAAGTGAATATTATAGTGCAAAAGTAAAAGTTGCCATTGGAAGATTTTTCCTCTATTACTTTTCTGGGGACAACCCAAAATTTGGGATTTACTTTTACTTTCACTTTCAATGATAATGATGAACAGGACACATAAAGGTGAATCTCCTTAATGAGGGCACAGAGAACAATAAAAACGGACAAACTTTCTAATCCCTCTGCACCCAATTCAAAACAAACAAAAAAAAGTTTTGCCTTTAGCTAAACTTTAAAAGCTCACTGATTAACATGTTCAGTGATTCAATTATTTAGTAATTTAGGGGTTCTTTGAAAACCTTGTCAGTTCATGTGTGAAGTTTAAATGGCTTCCTACTGACTTCCTATCTGCTCAGTCATTGACCTCTGACAATTGACAGTTTACATTAGTTACATGGTAAAGATGTATAGTGCTTCCTTATCTGGTAAATTATGTAGTGCATGAAAATTATCACTGACTACATTTTGTTATATATTCCTGTTCAATCTGATAAATTAGAGAGAGGCCCATGTGTGGGTTTCAAGAGCATATAAACAGCCTCATGTGTATTTAGATCATTTATACATGAAAGGAGATTATCTTTCAAACAGTACATGTGTCACTCCACTGTGTCTTCTAATATTAACATACTTTTCAAGGTCTGAAGAAGAGTTAAACTCTGGAACCTGAAGCTCAATGCAGCTCTGGTCTAAAGCTCTGCATATCTATCTGCAATCAGGACTGCTGACACAGGCATTTGGTCTCTCACCTACTTCCCCACTCCCAGTTACTCTAGTGGAGTGGCATCTGTACATCCAGTTTCTGTACCCAGGTGCCATCCAGGGTCGATCCTAGGGTCACCGGCGCCTTGGTGCAGAAATATTTCTGGCGCCCTCACATGGGCATGGTCATCTTACCAACTCCTCCCCTTTACAAATGTTTCTATGGCAATGCTCCCCTAAGAAGTCTTTGTTACCCTAGGATCCCTCCCATGATCTTTTAACAATAAAAAATTACAGGAAGAGAGTACACTAATGAGACCTGGAGGGGAGTCTCTCTGATGCACACAAAGAGGGCTTCTGTTAGAGAGTCTGTTAGAAGAGCCCCCAGACATATTATAGGAGATGGTCAGAGACTGCAGACATGATACAGGAGATGGTCAGAGACTGCAGACATGATACAGGAGATGGTCAGAGACTGCAGACATAATACAGGAGATGGTCAGAGACTGCAGACATAGTACAGGAGATGGTCAGAGACTGCAGACATAGTACAGGAGATGGTCAGAGACTGCAGACATAGTACAGGAGATGGTCAGAGACTGCAGACATAGTACAGGAGATGGTCAGAGACTGCAGACATAGTACAGGAGATGGTCAGACTGCAGACATAGCACAGGAGATGGTCAGAGACTGCAGACATACTACAGGAGATGGTCAGAGACTGCAGACATACTAAAGGAGATGTTCAGAGACTGCAGACATACTACAGGAGATGGTCAGAGACTGCAGACATACTAAAGGAGATGTTCAGAGACTGCAGTTCCTATGGATGTTAGTAGATAATGGCCGATTGGCCCTTTCACCTGACCCAGCGATACATCAACGGTTCCTCTGATCAGGAGTCAGCTCACTCTGAATTGCCCATGGTGACTCCGCTGGTTAGCACCCAGATCTGTATTCCGGCAATGAGTCCATTCCTTTCTCTGCCAGGGATGGCGCTAGGCTGTGTGGCTTTCCCTCTGGTGGCGCAGGGCAGTGGGGTTCTCTCTCTGATGGTGTTCTCTCAGCACTGTCCTCTCCCTCTGGAGTTCTGGGTGTACTTCCCTGAAAGCTTTCCCAGGCTCCTGTATCTCTCTCTCTTTCCCATTCAGCTGAGCATGCTGTGTGGGCTTCAGTTTCCGTGTTACAGTGGGGCTGCCAGTCCTCGGGACTACATGTCCCACAATCCTCTTCTCTGCTCCTTTTTCTATTCTGTTTCTTCCCTGGTTGATATGAAGGCGGGGAAAGAAACATAGTGGGCAGCTGTGCTGGCAAGCACCGCTCACTAGTACAGCAGCACGCAGGAGGAGAGGGAGGGGGGAAAGGAGAGGGAGGGGGGAAAGGAGAGCCCGCAGCTGCATTGGCTTCACTAGGGTTGGGGTCACCCCCCTTCCACCAACTATAGTTGCCCCTCAGTACAGACACCCCTCCACTACATGTAGACTGTCACGGGCATGGCCAGAGCGGAGGCTGTTGGAGAGGACTGTGTGCAAGCCTGTTGCCCACCGATTATGGGCCCTAGCCTTTGAGGTGAATGAGAAATCCAGTCTGAACTGTATTAATCGGAATCAGTCATGTATATATTGTATGGGGACTCCTTACTGTATATTTGTGTCCCTGAAGAGGGAGGGGGGATTCCTCCAGCAGCCCCCTGCTGATAAGACTGATTCATTCTGCTGGGACACATCCTGTGAGGAGATGCTGGTGTTATCAACATGTGTTTATGTTATTTGAGAGAGCTGATCACATTAGCCACCAGCCCTGGCTAATAGACGAATGGTCTAGGCTGAGGAGGGGGGAGATTGTTGTTTGTATTGTTAATTGTATTAATGTGTGAAGCTCGGTGCCCACAAGGCTGTCATCTGGTCTGGGTACATTTTGTAGTAAATTAGGTCATGTTAATTAGGTTAGCTTTGAGTCATCCCTGCTGTATAAAGGTCTGTGAGATCTCAAAATAAAGGTAGTTCTGATGTACTCCAAGACTGGTGTTGTCTAGTTCTTGGGGTTCCTATAGCCAGATCCATTGGACTCGTGTTCCAGAACTTAGGAAGCGGTATATGACGGAAGCACTCAAGCGGAGTGTGGGGCGTTCCGTGACATAGACCCCCCTCTGTCAGTGCAGAACCCGCACTAAGTATAAACCCCTCCCTCAGTACAGATCTTACTCAGTACAGATCCCCCCAGGTAACCCCCCTCCATTAGTACAGACCCCCCCAGGACAGATCTCCCTCTCCATTAGTACAGACCCCCAAAGGACAAACCACCCCTCCATTAGTACAGACCCTCCCATTAGTACAGACCCCCCAGGACAGACCCCCCCATTAGTACAGACCCCCCTCCATTAGTACAGACCCCCTCCGTTAGTACAGACCCCCTCTCCATTAGTACAGACTCCCCCTCCATTAGTACAGACCCCATTAGTACAGACCTCCCCTCTATTAGTACAGGCACCCCGTTAGTACAGACCTCCCCTCCATTAGTACAGACCCCCTCTCCATTAGCACAGACACCCAGGACAGACCTCCCCTCCATTAGTACAGACCCTCCCATTAGTACAGACCCCCCCATTAGTACAGACCCCCTCTCCATTAGTACAGACCCCCCCATTGGTACAGACCCCCCCACCGGTACAGACCCCCCTCCATTAGTACAGACCCCCCTCCATTAGTACAGACCCCCCTCCATTAGTACAGACCCCCCACCATTAGTACAGACCCCCCTCCATTAGTACAGACCCCCCATTAGTACAGACCCCCCTTCTATTAGTACAGCCCCCCCATTAGTACAGACCCCCCCTCCATTAGTACAAACCCCCCCTCCATTAGGGTACATAAATACACCCGGGCAGCAGCTGGAGAGAAGAGGACAGTGTGCAGCCGTGCCGCCCGGGTAGAGAGCAGAGCAGTTCAAAGCAGGCAGGAGTGGGAGGCACAGAGAGGAGAATGTGTCAGGCACGGACCGCCCCGCCCCCCCGCATGCAACATCACTGTGTGGCTGGTCTCTCTCCACACAGAGACCAGCTGCTCTGCCTCCGATGTCATCTCTGGCTGGCAGCTGCTCTCCTTCTCTGACAGGAGGAGGGAGGGGCTTGAGCAGCAAACACAGCGGTACCTTTCTTCTTGGAACACCGGCAGAGAGCCGCTGCCGGACACAAACAAGAGGAGGAGGGAAGGGAGCACTCTGGCGCTTCAGCGCCCCCACCTCTCTGGCGCCTGGGTGCACTGTGCACCCCGTCTGGGATCGGCCCTGGTGCCATCCATCCTCCTCCTGTACGGACTCCTAAAGTCCCATTCATCCAACACCAGTAATCTTTTCACCCTACTATGTCTGAAATATAACTATTGTTCACTATCTATGTTGCAAATGCCTTACTTACAGTACATAAGCATATGAGGAGATGCCATGAGAGCAATGTATTGTGGGGAATTTTGAGTACCACCAATCCCTCGAACATGCCATTGCAGCCTGCCTCTACACAGTGCAATCCCTCTGATTGCACACATGCTTCCTTGGATGTAAATGTTGTCACTTTTACTGATGCACACACTTGCATCAGCAAAGTTTAGGCTTCTCTTTGAAGCTCTGCTGTACTTACTCTCTGCTGAGACAGAGAACAGACCACAGAAGCCTTGTCTGAAATCCAACCCACTACGTATACCTATTGCAAACAACCTGTCTAAATCAATGGTTTATGTTATAGGCTATTCCACTTCTTTTTTTCTGTTGAAAAACAAACCTATTGCATGCACTATTCTAGATCTTCTTGTTTGTTATCTTAATCTTCATTTTCTATATAAACACATAAATTGTGATTTTGAGACCTTGTTTCTGCGATGTTCTAAAAGGGGAATTCCAGATATGGATACTTTAGAACTATGCATATACCATGAAACAAACTGAAAGAAATACTTATATTGAAACAAATAATTCCCAGGTTTTTAAAGAAGACTTTCAGGTATGGGTATTTTTACATTGGACCAATGGAACTCTGCATATACCATACCTGTGGGAATCCTAGACGCTAGAAAACACTCTAGTAGACACGGCTACTCCAGTGATCTCCACTAGATTCCAGGTTCTGTGTCAAACTGCTGACCTGCTTCATTGTGAACACAGACAGCATACAGAGAATGCAGAGAGGTTTATTTAATAAAGGCAAATATACTGTGCATTACAAGTGCAGTTGCTCTAGATCAGAGGGGAAGCTCTGCTGATTTCTATCATCCAATCATGTGCAAGCCAAAATGCAATTTTTTATGTTCCTTGCCTGTGATTGAGTATTCTTTGCAAAGTGAAGCTTTACCTCATTTACTAAGCTCTGGAGTAAGTGCACTAGCAGGGCACAGTATATTTGCCCTTAGTAAATCAATATCATTGTGTTTATTCAATAAATGCTCTGCCTCTCCACCTCATGTAATCACAGAACAATTTTTTAATTTATTGTGAAAATGCAAAGCATTCTCTGAATAACTCCCATGCTGCCAACCTCCTATGTACAGAATGCAGCAGGGCAGCTGCTCGGCACAGGACCTGGTTGCTAGTGGAGAACACCAAAATATTGGTGTCTACTACAGTGACTTCAAGCTTTTAGAGTGGTAGTACTCCTGTCCTCAGGATCCACTAACAGGCCAGGTTTGCAAGATAACTCAAATACATTACAGGTGATATCATTTGACTCAGTGACTGCAGTATTCTAGCCTGCATCTCCACAAGGTAAACTTAAAATCTGGCCAGTCAGGCCGGGTTCCCTGCATCCAATTCACAATTGCAGGAGATTTTGACTGGCTCTCTATTGAGCCGGTTTACATATCTCAGCAGCGGGTCTGGTGCGATTTGCACAAAAATGCTGTGCATCTTTTGGTCCGTTTCAGGTCTAAATTCAGCCCAAAATTCAGGCTGAAATCAGACCTGAAACCGTGAACCAACATGCACCAGAATACTGCTGTGAGCCGCATGTGGCTCATATGTGAACCCAGCCTAAATGGGTCCTGAGGATAGGAGTTGAGAACCACTGCTCTAGAGGCATCCCACAAGTATGGTATATGCAAAGATAATCAGTCGTGGAAGGCACAGCTGGCAATAGGCACCAATCCCCAGTTCAATATAAGATATAGAAGAGAAGGGGGGTGGGGATTTTAAGGGTGCCAAATGTCACATGTATTCAATAAAAAACATATATTTTATTTTTGTTTTAGATAGTAAAACAAAAAATACATATAAAAACAATGGATACAGGCATGTTCAAATACCTTACCATCATTATCTGTACATGCCTGTATCCATTGTTTTTATATGTATTTTTTGTTTTACTATCTAAAACAAAAATAAAATATATGTTTTTTATTGAATACATGTGACATTATTTGGCAACCTTAAAATCCCCACCCCCCGTCTCTTCTATATCTTATATGGTATATGCAAAGGTACATGGTCCAAGCAGGACCAAGGTAACCATGTAAAAATATCCATACCTGGAATTCGTCTTAAAAAAACAGAGCTTTAATAGTTTTAGTATGTATTTTTGTTTACTCTTTTTCTGTTCTAAAAAGTAATAAAGACAAACATATTGTATCATCTCAGCTGAAGTGTGTATGCTTTTAATAGCTGCATATTTACTTCAAATTCAGTCAAATTGCAACAGGGGGCTGAGGTTTTGTTCTGTAACTTTTTTTTTTTATATATATATATTCATTGCACATTTCAGTTAATTCTGTAAAGGAATGAATTGCAGCTGTTAACATTTCCTATTACCCCATACTAACAAAGGTGACTCTCCTGTTACAAACATTCTGAAGCATCTGAAAGGTTGCAGACAAAACTGAAGCTCAGTACATGTTTTTTCATAATAAATAAATCTGCAGTGTTAATGTTCTGTACTATACAAAGAATTAGTTGTGTGATACATGCTACTGAACAAGAAAAAAGGACTCATTTGTGTATCCAGCAGAGCCTGGCATTGCTCTTTTTTTCAAAATATCAAGGTCAGAGCAAATGTGAAACAAATCACTACTTGATTTTTTTTTTTTTTCTTTTTATAGTCACTGTTTTGCCAATTTCCTTTTGTACTGTTTTTGCTTTCACTATCAAGACAATTAGTATTTATGTAAAGCAAAAACTTTAAGAGAACATTCTGATTAGTTTAGTGTTCTTTTGTAAGGTGTCATACAAAACAGGTACAATAAGCATATACAATTTACTGCTAATGTCCAACTGACACAACTTTGCTTATGGATGTCTTTTAGTGGTTATCTTGGTTTTTATAAACCAAAACAAACATTTTTAAAATTGAATGCATAGCATATGTATAGGAACTGCTAACAGATTGATATCAGCATAGCAGGAGGCCCATGTGCCTGCAGCCCTCCTATAATGGGAAGACAAGCTTATATGTCTCCTATATGTCTGTTGAGACCATACGTTTTGTTGATTTCTAAAGCAAAAACAACAGAAGAAGTCTAGCAGATTATCTAATATACTGTATACAGAATGTTAACTTTATATTTTGTCTTTGAATTACTTTTTTATTTCTGTTTTGTGGATTATGGCTGCAAAGCAATTGTCATTTTTCATTTGTATTTGTAAAATTTGAAATTCAGCCTTTAGGCTAAGTCCATAATAATGCAGCTGCGACTTGATCTGATTTTCAGTGAGATTTTTTTAGTGTGATATTACACATTTTTGATACATTTTCATACATCAAAAAGTTTAGCAAAAGTATGTAGGCATAGGACACCCCCCCTGTCATGCCCCCTAAAGGAAAATTATACAAAAAAAAAGATTAGTTAAACCCACTTTTGTTTACCACTACTATTCCTTTATATTGGCTTTTGAACTATAGAAATGCAACAATTTAGAAATTGGATAAAAGGTTTAGCACTGGGAAACACTTTTTTTGAAAGGTAAAATTTTATATACAATTACAGTATAAAGATCAGACCAAAATGAGGGGAAAATGTGGAGGAAAGAGGGACAGAGGGACTTTGTTCCAAATCAGGGATAGTTGGGAGCTATGCATTTTTTGTTTTTCATGCTGTTGAGTTTTTTTGTAGGGGGAGGAGACTGCTCAATTAAATTTGCAATGGTATTGGATATGAGGGGTCACCACCCTTCTCTTCAATGGCACTTGTTCAGAACAATACAACTTAAAGTCGCAGCAATTTTGTAAAGATGCCTTCACTGTTTTGGTGCAACTTTTGATGTGACTTAGATCCATTGAGTGTAAAGCCATATCAAAATCACACCAAAACTTGCATCAAAATTGCACTCCAAAGTTGCACAAGAAATCACAACTTTGGAGTTGTACTAGTGTGAATAGAGCCTTAGAGATGCTGATTGTTAAAGAGCTGGCACCTGTCAGCATTCCAGCAACCAGTGACTCATCCCTGCCCTGCTCATTCAGCTGTCAGATAAGGGTACCAATCCCCTATTAGAGCATGCAACTTGGCAGGCTATGAAAGAGGGGGCTGAGCATGCACCCACCCCCCCTGAACCATAGCAGGCTACATCTCCTCAACATGGGGGTTCCCCCTGGAAAAGCACCTTGTCCCCATGTTGATGAGGACAAGGGCTTTTTACCCTCAACCCTGGCTAGCTGGTTGACGGGGTCTGTAGGCAGGAGGCTTATCAGAATCTGGAAGCCCCCTTTTTACAATAAAAATTGAAATTCCAGACCCTCCTTATGCAAATGAGTAAAAGGTACATAGTACCCTTACTCATTCACAAAAAGTCAAGTAAAAATAAAAACACAAACAGTTTTTGACAAGTCCTTTATTAATAAAATAAAAAAGTCCCCCTGATGTACATCTATTATCAATTACGTCATTTAGCAATGCAGGTTAATGTCAATTACAATAAATCTCTAAAAGAAAAAACCCTGTGCCAGCCAAGAGATGACCAATTCCATCACTTTCCTAGAGCAAAATGACATCTCCAGTTCCCCTGCCACTGAAGTAAACAAAGAGGCAGGGCCCCCTGAATGATGTAATTGACCATATGTGGTCCATATATGGTAAATTTTGTTGTTTTTAAATGTCCCAGCTCCTTTCTTTATATTCCCCTGTCAGCTGGGAATCTCTACCTGGATGAGCAGGACAAAGATGAGTCATCGTCTTTGCCAGATTTTGCTGGTTGGAAACTGAAAGGAAATTTGAGCGGAGAGTGAAAAAAACGTTTTGTTTTTGACTGCTGTGTTTGCATTTTTATTTTTATTTTGGGGGGGCTATCTTTGCAGCTTTTGAATACCTTTTTCTGTGACTTTTTAAATCGCCTTTATTTTTTCTTTCCTCCCTTCAGACTATTATTTAAGGGGAGTAGTTAGTTGGTCACATGTGCTTCAGGTCCTATATAACTTCCTGTAGTACTCCTTTCTAAGCTTGCTCATCTTTGAGCTTGCATTTCTGCTTGCTGGAACTTGGACCAAGTGTTGAGTTAAAAAACAGAGTTTATAACAGGAGTCTTTAAACCTGTAGGTAACATCTGAAATTTCCTGTTAGTAATATCATTTTTGTAACTGCGAAAATCTGTGCCAGCAGTATTGAAGGTTTTGTGCAGTACACAATGTGCCACATGTATACAGTAAAGGAGCAACAGCTCCAGGATGGATACTGCTGCAACAGATGTGAGCAAGTTACCCTTCTGGAAGCTCACATTAGAGATCTGGAAGAGCAAGTTGCAACACTGGGCAGAACTGACAACCTTCAAAGGGGTCCTAGTTGGGTTAATGGGGAGGGTGGAGAGGCAAGTCAGGATTATCAGGTAGGAAGATGGGTTAATGCAGTTAGAGGGATTGCTAGGGGTTCACAGAAAAGTTAGCCCTGGGTTTGAGCACCCTAACAGATTTGGGTGAATATGTGGGGGTGGCAAGCTCAGAAGTGGCAGCCCTAGATGTCACTGCTACCCCTAACAGCCAGGAGAGCAGCCCATCTAGAAGGGCTGGTAAGGATAGTGCAGGTAGGCCTAGACAGTTGGTGGTAATAGGGGATTCTATAATCAGAAGGGCTGATATAAGGGCTGAATAATTTGTCATCAGGATCGCCTCAGCCGAATAGTTTGCTGTCTCCCTGGTGCCAGGCATGTGGTGGACAGGGTTGATAAATTACTGGGTGGGGCTGGGCATGACTCAGCTGTCTTGGTTCATGTTGGAACCAATGACAGAATATATGGAAGGTGGAAACTCTTTAAGAAACAATTTAATGAACTAGGCTACAAGTTGAAGGGAAGGACCTCCAAGGTGATATTCTCTCAAATATTTCTGTGCCTTACTCAACACAGGAAAGTCGGGGGGAGATTGGAGAACTGAATGCATTGCTAAAGACCTGGTGTAAGAAGGAGGGATTTGGGTTTTTAGAACACTTTTCATTGGGGTACAACATATATGCTAAAGATGGTTTGCACCTAAATGGAAGGGGGTCTGGTCTGTTGTGCTGGGGGAGAGGTTTATGGGAAGGCTGGAGGAGTATTTAAACTAAAAATGAGGGGGAGGGTGAATTAGATTATAATGGGGAAAACAGAAGTCAGCCCCTATTGGTGGTTGGGATAGGGAAAGATGGGGGGAGGGAAAGATGGGGGAGGGAATAGGAAAAGACAGGGGAAGGACTATGGGAGGTCTGTGGCTAAAATATGAAGGTTTCCATGTTACAAACCACCATTTGAAATGGTAATATTTGTACTAAAATAAAAAAATATGCTAAATAAGTGTGCAAAATGTGACAATGTATTAAAGTGTTTGCCAGAAGTCTGACAAGCAAAATAGGTGAGTTGGCAGCTCTGGTGCACAAGGAAAACTATAATATAATTGGTATTGCTGAATCTTTGCTTCATTCTTCACATGACTGGGCTATTAATATTCCTGGCTCTTTTTCGGAAAGACCGGGTAAAGCGGAGGGGTGGTGGTGTCTGTCTCTGTGAGAAGTGATCTCAAAGCAAGTGTAAAAGAGGACCTGGTTGATGGCAAGTGTGATGAGTCTGAAGCATTATTGATGGAAATGTACATGGGTGTGCGTACTACAAAGGTTATCATTGGAGTTTGTTATGGACCTCCTAGTTTTAATGAGGAGGTGGAGACTCAGCTCCTTACACAAATAGAAAGGGCTGCAAGGGCTGGGACAGTGATAATAATAGGGAATTTTAACTACTTGGAAATTGACTGGAGTAATGGCACTACTGGAACAGTTACATAGTTACATAGTTACATAGTAGGTGAGGTTGAAAAAAGACACAAGTCCATCAAGTCCAACTTATGTGTGATTATGTGTCAGTATTACATTGCATATCCCTGTATGTTGTGGTCATTCAGGTGCTTATCTAATAGTTTCTTGAAGCTATCGATGCTCCCCGCTGAGACCACCACCTGTGGAAGGGAATTCCACATCCTTGCCGCTCTTACAGTAAAGAACCCTCTACGTAGTTTAAGGTCAAACCTCTTTTCTTCTAATTTTATTGAGTGGCCACGAGTCTTGTTAAACTCTCTTCTGCGAAAAAGTTTTATTTCTATTGTAGAGTCACCAGTACGTTATTTGTATATTGAAATCATATCCCCTCTCAAGCGTCTCTTCTCCAGAGAGAATAAGTTCAGTGCTAGCAACCTTTCCTCATAACAAAGATCCTCCAGACCCTTTATTAGCTTTGTTGCCCTTCTTTGTACTCGCTCCATTTCCAGTACATCCTTCCTGAGGACTGGTGCCCAGAACTGGACAGCATACAAGACAATTTTATGGTGCAATTTATTGAGGCCCTGACTAGAAATGATGCTCTGCTGGACCTGGTAATCTCAAACCATGCAGAGTTTATTACCAATATTCATATAAAAGAACATCTGGGTGTTTTGCTTGTCTTTCTATGAAGGTTACCCCATTATTGTTCGCTATAGCAGTGGATCCTCTTGCCCTTGCCATTAGACAATTAACAGAAATATTAGGATTCCATCGGCCAGGAAGAGAGGATAAAATAGCCCTCTATGCAGATGACGCTCTTATTTTCCTGGGGGACACCTCAAACTCATTAACGGAACTTATGAGCCTTGTCTCCATATTTGGGCTATTTTCGGGTATCCAGATTAATTGGGATAAATCCATAGTATTACCCCTAGATGAGTTAAACTCCTTTATTAAATCAAGCCTCCAAAATTCAAATTAAGGATACAGTGAAATATCTGGGGATAGAGATCTCTCGGGATGTAAAAGACTATATTAACTTGAACTTGAAACCTCTATTAAAAAAATGTAAAGATAAAAGCTGTAGCTGGTATAAGTTACCCCTGATGGTGATAGGTAGAGCAAATCTTATCAAAATGATTTGGACCTCGCAACTACTTTATGTGTTTAATAATTCACCTATATGGATTACAGCAGTGGTCATCAACTCTGTCCTCGGGGCCCACTAAAAGGCCAAGTTTGCAAGATAACTGAAATACATCACAGGTGATATCATTTGCTGCTCAGTGATTGCAGTATTCTAGTCTGCATCTCCCCAAAGTAATACATAAAACCTGGCCTGTTAGTGGGCCCTGAGGACAGGATTGATGACCACTTGATTACAGTACCTTGGTTTAGAAAAATAGAATCTCTATTTAGAGAGCTGATTTGGAGGAAAAAGCAACCACGTATAAAGTTAACTACATTATTTCTAACCAAAGAAGAAGGTGGACTGGCTATCCCCCATGCCAAAAATTATTTTCTAGCCTCTCAATTACAAAATTTTTATGGTTGGACAACAGTATCAGACTCTGATCCTATACAGAGGCTGTAACTCTCAGTTTATGAAGGCTACCCATGAATTTCCCTATTATAGTCGAGAAATCAATTGTCTGATAAAGGATTTTTTTATTGGAATATTATTGGATAAGTTATGGCAGGAAATGAAGAGAATTACTGGAATAAAGGGATATACGTCATATACTCCAATATGGAACAATAGTAGCTATACGGACAGAGGCGGCTCTATAATTAGGCAAATTAGGCAGTCGCCTAAGGCCTCGCCATCACAGGGGCCTCGCGGCCGCCTAATTTGCCTATTGCAGTGTTTAATAGTGGTGGTTTCCCAGTCTATTATGTCACAAAGTCACCAGCTCTGCGGCGATCTACCCATCAATCACAGACAGCTGACGGATAGATTGAGTATCGGCCGACATGCAGAGTTGCGCGGGAAGCGGCTGTAATAAGTCCTTACTGTCCTCTCTCATGTTGCGCCGCCGCTACTCCCCGGCAGCCCCTCCCCTCCTCTCGTCCATCCAAGGTGATGTCACAAGCATACAACGAAAGGAGAAGAGGGGAGGGGCCGCCGGGGAGCAGCGGCGGTGCGACATGAGAGAGAACAGTAAGGACTTATTATAATACAGCCACTTCCCGCGCTACTCTGCATTTAAAGGAAACTGAAAAGAAAGTGTGCCCTGCTGTGCCGAGTACTCAGATGTGCACCATACCCCGTGCACAGTGCCTTGATGTGCCATGTACCCTGTGCCCTGCCATGTCAGTACCCTGTGCTCAGTACCCTGATGAGCTCTGCTGTGCCCAGTGCCACATACCCTGTGCCCGAACCCTGATGTGCCCTGCTGTGACCCTTACCCTGATGTGACCAATACCTTGCACCCTGCTGTGCCCGTACCATAACCTGTGCCCAAACCCTGATGTGCCCTGCTGTGCCCCATTCCCTGATGTGCCCCATACCCTGCACCCTGCTGTGCCCGTGCTCTGCTGTGCCCAGTACCCTGATGTGCCCTATACTCTGCCCTGCTGTCCCCTGTAACCTATGCCCGTGCCTTGCTGTGCCCCATACCCTGTGCCCTGCTGTGCCCCGTACCCTGTGCCCTCGTCCTGATGTGCCCCATACCCCGTGTCCTGCTGTGCCCCGTACCCTGTGCCCTTGTCCTGATGTGCCCCATACCCTGTGCCCTGCTGTGCCCCATACCCTGTGCTCTGCTGTGCCTAGTGCCTCATTCCCTGTGTCCATACCCTGATGTGCCCCATACTCTGTGCCCTGTACCCTATGCCCTGCTGTGCCCGTATCCTGTGCCCTTGTCTTAATGTGTCCCATACCCTGTGCTCTGCTGTGCCCCATACCCTGTGCTCTGCTGTGCCTAGTGCCTCATACCCTGTGTCCGTACCCTGATGTGTCCTGATGTGACCCATACCCTGATGTGACTAATACCCTGCACCCTGCTGAGCCCCTACACTGTTGTGCCCCATACCTTGTGCCCGAACCCTGATGTGCCCTGCCCCATACCCTGCTGTGCCCAGTACCCTGTACCCATGCCCTGCTGTGCCCCGTGCCCTGCTGTCCCCCATACCCTGTGCCCATGTCCTGATGTGCCCTATACCCTGTGCCCTGTATCCTGATGTGCCCTGTACCATGCACCCTACTGTGCTGTGTACCATGTACCCTGATGTGCCCTGTACCCTGCTGTACCATGTATCCTGCTGTGCTCTGTACCACGCTGTGTGCCCTGTACCCTGCTGTGCGCCCCATGCCCTGCTGTGTGCCTTGTGATAAGCCTTGCTGTGTACCCCATGTTATGCTGCTTGCCCCATGCCCAGCCATGAGCCCCTTAAAGTGCCCCATGTTCTGCTGTGAGCCCCATGATGTACCTCATGTTTTGCTGTGTGCCCTGTGATGTGTCGCATGCCCTGCTGTGTGTCCTATGCCCTGCTGTGAGACCCATGATGTGCCCCATGTTCTGCTGTGTGGCCCATGATGTTCCCAAGGTTCTGCGATGTGCCCCATGTTCTGCTGTGTGCCCCATGATGTGCCCAAGGTTCTGCTGTGTGCCCCATGTTCTGCTGTGTGCCCCATGATGTGCCCAAGGTTCTGCTGTGTGCCCCATGTTCTGCTGTGTGCCCCATGATGTGCCCAGTGTTCTGCTGTGTGCCACATGATGTGCCCAAGGTTCCGCTGTGTCCCCCATGATGTGCCCAGTGTTCTGCTGTGTGCCCCATGATGTGCCTCATGTTCTGCTGTGTGCCCGATTTTGTGCCTCATGTTCTGCTGTGTGCCCCATGATGTGCCCCATGTTCTGCTGTGTGCCCCATGATGTGCCCACTGTTCTGCTGTGTGCCCCATAATGTGCCCTTCTGCCCCCCCTATTGTCTCCTGACCTCCTGTGCTCTGCCCTGCTGTCCCCTGTACACTGCTTATCTCAAGTTAAGTTAAACCCAGAACTGAGCATCTGTGGGAAAAAAAGCACAAGTTTCACATAAAATAGGTAAGTTCTAAGATTTGTTTCTATTATTTAAAGAGGTTGTAAACCCTCATGTTTTCATCTTATGCATTAGTGTGAAAAAACTTCTGTCACTCAGCAGCCCCCCATTTTCCTCACCTGAGCCCATTCGTCCCCACGCCGGGGGGGTTCTCGGCTCTTGACTGGATAGATTGATAGCAGCGCAGCCATTGGCTCCCGCTGCTGTCAATCAATTCCAATGACCCAGGGAGCGGGGCTGAGTCTGGCATTCTGTGTCTATGGACGCAAATGCTGGTCACGGGAGCACGCCCGCAAGGTAACCCCCCAGGAGAGCGCTTCTCCTAGGTGGTTTCCCAATGCGGGGAGGAGCCGCGAGCGTCGTTGGGGGACCCCAGAACAGGATGTTCGGGGCCACTCTGTTCAAAACGAACTGCACAGTGGAGGTAAGTATAAGTTTGTTATTTTATTTCTTTTAAAGCAAGAGTTTACAACCCCTTTAATGCTATTTTTTAAAATGTTTTTATATCACAGCTTGCTGATCAAGCCAATGTTCTGTGAGCTGTAGATCTGAACACTATAGGTCAGGGGCGTAACTAGAAATAGCAGGGCCCCATAGCAAAATGTTGTATGGGGCCCCCCTGCAAACAGCCCCCCCCACATCTGCCCTAGTGTCAATGCAGCAATGTAACATGACCTGTGCACAATGCAATGTGACCTGTGCCCCATACAGCGTGGCCTGTGCCCCATACAGCGTGGCCTGTGCCCCATGCAGCGTGGCCTGTGCCCCATGCAGCGTGGCCTGTGCCCCATGCAGCGTGGCCTGTGCCCCATGCAGCGTGGCCTGTGCCCCATGCAGCGTGGCCTGTGCCCCATGCAGCGTGACCTGTGCCCCATACAATGTGACCTGTGCCCCATACAGCGTGACCTGTGCCCCATGCAGCGTGACCTGTGCCCCATGCAGCGTGACCTGTGCCCCATGCAGCGTGACCTGTGCCCCATACAGCGTGACCTGTGCCCCATACAGCGTGACCTGTGCCCCATACAGCGTGACCTGTGCCCCATACAGCGTGACCTGTGCCCCATGCAGCGTGACCTGTGCCCCATGCAGCGTGACCTGTGCCCAATGCAACGTGACCTGTGCCCCATACAGCGTGACCTGTGCCCCATACAGCGTGACCTGTGCCCCATGCAGCGTGACCTGTGCCCCATGCAGCGTGACCTGTGCCCCATGCAGCGTGACCTGTGCCCCATGCAGCGTGACCTGTGCCCCATGCAGCGTGACCTGTGCCCCATGCAGCGTGACCTGTGCCCAATGCAGCGTGACCTGTGCCCAATGCAGCGTGACCTGTGCCCAATGCAGCGTGACCTGTGCCCAATGCAGCGTGACCTGTGCCCAATGCAGCGTGACCTGTGCCCAATACAGCATTGCCTGTGCCCATTACATAGGGCAATTCAGCTCTCTGCTGATCTGGGTGGCTTGCCTCTTCCTCTGCACAGGTGAGGCTGTATGGGGCACAGGTCATGCTGTATTGGGCACAGGTCACGCTGCATTGGGCACAGGTCACAGCTTGCCTCTTCCTCTCCTCTCTCTTCCCCTGGCTGGGAGACTGTGCCGGAGGTGCTCTCATCCTCACTGGGCCCTACTTGGCTGCAGGCCCCATAGCGCCCGCATGGGTCGCTATGGTGGTAGTTACGCCCCTGCTACAGGTTACAGCACACCTAAATTGTTAGCCCCACTCCTGAACTCCCAATGATTGCCTTACCCATACCCCAGTTCATTTTTAGTATTTTTCCCATTATGGGCGTGAGTGGGGCCTCATGTCTAAGTTTTGCCTAAGGCCTCTCAAAGCCTAGCCTCTGTATACAGAACTGTTGAAACTGGAGGGGTTTGAAATTAGGAGGCAGAAGGGACTAAGGTACATGATACAGCTATTTCAGGAAGATGAGATGAAAACCTTTAGTGAATTAAGAAATGAATATAATATCCCAAACCAAAGATTTTTTCAATGTTTACAGCTTAGGCATGCATTAAAAGCACAGGGTCGATCGCATGAATTGAAGTTTAATAAATCAGTGGTAATAGCCTTGCTCGATAAGATGGAAAGAAAAAATTGTTTGATATCACAATTATATGATATATTATATGAGTAAACTAAAGGTGCTGTGAATATACCTGCAAGATCAGCATGGGCTGGCAATATAGGGCCAATTTCTGATGAACAGTGGGCATTGGCACTGTCGGCAATAACTTTGGCTTCTCTATCTCCAACTCAAAATTTAACATAACTATTCATCCTACGTAGGATACATTATACACCCGAGAAATTATTTAAATGGAAACGGAGGGATACAGACCAATGCCCTAGATGTAAAGGGAGGGCAACCAACCTAATACACATATGTTATGGAGATGCCCTAAACTCCATCCCTATTGGTAAGGGGTGGTATCTATCATTAATAATGTATTTGAGATTAAGATGTCTATAGACCTGGGGGGATGTCTCCTGGGTATCATGGATGAACTAAGAACTCCGGGGGAATACATGATATCAATAAATAGAAGTTTATTTCTGGCTCATAAGCTTATAGCACAAAAATGGTTGTCACCATATGCACCTACAGTAGCAGAATGAAAAATGCAAGTAAGGGAAACCATAATTAAGGAAAAATATACCTTTTTTACATAGAGGCAGTCTAGGGAAATTTGAAAAAATATGGAGAAGATGGTTTGATATTCTGGTTGTATGATGAGAGGGGACCAGATAGATGTGGGAGCGATGAGGAGGGGGGGGGCATGGGGGCCAGGGGTGGAGTTTTTTTTTTTCTCTTTTTTTTTGTTTGTGTTTTTTTTTTTATTATTCCCTCTCTATACATGCTGGGTTGTATGTTGTTATCGTTGTTTATGATGTTTGTATATAAAAGAAATAAAAACATTATTTGATTTAAAAAAAGGTTACTTTGCGGTATAAGCAAGGAAGCCCAGACCCCTGCAGTGTATAAATGTGCTTTTACTATACAAAAATGCTTTACATACAAATCTATTACAATATTAGGAATACAATACAAGACTGACAGACAGAACTAGAACAAGAAAAATGCTACCTACTTCCAAACAACACTATGGTCTCTATACAATAAGAATACACAAAAGTTACTTAGCTCAGCTTATAGAAGCTTCACAATCTCCTTGGCAATGAGGACCCCTGGTCATTGCAGGAGATCGGGCAAAAAGCATCTTCAGGTTCTGGCAAAGACCTTTCTTTGTGTTAAGTCATGATAGAGTCCTGCTCTAAATATCTGTTCTTTGCTTTTATTTGGAAAGTTTTGAGAAGACTATCCCATCTGAGCATATACTTTTCTGCCCCATTACACTATAGCAAAAGGTCAAGTTAGATATTTATAGTTGACCAGAACACCTGTATACACAATGGTAGCAGAGTTGTGTAAGCACTCCAGGACATCTGTTGGACAAGTGTCCACTTGCAGAAAGCCTGAGCAAACACGCTAAGCCTGAATGTGAGTGTCAGGCTTGGATAGTCACAAGAATATATAAATATACATATCATATACACACATCTCCATGTATATTATATACATAAAAACACATCAGATGCAACACACTGGGTAGCAGTAACCATAACATGATTTCATGAAATATATATGGGAAATATAAGAACTCTTAACTTTAAAAGAGCTAATTTTCTAAGGATGAGGGCTGCTCACCAAGAGTTAGACTGGGAGGGAATATTGGCATTGATGACCACATAACAGATATGGGAATTCTTCAAAAAGACTGTATGCAAACTCACTGCAAAGTATATTTCCATGGGCAATAATTTTCAAAGGCTAAAAATTAAACCTATGTGGCTCAAAGCCAAAAACGATAAACCATAAAATTGTTTAAATGTTACGAAGAATATAATAGATTATGTAAAAAGGGAATCAAGGACTTAAAAAGATAGTAGTACAAATCACCCAAAAATTCTTAAAATATATTATTAGTAAAAAGGTCAGGGCTGAGCATGTAGGCTCTTTACAAATTAATCTGGAGTGGGTGACTGGGGACAAAGAGACAGGAAATGTATTAAATATTTTCTTCAGCTCTGTATATACAAAGGAGCATGGGGGAGCTCATAGCCATAATGGGGGTGGTAGTGACACAGCCCCAAATGATCCACAATGGCTCAAAAGTGATATGGTCCAGAAAAATTTTGACAGAATAAAGGGGGGTAAAGCACCTGGGCATGATGGCATCCACCCACGGATCCTAAAAGAATAGGGCTCTGTCATTTCAAGCCATTGTTTCTAATTTTTAGGGGCTCATTAATAACTGAAATGGTGTCACTGGATTGGCATAGGGCTAATGTGGTGTCTGTATTCTAAAAGGATCAAAGTCTTTAGCAAGTAATTATGAACCTGTCAGTTTAGCTTCTATAGTCAGGAAGATACTGGAGAGTTTAATAAAAGACCACATAGATGAGTTCTTGCTGGAAAAAAAAATATTTTAAAGGGGTTGTAAACCCGCATGTTTTTTCACCTTAATGCATCCTATGCATTAGGGTGAAAAAACTTCTGGCAGTGACTGGCCCCCCAATTTTATTTACCTGAGCCCCTTCATTCCCTCAGCGGAGACGTGGGGTTCCGGCTCTTGATTGGATAGATTTATAGCAGCACAGCCGTTGGCCCCCGCTGCTGTCAATCAAATCCAATGATGCGGGCCCCAGGGTCGGGGCTGAGTCTGTCATTCGTGTCTATGGACTCAAATGCTGGACTCAGGAGCACGTCCACTCGGTAACCCCCTGGGAGAGCGCTTCTCCTAAGGGGTTATCTGAGGCGAGGAGGAGCCACGAGAGCCACCGAGTGACCTCAGAAGCAGAGGATCAGGGCCACTCTGTGCAAACCGAGCTGCACAGTGGAGGCAAGTATGACATGTTTGTTACTTTAAAAAATAAAACACAAAGGTTTACAATCCCTTTAAGCAACAGACAGCATGGATTCATGAAAGAGAGAAGTTGTAAAACAAACCTGATTTATTTTTATGAAGAAATAAAGCCTTGGACAGAGGGTTGGCTGTGGAAGTAGTATACTTGGATTTTGCAAAAGCGTTCAACACAGTTCCCCACACATAGTTAATGTGTAAGGTAAAGCAGGGCCCTCTTACTGAAAGGGGCCCCAGGTTTACATGGGGCCCCATCAGAGCCAGACAAATAGAAGTGGGGCAAGGAAGTCAGGCTTAGCGGGCACAGGGAATCCATGGGGCAGGGCCACCACCGGGGGGCTACAGAGCCCATACACTAGTTAGGGGCCCAAGCAGCTAGAAGAGCCCGGCTGTCTGGCGGGGATCAGAGAAGGCAGGGGCAGGTGCAGGAGAGCTCTGTGGCTATACTGACTTTTGTAATGTGTGTGAGTGTCATTGAGCTGACATCAGGCTCTTTGCTGCCACCTCTGGTAAATGCCTGCATGTGCACCCCTTGTGTGTGCTGCACAAGAGCTGGCACCAGGAACACCACCTAATAAGTAAGGCCTGTTCTACAAGTAAAGGAGGGAGGGGGTTGTGTGTGTGCCTGTGTACATGTGTGTGGGCCTGTGTATATGTGTGTGTGTGCCTGTGTACATGTGTTTGTGTCTGTGTGTGTGCCTGTATGCATGTGTACGTGTGTGTGTGCCTGTGCATATGTGTGTGTGCATTTGCCTGTGTACATGTGTGCCTGTGTACGTGTGTGTGTATGCCTGTGTATATGTGTGTGTATGCCTGTGTATATGTGTGTGTGCGCATGTGTACATGTGTGTGCCTGTGTACATGTGTGTGTGCCTGTGTATATATGTGTGCCTGTGTCCATATGTGTGCCTGTGTACGTGTGTGTGTGTGTGTGTGTGCCTGTGCCTGTGTGTGTGTGCCTGTGTGTGTGTGCCTGTGTATGTGTGTGTGTGCATGTGCCTGTGTACGTGTGTGTGCCTGTGTACGTGTGTGCCTGTGTACATGTGTATGTGTGTGTGCCTGTGTACGCGTGTGTGTGCCTGTGTGTCTGTGTACCCATGTGTGTGACTGTGTATGTGTGTTCCTGTGTGTGTGCCTGTGTACATATATGTGTGTGTGTGTGTGTGTACATATGTGCCTGTGTACACATGTGTATGTGTGCCTGTGTACATGTGTATGTGTGCCTGTGTACGTGTGTGTGTGTGTGTGTGTGTGCCTGTGTACGTGTGTGTGTATGTGCCTGTGTACATGTGTGTGCATGTCTGCCTGTGTACGTGTGTGTGTGCTTGTGTACATGTGTGTGCCTGTGTGTCTGTGTACCCGTGTGTGTGCCTGTGTATGTGTGTTCGTGTGTGTGTGCCTGTATACATATGTGTGTGCCTGTGTACGTGCGTGTGTGTGCCTGTGTGTGTCATATATACACGTGCGAGTGGGGCTAAGAGCGCACAGGTGTTAGGAGGTGGCTAAGAGCGTACAGTTGTTAGGGGGGCTATGAGCATACAGGCATGAAGGGGGGCTATGAGCATACAGGCATGAGAGGGAGCTGCAAGCGTACAGGTGTGAGGGGGGCTGCGAGCATACAGGCGCAAGGGGGTCTGAGAGCGTACAGGCATGAGAGGGTCTGAGAGTGTATAGGCATGAGGGGTCTGAGAGCGTACAGGCGTGAGGGGGCTGAGAACATACTGGAATGAGTGGGGCTGAGAACGTACCGGCATGAGGGGGGCTGAGAGCGTACAGGTGAGGGGGGATGCGAGCGTACAGGTGTGAGGGGGGATGTGAGCGCACCAGCGTGGGGGGGCTGTGAGCACACCAGCGTGGGGGGGCTGCGAGCGCACCAGCGTGAGGGGGCTGCAAGCATACAGGTGTGAGGGGGGCTGAGAGCGTACAGGCCTGAGGGGGGCTGAGAGCTTACAGGCCTGAGGGGGGATGCAAACCTACAGATGTGATGGGGGATGCGAGCATACAGGTGTGAGGGGGGCTGCGATTGTACAGGCACAAGAGGGGCTGAGAGTGTACAGGTGTGAGGGGGCTGAGAGCGTACAGGTGAGGGGGATGCAAGCGTACAGGTGTGAGGGGGCTGTGAGTGTACAGGTGTGAGGGGGCTGCGAGCGTACAGGTGTGAGGGGGGATGCGAGCGTACAGGTGTGAAGGGGGATGTCTCTTTTGGGCAAATATAATTTCCTACTGTTAAACCTTGAAAGCACTGATGACTTATAATACACTGACAGGTCCATGCAATATACAGGACCCACATGGGAAAGCTCAAAGGGGAATGATGTTTCCCTATTAGTCTCTTAACAGGTTGTCATTGGTTACTGCAGCAGTTTGCTGCGCATCAACAGGCAGAGGATTGGAAGAAATTGGGTGGTTGCCAAAGCCCAGAACAGATAAAAAGGGGAAGTCCGGCCGTTACAAGCAGACCCCTTCAGGACAGGACCAGGACTCGGACATAGAAGATGAAATGCCGCTCACCTGAGAGGAGAGAGCATTCTCCGTCTCCTCATTGAAAGGGCCGAAAGCTCGAGAGGTGAGGAATGGCTTATGCGCTGCCTGGAGGAGGGTCAGTCTGCGGCTCTGCCCAAACTGCCTCTCGTCACAGTTCCTGTGAACATGGAGGAGGCAACGGCGAGTATGTGCAGTCCGCGCCAGCAGCCAGGGAGAAAGAAGAAGCGACAGAGGACAGATGCTTCTCCACTGCCTGACGGCCAGGAGGGAGCTTCAGGAATGCACCCAAATTGCAATACAACAGCGATACTCAGCCAGCCTCTGCGGTGGCCAGCAGTGAGCAAACGAGAATTTCTTCTGTTGGTGAGACAATGTCTAGAGTTAATGTCTCTGAGCCTCGTGTTTAATATCTCTGAGTTGCAAGTAATTGTTAATTCACGATCTAGTATGTTAAAAAATATTAAAGGGGCATACACAGTGGGTGCTTTTGATAAAAAGGCTGAAGGAGGACAGGTTTCTGGCGCACTGAATTCTGCTAATAACAGCAATAGTTATATGGGAGCACATTCAGATGGTGCTATTTTACATGCAAATGATGTCTTGTTTCAACATAATAATATTGATGATATCAGACCAATATGGCAACATTTATCAGATTCTCCCATAGGTAGGACTTTGAAGGCTAGCGGAGCTTGTAGCATGTCTAAAAAAACTGTTTCTATTAGTAAATCTGTTGCCCCCCCCTTCATGCCCCTCTCTATCTTTAGTTGCAGAGTCTTCCTTTAAGGAGCCAATGACTTGTGGAATTTCTCCTTTGAGAAATTCGGTTAAAGAAAAAATTTGGGGAGGTGATTTCATCGACCTGTTGTCATTATTATCTGCGTCTAAAGAATTCTTATCTAAATCTGAAAAGAGAATGAAAGACCACACTGAGGAGGATGGGAGGAGAGCTATTCCCAAAACTTTTCAAAACTGGTTGCAAATTGGATGAACAATTTTCTGAGAAGTGTTCGGGTTTATTCCAGCACTTAGATATAGTTTCTAAAACCTTTTGTCATTTTTTTTGGTATGACATGGTTCACTTATGATGAGAATTTCTGGCAGAAATTGGCAGTTCACCCTACATTACGTGAGGGGTCAAAAGACGTGGACTTATGGTTGAATCTCATGCTACCACAGAAGCCACAATTCACGCCTAGGGCAGTGATTAGCTCTCAGAATGCCATTCGTAAAGGCTTCTGTTTTGCTTTCAATGAAGGGCAATGCAAATTCTTGCTGAATTGCAGATACAGGCATGAATGCTCTTACTGCAATGGGAACCATACTGTTAGCAGATGTTTTTGGAAAACATCAGCAAACTTTCTCCCTTCACTATCCCGGGATGCTGGTGGAAAAAGCCATGACTCCATTGAGCCTAACAAAAATGTTACCTTGGCTAGATTGCTACCCAGATCGATCGATGGTGCATTTATTAATTAATGGCTTTAAATGCCCCGTTCACACGGTTGGATCTTCCAATGGAAAATGTTCGATGGGAGCTTGTTGTCGGAAATTCCGACCATGCGTAGGCTCCATTGGACATTTTCCATCGGAATTTCCGTCACACAAAATTTGAGATCTGGATCTCAAATTTTCAGACAACAAAATCCGTTGTCGTAAATTCTGATCGTGTGTACACAATTCCGATGCAAAAAGTTCCATGCATGCTATGAATCAAGCAGAATAGCCCCACTGGCTATTGAACTTCCTTTTTCTCGGCTCGTTGTACGTGTTGTACATCACTGTGTTCTTGACGTTCGGAATTTCCGACAAGATTTGTGTGACCATGTGTATGCAAGACAATTTTGAGCCAACATCCATCGGAAAAAATCCATGGATTTTGTTGTTGGAATGTCCGATCGTGTGTACGGGGCAAAAGAAGGTTTCTTGGTCCCCTCCTTCTCAAGGAAAGGTTGCACTTTGGTTAGGAATTTATAATCTGCTGCAATTCACCCTGAAATTGCTCAAGTTAAGATCGCTAAAGAAGTTCTGGAAGGAAAAGTAGCTGGTCCATTCCTTCGCCCACCATTTCCAAATTTACGGCTCTCTCCCTTGGGCATTGTACCCAAAAAGGAGCAGGGTAGCTTTAGGTTGATTCACCACCTGTCCTATCCAGAGGATGCCTCGCTTAATGACGACGTTTCGGATAATGAAGCTCATGTTTCATATGCGTCTTTTGATGAAGCACTTGTGCTATTAAGGCGCTTTGGGTAGGGTGCATTGTTAGTGTAGGCAGACATCAAATCTGCCTTTCGCCTGCTTCCCATAGATCCCCAAGGTTTTGATTCACTGGGTTTCCACTTCCAGAATTAGTTATTTTGATAAATTCATGCCCATGCGTTTTTCGTTATCATGTTTTTATTTTGAGGCCTTTGCTAAGTTTTTACATTGGGTTCTGGAGTTACATTCCCCTTCAGGGGGTTTTCTACATTATTTAAACAACTTTCTGTTCATTGGTCCAGCGGATTCCCCCATATGTCTTGAGTCACTGAATGCATTCTTTCAAGTCTGTGAAGCCTTCGGAGTTCCGCTTGCACAGGAGAAAATGGTTTTCCCAACAACTACTATTGAATTTTTGGGGTTCACTATCAACTCCTCCTTAATGGAGTTCAGATTGCCCATAGAAAAGTTATATCATACAAGAACAGTGATCTCTTTGTTCATGTCTAAGCATAAGGTGTTCTTAAAAGAAGCCCAATCTTTATTGGGCCTCTTTGCTTTTGCAGCTAGAGTTATTCCAATAGCCAGAATTTTTTCTAGGCGATTTGCTTTGTCTACCAAAGGTTTAAAAAAACTCCTATGCACATGTTCGCATCTCTAAAAGTGTCAAAGAAGATTTAAAGGTTTGGGACTCTTTACATTTGTAACTTTAACGGGTCGACGATTTGGCAATAAGCTTTTACACAAGATTTTCAGTTGAATTTCTTTATGGATGCTGTGGGTTCATCGGGCTTGGAAGCCTTTATGGATGGCAATTGGTGTGCCTCTGATTAGCACTTGAGTTGCTTGCATCAAGACATTTTGCATAACATAGTCCTGCTAGAGTTGTTTCCAGTTATATTTTCAATAGTGATCTGGAAAGAGAAGTTCATGAACTGGAGAGTAATTTTGCATATGGATAACAAAGGTGTACTCTTTGCTATCATTATGCTCTCATCTAAATCTGAAATGGTTATTAAACTATTACGCTTCTTATGCCCCGTACACACGGTCGGATTTTCCGATGGAAAATGTGTGATAGGACCTTGTTGTCGGAAATTCCAACCATGTGTAGGCTCCATCACACATTTTCCATCGGATTTTCCGACACACAATGTTTGAGAGCAGGCTATAAAATTTTCCGACAACAAAATTCGAAATTTCTGATCGTGTGTACACAAATCCGACGCACAAAGTGCCACGCATGCTCAGAATAAATAAACAGATGAAAGCTATTGGCCACTGCCCCATTTATAGTCCCGACGTACGTGTTTACGTCACCGCTTTCAGAACAATCGGATTTTCCGACAACTTTGTGTGACCGTGTGTATGCAAGACAAGTTTGAGCCAGCATCCGTCGGAAAAATCCTAGGATTTGGTTTTCGGAATGTCCGATCAATGTCCGACCGTGTGTACAGGGCATTAGTGTTGCATTGCATGAGATTCAATATCTGTTTGAAGGCAAGGCACATATCTGGAATACATAATAACATAACTGATGCTTTATCTCGTTCACAGTTCAGATTACAGGAATTGGCTCCATCGGCAGATCCGTGCAGCTCACCTTGCCCAGACTTTCTCTGGGGCTTGATTTGGGATTGATATCTACTTATCTTAGGAATTTGGTATCACAAAAAACATGGCGGGCATATAGTCTGGCCTGGTCTAGATTGTGTTATTTTTGCTCTAACATGCTTATAGATACTATGGATGTGAATGCTTATATATCGTTAGCATTTGTGTCCTTTCTATTGCAATCAAAGCTTAGTCCTGCCTCAGTGAGTAAGGTTTTAGCAGGCGTATCGTTTTTCTTAAATTTGCAGGCCTGCCAGCTTTAACTTCCTTCTTTCATGTCAGCCAGATCCTCAAAGCTTTCAGGAAAGCATGTCCTACTCAGGATTCAAGGCGTCTGATTTCGGTTGAATTATTGATTAAACTGCTTTCGGTATTGGAAGTTGTTTGTTTTTCTCAGTATGAGCTATTACTTTTTAAAGCAACCTTTTCTGTTACATTTTTTGGTGCTCTTCATTTGGGGGAGTTTACTGCTCCCAACAGATCTCCTCCTTCGTTTTTACTGTTTCCACATGTGTCTCTGGAAGCGGAGTGTGTGAACATATTTATTTGTAGAGAAAACATTTTTTTTTGTTTTGGGTAATGGTCAGTGGATCTCTCTGGGTTAATCTCCCAATCCTCTAGTGTGCCATGTGTTCCATATGTCTGAGTACATTTTGTTCGGACCATCATCCAATGGTTCATTCTTTGTCCATCGGGACTTGTCCCCTTTGACGAGATATCAGTTTTCAGCTGTGCTATCTTCATGCCTTAAGCACCTAACCTCTCAGGTTTCCAATTGTCATCACATTCCTTTAGGATTGGGGCTGCAAATACAGCTAATTCAATGAGGTTCTCTTCAGATGTTCAAAAAATGGTCAGTTGTTGGGCAAGTAGTAGATACAAAATATATGTCCACCATGAGTTATTCTTCTCCTCAGTCTTCACGAGGGAATCGGGGGGCTACAGTAACCAAAACTGTAGTGTTCATCCTCATGACACATCGCAGGAAGCACCTCCATAGTTAACAGAGGACATAATTAAAATTAGACTTGAGAAACTTAACATTAATAAATCACCGGGACCAGATGGCTTGCACCCGAGGGTACTTAAGGAACTCAGTAAAGTAATTGCCAGACCATTGTTCCTAATTTTTACTGACAGTCTACTGACTGGAATGGTAAGCCAATATAACACCAATATTTAAAAAGGGCCCAAGTACATCCCTGGGAATTAGACCAGTTAGCCTAACAGCAATAGTATGTAAAATCTTGGAGGGGATGATAAGGAACTATATAAAAGATTTTACTAATAAACTGTATCATTAGCAGTAATCAGCATGGATTCATGAAGAATCATTCTTGCCAAACCAATCTACTAACCTTCTATGAGGAGGTGAGTTGCCAGCTAGATAAAGGAAGGCCCATAGACATGGTGTATCTGGATTTTGCAAAAGCATTTGACACAGTTCCCCATAAACATTTACCATACAAAATAAGGTCCGTTGGCATGGACCATAGGGTGAGTACATGGATTGAAAACTGTCTACAAGGGTGAGTTCAGAGGGTGGTGATAAATGGTGAGCACTGAGAATGGTCTGGGGTGGGTAGTGGGGTCCCCCAGGGTTCTGTGCTGCGACCAATCCTATTTAATTTGTTCATAAACGACCTGGAGGATGAGGTAAACAGTTCAATCTCTGTATTTGCGGACAATACTAAGTTAAGAAGGGCAATAACTTCTCCGGAGCATGTGGAAACCTTGAAAAAAGATCTGAACAAATTAATGGGGTGGGCAACTACATGGCAAATGAGGTTCAATGTAGAAAAATGTAAAATAATGCATTTGGGTGGCAAAAATATGAATGCAATCTATACACTGGGGGAGAACCTCTGGGGGAATCTAGGATGGAAAAGGACCCGGGGGTCCTAGTAGATGATAGGCTCAGCAATGGCATGCAATGCCAAGCTGCTGCTAACAAAGCAAACAGAATATTGGCATGCATTAAAAAGGGATAAACTCCAGAGATAAAACAATAATTCTCCCACTCTACAAGACTCTGGTCCGGCCGCACCTAGAGTATGCTGTCCAGTTCTGAGCACCAGTCCTCAGGAAGGATGTACTGGAAATGGAGCGAGTACAAAGAAGGGCAACAAAACTAATAAAGGGTCTGGAGGATATTAGTTATGAGGAAAGGTTGCGAGCACTGAACTTATTCTCTCTGGAGAACAGACGCTTGAGAGGGGATGTGATTTCAATATACAAATACCGTGCTGGTGACCCCACAATAGGAATAAAACTTTTTCGCAGAAGAGAGTTTAACAAGTCTCGTGGCCACTCATTAAAATTAGAAGGAAAGAAGTTTAACCTTAAACTACATAGAGGGTTCTTTACTGTAAGAGCAGTAAGGATGTGGAATTCCCTTCCACAGGCGGTGGTCTCAGCGGGGGGCATTGATAGTTTTAAGAAACTATTAGATAAGCACCTGAATGACCACAACATACAGGGATATACAATGTAATACTGACATATAATCACACACATAGGTTGGACTTGATGGACTTGTATCTTTTTTCAACCTCACCTACTATGTAGCTATGTAACTATGAGTTGTTAATTGTATGATTTTCTCTTTCAGAATCGTCCAAATGCACTGGATAGTAGGCCATTCCTATGTTTTCTGGGCTGGGAAGCAGGTAAAATCCAGGATTTACTCAAGCAAACTAGGTTTGGACGTTAATGACTTTCTAGTTTTATGATCAGGCATTAGGGGCCTTAGATGGTGCAAACTTAAGGACCACTTAATGTTTTTTGTCCAGCATTTGGCCTCCCCCCCAGGTTATGATTATTCACATCAGGGGAAATGACATTGGAAAAATTAAAACATGGGAACTGTTATGCGAAATGAAAAGGGATCTTAATGCCATTAAACTTTTATTTCCACTAACCGTTTTGGCTTTCTCCAAAATGATTCCACGCTTCTTTGGTCTCCTTCCAATAATTTATTTTATGTAGATAGAATTAGGAGATGCCTGAATAGGACTATCCATAATTTGTTAGTATCTTTGGGTGGTTTATCATTCTACCACATTGAGCTTGAGGGTTTTGTGCCTGAGTTATTCAGGAATGATCTAGTACATTTGTCCGTAATTGGTATAGACATATTCAATATGGTTCAAAGTTTGATTGAAAGTGCCGCGGTGTTGGGGGGACCTCAGCCTGAAGGTTCTCTTCTGGCCTCGGTTGTTGGGGAATAGTTGTCCAGCATTGTCTGGATGGACACCATGTAATTCTTATGTTAATGTATTATAGCCAGGATGGCTTCATATTTTATTCATAATTTAACATTAATACGTTATCAGGTTACCCCTATATACAATTTTGCCAAACAAATAAATGCTTATAAAAGAGAAATGTTTTCTGGTCTGTATTTGTATTAAATAATCTTTGTGCTAGCCCATGACAGGTACATGCAATATGCAGGACCCACATGGGAAATCTCAAAGGGGAATGATGTTTCCCTATTAGTCTCTTAACAGGTTGTCATTGGTTACTGCGGCAGTTCCCTGCGCAGCAACAGGCAGAGGATTGGAAGAAATTAGCGGGTTGCCAAAGCCCGTGAATCCGTAACAGATAAAAAGGGGAAGTCCGGCCATTACCAACAGACCACTTCAGGACAGGACCGGGACTCCCACCCCCCCTTTTTTTCTTAAATCAGTCATGGTGTTGTTTAGTGGGTGAATAGTCGTCCAGCATTGTCTGGATGGACACCGTGTAATTCTTATGTTAATGTATTATAGCCAGGATGGCTTCATATTTTATTTTAATTTATCAATTTTGCCAAACAAATAAATGCTTATAAAAGAAAGAAATGTTTGCTGGTCATTATTTGTATTAAATAATCCCTTTGTGCTAGCCCATGTGCATTTTCATATAGGATGTTGTAAGAGTGTTAAAATAAAAGTGTGTGCACCAAAGGACTTGGGGGGATGGCTAGTGGGCAGATTCAGTGGGATGGCAAGTGGGCAGGCCCTGGGGAATGTTGGTGGTCAGGCCCAGTGGGCCCAGGCCTAAAGCTGTTTAAGGGGCCCCACAATTTTTGATGGCTGCCTTGCCGGCGGGCAGTGGCATCTTCGGTTCCGCCTTCCAGCTGACTGTCACCACCTCCCCTGAACCTCCCTGAGTGAGACATTAAGACATTAAGAGAGATGGCATTCAGTCTGAACAGCCTCAGGGGTGCTGAGTAAGAAAGGCCCTTGGAAAATAGCCAATCCCTGCTGTCTCTGCACTAGCAGCCCCACCCCTTGATGTGCACAGATACTCGCACAGTGTGGTGATAGATACTGTAGGTGTGTGTGTACAGCTGCTGCAGGCTTGGAGGATTGCAAATTGGTGAGTTCACACGTCTGTATGTGGTGGCTGACTGTTTTATCAATTTATTTTACAATGCTTGTATCAACAATAGAATGTCATGCAGGTGCAATTCAAAAGATATCCCTATTAAATTTTGTTCTATGTTTGAAACCCCACCCTCAACTTGACAAATGCATATGTATGTCCCTCACTTCTCCTATTCTAAGTCTCTGACTGTAAAACACTGCCACTCCTCTGAAAAGCAATACACACAAATATTGCTTTTCAGAGGTGTTTGATAGGGGGTGAGGTGATATGTTGCCTCCTCACCACCTGTTTTAACCCCCTAAAGGCTGCATCACCCCCACCACAATCATGTGCATTGCACACGGTTGTGGGGAAGTTGCAGCACGGCCCCATTTATTTGATTGGGTTGCATTTGGTGAGTGGTAGTGCCCGCCAAATGCAACTGGGGATATAATTCTTGCTGCAGTCATGAAGTAAAGCATTGTGACTGCAGCATGTGTACACTGCTGCCTTGTCAGCTTAAGCCCCTTTCACACTTGTGCGACCTGAAAGTCGTGCAATTTTGCTGTGACTTGAAACAATGCCTGTGTCTATGGACATCACATCGCATCAAAGTCAGACCAGGTACTATTTTGAAGTCGCACAGATATGAATGGCACAGTAGTTTTATTGAAGGTGGGCAGCACAGACAAACCAGACAGCATACCAGTACATCTCCACCTGTTTTCCGAGTTTTGGGGGCATGCATGCATGCCCCCGGCAAACCCGTGTTGTGATTGGAAGCAGCAAAAGTTAACCAACAGGTTTCAAGTCAGCCAATGATTTTGACAGAAACCCGATGATCAGCTGTGTCCAATCACAACACAGAGTTCTGTGTTTGCAAACACACAAAATTCTGTAAACAGTGATCTGGCTTCTCCCCGGAATCAATGCTGAGTTCAGGGAGAAAAAGCAGCCAAATCTGTTCATAAAAGCAGCACATATTACATATATTACATTTGATAGGTACACAGTTAACTCCTTGATGTCAACCTGTTTCCAGCCAGTGTCATTACTACTGTGTCAGTTTATAGTATTATAGCTGATCACTGTATTATATATCTATATATATATCCCATAGTTTGTAGACGTTATAACTGTCACACAAACCAATCAATATACATTTATTGGGATTTTTTTATACCAAAGACATGTAGCAGAATACATTTTGGCCTACATTTATGAGGACAGGTTTTACATTTTTTAATTTGATATGTTTCGTAGCAGAAAGTAGAAAATATTGTACTTTAATTCTTAGGAGTAGGTGCACAAATTGGGCAGGCTTGTAGGGGCCCCATAGCATTATTTTGCCCAGGGGCCCATGATGCTATTAAGATGACCCTGAGGTAAAGTCTACAGGCTTGGAAAGATCTGTTTGTAAATGGATAGCAAACTGGCTAAAAGACAAAATTCAGAGAGTAGTGGTTAATGATTCTTATTCTGAATGGTCTAAGGTTATCAGTGGTGTACCCCAAGGTTCAGTGCTGGGACCCTTTCTTTTTAATATTTTTATAAATGATATAGGGTCTGGGATTAAAAGTACCATTTCAGTCTTTGCAGATGACACCAAGCTATGCAGTGGAATAACATCCTTACAAGATGTCTCCAACTTTCAAGCTGACCTCAATGCAGTTCAATGGGCAGCTGTGTGGCAAATGATGTTTAATGTTGATAAATGTAAAGTTATGTACTTGGGGGCTAAGGATATGCATACATCATACATACTAGGGGGAGTACAATTGGGGCAATCAATGGTGGAGAAGGATCTGGGCCTTTTGGTAGATCATAAGCTCAATAATAACATGTAATGCCAAGCTGCGGTTTCCAAAGGGAGCAAAATCCTTTCTTGTAATAAGAGAGGCATGGACTGCAGAGAGAGAGATATTGTTTTGCACCTGTACAAATCATTAGTAAGATCTCATCTAGAATATGCAGCAGATTTGGGCACCAGTTTTCAAAAATATATATCGGGGAACTGGAGAAAGTGCAGAGGAGGGCAACCAAATTGATAAGAGGCATGGAGGAGCTCAGCTATGAGGAAAGATTAGCTGAACTGAATTTATTCTCTCTTAAGAAGAGGTGATTAAGGGGGGATATGATCAACATGTACAAATATATAAGGGGTCCATATAGTGAACTTGGTGTTGATTTATTCACTTTAAGGTCATCACAGAGGACAAGGGAGCACGCTTTACATCTAGAGGAAAAGGGATTTCATCTTCAAATATGCAAATGTTTCTTCGCTGTAAGAGCTGTGAAAATGTGAAATAGACTCCCTCCAGAGGTGGTTCTGGCCAGCCCAGTAGAAAAAAGGTCTGGATTCTTTCCTAGGTGTACATAATATAACTGGGTACTAACATTTAAAGCTAATGTTGATGCAGGGAAAATTTTATTGCCTTTCAGGGGATCAGGAAGGAATTTTTTCCACTGCTGTAGAAAATTGGATCATGCTTTGCTGGGATTTTTTGCCTTTCTCTGGATCAACTGTGGGTATTGGTTGTGCATATGGGGTTGTATGGTTGTGTTTTTTTTTTTTTTGTTGAACTAGATGGACTTGTGTCTTTTTTTCCACCTGGCTAACTGTAACTATATAACTGATTGTTGGGATGTTGGCAGATGCAGGCTCCTTAACCACTTAAAGACCGAGCCTCTTTTTGAGATTTGTTGTTTAAAAACAGTTTTTTTTTGCTCGAAAATTACTTAGAACCCCCAAACATTATACATTTTTTTTCTAACACCCTAGAGAATAAAATGGCGATTGTTGCAATACTTTCTGTCACACCGCATTTGCGCAGCGGTCTTACAAGCGCACTTTTTTGGAAAGAATACACTTTTATGAATTAAAAAATAAGTCAACAGTAAAGGTAGCCCAATTTTTTTTTCTATTGTGAAAGATAATGTTACGCTGAGTAAATTGATACCCAACATGTCACGCTTCAAAATTGTGCCCGCTCATGGAATGGCGATAAACTTTTAACCTTAAAAATTCTACAGGTTGCATGTTTTAAGTTACAGAGGAGGACTAGGGCTAGAATTATTGCTCTCACTCTACCAATCGCGGCAATACCTCACATGTGTGGTTTGAACACAGTTTTCATATGCGGGCGCTAGTCACGTATGCTTTCGCTTCTGCACGCAAGCTCGTCGGGAGCTCGTCAGGACAGGCCGCGTTTAAAATTTTTTTTTATTATTATTTGTTTTACTTTTTTTTACACTTTTACATTGTTTTTTTTTTTAAATGTCACTTTTATTCCTATTACAAGGAATGTAAACATCCCTTGTAATAGAAAAAAAGTATGACAGGACCTCTTAAATATGAGAGCTGGGGTCAAAAAGACCTCAGATCTCATATTTACATTTAAAATGCAATTTAAAAAATGGAATTTTGCAGTTATATGGAGACAGAGACGGGTGGGTGCCATCTTCCCCTCACTTGTCTCCATACCCAGGCAGGGGACAGATGAGATCACCTCCGCCGCTGCAGATGGCTCCGGTAAGCAGCAGAGGGCACTGGATCATGGTGGGAGGGGGGTCCATCTCCCGCTGCCGATAAAAGTAATCTACTTTTATCTTGTAGCGGACCGCCCACTGAAGAAGAGGATACCGGAGTTATGGCAGCTAGCTGCTGCCATAACAACGATATCCTCCTTCAAAGTCAGGACGTATAACCACGGTGGGCGTTTCGGAAGTGGTTAACAACCTACACAAAACACTGCCAAAAATGCAAAAACGAGGACATGCATTTTTTATGAGTTTTTGGTGCATTTCTAGGCATTGCCAAAAAATAAATTTTCATTCCATTCATTCTTTGTTTTTTTTTCATAAATTCGTAAATTCGAAAATCCAAAAATAAGAAAATCAGAAAAATTCTAAATAATAACTAACTAATAATAACTAACTATTAAATTATTGGTATTGGAATTTCCTTTCAAATTTTGCTGTTAGTGAACATAACGAATACAAATTTATCCGAAGTTATGAATTATCCGAAATAACGAATGCCGTATCTAAACAAATTGAACAGAACAAATTAATAATTAATAATAATAAAAAGTTATTATTATTATTGTTTATTACTATTAATAGGTTATGTTCCATTTGTGTAGATATGGTATTCATTATTTTGGATAACTCGGAACTTCGGATAAATTCGTATTCGTTACGTTCACTAACAGCCCAATTATATTGAATTTTCAGGTTTTCAGATTTTCATTCTTATTTTCCCATTTTTGTTCTTTAGAATTTTTGGAATTTCATTCTTATTTTCCCATTTTTGAATTTTTGGATTTTCGTTTTTTCAAATTCCGAATTTCCAAAGTTTAGAAACTTTGAATTTCCAAAATTTTTCATTTTCGAATTTCCGAATTTTTAAATTTCCGAATATTCGGAAAAGTTTGAAAATTTGGAAATTCAGATATTTCCAAATAAACAAATTTGTCGAAATTCATTAAAAAACAAACTCGGAACAAAACAAATTGCACATGTCTATGCATTTCTACTGGAGTCTATGGGGTCACTCTGCAACCGCACCAACGGGCACCATTGAAAATAATGTGATTTCTATGTAAGTTTATGTGATTCTGTCTGACTGAAGTTGCATCTATAATTGCACTAGTGTGAACCTGGGTTCATACCTAGGTATTACAGTATGCACTCTATGCAGTGATATTCATTTAGAATGACACCCCAATACACATGTACAGCAGTTGCTGTTCCCTCTGTTGCTCTGTTGCTTGAGTTGCCAGCTAATACTAATTAAATGAACAAAGAAAAATTCCTACGAGCCAAAATGAACCTAGTGCTAAAAGTAAGCACTACACAGCCGCAAACATGAATCACACCTTGTAATGCATGTGAAATATTAAATACATAAATAAATATGATGCGCTAGAGTGTGCTAACCATGCCCTAATACTGGCTAAAATCTAATCTGGATAAAACAATGAGGTAATAGATGTAGCAGTGAGGTTATGTGATCACATTCCCCCTGATGATGACACGTATGCCCTGTGTCTAAGACGCGTAGGGGAGGGGCCAGGACGGAGTGTTAGGCAGCAGCAGCTGTCTGTGCTGGGACAGTCTCATAACCTCACTGCTACATCTATTACCTCATTGTTTTATCCAGATTTTATGCCTCTTCTGAGTGGTGCACTGACGCACCCTCAAAATGTGAATATCCCCTTCTGGGGGAGAGTTTTTCATCTGAGCTTGTTAATAAACACTTTTTAAACGTTATCACACCATATGGTTCCTTTCTCTTTTTACCTATGATTTGAGCCTATGCTGGTGCCTGTTTTCCTGTGATCCACATTGAGCCCTGGGTGGCTCATAAGCGTTTCCTGACTCTGTCTAGCAAGTCACATTCCCTAAGGTGAGCGCTTTACCTTGGGGGGTCACCTTTAATTTCACCATCGCATGATATGTGGCACATGGAATCGCAGCACGTTTGAAAACATCATCACTGAAGCACAGTTGTCATCACTTTCATTAAGGACTTTTGTGTTTAATATATGTCTATTTTATGATGGACGATTAAGTATATGTATTGTGTGACACTCTGCACTTTTTGGCTGGCACATGTCATTTTTCAGCTTTTGTTTGCATATATGAATCATTTATGAATTAATGTTATTTATTTTATTATTTATTTGTTTATTGCACTTTTAGCACCTGGTTTGCACTGATTCAGTTGGAGCATTCTGTTGATTTTACCATTTCACATGCTCACTGCACTGTTTATTTGTGCACATTAAGTTTGTTTATCTTGGGGGATATAGCACATATTGGGGTTAAATTATTTTATACTCTGTTGTATATGCACTGTATCTCTGTGTGCCAGGATTAGGGCATGGTTAGCACACTCTAGCGCATCATATTTGTTTATTTATTTAATACTAATTAATAGCGTGCCTTAAGGCAATGCACATTAGCTAGCAACATACTGCACCATATCTGCATGTGGTAAGACATCACAATGGAATGGATAGGCATAAATGGGGCCTAAAGGAAATCCCCACTGAAGGAGTACTGAGCTTATCCAATTGCTTTAGTACTTTCTAGGTTATGGAGCCAGAACATGTAGGGAGACTTCTACCAGGTATTCCAGACTGGCAGTTGGTTTTAAACAAGCAGCAGGAATAGAGTAAAAAAAGCATACCCCCCCCAAAAAAAAACTACACGAGTTCCCCAAATCCATGCCAGACTCTTATACAAGTATGCAGCCTGGATGGCCAGGAAAGAGGGAAACACGCATGCAGGTCCTCCTCCCTGAATCATACCAGACCACATGCCCTCAACATGGGGGGTACCTTGCCAGGGGAAATATCCTAGTAAAGCACCTTGCCCACATATTAATGAGAACAAGGTTCCCTTCCCCACAACTCTGGCCTGGTAGTTGGTGGAGTCTGTGGGTGGGGGACTTATCGTACCTCCACCCAAGCGTGAATGAGTAAAGGGTAAATGGTTCCCCTATTCATTCACAAAAAAAGCCAATAGTAAATAAATTACTGTCATTGACCAGTCATTGTTCAGTGAGTTGGCACAACGCTATTGGTGGTGAATTTAAATTGTGGGACTTTTTAATTGAAGAATTATGTACCCCTTATTCATTGATGTATGGTGCGGGGCTTCCAGATTTCAATAAGAATCGTGGAGAAGAGGGCCTTGTCCTCATCAATATAGGGACATTCTCCCAATAAACTGTAAGTTACCTCCCATGTTGAGGGCATGTGTTTTGTAGGAAGGGCGGGGCATGCTCATTTGCACAGGAATTTTTGTAGACTGTACAAAGTGCAGAGGTCTCCCTCATATTATTCCCCCTGCTGGTCAGCTGACAGCGTTAGGCTATTTTCTCAGATTCTTTAAGAGGAGTGGGTGTGGTGCTGCTTTTGGTGTGTATCTTTTTTTTTTTTTAAAGGGTAAATTTTATTCAGATTTTTAAAAATGGTGTACAATTACATTACTCAGTGCTTATTCACATGTAGTATAACATTAACAACAATCAGTCATAACCTTGTAGCATATGATCAGAATATGTGCATCATGTCATACATCTACAGCATCCTATCAATAAAGTAAAACTAATGCAATATTATTAACCAAGCTTTATGTTTCTTTCGTGGGCAACTTCTTAGAGCAACCTCTAGTAGTGTAGGTCAATTTGTACATTGGTAATGCTTTGTTAATAAGTTTCACCCAGTTTTGCAGAGATGGAGGGATCAGGTTTCTCCATCTAAGGCCAATGCTTTCTTGGCATATCTCTTCCTACTCCAGCTCCTTCATATGGACACTATTTATTTATTAATCGATTTGTACACGATTGATTTCAATTGTTGCTATAGTGTTGATTTCACCATTTATTTATGTACCTATCACCTGAAGGAGCTTAGGGTGCACTCCTGATCCGGATGTGTCCTTGATTTTTGCATGTTTATTGGTTTATATTATTTCTTATAGGGAAACATTTAATTTAGCGCAACTTTTTCCCATTAGTTAATAATATATTTGTTGTAAGTAGTTAAACTGTAACAAGTTGTCCCTAGCTGAGATCAACGAGGGCAGCAGTGATTCCAGGCCTTCAGACCAGGACTCTTCCATGAGGGATGGTATATCGGCCTTCCATTGTGCAGCCACCCTCTCCATCCTATGAGAAGAGGATGTCAGCAAGGTGAAATAATATTTAAGAAATTTGTTTTGAATGATCCTCTTAAGATATTCATTTTTCCATACTGGATGGGGAAAGCACCACCTCCCCCCTACCAAACTGATCTGTTGCTGCATGACACAGCTGAAGGTAGCGGAAGAAGAATGCATTTGAAATCTTATATTCGGTCTTTAAGTCTGTGATATATCTAAAGGTCCTGTCCATAAATAGTTGATGGGCATATTTGACTTTGTAGTTTGCCCAACATGCTCCATCTTGGTAAATTTTGCTGAGCTGAGGGTTGTGCCATAAAGTGGCATTCGAGGAGGTGGTTAGGCTGGTGCCCCCTACTCTAGTGTTACACATATGGAATATTCTGTAGGAAAGTTTCAAGATCCCTGATCAGGATATGGACCATTTCTATATAACATATTAATCAACGCCTCGTATGAATGGACCTGGGCTGCCTGAGTGGCCACTGAGGCAATGTCCATTTTTGGAAAGCCCCACCAATGGACATGCGTTAACTGGGATGCTAGATAATAACATTGCAGGTTTGGTAATGCCAGACCTCCCGCTCGTATCGGTAAAAATAATGTATCCAAGGACACTCTAGCTGGTTTAGGGCCCCAAAGAAAAGAAGAGAGTAGAAGGGGCATGGCCGGCAGCCTGAGGAGATGGCTGCATTGTTATTCAGCTCCAGCTCCATAGGATCTGACAGGCAACACACCGCAGTATTTGGCACCCCTAAATAATACCCAGCAAGAGATGCAGAGCCAGAGAGGTCTAAGCAGTATGTGGGGGAAGAGAAAAGTTTGTGGGAGACCCCGCAGATTCACAGACTTTTACAGAGTCACTGAGCCGCGGACCTCACAAGATGGCGCCGGCACCAATGGATTCTCACAGAGAAGAACAGGAGTGGTTGCTTCCAGCAAGAGAACAGCACTACAGTCTGAGTACACAGTTCAGGATAGTGGAGATCGCTCTACTTCTCCCACATTCAACAGCCCCATGAAGCAGAGAAGGAAACTGACGGCCGACGGTGACACAGTGAGTGATTCTTCCTCTGACTCAGCCTCACTGAGATGAATGGTTTCAGTGAGAAGCTGGATGCTTTCCCTACAGTGGGCCAGCCTATACTAGACTCTGCCCTAAAAGACATGCTCATCACACTACGCGGAGCATTACAACATGACATGTCAAACTTTATGAAACAAACGAATAAAGAGATTGCAGCCATAGGAGATAGAGTTGACTATATTGAAAATAAACTAAGCGACTACGCGCTAGCATATAACGAAGTGGTAGACACCCATGATGACTTAGCTGACAAAATCCGCAATCTAAAAATCAAAATGGCGGACATTGAGGACCATTCCCGCCCGAACAATGTCAAATTCAGAGGCATCTCCAAAACGATCCCCCCGGCAGAACTCTGTCCATATCTGCAAAAAATGATAGCTGAACTGCAGCCAGTGACCAAAACGCACAAATTAGCGATACACAGGGCTCACAGCCTCCCAAAGCCGTCCTATTTAGAACATGTACCAAGAGATGTGATAGCTAAAATACACCACTTCCATGTTAAGGACCAGCTTATGCACCACCATATTCTGGCATCTCGCTATATATAGACCTCTCACAGGCAACCATTTAGGGCCACAAAAACCTCATCACCATTACCAAGATTCTGAGAAATAACAATATACTCTATAAATGGAAATTCCCGACTAAGCTCTCCATTGAAAGAAACAACAAAACTTTGATCGTATCCACTCTGGATGAAGGTCTGGAACTGATGAAATCCTGGGGACTCCTCCCTCAAGATGAAGATGATATTTCAGACCTGCCGACGAATACCTGAACCTTTCAGCTCAAAGTTGCACCCCAATCCTACATCCCTACAAGGTTATGGCTCGGCATCTACAAAGGAATTAACATAGAACATACTAAGATCCTGTTTGGTTATATTCTATTTCCCCCATTGGATCTGTGTGCAGGATTCATCTGTACCCTACAAGTTATCCTTCAGAGGCAAAAAAGGGCCTACAACAACACAAGTACCCTGTTTGTCTTCCTTTATTTCATGTGTTTTTGTTCTGGTTACCACGTTTTACACGTTTACCTTTTCATTAATCAGCATCATGTAAACCTTGAGGATAAAGATTTAATTTGCATAGGGAGCTATGGAAAGAAGAATTGTGATGTGCTATGTGTGCAAAAATCTCACATCCTGGTTACAAAACCTCCCAAGTGCACCCATAAACACTTCCCATATGTCTACCAAGCCAATTTTAGGGAAAAAAAGAGAGGTGTTATGATAGCCCTACGAGACTCTATGTCATTTAAATTGCATACTTCAATGATGGATATGGAAGGTAGATGAGCAATTCTAGTCGCAGAACTAAACGGAGTCCATTATACAATCATGAATATTTACGCTCCCAACAGGCATCAAATACGGTTTCTTAAAAGGACTTTAGCAAAAGCTTACTCTATTCAGAGAGGCCAATTGTTAATTTGTGGGGACTTCAACATCCCGATGGACCCGGAAATGAACACTACCTCCAAGAATCCCACAAAGAAAGCAGGACTCAAACAACACTTACTACAAGAAAATCTCCATGACCCGTGGCGCTACCATAACACATCGGAGAGAGACTACACATTTTTCTCGAGAGGGGGAGACAGTGGACAGGCTGAAGTTATAATAAAATTCTCAAGTTTTATTGTATCAAATAGTCCAGTGCATATCGCCTATGAAAGGTTGCATGTGCATGAACACAGAACATAACCTACATAAATGCATAATTGTAAAACAATCGACATAACATCTGAGCAATAAATACATAAGGATATTACATAAATATATACGTCTAGGGGGCACATGACAACATGATGTGGATAGGGAGTATGAGTACATAAAAGAGTAATTCTGAGTAAAATCCTATAAACGCAAAATGGCTGCATCCTTGGTGCCCAATGCGTTTCTGTGAATACACATTTTTCTCAAACCCCCATAACACCTACTCAAGAATTGACTGCTTCATGACTGATAAAAATCTTCTCCAAAGGGTAACTGAAGTGAAAATTTACAATATTACATGGTCCAACCATGCCCCTATCTCTGTGGATATTTCAGAGAGCCGTACAGGTAAAAATGTGCCATTATGGCAGAACAATATGTTTATCCTGTCACATCCTACATATGTAGAAGAGAAGAAGACAAAGTTGGTGGAGTTCTTTCTCTTTAATTCGGAGTCCCCCAGCAGTGTATTCAACCTTTGGTGTACCCACAAGGCTTTCACTAGGGGGGTGCTGATCCAGATGGCCTCCAGAGAGAGGAAAAAGAGAAACTTACAGATCTCCACCCTCCTTGCTGAAATAGACTTACTCAAAACCCAGCACAAAAATTCACCCCAGAGTACCCTGCTGTCCAAGCTCATACTCTTCAGAGAGGAACTTAGAATAGTTTTAATATCCCAACATGATAAATATATCAAGGTTCTTAAACTAATGTCTTATTCACAACATAACAAAGCGGGGAAAAGAATGGCACTACTACTCAAACAAAAAAAGCCAGGGAAAAAAATACCCATGATCGTAAAACAAACAAAAAAGTCCTTGACCCCTCTGAGATAGCCCAAACATTCAGGGAGTATTATGCCTCGCTGTATAACCTAAAGGAGGATACTACCACCCCTTAACCCAATACAGAGGTAATCTCTACTTTTCTAAGCAAACTAAACCTACCAGTGCCAGATGAAACCTCTATAAACCTTCTAAATCGCCCTATAGAATTAAAAGAAATTCTAGATGTTATTGCCTTCCTTACTTTGGGTAAATCTCCGGGAGTGGATGGACTGTCCTCGGAGTATTACAAGGCCCTTAATCCAGTCCTAGTCCCTTACTTGGTTAACCTCTACAATCAAGCAGCCTTAACAGGACATTTTCCAAAAGAAATGCTAGTGTTAGGTACCTGGTAGTTGAGCCCGACTGGTAGAAGACCTCTCTTACAGCGCTGGTTCAGGAGCCACTGGAGTGGGAACAGTGGTCTCTTGAGCACAGTGGGTAGGAGTGCCTGGTGCAGGTTCTTGCGGGGGCCGGCACAGGAGCTGAGAAGAAGTCTCTTTGGGATGGCTGGGCTGCAGATGATGGCAGGCTGAAGTGGATCAGTAGGCAGGCCGGTAGGTGGTATAGCAGAAGCAGAACCTGGAGCTGGATAAGCAGGCTGGAAGCAGCGTCACAGGACACAAGCAAAAGCAGTCAGACAGTCCGTTTGGCAGGAGATCAGGCAGGTATTGGCAGAAGGATAATCGCAGAGTAGTCAAGCAGGCAGGCAGGTGTTTGGCAATGGGTCACAAGAGGTTAAGCAGAGTCAGGCAAGCCGGGTCGGATTGGAGATAGCAGAATGGTCAAACTTAGCCGGGTCAATAACAGATACAACAGCAGGCAGGATACAGGAACACAGGTGCAGAGCTGCAGACGAACAGCACCTCATGGGTGCAACTGACACTCTTTTAACGAGCCTTTGGCACCAAACAGCGCTAGCGCGCTTGGGCGCGGGAGCGCGCCGGCGCCCCCCGGTGGAGAATTCAACCGCAACGCCCTGGACAAGCCCCCGCATGTTCACCTGATGGCATCGGCACGTCCCTGACATTGTCCCCTCCCAACGGGCAGCCTCTGGATGCCCAGGTAACTTTTTTTCAGGGTGAGCAGAAAAATAAGCATGAATCAAACGTTTAGCGTGAATATTGCTGTCAGGTTCCCATTAATTATTTTCTGGACCATACCCCCTCCATGTTATCAAAAACTGTACTTGCCCCAGTCTTTTCCTGCAATCGAGGATGGCCTCCACCTCATACTCCTCATTTCTGTCCACCAAGACAGGTTCGGGGACCCTGGTACCCCTATCAGGAAAACGAAGACGACTCAAGACTCTGCGAACATGCTCCCGATGTTGATTAAGTGACCTAGAGAAAATCAAAATGTCATCCAGATAAACGATTACAAAGATGTCCAGGAAGTCTCTGAATACATCGTTGATCAGATGCTGGAATGTGGCAGGAGCATTACATAGGCCAAAGGGCATGACTAAATACTCATAGTGCCCGAAACGGGTCCGGAAAGCCGTCTTCCACTCATCCCAGGCCTGGATGCGGACCAGATTGTAGGCTCCTCTTAAATCCAGCTTGGTGAAGATGATGGCAGATCTCAACTTCTGAAACAGTTCAGGTATCAGGGGCAACGGGAAGCAGTTCTTAACCGTGACTTTGTTTAGCTCCCGATAGTCCACACATGGACGAAGAGTCTGATCTTTCTTGGAGACAAAAAATATTCCGGCACGAGCTGGAGAGGTAGAAGGTCGAATAAATCCTTTTTCGAGATTTTCATTGATGTACAGCTTAAGTGCTTCTTGCTCTTTTTCAGATAACGGGAAAATCGGCCCCAGGAAGCAGCTCAATTGGGCAATCATAGGGACGATGGGGTGGCAAGGAGTCTGCTCCCTTCTTACTGAACACATCCGCAAACTCCCGGTAGGCCTCCGGAATGGTTTTGAGTAGATCCTGATCAATGTCCATACAAAGTAAAGTGGCAGCAGATTTGGAGGGTTCAGGTAAGCAATGTCTTTGACAGTAGAGTGACTTCACCGGTGGTCCAGTTGATGTGGGGGTTATGGGCCTGGAGTCAGAGCATGCCCAGAATGATTGGAAACAATGGAGAGGAGATAACGTCCAAGGTTAGGATTTCTTTATGCTGGGACAAACTGATGACAGGCAGAGGAAGGGTTTCTTGAGAGACTTGTCCAGATCTTATGTGGGACCCATCGGCCAGAAAAACTGAAAGTTTGTGTTTTGTTTTTCAGGGGAAGATCTTGTTGAATGGCAATAAAGCAGCTACATGCTCCGGAGTCAATTATGGCGTTGACTTGTATTGTCCTTCCCTGGAGCTGTAACGAGTGAGGGAGAGCAAGTTGAGTTGCATTGGCAGTCAAAGCAGATAAACTGGCCAGGATAGAAGAGAAACACTTACGGATCTTGGCCGGGCAGTTGTTTACATAGTGGCCTGCTCCACCACAATAAAGGCAAAGGTTTAGCTGGCGACGGCGTGCCCGTTCTTCTGGAGACAGAGTGGAACGCATTAGTCCTAGCTGCATTGGTTCAGGAGCATCAGGTATTGGGGTAGCCAGGTTTGAGCATACGGGAGGTAAGCAGGAGCCGGAACTTTTGCGGTCATCCACATGGGGCATGTTTGCTGGGAGGAATGTTCAGACCCGCGTTCACAGAGGCGTCGGTTAATCTGGATCATTAAGGCGATTAAGCTCCTCAAGGGTATCAGGCATACCAACCTGAGCAATTTCATCCTTCAGGCTCTCGGACAAACCCATGTGGAACTGATGGCGTAAAGCTGCATTGTTCCATTGAGTATCCATGCTCCAGTGTCGAAAGTCCATGACATAGTCCTCGGCCGGTCTGCGGCCTTGCTGGACGTGAACAGAGCTGACTCCGCTGTGGCAGTCCGCTGAGGATCCTCATACAGTTGGGCCATGGCTTCAAAGAAGGAAGGCAAGGACTGGATCTGTACAGAGTCAGTTTCAAGCAAGCGGTGAGCCCAAGTCTGGGGTTCTCCTTGTAGGAGGGATATAACAAATCCCACTTTAGTAGCCTCTAAAGAAAAAGTCCATGGCTGTAGGGCAAAGTAAAGTTGACATGCACTGCGGAAGGCCCGGAACTTTGTTCGGTCCCCAGAAAACCTTTCTGGGATGGGGACCCTTGGTTCAGGTGGAAGCATTACCACAGAGGGGGATGAAACAGTCTGTGTTGGGGCAGCCGCTGAGGCAGAAGCCACACCTCCAGGACCACTGAGGTTCAGGACTTGTCCCTCCAGTCTGGTGTAGCTATCTTGTAAAGTCTTCACGGCCTGGGTGAGTGCCACTAAGTGTGTACAGATCTCCTTAAGGGGAGAGGTCTCTCCGGCAGGCTCAGTCATGGCTGTTCGTACTGTTAGGTACCTGGTAGTTGAGCCCGACTGGTAGAAGAAGACCTCTCTTGCAGCGCTGGTTCAGGAGCCACTGGAGTGGGAACAGTGGTCTCTTGAGCACAGTGGGTGGGAGTGCCTGGTGCAGGTTCTTGCGGGGGGCCGGCACAGGAGCTGAGAAGTCCCTCTGGGATGGCTGGGTTGCAGATGCTGGAAGGCTGAAGTAGGCAGGCCGGTAGGTGGTATAGCAGCAGCACCAAATCTATAGCATATTTAGGCATCCAACCTTCTTATCCAGCTAACTCACTCTATGAGGCTAATTTTCCCTCCCTACAGACTAACATCACTGAAGACTAGGGATGGGCGAGCCTGTTTGGGGGGCAAACTTTGGTTGTTCGGATATTCTGCGAAATCTGAACAATAAGCGGTGTTCGGGGCAAGTTCGAAAGCAGCCGGAACACCGTTAAAGTCTATGGGACACTAACATGAAAAATCAAAGTGCTCATTTTAAAGGCTTATATGCAAGTTGTTGTCATAAAAATTGTTTGGGGACCCGGGTCCTGCCCCAGGGGACATGTATCAATGCACAAAAATGTTTTAAAAATGTCAGTTTTTTCAGGAGCAGTGATTTTTTTTAATGCTTAAAGTGAAACAATAAAAATGAAATATTCCTTTAAATATTGTGCCTGGGGGATGTCTATAGTATGCCTGTAAAGTGGCACATTTTTCCCATGTTTAGAACAGTACCACAGCAAAATGACATTTCTAAAGGAAAAATTGTCATTTAAAACTGATTGCGGCTGTAATGGATTGTCGGCTCTCGGCAATATAGATAAAATTCATTGAAAAAAAGAACATGGGGTCCTCCCAGTCCATTACCAGGCCCTTTGGGTCTGGTATGCATATTAAGGGGAACCCTGTGCCAAAATTTAAAAAAAATGAAGTAGGGGTCCCCCCAAAATCCATACCAGACCCTTATCCGAACACGCAACGTGGCAGGCCACAGGGAAAGAGGGGGGACGAGAGAGCGCCCCCCTCCTGAACCATAGCAGGCTATATGCCCTCCACATTGGGAGGGTGCTTTGGGGTAGCCCCCCAAAGCACCTTGTCCCCTTGTTGATGGGGACAAGGGCCTCATCCCCACAACCCTTGCCCGGTGGTTGTGGGTGTCTGCGGGCGGGGGGCTTATCAGAATCTGGAAGCCCTCTTTAACAAGGGGACCCTCAGATTCCAGCCCTCCCCCTGTGTGAAATGGTAACGGGGTACAAATGTACCCCTATCATTTCACAGAAAAGTGTCAAAATGTTAAAAATGACAAGACACAGCTTAGGGACAAGTCCTTTATTAAAAAATAAAAAATTAAAATGTCCCACGATGTCCATTCATCTTCTAATATTGCTTTACCGATGGACCGAAAAAGAAAAAAAATCCGCCACCGATCCTCCTCTATGGGAGGCTCTCATACATACATACGTACATAAATGGGTGACCCTGCCCCCTCTGATGCCATGTGGAAGCCATGGGAAAGTCCCTGTGGCGTCAGAGGGGGTGGGGTCACGCAGGTTATCACCGGGTGGCCCCGCCCTTAGAACTGTCATCAGCAAAGAAGTGTCACACAGCGGGAGCCTCCCATAGAGGAGGATTGGTGGTGGATTTTTTTTCTCGGTCCATCGGTAGAGCGATATAAGAAGATGAATGGACACTGTGGAAGATTTTTATTTTTTTATTGTTTAATAAAGGAATTGTCCACAAGCTGTGTCTTGTCGTTTTTAACATTTTGACACTTTTTTTGTGAAATGGTAGGGATACATTTGTACCCCGTTACCATTTCACACGGGGGGCTGGGATCTGGGGGTCCACTTGTTAAAGGGGGCTTCCAGGTTCTGATAAGCCCCCCGCCCGCAGACCCCCACAACCACCAGGCAAGGGTTGTGGGGATGAGGCCCTTGTCCCCATCAACATGGGGACAAGGTGCTTTGGGAGGCTACCCCAAAGCACCCTCCCCATGTTGAGGTCATGTGGCCTGGTACGGTTCAGGAGGGGACACTCTCTCGTCTCCCCCTCTTTTCCTGTGGCCTGCCAGATTGCATGCTCAGATAAGGGTCTGGTATGGATTTTGGGGGGACCCCTATGCCATTTTTTTTTTATTTTGGCACAGGGTTCTCCTTAAAATCCATACCAGACCTGAAGGGTCTGTTAAGGATTTTGGGGGGACCCCTACGCCTTTTTTTTTAAATTTGGTGCAGGGTTCCCCTTAATTTCCATATCAGACCCAAAGGGCCTGGTATTGATTTTAGGGGGACCCCCACGCAATTTTCTTTTTCAATTTTGGTTCAGGGTTCCCCTTAATATTCATACCAGACCCAAATGGCCTGGTAATGGACTGGGGGGATCCCATGCTCTTTTTTTCAATGAGTTTCATCTATATTGCCGAGACCCGACAATTCATTAAAGCCGCGATTGGTTTTAAATGACAATTTTTCCTTTAGAAATGTCATTTTGCTGTGGTACTGTTATAAACACGGGAAAAATGTGCCACTTTACAGGCATACTATAGACACCCCCCAGGCACAATATTTAAAGGAGAGGGCAGGACCCATGTCCCTAAACACTTTTTATGACAATAACTTGCATATAAGCCTTTAAAATTAGCACTTTTGATTATTCATGTTCATGTTGCATAGACTTTAACAGTGTTTGTGTGTTCTGCCAAATTTTTTGCCTGTTCGGTATGTTCTGATGCGAACCGAACCGGGGGGTGTTTGGCTCATCCCTACTGAAGACCTAAGGCGAATAGGGAAAACTCAACTTTCTTGGGTAGGAAGATCAGCCGCCTTCAAAATGCAAGTTCTCCCACAGATATTATACTTGTTTAGAACACTCCCTATCCCCAACTCCTTCTTCAATAAATGCAACTCCCTCTTGAGGGAATTCATTTGGCAAAGCAAAAGTAGGAGGATTGCTCTATCCTCATTACAACTACTGAAAAAGAATGGTGGGATAGGATTACCGGATCTAGTGGGCTACTATAATGCGTCCTTGCTAGATCAAGTTAAACATTGGATCCAAAAGACAGGTGACAAACTATGGGTCAACATGGAACAAAATTTTATGAATCACCAGGACTTCCTAGTGATATTGGCAGCATCCCTCATGTCCCCCTCAATTGACTCCACGGCGCCTCATCCCATAATTGGAGCCACTTTAAAAGCTTGACGTACCCTAGCTACCAGTACAGCACACGCAGAAATCACCCATAAACTAGATATCCTGATTAAAACGTATAAATGGCTTATAAGTGGTTTTGATGCAAGAGATTGCCATAAAAGGGGTATGAACTTTCTAAAAAACCTACAACAAAGCGGGCTACCTATAGATGCTAATAGGTCAATGCAAATTAGACATTTTCATACGGTTACCAAATGAAAAGAATCCATAGAAATCCCAAACCTTTTTGGGAATTCCTGCTAGGTCTATCAAACATATCAGTTCGGGGGATCTCCTTCTTTTACAACACCTTGATGGGTCCAACACTAACAACCAAAACACCCAACATGCTCAAATGGAAAAAAGACCTAGAGAAAGAATTTTCTCTGCAACAATGGTTAAGAGGCATACATTTGAGCTTCAGTATGTGCTCTTATGTTGATCACTGGGAAAACTTTCAAAAAATTTGCCTGTGGTACATGACACTTTATAGGTTGTCAAAAATATTTCATGACTCCACGAACAAATGTTGGAGAGGATGTACCCATGTAGGGAACTTGTACCATGTGTTGTGGAACTGTCCTCACATTAAAACCTTTTGGGAAAACATAGCCATAGTTATAAGCAAAATCACAGGGCATTATACGTAATTGACACCGACGCTAGGGGTCATGGGGTAACTGTATTCAGCTACTACCAGTGAGGATACAGACCTTCAAGAAGGGAGATACCTCTACATGTCATAAGTACATGCGACAGTTCCTTACCTTATTGTTAATAACTTTCTTTAAGATCTGTATGAAGAATCTATGCTTGTGAATTTTTTTTTGTCTTGTTCTTACTGTATTTGACTGTAAACTCCAATAAACAAATTTGAAAGAAAAGAAGAGAGTATCTTATTAATTTCTGTGAACATTTAAAAAAAAAAAATTTTAAACATGTTAATTCATCCCAGGAGGTTGAGAGGCAGCTTATTCCATGTCTGTAAGCTCTCCCTTACATTTGTCGGCAAGGGAGACAGTTTATTAGGTATGTAAGTGCTCAGTGGTAGCTGAATCTCAACCCCCAAGTACCGAAAGTGAGAGACCACCTGCAGTGGGACATCTGGGGGTATCCTAGGAGTATTCTCAGAGCTAAAGGGGAAAACTATGGACTTATTCCAGTTCACTTTGAATCCTGGATACTTCCTGAAACTGGAGATCCTATTTAGAGCAATGATCAGGGAACCCTCTGCCTCTGCCAGATATAGGAGCATGTCATCAGCATAGAGGGATGTTTTTTCCTCCAATGCATTGATCATGCAACCCTTGATGATAACCCTCAGCTGAGCCATTGGTTTATCATACAGTAGTTGCACTCAGGCTATAAATTTGGGACCGAATCCGAGCCGCTCAAGGACCACTATTAAATATGGCCATTCAATAAAATTTAACGCTTTATGGGTGTCCAATGGCACTACTACCCGAGTGTCTGGATTAGGCCCTACCAATTGAACAATAGTAAAGAGGCGATGTAGGTTTATGGCCGTCGACCTTGCAGGTATAAAACCTGTCTGATCATAATGAATAACAGAAGCAATCACTTTATTCAATTGTTTGGCCAGAAGTTTAGCTAATATTTTTCTATCAATATTAATTTGGGATATCGGTCTGTACAATTCGTAAAGGTCATGGTCCTTGTGTGGCTGAGGAATCAACACAATGAGTGCTTCTCTCAAATACTCAGGAAGTATAAGTTGATTAAAGGTGTCCCTATAAACCTCAAGTAATTTAGGTGCCAGACTTTCAGTATAGGTGTTGTACCACTCAACCGGAAAGCCATCCATTCCTGGGGTCTTATTCGGGTTAAGTGAGCGTACAGCAGACACAATTTCATTTGCTATAATTGAGAGCTCCAACTCCGCCGCCGCCTCCCTGGACAGTAACAAGAGAGAGATTGGGGCTAAGTAGTCACAAACTGCTTGCCCTCCATAATCTACCCTGGAGGAATATAACTCGGAATAAAAGGCAACAAAAGCATTGGCAATTTCAGACTGTGACGTGCAAAGTTTCTGTTGTGCATCATAAATACATGGGATAGATGCCGGTGCTTGTTGTGAATGGACTAGATAGGCTAGTAATCTGCTGTTTTTGTCCTCAAATTCAAAGATACATTGTGATTGATACAGCAACTTTTTCTGGGTTTTTACCACTAGCACTAAGTCTAATTGGCGAACACCCTCCCTCCAATTTCACTTCAGCTTCTGTGACAGTTTGTTCCAATTCACGGACCTTCCATTCCCTGTCTGAGCAGAACTGTTTAATAACTCCAGATATAGAGCCACTGAGTGTGGCCTTGAATGCATCCCAGGTAACCCCCATTGGTACTTCACCTATAAACACTCCCTTTTGAGCCACAGGGTGCTCAGCCACCATAAAACAAACCCCTTCGGTTTCTCCATATCAATGGTGAGAAGCCGGGGGAGTGGTCCAAGATAGCCCGCGGAAGGTATTGGATACCGACAACCCTTGGCAACAGCTCCCTGGACACAAAGCACATGTCTAATCTAAAAAAGGGTATTAATTGTGGAGTAATAACAGGAGTATGCTTTGATATCTGGGTTTTTCTCCATACTTCTACTAGATTATATGGCTTCACACAGGTCTCCAATAGGGAGTTGCCTCTGGTAGCCATTCCGTACCTATCTATTTCAGGTGACAGCACAGCATTCAGGTCCCCTGCCAGAATAATAGGCCCCTCCACCACCTGGAGCACCCCTGTCATCAACATTTCCCACACCCCCACGGTAAACAGTGGTGGTTTATACACCGCCACAAATGTATACGGTTGATTATTCATGACAAGGACCAGGACTACAAACCTACCAAAAGGGTCCAATTTGACAGTCTTGGAAGTGTATAGTAGAGATTTGGATACTAACAGGACCATCTTTGATATTGCTTGAGCCCTGGGCAAACATTTTCTTGGACCCCCCTCCATTCTGAGACATACAAAAAATAGCAGGTGGACTCAAAATCTGTTTACTGCAGCAGATCACGCAGCGATTGCAATTGGCTGCCAGAAGTTACAGCCTATCCTTACCACTCACTGGCTGGTTGCTAGAGGTTACAACACATCATTTCTGCTTGCCGATTGGTTGCTAGAGGTTACTTCACATTATTAGCGCTCACTTATTGGTTGCTAGGGGTTACAGCACATCAGTACCACTCAATGATCGGTTGCTAGAGATTACAGCAGCTTACTACTGTTCAATGATTGGTTGCTACAGGTTAATGCACATCATTACCACTCACTGAGCACTGGAGCAATCCCAAATAATTGAGTAAGTAAAGCGGCACCTTAACCACTTAAGGACCGGACCATTATGCTGCTTAAGGACCAGAGGACTTTTTCCAATTTGGCACTGCGTCGCTTTAACTGCTAATTGCGCGGTCATGCAATGCTGTACCCAAACAAAATTTGCATCCTTTTCTTCCCACAAATAGAGCTTTCTTTTGATGGTATATCATCACCTCTGCCGTTTTTATTGTTTGAGCTATAAACGGAAAAAGACTGAAAATTTTGAAAAAAATTTATATTTTCTACTGTTTGTTATAAAAAAATCCAATAAACTCAATTTTAGTCATACATTTAGGCCAAAATGTATTCGGCCACATGTCTTTGGTAAAAAAAATGTCAATAAGCGTATATTTTTTGGTTTGCGCAAAAGTTATAGCGTCTACAAACTAGGGTACATTTTCTGGAATTTACACAGCTTTTAGTTTATGACTGCCTATGTCATTTCTTGAGGTGCTAAAATGGCAGGGCAGTACAACCCCCCCCAAATGACCCCATTTTGGAAAGTAGACACCCCAAGGAAATTGCTGAGAGGCATGTTAAACCCATTGAATATTTTTTTTTTGTCCCAAGTGATTGAATAATGACAAAAAAAAAAAATATTTACAAAAAGTTTTCACTAAATGATATATTGCTCACACAGGCCATGGGCCTATGTGGAATTGCACCCCAAAATACATTCAGCTGCTTCTCCTGAGTATGGGGATACCACATGTGTGGGACTTTTTGGGAGCCTAGCTGTATACGGGGCCCCGAAAACCAATCACCGCCTTCAGGATTTCTAAGGGCGTAAATTTTTGATTTCACTCCTCACTACCTATCACAGTTTTGAAGGCCATAAAATGCCCAGATGGCACAAAACCCCCCCAAATGACCCCATTTTGGAAAGTAGACACCCCAAGCTATTTGCTGAGAGGCATGATGAGTATTTTGCAGCTCTCATTTGTTTTTGAAAATGAAGAAAGACAAGAAAAAACATTTTATTTTTCTTTTTTCAATTTTCAAAACTTTTTGTTTACATGAAAAATTTTTTTTTTTGCAAGAAAATTACTTTGAACCCCCAAACATTATATATTTTTTTAAAGCAAATGCCCTACAGATTAAAATGGTGGGTGTTTCATTTTTTTTCACACAGTATTTGCGCAGCGATTTTTCAAATGCATTTTTTGGGGAAAAACACACACTTTTTAAAATTTTAATGCACTAAAACACAGTATATTGCCCAAATGTTTGATGAAATAAAAAAGATGATCTTAGGCCGAGTACATGGATACCAGACATGACATGCTTTAAAATTGCGCACAAACGTGCAGTGGCGACAAACTAAATACATTTTTAAAAGCCTTTAAAAGCCTTTACAGGTTACCACTTTATAGATAAGTGGTGCAGCGCTAATCCTATATGTAAAACCTCAGGTGGTTTAAAAGTTGATCATAGTTTATGTCACCAAAGTGTATATAAATAAAAAATAAAAAATAATAAAAAAATATAAAAATATTAGAAAACCAGTGGGGTAATTGCTACAGGTGGTGTGTCTCACTGGACTAAATAAAAATATTATTAATAATATGGGTGTAAGCTGATAAGAGTATGCGTATTGCAAACTTAAATCCCCATAATAAATACCTAATACAACATAAGTAACAAAAAACAATTTTAAATTTTAAATAAAGTGCAGCGTGATTTATGCTAAATACATATAAAGTCCAAAAGTGACAATGTGCATTGTGTAAACACTGTGCATGATATAAATGGCTGCACCTCTGATTACATACGGTGTTAGTATACAAAACTTCATATAAAGTGCAAAATGTGCAAAAAGGACCGAAAAACTCCAAAATTGATATAGTAATTAATGTCCCAAAAATTAAGATATATATAATAAAAAAGGATTTTTACACAAAAGAAATGTCCTTTTTTGATAAAATCTGTGACAGTAATGTGCTGGCATGCGCATGTGGCAGTTAAAGTGCCAAGTGACTCAAATCTCGTGCATCTTCATGTGCAGACACTTCAGTGGGTAGTGGCCACTTACCTCAAAGTTAGGGGGGCAACAGCATATGACCAAAGGGCTCTTTTTCTCATCCACCTAGGGGCTCCTGCGCATCCCTCACCGTCCTAGGATAAGGTTCCCTCAGATGTGATGCAGGGAGGTATTATAAGAATAATAGAGTAGAAAAGAACCCAATAGTGTAATTCCGTTTACTTAGATAACTTGTTTTTTATTAGGCAAAAGCAGGTACTCACATTAGCAATTGAGAAAGACAATGATTGTATCCGATGAGCAGCGAGCTCGTATGCTTCTCACAGTGTGTACAGCCTATCCCGTCCCTACGCGTGACTTCACACCACACGTGACTTCTTCAGGGGATAAGTATAGGCTAAAAGAGTGTCCTTAAATAGTTTAATATTGGCCGGCAATGGGCGGCCATTTTCCCGAAGTTTAATGTATTGTGTTACGGCGGCCATTTTCCTAGAGGTTTTTTTGGAGCTCAGGTTCCGCTTTGTGGTGTATGTCAGCTGACTTTTACTAGCCAATAGGGGCTGTCAGCTAGTTTAATACCGCTTGTACTGTCAGCAGTGGGGGACAAGTACTGCTTCTAGTAATAGAAGCCGAGCGGGGGGGGCGAATTACGATTTGAGCTACAAATGTAGGATTGCCTGCGGGATGATGTAGATGGTCTGCATCCGCCCTAGATAGGTTTAAATCGGGCAGAGCTTATAACACAATATTATAAATGAATATGATATTAGAAGCGAAGGAAGAGAGAGGCAGCAAACACTGATAGCATGCTGGATGTACATAATGAATAAAAATTAAATGTAAACAAGCATATATAAAAAAGCAATATTACAAATATAGAATATGAAATTAGCTAAAATAGTATTCATTTGTTACCAAAGGGCCTAAAACCTATTCTTTAAAATATATAGGGAGATTGTATGTCTTTATATGTATATAATAAAAAATTATATAAAAAAACTCAAAATTTATTTTATTAAAATATCAAAAACCGGTTAAAATTGGCAGAGAGGCAGCTCCTGTAAGAACTTTTAAATACTTCCATATGTTGCAACTAAGTGATGTGGGAAAATGAATAGGCATAGGAAAAAAGACAGGAGACATCAAGGAAGGGGGAATATGGTCTTTACCCAAATTCTCCAGACATTTGGGGTTGGGTAAATTATTTGTCTGATATATGGCTAGAATTAGAGGCCTTGCCAGGTTTTGCATGAATGCATAAGAAGTACCCAGTGGGCAAATAAATACATATATAAAATTTCATTATTAAATTAGCGTGTGTTTTAAAATTTTAAAAAATTTACTAAAAAAATGTTATTAAAAATCACTCAGGAAACAATTCAGGTCAAACTCAATGTTTAGACCGCGGGGCCAGAAAGTATCTAAGGTGAAGATCCATTTGGATTCCAATTTACTTAGGGTTCTCACCTTGTGGCCCCCCCGCCAGTGTTTGATGTATGTAGTAATACCCCAGAAGGTCAAATGGGTAGGGTCTTTGTTATGGGAGGTGAGTAAATGTTTTGATACAGTGTTTATCATAGCCGTTAAGGATATTTTTGACGTGTTCCTTAATGCGGACTCTAAGGGGTCTTTTTGTACGGCCTACATACTGAAGGCCACAGCTACATTCAAGTGCGTATACTGCCCCTTCTGTGTTACAACAAATAAAATCTTTAATTTCGTGGCTATCTCCAGTACTGGTTGAAGTGAAATTAAACACTTTCTTATTAGGTTGTTTAGTCCTGAGGCAAGCGAAACACCTCTTGCATGGAAAAAATCCGTTCCCGGAAAAGAAAGTAAAAGGTTTCTTGGGTGGGTCCACAACATTTTTTACTAATAAATCCCTAATCGTTGGTGCCTTTTTATATATGAATTTCGGGTTCTCAGGGAGAATATCTTGTAATTGCTTATCTGCCCGTAGGATATGCCAATGGCGCTTAATTATCCTTTCTATTTTCCTGTATTGTACATTGAAGTCTAGAATGAAAGGTATTCCTTCAATTGTATTTTTCCGTTGTGTAGTTTTTTCTTTAATCAGTTGGTTCCAGTCCAGCTTAGAAACTTCATCGATTTTGGTCTTGATAAATTTCCGGTCATAGCCTTTTGTCGTAAATCTCTCGCCCATTTTCTCTGCCTGTTCAAAATATGTGTCTATTTTGGTGCAGTTTCTCTTTATCCGCATCAATTGCCCTTTCGGGATATTAAAAATCCAGTTTTTCTGGTGGCAACTTGTGGTTGGGAGGTAGCTGTTCCTATCAACTCCCTTAAAGTGAGTTTTTCGTGCTAAATGTAGAGTTATCTAATGAAATCTCTAGATCTAGGAAGTTGATTTTTTTCTGAACTAACATCCCAAGTTAATGAGATGTTTCTATCATTGTTGTTAAGTTTCATAAGGAATTCAATTAGGTGTCCTTCTTCTCCATCCCATAATAAAAAATGTCGTCGATATATCTTTTATATATGACGAGTTGGCTTGGGCGCTCGCTAAACACGTTATATTTTTCCCACTGTGCCATGAACAGGCCGGCTATGCTCGGGGCAAACCTGGCACCCATGGCCACCCCAGTCTGTTGATGGTAATAAGATTTATCGTACCAAAAGTAATTATTTTTGAGGCTGAATTCTAGACATTTGATAAGAATCTGTGTGCACGGGAGTTCAGTATATTTCCTTAAACCCCATTTTGCTGCTTGCAGGCCTTATGGTGAGGGATAATTGTGTATAACGCTGATACATCGGCAGTGGCCATAACCCATGATCTGTCCTCTCCCTGGATGTTATCTATGACCCGTAACATCTCTTTACTATCTTTCAGATATGCTTCAGTTTTCTGAACCACCGGCTGTAAAAAAACATCTATATACTGACCCATCCTAGCTGTTATTGACTCGATGCCATTCACTATCGGCCTAGGTGGTGGGTCAGTTTTATTTTTGTGTAATTTAGGGACTGAATAGATAATTGGCGTCCGACAGGATTCTGGTATAAGGAATCTTGCTTCTTTTTTATTCAGTATCGCCTTTTTTACTCCCAGATGGACAACTTGCTCGAGCACTTTGCGGCACCCAAAAACTGGGTTCTTCAGTAATTTTGTATATGTATTGCTATCATTCAGCATAAGGGTCATTGTATTGTGATATTGTTCTTTAGAGAGTAGGGATGAGCCGAACACCCCCCTGTTCGGTTCGCACCAGAACATGCGAACAGGAAAAAAATTCGTTCGAACACGCGAACACCGTTAAAGTCTATGGGACACGAACATGAATAATCAAAAGTGCTAATTTTAAAGGCTAATATGCAAGTTATTGTCAATAAAAGTGTTTGGGGACCTGGGTCCTGCCCCAGGGGACATGGATCAATGCAAAAAAAAGTTTTAAAAACGGCCGTTTTTTCAGGAGCAGTGATTTTAATAATGCTTAAAGTCGAACAATAAAAGTGTAATATCCCTTTAAATTTCATACCTGGGGGGTGTCTATAGTATGCCTGTAAAGGGGCGCATGTTTCCCGTGTTTAGAACAGTCTGACAGCAAAATGACATTTTGAAGGAAAAAACTCATTTAAAACTACCGCGGCTATTGCATTGCCGACAATACACATAGAAGTTCATTGATAAAAACGGCATGGGAATTCCCCACAGGGCAACCCCGAACCAAAATTAAAAAAAAAAAATGATGTGGGAGTCCCCCTAAATTCCATACAAGGCCCTTCGGGTCTGGTATGGATATTAAGGGGAACCCCAGCCAAAATTTAAAAAAAAAATTGACGTGGGGTTCCCCCTAAATTCCATACCAGACCCTTCAGGTCTGGTATGGATTTTAAGGGGAACCCCGCGCCAAAAAAAAAAAAAAAAACGGCGTGGGGTCCCCCTAAAAATCCATACCAGACCCTTATCCGAGCACGCAACCTGGCAGGCCGCAGGAAAAGAGGGGGGGACGAGAGTGCGGCCCCCCCCCCTTCCTGAACCGTACCAGGCCACATGCCCTCAACATTGGGAGGGTGCTTTGGGGTAGCCCCCCAAAACACCTTGTCCCCATGTTGATGAAGACAAGGGCCTCATCCCCACAACCGTGGCCGGTGGTTGTGGGGGTCTGCGGGCGGGGGGCTTATCGGAATCTGGAAGCCCCCTTTACCAAGGGGACCCCCAGATCCCGGCCCCCCCCCTGTGTGAAATGGTAAGGGGTTACTTACCCCTACCATTTCACTAAAAAACTGTCAAAAATGTTAAAAATGACAAGAGACAGTTTTTGACAATTCCTTTATTTAAATGCTTCTTCTTTCTTCCTTCATCTTCTTCTTCTTCTGGTTCTTCTGGCTCTTCTGGTTCTTCCTCCGGCGTTCTCGTCCAGCATCTCCTCCGCGGCGTCTTCTATCTTCTTCTCCTCGGGCCGCTCCGCACCCATGGCATGAGGGGGGAGGCTCCCGCTCTTCTCTTCATCTTCTTCTTCATCTTCTTCTTCTTCTTCTTCTTCTCTTCTTCATCTCTTCTTCCTTCTTCATTTCTTCTGCGGGCCGCTCCGCATCCATGCATGGAGGGAGGCTCCCGCTGTGTGACGGCGTCTCTTCGTCTGACGGTTCTTAAATAACGGGGGGCGGGGCCATCCGGTGACCCCGCCCCCCTCTGACGCACGGTGAATTGACGGGACTTCCCTGTGACGTCACGGGGAATGCCACAGGGAAGTCCCGTCATGTCCCGTGCGTCAGAGGGGGGCGGGGTCACCGGGTGGCCCCGCCCCCCGTTATTTAAGAACCGTCAGACGAAGAGACGCCGTCACACAGCGGGAGCCTCCCTCCATGCATGGATGCGGAGCGGCCCGCAGAAGAAATGAAGAAGGAAGAAGAGATGAAGAAGAGATGAAGAAGAGATGAAGAAGAGAAGAAGAAGAAGAAGAAGAAGATGAAGAAGAAGATGAAGATGAAGAAGAAGAAGAAGAGAAGAGCGGGAGCCTCCCCCCTCATGCCATGGGTGCGGAGCGGCCCGAGGAGAAGAAGATAGAAGACGCCGCGGAGGAGATGCTGGACGAGAACGCCGGAGGAAGAACCAGAAGAGCCAGAAGAACCAGAAGAAGAAGAAGATGAAGGAAGAAAGAAGAAGCATTTAAATAAAGGAATTGTCAAAAACTGTCTCTTGTCATTTTTAACATTTTTGACAGTTTTTTAGTGAAATGGTAGGGGTAAGTAACCCCTTACCATTTCACACAGGGGGGGGGCCGGGATCTGGGGGTCCCCTTGGTAAAGGGGGCTTCCAGATTCCGATAAGCCCCCCGCCCGCAGACCCCCACAACCACCGGCCACGGTTGTGGGGATGAGGCCCTTGTCTTCATCAACATGGGGACAAGGTGCTTTGGGGGGCTACCCCAAAGCACCCTCCCAATGTTGAGGGCATGTGGCCTGGTACGGTTCAGGAGGGGGGGGGGCCGCACTCTCGTCCCCCCCTCTTTTCCTGCGGCCTGCCAGGTTGCGTGCTCGGATAAGGGTCTGGTATGGATTTTTAGGGGGACCCCACGCCGTTTTTTTTTTTTTTTTTTTGGCGCGGGGTTCCCCTTAAAATCCATACCAGACCTGAAGGGTCTGGTATGGAATTTAGGGGGAACCCCACGTCAATTTTTTTTTAAAATTTTGGCTGGGGTTCCCCTTAATATCCATACCAGACCCGAAGGGCCTTGTATGGAATTTAGGGGGACCCCCACATCATTTTTTTTTTTTTATTTTGGTTCGGGGTTGCCCTGTGGGGAATTCCCATGCCGTTTTTATCAATGAACTTCTATGTGTATTGTCGGCAATGCAATAGCCGCGGGTAGTTTTAAATGAGTTTTTTCCTTCCAAATGTCATTTTGCTGTCAGACTGTTCTAAACACAGGAAACATGCGCCCCTTTACAGGCATACTATAGACACCCCCCAGGTACGAAATTTAAAGGGATATTACACTTTTATTGTTTGACTTTAAGCATTAATAAAATCACTGCTCCTGAAAAAACGTCCGTTTTTAAAACTTTTTTTTGCATTGATCCATGTCCCCTGGGGCAGGACCCAGGTCCCCAAACACTTTTTATGACAATAACTTGCATATAAGCCTTTAAAATTAGCACTTTTGATTTCTCCCATAGACTTTTAAAGGGTGTTCCGCGGCATTCGAATTTGCCGCGAACACCCCAAATTGTTCGCTGTTCGGCGAACTTGCGAACAGCCAATGTTCGAGTAGAACATGAGTTCGACTCGAACTCGAAGCTCATCCCTATTAGAGAGTATCACAATCCCTCCTCCCTTGTCGGCCGGTCGAATGACAATATCTCGCCTTTTGGATAGTTTGCGGATCCCCCTTTTGATATGATTAGGTTCTTCTTTTTTCTTAATTTGTACATCTTTTATTTCATCTAAAACAATCTTTTTAAAAACATCAATATGTTTATTATCTTTTGCTGGCGGGTTAAAAACAGATTTGTTCCTGAGTGAGCTATGCAAAATCCCATTGTCTGGTGGCTGTGTTATTCTAGATATTGGGGGATTTCCTACCATATATTTTTGTATATTTAGCTTTCGTACAAATTTTTGGATTCCAATGTAGGTCTCGAATTTGTTAAGGTTTTTTGTGGGTGCGTATTTCAACCCTTTATCGAGTACCCCAACTTCTTCGTGTGTCAATGCCAACCCACTAAGATTAAAAATCCCCTCTCCTTTTACTCTCTCTTTCTTTTGCTGTCTCTTGCCGGATCTTCGTCCTCTCTTCTTTCAGGGGCTTTTTCTGAGGCCCTGCATTTCGTCTGAATTTCTCACCGGATGATTCTCTCTGCTCCGGTCTAAAAAAGGCCTGTTTGATTCTTGGTCTCCATATGGTGGAGGGTAGGGTCTGGCTGATCTTTCATCTCCTTCTCTGTTTGCCAAGGGAGCATAATAATTGTAAGTAGGAATTGGGCTGCGTTCGTCCGGCCTATAATTCCTATAAGGTGGTCCTCTTCTGTCATCATATCTGTAATCTTGTGTGGGACTTCTCTCTCTTGGTCTATAATATTCCAAATCTCTATTTTCTCTATATTCTTGCATAGGTCTCCTTTGGTCTCTATATTCATATGGTGGGCCTCTATAATCCCGTTCTTCATATGGAGGTCTATACCAATTATTCCGATTATAGGGTCTTCTGTTATTCTTCCCATAATATGGTTTTCTTCCTCCATTTCGTGGTGTCCGATTATTTTGTTGAGGCCTCCTCATTTCGGTGTGGCGTATAACTTTGATATTAGTTGTTTCTTCCATCGCTCTCTCTTTGCCTAGGGGTCATAATTCTGTTTTCTTCTCTAGGGTCTTGGTGGCTTCTAACTTCCGTAACTGGCCTGAGTGGTTCATTTTGAGGTTGAGGATAAAGTCTTACCGTTTTTTCAGGTGTGGAGTATGTAGATGAACATTCCATTTTTCCCAATTGGCTTTGCCATTTGAACACTTGGTCATTGCGAAAATCATTTGTGTCTCTCGTATGTTTCTTACTTTTCCTTTGTTGCACTTCTTTATCTTTTTTAGCAAGGTCCTTGTTCAATTGGGTCATTAAAGTTTTATATTCAGTCGTGTCTTTATATTGTTCAATGTTTCCTTTAAGGTCCACAATATTCTGGTCTATTATCTTGTTTTTCCTCCTTTTTCTGTTTAACAAAAAACCTATAAGTTCTAGGCCTTTATCATTGAAAAATTTGTACCACTCTTCATTAGATTCCTGGTCAGTGAGCCCATCATTTGGGGGGACATCCCACCTTAACCTTCTGGGGACAATGCTTTCTTTGAGATATGTCTCAAAGGTGCACAAAATGCTCGTCGGATACAATCATTGTCTTTCTCAACTGCTAATGTGAGTACCTGCTTTTGCCTAATAAAAAACAAGTTATCTAAGTAAACGGAATTACACTATTGGGTTCTTTTCTACTCTATTATTCTTATAATACCTCCCTGCATCACATCTGAGGGAACCTTATCCTAGGACGGTGAGGGATGCGCAGGAGCCCCTAGGTGGATGAGAAAAAGAGCCCTTTGGTCATATGCTGTTGCCCCATTACTTTGAGGTAAGTGGCCACTACCCACTGAAGTGTCTGCACACGAAGATGCACGAGATTTGAGTCACTTGGCACTTTAACTGCCACATGCACATGCCAGCACATTACTGTCACAGATTTTATCAAAAAAGGACATTTCTTTTGTGTAAAAATCCTTTTTTATTATATATATCTTAATTTTTGGGACATTAATTACTATATCAATTTTGGAGTTTTTCGGTCCTTTTTGCACATTTTGCACTTTATATGAAGTTTTGTATACTAACACCGTATGTAATCAGAGGTGCAGCCATTTATATCATGCACAGTGTTTGCACAATGCACATTGTCACTTTTGGACTTTATATGTATTTAGCATAAATCACGCTGCACTTTATTTAAAATTTAAAATTGGTTTTTGCTACTTATGTTGTATTAGGTATTTATTATGGGGATTTAAGTTTGCAATACGCATACTCTTATCAGCTTACACCCATATTATTAATAATATTTTTATTTAGTCCAGTGAGACACACCACCTGTAGCAATTACCCCACTGGTTTTCTAATAATTTTTATATTTTTTTATTATTTTTTATTTTTTATTTATATACACTTTGGTGACATAAACTATGATCAACTTTTAAACCACCTGAGGTTTTACATATAGGATTAGCGCTGCACCACTTATCTATAAAATCAGCTATAAGGTCAGGTGTTTACCCGAATAGGTGCATGCAGCTTTTCCACCTCCAACCATCTCCATATTTGATAGCGCAGGAATATTTCTGTTAAATATAGGTTACCACTTTAGATTTACAGAGGAGGTTTACTGCTAAAATTACTGCCCTTGATCTGATGTTCACGGTGACACCTCACATGCATGGTGCAATTGCTGTTTACATTTGACGCTAGACCGACGCTTGCGTTCGCCTTTGCGCGAGAGCAGGGGGGGACAGGGGTGCTTTTTTTTTTTTTTTTTTTCTTTATTATTTTTTTGCTTTTTTATCTTATTTTTAAACTGTTCCTTTCGTTTTTTCTTTTTAATCATTTTTATTGTTATCTCAGGGAATGTAAATATCCCCTATGATAGCAATAGGTAGTGACAGGTACTCTTTTTTGAAAAAATTGGGGTCTGTTAGACCCTAGATCTCTCCTCTGCCCTCAAAGCATCTGACCACACCAAGATTGGTCTGATAAAATTCTTTCCCAATTTCCCAATGGCGCTGTTTACATCCGGCGAAATCTAAGTCATGAAATGCTCGTAGCTTCCGGTTTCTTAGGCCATAGAGATGTTTGGAGCCACTCTGGTCTCTGATCAGCTCTATGGTCAGCTGACTGAATCACCGGCTGCATTCTCAGGTTCCCTGTTGAGACAGATGAGTCAGAGAAAAACACGGAAGACTGTGGGGGGGCATTCCCTCCCACTGCTTGTAAAAGCAGTCTAGAGGCTAATTAGCAGCTAGGATTGCTTTTACATGAAAGCCGACCGCTGGCTGAAAAGAATGATAACAAGATAATACCTAAACCTGCATGGAATCATTCTGGTATAACCACTCAAAGTCGTGAATGGCGTACCTGAAGACAAAAAAATGGTTAACAATAAAACACAGTAAACGGTAAAGTATAAAAAATTGCATACCTGAAAAGCAAACATGATAAAACATAATAACAATAAAACATTGTAGAATAGAATACAGTAAAAAAGAGCAGAACAATAGAGAGAGAATAGAGAGAGAGAGAACAATAAAATGACAACTATTTTTTTTTTTTTGTAACTAACTTTTATAACTGTAACTGGTTCCAGGTTCGGGTCTCTCAAAATGCAATGGCATCTTGGGAGACCCTGTGAAAGTGTGCCTAGTCTGTGCAATGCTGTACCCTACGCTAATACTCAACTAGTGAATGGTAGCGTTCAAAACATTCACCAATGCAAAGACCAGGATTGTCAGGACAGGAGGGACAATAATAGCGGGTGTCACGCCTATATCCGCGCTTGCTGCAGACACAACATTTTTTTGGGGGGGTTCGTTGGGTAGGGGTACTCGGGAGGACATAAAGAAAATGCCTCTCATGCAGCCGACTGCATTTGGTTGGGGATGTGAATGGGGGAAGTACGGGCGCTGCAGAAATGGTGGGTTCCCAATTAGGATTGGCGAATGCAGCAGGAAGGGCACTATGGGCACGACGGGCCTGTTTGTCTTCTTCTTGGTGGCAGCGGGACACTACTTGTGCTTGCCACCTCACCAGCTTGAACTGCACTTATGGGACTCGCCACGTCACCAAGTGTTACTGCAGTGCTAGTTTGACTACGACCAGGGTGTACTAGGCCGCTGGCGCTTGCCAGTTCACCAAAACGCTACCAAAAAAACTGTTAGCGATCGCAGCGATCAGGCCTGACTCTGCGAACGCTGCAGTTATGCGTTTAGTGTTTTGTAAGTGACAGTGATCGATCGATACAGCACTTGGGTGGGCTGGGCTGGGCCGGGCGGAGGGGCAAAACACAGGTGCTAGCAGGTATCTGGGCTGATCCCGCTAACACTGCGTTTTTGGGAACCCTAAACTGCTGGGGACGCTAGTATAGATCTGATCGGATCAGATATTGATCCGTTCAGATACTATACCACTAAGGGAGGTGTACGCTGCGTGCGTGGGTGTTAGCGCTACTGGCGCTAACCTGACGCTGCTTGGGGCTGGTGCTTACCAGTTCACCAAAACGCTACCAAAAAAAACTGTTAGCGATTGCAGGGATCAGGCCTGACTCTGTGAACGCTGCTGTTATGCGTTTAGTGTTTTGTAAGTGACAGTGATCGATCGATACTGCACTTGAGTGGGCTGGGCCGGGCAGAGGGGCAAAACACAGGTGCTAGCAGGTATCTGGGCTGATCCCGCTAACACTGCGTTTTTGGGAACCCTAAACTGCTGGGGACGCTAGTATAGATCTGATCGGATCAGATATTGATGCATTCAGATACTATACCACTAAGGAGGGCGTACGCTGCGTGCGTGGGTGTTAGCAGTACTGGCGCTAATCTGACGCTGCCTGGGGTGACGCATATCACTGCTGGGCGATCAGGGGGCTAAACCTTTATTCGGTAATAAATGACGGGTTCCCTGACACTATAAAAAATAAACGAACTAACCAGCGTCACCCGTAACAGTTATACGGTGATCAGTGGTGAAAGGATTAACTAGGGGGCAATCAAGGGGTTAAAACATTTATAAGATAGTATATGGGGGTCCCTGTCGCTATAAAACGCTGACGGCGAACCTAAATATTTACGTCCCTAACTAGCGTCACCAGTGACACTAATACAGCAATCAGAAAAATGATCGCTTAGCGACACTGGCGACAGGGGGTGATCAAGGGGTTAAAACTTTATTAGGGGGGGTTAGGGGGGTACCCTAGACCTACAGGGGGCTAATACTAACTGCCCTAACACAGTAACTGTCACAAACTGACACCATGCAGTAATCAGAAAAAAAAAAACTGCTTGGTGTCAGTGTGACAGGGGGGGAGGGGTGATTAAGGGGTGATCGGGGGGTAAAGGGGGGTGTTATGTGTGCCTGGCATGTTCTACTGTGATGTGTGTGTGTTGTGCACTCACATTTCAGTTTTCTCTCCTTGGCGCCGGAACGGAAACTGCCGAGCCGAGGAGAGATGACATCACATCCTCTGCCTCTGTGTACTACACAGAGGCAGAAGAAGCATCTCATTGGCTGGGAGCGATCGCGAGTAGGGGGCCACGATCGGATGGCCTCCCCCTCATCTCTGATCGCTGCCAGACCAAAGGCGACTGCCTCGGGCACCGGGGGGGTTCGATCGGACCCCCTGCTTGCGGGAAGGCAATCACTTACCAGGTACGTGATTTTGCCTGCCCGTGCCATTCTGCTGACGTATATCAGCGTGAGGCGGAAGTCAAGTGGTTAATACACATACTACAGGAGAGGGTCAGAGACTGCAAATATACTGCAGGAGAGCATCAGAGTCTGTGGACATGCTACAGGAGACAATCAGAGACTGTGGACATGCTATATGAGACAATCAGAGACTGCGGACATACTACAGGAGACAATCAGAGACTGCGAACATGCTACAGGTTGCAATCAGAGACTGCGGAAATTATACAGGAGACAATCTGAGAATGCAGACATTATACAGGAGATGGTCAGGAAACTTTCAGAAATGCACAGATTTACAGTTTAATAACACAGCTCAGAGTTTCAGCAATCAGGCATTTTATGGGTGAAGGGAAATACCTGGCTATCCAAGCAAACTGCATACAGCCAGAGGTCCAGCTTCCACTCTCTGCTCTCACTACAACTGCTCCCCCTGAGCACACAGGCATGGGGCGGGGTTAGAGCACCAGTGGAGCTCCTGGCCCTGCCTCTGTATTCCCAGCCAGTATAGAGGGGGTGGGGCCGGGAGTTCCACTGATGCTCCTACTCTGATCACTGCTCTCACTACAGCCGCTCTGTTCTGAGCATACAGGCTGCATGGGGCGGGGTCAGAGCGTCAGTGGAGCTCCTGGCCCCGCCCCTTCTCTGCTGGCTAGCTCGTGAATACAGCCTTCCATGTCCTCTGTGTGCTCTGCAAAGCCGTCATCAAGGCCCCAATTTGCGGGTAGCATGGGCTCAATGCTTTGGTCTCACCAACAAAGATTGGGCCCAGGGCAGGTGCCCCATTTGCCCTGCATTAAAGACAGCCCATATACTAGGACAGATACTCCTCTGGCATAATTTGAGTACATTGAGTGGAATGTCCTGCCCACAAATGCCCTATGAAGGGCTAACGTTTTAGAGCCAACCAAATGAGATTCCTGCAAGAATATAATATGTGGTTTAGGTTTTTGTATTTATTTAAAGACTAAGGCCCGCTTAATCTTGGAATTGAGGCCTCTCACGTTCCAAGATAGTAGATTAAAAGTCTGCATGGTTGATACAAATAAATATTTAGAGCATAATACAAATTCTTGTGGAGGTATGGTAGAGAGCTCCCAAAGTGGACACAGAGTATATAACTCATTTCCTCCATACAGGGGCAGTGATGGGAAACACATATGAATACAGTAAGGCAACTGTTGGCATTAGAATAAAGTGCAGAAAACCTTTTGATGAAAAAATCATAAAAAACAGGAGAAAAAAAAAATTAAAGAACTGTGATCCAAAACAGAGGATCCAAAATCCCATCCCCCCACACTAACTGTAGCCCCAAACATTCCACGGGCTTTCAACCCAAAGAAAGTCACCCTAGAGGGGGGTATTCTTCTCAGTCCAGCTGGACAGGAAGATCAAGGGTGAGTATGTGGTATTCAGCAGAGTAGCAAGTGAACCGCGTTGATTGAAGAGCAATCTATATTAGCCCGACAGCAAAACAGTCGGTGTCATGGAGCCATCAACCTGGAGGAGCCCCTCCAAGCCACAGGTGGGCATGTGAACCCAATGGAAAAGAAGGAGCAGATTATGCAGGACCCAACCATTCTATCCAGTGGTTCTCCTCTTTAGATGAAGTGAAGAATTGTGTTTTACCTTTGTGCACCACTCTCAACCTGGCAGGATAAAGCATACTATACGGCAAACTACGTTCTCTCAGGCGTTGCTTCCCACTTTGAAAGGCCGCACATTGCTTCTGCATAGCTGCAGAAAAATCTGGAAAGATGGTAATGCGATTACTGTTGTATATGAATTCAGGCATGGTGTGGGCCTTGTGCAGAATTGTTTCCTTATCCCTGAAATAAAAGAAGCGGGCCAGCGTGGGTCTAGGGTATTTGCCCAGAGGGGGGCCCTCAAGAGGACTCTATGAGCCTGTTCTATGGCAAGCAGGTGGGAAAAGCTATACTTTCCAAAGGTTTTCTTGAGCCAGGATAGCAGGAACTCCTCAAGACGTTTACCCTCCGATCCCTTTAGGAATCCCAGGAAACTAGGGTTGTTCCATCTGAGCCTTTCCTCAATATCACCCAGTTTAGCCTCCTGGGACTTGTGATCCACCACCACATCCCACACCTGCACCATCAGTGGGTTGAGATCATCCTCCACCACGCTAATACACTGTTCAGCATTGGTGACCTGTGTCCAATTTTGTGCACATCGTCCTTTAGTATAGCAAAGTCCAACTGTCATAAACCAGATGTGACTGTGACAGAGTGAACCAGACATAAATTGGTGAAAGTATGTTTATTAAGGAAAATGCATATGTGAACACACCACCAATACAGAGTGAACAACCAAACAAACAGTGATAGTAAACCAACCAGCATATGTAGCAAGAGGGAGTACCAGAATCGTAGTCAAGCCAGGCCAGGGTCATAAACAGGGAATCAGTAGCTGGGAAGGGAGATAATCAGGACAAGAGAGGATGGATGGATCACAGGAGGGACGGGTCAGGTACAAGGCTCAGGTTCCAGGGTCCAGGGTTCAGGTAACAGACAGGAAACAGGATCAACAGGTTCCAGGAATCAGGCTTCAGGTTTAGGCTACAGGTTCAGGAATCAGGAATCCGGAATCAGAGTAACAGGATGCAGGTCAGGGGTCAAGGACAATACCAGGGCAACATAACTATGCAATTGCCGGGTATTTATACTGCAGCTCTGCTAATTAAGGTCAGGTGACACCTGTCTGCAGAGGGGAATACCTGCTCCATACTGTCAGGATTCCTCCGCTGGTGGACGCCAGTACTGCGGCCCAAAGGTGACAGAATACTCGCAGGAAAGAGTTCTTCCGACAGCTCCGAACTGCCAGGAGACACCTGCTGGTGGACCTCAGTACTGAACGCCAAATGATTGATATTACCAGCGGAGGAGACCTTTCCTGACAGTACCCCCCCCTCGAAGGAGCGACCTCCGGACGCTCCAACTAGCCGCTGCTGGGGAAAGTCCATGGTGTCCAGCTGGGCAGCGGGCACCTCAAGCTGGGCAGCAAGCAGTGGCACATCAGGCTGGGTAGCAGACAGGAACACACCAGGCTGGGCAGCAGGCAGGAACACACCAGGCTGGGCAGCGGACAGGAACACACCAGGCTGGGCAGCAAACAGGAACACTTCAAGCTGGGCAGCAGACAGGAGCACTTCAAGCTGGGCAGCAGGCATGGGCACTCCAAGCTGGGCAGCAGGCACGGGCACTTCAAGCTGGGCAGCAGACAGGAACACTTCAAGCTGGGCAGCAGGCACAGGCACTTCAAGCTGGGCAGCAGGCACGGGCACTTCAAGCTGAGCAGCAGGCACGGGCACTTCAAGCTTGGCAGCAGGCACGGGCACTTCAAGCTTGGCAGCAGGCACGGGCACTTCAAGCTGGGCAGCAGGCATGGGCACTTCAAGCTGGGCAGCAGGCATGGGCACTTCAAGCTGGGCAGCAGGCACATCATGCTGGGCAGCAGGCATGGGCACTTCAAGCTGGGCAGCAGGCACGGGCACTTCAAGCTGGGCAGCAGGCACATCAGGCTGGGCAGCAGGCATGGGCACTTCAAGCTGGGCAGCAGGCATGGGCACTTCAAGCTGGGCAGCAGGCACGGGCACTTCAAGCTGGGCAGCAGGCACTTCAAGCTGGGCAGCAGGCACGGGCACTTCAAGCTAGGCAGCAGGCACGGGCACTTCAAGCTGGGCAGCAGGCACAGGCACTTCAAGCTGGGCAGCAGACAGGAACACTTCAAGCTGGGCAGCAGGCACAGGCACTTCAAGCTGGGTAGCAGACAGGTACACTTCAAGCTGGGCAGCAGACAGGTACACTTCAAGCTGGGCAGCAGGCACGGGCACTTCAAGCTAGGCAGCAGGCACGCGCACTTCAAGCTGGGCAGCAGGCACATCAGGCTGGGCAGCAGGCATGGGCACTTCAAGCTGGGCAGCAGACAGGTACACTTCAAGCTGGGCAGCAGACAGGTACACTTCAAGCTGGGCAGCAGGCACGGGCACTTCAAGCTGGGCAGCAGGCATATCAGGCTGGGCAGCAGGCATGGGCACTTCAAGCTGGGCAGCAGGCATGGGCACTTCAAGCTGGGCAGCAGGCACAGGCACTTCAAGCTGGGCAGCAGGCACAGGCACTTCAAGCTGGGCAGCAGGCACGGGCACTTCAAGCTGGGCAGCAGACACAGGCACTTCAAGCTGGGCAGCAGGCACAGGCACTTCAAGCTGGGCAGCAGACAGGAACACTTCAAGCTGGGCAGCAGGCACGGGCACTTCAAGCTGGGCAGCAGGCATGGGCACTTCAAGCTGGGCAGCAGGCACATCAGGCTGGGCATCAGGCATGGGCACTTCAAGCTGGGCAGCAGGCACAGGCACTTCAAGCTGGGCAGCAGGCACAGGCACTTCAAGCTGGGCAGCAGACACAGGCACTTCAAGCTGGGCAGCAGGCACGGGCACTTCAAGCTGGGCAGCAGGCACATCAGGCTGGGCAGCAGGCATGGGCACTTCAAGCTGGGCAGCAGGCACAGGCACTTCAAGCTGGGCAGCAGGCATGGGCACTTCAAGCTGGAACACTGGCCCCTCCGGCTGGAACACTGGCCCCTCCGGCTGGAACACTGGCACCTCCAGCTGGAACACTGGCACCTCCGGCTGGAACACTGGCCCCTCAGGCTGGAACACTGGCCCCTCAGGCTGGAACACTGGCACCTCAGGCTGAAACACTGGCCCCTCAGGCTGGAAGGTGGGTACCAGGACATCGAACTGGATAACAGGCACTGGGACGTCAGACTGGATTGGATTAGCTGGTGCGAATGCAGGTTGGGTTACTGGCAGGATCGTCTTGGTTGGAAAAAACTTTTGTTTTTTCTTTGGCTTAGCCACTGAAGTTCTGTAGGTGAGGGATGCATTAGACTGGAGAGGAGGATTGGGATATGGTAGAGAAGAGGTAACAGTAGCTGGGGGAAGTTCCTGTGGGTCTATAGGCAGCTGAGAAGTGGCAGGTGGATTGAATGCAGGGTAGGTACAGGGAGCAGAGACCGGATATGGGTATTTGGTTGGGAGCAGCGTATACTGAGCTGCAACTGAGGTTGACATGGGTGATGGGGAAACATACATTTGGGTGGGCTGGTGTTTGGTGGCAGTATAGGTTGTACAAACTGTGCTTTTAAAACTCCCTGTCTAACAAAAGACTGAGCAGACACAATGCACTCAGCAATCACTTGTGGGGAACAGGCTGAGTAGTGCTCACAAAAATCGACAGGATCGTCTTCAAAAAGCCATACTAGGGATACAACCTGATTCATATCAAAAGGAGGAGTGAAATCATCACGGCCCTCTGGAATACAGGGCAGGGCCAGCTCAGTACATATCTTGATCAAAGGCTGCACCTCCCCAAACAATATATAATCCTGATGGACCAGGGAGTGAGCCAAACGTATAGTTGCAAACAACTGGTCACTAGACCATCCTTTCTAAGCCTGGCGGCAATAATCACCACTTTCAGATGCCAGCAGAGAAAAATAAATAACCTCATCGGCATTCATGTTTGCAACCAAACTGAGTCAAAAATGGTAGTCAAAAATGGTTCCCCTGTGCAGCCACTTCCAGTCAGGGATGGCCCTGGTATTCTGTCATAAACCAGATGTGACCAGAACTGTGTGACTGCGACAGAGTGAACCAGACATAAATTGGTCAAAGTAAGTTTATTAAGGAAAATGCATATGTGAACACACCACCAATACAGAATGAACAACCAAACAAACAGTGATATTAAACCAACCAGCATATGTAGCAAGAGGGAGTACCAAAATCGTAGTCAAGCCAGGCCGGGGTCATAAACAGGGAATCAGTAGCTGGGAAGGGAGATAAACAGGACAAGAGAGGATGGATGGATCACAGGAGGGACAGGTCAGGTACAAGGCTCAGGGTCCAGGGTCCAGGGTTCAGGTAACAGACAGGAAACAGGATCAACAGGTTCCAGGAATCAGGTTTCAGGTTCAGGCTACAGGTTCAGGAATCAGGAATCAGAGTAACAGGATGCAAGTCAGGGGTCAAGGACAATACCAGGGCAACATAAGTGTGCAATTGCCGGGTATTTATACTGCAGCTCTGCTAATTAAGGTCAGGTGACACCTGTCTGCAGGTGGGAATACCTGCTCCATACTGCCAGGATTCCTCCGCTGGTGGACGTCAGTACTGCGGCCCAAAGGTGACAGAATACTTGCAGGAAAGAGCTCTTCTGACAGCTCCGAACTGCCAGGAGACACCTGCTGGTGGACCTCAGTACTGAACGCCAAATGATCGATATTACCAGTGGAGGAAACCTTTCCTGACACCACCCTTATGGTGTCAATCTGTGTGTATAGTGATGCGTGGCAGCTCTTAATGGTGTCCATTATCTGCACGAGTGTTGACTCTCTTACCTGTGCACCGGAGCTACCCTCCCCTGGTTCGTGCAAGGGAGAGGGCAGGGAATTCACTAGAGGATCAGATGGTTCCAACCAGTCCTTGTCCCCCTCGGTCCACAGGAGGCCATCAGAAGATGGAGAGCTGCGTTGTGCTGCCGCCGACTGGGCACCATCTTGGCTCGCCTCATGGGTGAATTGAAAGCGCCTCTCTAAGGGCATTGAATCCAGACTTGGGCCGTATTTCATCCTGTTCATGTGCCCGACGTGTTCCCAAGTCAGGTCTGATAGATGGGTAGCAAAATTCCAAGCCTGGGGCTTAGCAGGATAATTAAAGGATCACAGCGCGGTCCAGAGCTCTGAGTAAAGGCTCCTCACATACCAAAAGTCAGACACGCCCCCTCGGTGTGTATCTCTTTAAGTATACCTGTAATTAGTGAGCTAGGTGAAGTGATTTAGCAATTAAATTGTGGTGACATATAAATAAATCAAAAACTTCCTAATAAATGTATGATTGCAGTACCTTATTAGTGACATGTCACTTTATGGATATTTTATTGTAACTTAGCGCATGACACTTTTCACGGATGCTAAGGAATATTGTAAGCACAGCACAGCCACTTGTTGTATATTGTGTGTCATGCATAGAAGTTTTTGATTTATATATGTGTCACCACAATTGAATTGCTAAATCACTTCACCTATCACACTTTGCCTAGCAGGTATACTTAAAGGGATATACACCACAAGCAGCGCCACACCCACTCCTCTTAAAGAATAATTTGCTGATTCTACCTCGGTGGTAGTTTCAGTGAGGGCAGCAGCTTAATAACCATTTTCACAATTTGTCCATAGCGCAGAACATTTCCCTTTTTTTTTGTTTTGAGTCTATTTTCTCTTAGGATTAACTGTTAAGGAATGCTACATTCGCCCAGCGAAAGATACCATAGAGACTATTGCACACATATTGAAACCATTAAAACAAGTGCAGCGCATACAATCAAATTATGTGTCTAAACATAATTAATAAGTGACAATCTATTAATAGCAAAGTAAAATAATATACATATAAATAATGTCCATAAAGACTCCAGGGAGCACACAGTGGAATATACTAAAATATACACCTCAAAATTGTGCAGTGAATAAGAAAAAGTCCCAAGTAAAACTCTGTGTTAGATTGGAAAGTAATCCAGGGATAGCTGATGTGACACTTAGGAAATATCCACACCAAAGGCTTGCCAAAATGCCAGTGACCCCCTTACTCAGGGCGGTCAGAAAATGCCTAACCAAGCAATAAGAGTGAATCCCATGGTAAGGACATAGACATGCGCCCAGGTAGCTGTTGGTAACCAATAATATAGATAATAATATGATTGGATTCGGCTTGCTCCATATGGTCTGATGTATGATCATGTCTGACAACCCCACAAAATCTAAACAATTTATCTATGGTAAACACAGCGTGCATGATTTTGTTGTTATTACTTTGTATCTGATTATGAATTTTCCATTGTAGAATCTACAGTAGCGATACAGGTATAACCAACTGTCCCTGAGGAAGCCGCTTTAGGCGAAACATGTAGGACCTTCCATTACCTGCTTACAGGATTGGCCATCACACTCCTAGGCTAATGCCGCGTACACACGAGCGGACTTTCTATCCTACTTGGTCCGGCACACTTTCCGACGGACTTTGTCCGCCAGGTGCGCCGGACTTTAAAACGGACGGACTTGCCCACACACGCCGGGACTTTCCGGCGGGCTAAGTCCGCCCGTCTTTCCGACGGACTTTCGCCGGAGTTCCGGCGGACTTTCAGAATGAACGGACTTGCCCACACACGGACAAGTCCGTTCATTTTGAACGTGACTCAGGTGCGACGGGACTAGAAAAGGATGTCAATCTTGCCGCTTTTATCGGCGAGATTGACACCTTACTAGCCCCGTCGCGGGGCATACCAGGCCCTTAGGTCTGGTATGGATTATAAAGGGGAACCCCGCTACGCCGAAAAAACGGCGTGGGGTCCCCCTAAAATCCATACCAGACCCCGATCCGAGCACGCAGCCTGGCCGGTCAGGAAAGGGGGTGGGGACGAGCGAGCGCCCCCCCCCCCTCCTGAACCGTACCAGGCCGCATGCCCTCAACATGGGGGTGGGTGCTTTGGGGGAGGGGGGCGCCCTGCGCCCCCCCCCAAAGCACCTTGTCCCCATGTTGATGAGGACAAGGGCCTCTTCCCGACAACCCTGGCCGTTGGTTGTCGGGGTCTGCGGGCGGGGGCTTATCGGAATCTGGGAGCCCCCTTTAATAAGGGGGCCCCCAGATCCCGGCCCCCCACCCTATGTAAATGAGTATGGGGTACATGGTACCCCTACCCATTTACCTAGGAAAAAAGTGTAAGTAATAAAACACACTACACAGGTTTTTAAAATATTTTATTAAACAGCTCCGGGGGGGGGGATCTTCCTCCGGCTTCGGGGGTCTTCTTCCGGCTTCGGGGGTCCCTCCGCTTCATCTTCTCCCGGCGTCCGGTTGGTTCTTCTCCGCTCTCTTCTCCCGGTGTTCCTGTTCTTCGGCCGGCTCCTCTGCTGTCTTCAATTAGCTCTCTTGCCAGCAGAGGTCCGGACTTCTGGGCTTCTGGGCTTCTGGGCTTCTCTTCCCCAGATGTTGACACGACGCTCTCTCCTGCTGGACTGCTCTCCGAGGGCTGCGTTGTGACTTATATAGGTGGAGACCCCGCCCCCTTTTGATGTCACAGTCCCTGGGCATGCTGGGACTGTGACGTTTTAGGGGGCGTGGTCACTGGGTGATGTTGACCACGCCCCCTAAAACGTCACAGTCCCAGCATGCCCAGGGACTGTGACATCAAAAGGGGGCGGGGTCTCCACCTATATAAGTCACAACGCAGCCCTCGGAGAGCAGTCCAGCAGGAGAGAGCGTCGTGTCAACATCTGGGGAAGAGAAGCCCAGAAGCCCAGAAGCCCAGAAGCCCAGAAGTCCGGACCTCTGCTGGCAAGAGAGCTAATTGAAGACAGCAGAGGAGCCGGCCGAAGAACAGGAACACCGGGAGAAGAGAGCGGAGAAGAACCAACCGGACGCCGGGAGAAGATGAAGCGGAGGGACCCCCGAAGCCGGAAGAAGACCCCCGAAGCCGGAGGAAGATCCCCCCCCCGGAGCTGTTTAATAAAATATTTTAAAAACCTGTGTAGTGTGTTTTATTACTTACACTTTTTTCCTAGGTAAATGGGTAGGGGTACCATGTACCCCATACTCATTTACATAGGGTGGGGGGCCGGGATCTGGGGGCCCCCTTATTAAAGGGGGCTCCCAGATTCCGATAAGCCCCCGCCCGCAGACCCCGACAACCAACGGCCAGGGTTGTCGGGAAGAGGCCCTTGTCCTCATCAACATGGGGACAAGGTGCTTTGGGGGGGGGGGCGCAGGGCGCCCCCCTCCCCCAAAGCACCCACCCCCATGTTGAGGGCATGCGGCCTGGTACGGTTCAGGAGGGGGGGGGGGGGCGCTCGCTCGTCCCCACCCCCTTTCCTGACCGGCCAGGCTGCGTGCTCGGATCGGGGTCTGGTATGGATTTTAGGGGGGACCCCACGCCGTTTTTTTCGGCGTAGGGGCTTCCCTTTATAATCCATACCAGACCTAAGGGCCTGGTATGCCCCGCGCTCGCCGCAATAGGAAAATGTGTTTTTCCTATTGCAGCGAGCGTGAGATGCAATACCCTGCCCTCGTGTTGTATCTGGTCCGTCGGACCAGCCTACACACGAGCGGGCTTTCCGTCGGACCAGCACACACACGAGCGGACTTTCCGCCCGAAACTGAGTCCGGCGGAAAGATTTAGAACTTTCTTCAAATCTAGGTCCGGCGGGCTTTTGGGAAAAAGTCCGCCGGAAAAGTCCGCCGGTGCCTACACACGGGCGGATTGTCCGGCACACTCTGGTCCGCCGGACCAAGTATGCCGGAAAGTCCGACCGTGTGTACGCGGCATAAGTCTTGTAAACCTAGCTACGAATTGTTGTGCTTTTATAATTCCTCTTTTTGGTGCACACCTTTGAAATGTAATACTGTACCATTTTTTAACTTTGTCAATAAAGCATTGTATATTTTTTATCTATGTACTTTAGTTTTCTTTTGGCACCGCAATAATCCCCCATTCTATGATGCATATCTCAATAGATAATAATATATTTATTTTCTTTCTTATTACACACATATTGTATACATACATTACAGGTATTATTCATTAAGCCTGCAGGAATGTCGAGAAATTTGCAACGTAAATGTTTTTTTAAATAGACCCCTAAGGCCTGATTCACACCTATGCATATTTAGTGCTTTTTTGCATTTTGCAGATTTGCATTACAGTCCATTTAACATGGTTTCCTATGGAACACGTTCTGTAGTACAAATCTGCGAAATGCAAAAAGCACTAAAAATGCATAGGTGTGAATCAGGCCTTATGGGGCATACAAACAGTCAGACTTTTCGGTTACAAAAGTCCCGCAGCCCGTCCGACAAACTTTCGATGAACTTTTGGCGGACTTGCGGCGGACTTTCTAATGAACGGACTTGCCTACATATGATCACACAAAAGTCCGATGGATTTGTACGTGATGACGTACACCGGGCTAAAATAAGGAAGTTGATAGCCAGTAGCCAATAGCTGCCCTAGCATGGGTTTTTGTCCGTCGGACTAGCATGCAGACGAGCGGATTTCTGGGTCCAGTGGAGTTACGACGTAAAGATTTGAAGAATATTCCAAATCTAAAGTCCGTCAGATTTGCGACTGGAAAAGTCCACTAAAAGTCCGGGGAAGCCCATACATGATCGGATTGTCCGCCGGATTTGGTCCGTTGACGTCCGTCGGACTTTTGTAGCCGAAAAGTCTGACCGTGTGTACGCCCCTTTAGGGTCCATTTACTGCATGTGTGCTAAACATATCTTTTTGTGCATTGAGACAGGCTGCACTAAGGCAGCCTATTCATTTTGAATTGGTCCTCAATGATTACTAAGAAAAACACAAAAATATCTGCACTCTTCGTTACAGTGTAGAACTCTACAAGACGTAGAGACTGATTTACTAAAGGCAAATAAACTGTGCACTTTACAAGTGCAGTTGAACTCATTTTCCCACACTGCAATGCACATATACCTATGTGTTGACATGCAATGCAATAATCAACAATACAACATTCAATTCCTGCATATTACAGTAATTTACAAGTGTGAATCCAGCCTTAGGCTAACCATGGATTATGCAATTTTCTTCCCTTCAACCATGGGTATGCAGAGGTCTATAGGATGCCTATTGCATTAGAGTGTGCACCCCAGTGTGCAGAGGTCAGTAGGATGCATATTGCATTAGGGTGTGGCCCCCAAAGCTTAAACACACATGCATATGTGTATGACTACATATATATGGCCCCGTCATATTGATCTCCCTGCCGGAGCAGTGAAGGAGAAGTGCGTAAGCCGATGAGAGGAAGATCTTTCCCATGTCTCCACCTGCACACAGAGTGATAATGCTAATGTGCACAAGGTAATTAGGGTGTGCCCAGGCACACCGTGCACACCCTGTTCACATGCCTATGCAAATGTGTGAAACCTGCAAAAGCTGAAGTTATATAATAATGGGTTATTCACCTTTATCTGGACATGCATAAACATCTCTACAAAATAGCAGCCTCTATTTTTATACAAGACAGAACTATCAAGCATTTTCTTATTTTTTAACATTCTTTTGAAGGGCTTTCATTGCCACTTTTTGTCGGAGGGAGCAGCAATCTATCTATATCCAAACTCAGGCAGGTTTCTTGCTAAAATAGTAACACAGTTTTAGGACATTTTGTGAAGAATCTTTATTGCCATATTACATTTCTGTAGATCAGACTCTGGCAAAGTCATTTGACCTATACATTCAGTACAATACTATTGTAAATATTATGCCATTTAAAATCCATACACTTAAAAAGTATTGAAGATGAGAGAAAACAGATCATAAAAGCAGTTACCATTTTATGAGTCACACCAGCTTTTTCACATGAATCAGCACTTAACTCATACCAGTATTCTTTTATTGTATATTTTATTGTGTGACAAGTATCTGTAGTAGTGTTTCTTGTGTTCTTTGCACAGAGATGATAAACAATTAATCACACCATTGTCAGCCATTGAACCATTCTCTTAGAAAGCTGATTAGAATCTGAAGTTAACCTATACAATGAAACACACAGAAAATAACAAAAGGGAACAGATAATTTGATCTGTGAATTGTGTCTTTACTCTTTATACATGTGCAGGCTCTTCAGTTCTGCTTGATTGTTTGCTTAGTGCAAACATAAAGGATAAAAAGTAATACTACACTAACACAGGTGCTGCAAGAAAAAGCATCCTGTATGCTTGTGGTACTTTTGGAAGTGTTCTGGATCCCAAATATAATGTAATTCAGTGGGCTGCTCTTCATTTTGCACGTATAATGGTATTACATACATACATACAAATACCAAGCTCCTACAGTACACAAGAGTCTATGGGGCGGATTTACTAAGGGCAAACAGACCAAATTTTTGCAAATGCAGTTGCACTCATTTCCCCAGAGCTTAGTAAATGTGTCACGTTCTAAAGACTAACCAATTAAAAACAAAATAAAAACAGGATTTTTGCTTGCACATAGTTGGATGAACAACATCCTTTGTGATAGCATGGGCAGTGACAGGTACACTTTACTGAAATATCTGGGATCTATTGGACTCCAGACCTCTCCTTTGCCCTCCAATGCATCTGATCAAACCAAGATCAGTTTGATCAGATGCTTTTACAAGCTGGTAACGGTTTGTTTAAAACAAACTGAAACCAGAAGTGACAAAATCCTGCCATCTCAGAGGGGAAGGAGCAATATCAGTTCCTTTCACTCTGTCTTGGACATCGGATGCGGCTGATCACATTGTTACCTTGCTCCCTGATGAGATGGGAGGGCCCAGAAAAACCCCCAGCGAAGGGGGAGCTGTATAGCCACTCGGCTTACTTTTACTTTGTAGGGAATCGTTGGCCCTAAAAAAAGATACCTCAATCATTGCTGAAGCTGCATTTACTGAGATATCATCCTTCCTGTCCAAGGACATACGGGTACTTCCTAAGTAAAGGAAGTGGTTAAACTGTTTTTTTTTTTTTTCTCCATAACTACAAACCCCAGCTTTCTTGTCAGTTTTGACAAACTGAGATCTTTTACAGCCTCAGGAGGACTGCGTTATGCATACGGGTTTCATTACAAAATGAAGGCAGGGCTACTTCAGAAGCCTTGAAAACAAAGCCTCAATGCATCTACTCTCAGATGGGCCGTATTGTACTACAAAGTCGCCAGCAGCCTTTACAGCAGATAGACAAGTACTACTTGCTGCACAGAGAAAGCAAGGGAGAGTTATAATCAGAACTTATCCTAAAGATACCTTCTCAGTGTCTAGCATCTATTCTCTTTATTTTCTGTTCCTAATTTGCCCCAACAAGATGCCTACTAGGGCCAACTATCCATCTCCAAGCCCCACAGCAGCCACATGGGTCATTTTGACTAGCTTTACACCCACTTGCTTCATTTGTTTATTTTAAAAAAGTCCCTTAAATATACCGCAAGATGTTAAAAGAAGCGGATAAGTGGAAGAGGCTTGTGTAAATAAACTATATTCAATTTGGAAGGACATTTCTTACCTAATAACGGGTGAAAACAATTTTCAATGCTAACCAATAGGGCACATATAATTAATGGCATTTTTGATTACTTCTGGTAATGAATACTTCTATGAAACATTTTCTAAAAACTGCATGATCTGTGCCTAAGGTTTAGCCAAAACAATGGTTGATTTCTGTATACTTAACTATATACTTGCATTGCAACATCTGGCAAAAATCATGTTACTAACAGTTTGGAAGCTTTATTGGCTTATAGCTACAGGGGGTTAGAAAGGTTTGCTTTAACTCTTTCATTGCCATTGATATAATACTTATGTGAATAAATAAAGTAAGGCGCTACTCCTATTTGTGCAAATATGTACTCAATTCTGTGCAAAACAAAAAATCCTAAGTGTGTGGTAATAAACTCATTCCACAAAAAACTGTAAAAATACAATGTGTAATCAATATATAAAATGTTCTCCGCAGTTATTTCACATGTGCAATGTATTTCCAACAAAATTATTATATCACAGTGTCCATATAACTTTCAAAAAAGTGTCCATTTTTAGCCATAAATAAAAAAAAAAAAAAAAAAAAGCAAAAAGCCAGAAACTACAAAACCAAAAAAATCTTCTGTGCTGTGCTTATGTTAATCAATAAATCAATTAGTCCCATCTACTGTGCCTTGTATACTACTGTGTAGAAGCTCACAAACACAAAGTGCTTCACCACGTGTGGTTTAGGGGTTACACTCACCAGATCCACAAGGCCATAAAGACCAATAAAGTCTTAGTATTTATGCCAACAGGAAAATATGAGATAACTGCTCTATCCAATGTGTTCTCCTCTCTCACAACCAATGTGTATGCATAGATCCCAAAAAAAATATTAGATTGATCTGACAGTACGTTGATTAAGATCCAAATATTAAAACACAACTAGTCTATTGCACTTACATTTAATTGTGCCCCGACCGGCCACCAGCTCAATCAGCCTGTGTGTATAACTTTTTGACAGTTATATGGACACTGTGATATAATCATTTTGTTGGAAATACATTTTTTGTGCACAGTTGCACATGCACTATAACTGTGGAGAACATTTGATATATTGATTGCACATTCTATTTTTACAGTTTTTTGCAGAGTGAATTTATTACCACACGCTTAAGATTTTTTGTTTTGTACAGAATTGAGTACATTTTTGCACAAATAAGAGTAGTGCCTTACTTTATTTATATACATATTTGTAGTGAGATATTCACTTAAAGGGGCAGCGGCCACATTATTTACAAACGTTTTTAAGGTTGGCTTTATATATTTTAAAAATGATATAATACTAATGTCAGTAGCAGCATGGGGTCTTTAAAAACACTCCCAGCTTCTAAAGGAGTCGGGAATTGTGTAAACTTTACAAATGGACTAATAGATTTCAAAGGAAAGTGATCAGACTACTGTGCAGCCACCCAATCGCTTGCATGGACCACCAGAATGTGTGTTGAACCACCATGTTTCTTTGCTTTCCCATCTATGACTTATAACCATAGTAATTATAGTACGTTCCAGGCCCATATGCTTATTTTTCCCTATATGTTTTAAATCTACGATTTTTACTAATGATCTTAGCAATCCATATATGTTCTTCTGAGTGTATATACAGTATATATATATATATATATATATATATATATATATATATATATATATATATATATATATATGTGTGTGTATTCACCCAGATTGGTCTGGGTTGGGTATGCTGCTTAACACATTATGCACACATATACACCTGTGACCTCGTGTGTGTACATCTGGGTACATACATATATGCACCATCCCCACCTGCACACAGATACCTGTGATTGTCCTTGTGGGCGCACTCACCCAATTATCAATTTTTATCAACTTTTACCAGTTTCCAGGCCCTGCCTCACACTGGTATAGTTTGTATATATTTAGCATCTATCTTTTTTATCTATTTTATATATATTTTATGCCTGTGGTTGAGTACTAGCACCTGTGTATAGGGCTTGTCCTTTTATATGAGTCAAGTTTTAAATAACAATCTATCATTATTAGTTTTTTTAAATTTTCTTGAGGAACACTTCCCCTATTTGAAATGTTTATTTAAAATGTATTTGACTCCTCAAACGCATGTGTTTGATGTGTTTTACAATCAGTATTTTATACAAAAATGGTTTCATTCACTGAACTTGGTTCCCTCATTTAAACCTCCGCTATTATGACACATAATTACTATTGCTGTTATGTGCTTCCCCTGTGTGGCTAATTATAACCAGTGTCCATGCTGGGATCTGCTGTGCCACAGCACAGTCATATAAATAGCACCTCTAAGACACTGCCACCCCAGGCCTGTAGATGCTCCGAGCTTGTAACCTGCTAACCTATCTTCTTCCACTGTAACAGCTCCCCCAGATGTGATCCCGCTGTCTGTGACATCATATCCACGCCTTCCACGCTGGTTCTGTTTGCCTTCCTGGTGGACATGCTGAGGACACGCCATCTACACAGCCATGCATTGGAGTCCTCTCCGGACACCAGCTTAGAGGGTTAAGTGACACTTCCTGTGTTCTCCCCTTCTATCTTTCTTTGCTTTCCCACACATGGACCCAAGACCAGCATGGAAGGTGTCACCAAGTAGAGGAGAGGAAAAAAATTGCTATTTTCTGATATCCCTTAGCTTGTAAGAATCCAGAAGTGAAGAGGATTTTATCACTTCTGGTTTCAGTTGTCACCTTTACCAGCAGCCATGGCCAGAGAAGAAAGGAATGGAGCATTTTTTATGCTCCACTTGCTTCAGAGGAGGGCAGTGGAGACGTTTAGGTCTAATAGACCTCTAATGTCTCACTAAAGAAAACCTGTTACAGTAAAATGCTATCAAATAGTAAAAGAGGTTAATGAAAAAAAGCACAAAAAATGTACACATACAAACGTAGACACATGCATCCACATATGAAAACATTGATTGCATTACACATATTAGATATACTGTGGGTACACATTATGGAGTGAGATCAATACTTCTAGAGCCATCATTTACAATTAACTCTAAATTGATGACCCTTTTTAAGCATTGCCTATGGAAACTTTTATGTACCAAAGTGTTTCACCATCTCACGGGGGTGCCCAATTTTATGCTGTTTTATATTTTACAAATAAAACTGTGTAATATATTGCTTTTGTTTGTACTAAATATAATTTAGTGTATTTTATACTGAAAATATGGGTTTAATAAACGTTTGCAACGGTATTTTGTGACAGAATAATTTATTTTTATTTTTTTGTAACATTCTGTTCATTAAGAATTTCAACACAGATACAAAAAATACACAGTATATGACAGCCTTAACATAGGCCACATATTACACACAAACAAAACACTCCTCAGCACTGGACCTAGTGTTTAACCCTGAGACTAAACTGTATATAACATTAGTACATATGACTTCACCAAAGGACATGTATAGGCTTCACACAGCATAGAACTAACTCTTGTCATCAAATAAATCAACAGATCTCTAGAATGATATAAAGGCCCTCTCTCAATCCCCCACCAACCCCTGACATATTCCATACATGTTATGCATTGTATTACAAATCCACCATAAATGACAATTTTAATCAGACACCATGGATGTACTGTTCAGCCAACCACCCCACATCTTCTCGAACTTGTTTGGTATGCCTCTAGTAGCATACGTAGCCTTGTATAAGGGAATGGCCTTGTTTATAATTGCCTTCTATACCAGGACAGAAGTACATCTTACTCTCTTAGGAGCCAGGGCATCAACAAGCCCCTAGGAGACTGCCTTCAACCGCTGACTGTGTGACAGAATAATTTGCCAATCTGTCAAAAGGGAAAAACAGAAGAGCACATCAGAAGATTGCCCAGGCAAATGTATGTCAAGTTAGGCTTCAGCTTGTCTTCTCCCAAGCCATGCCCCTCTAACACGTTCTATTCTCTTACTAGCTTAGTCGTTGTTCCAAAACATTGGAACTATCATCATTTTATTCTCGAGGTTCTGCACTTTTCAAAACTATTTAATGTTGGGGAGTTAACAAACCTCCAGCCTTAAAATGTGCATTTTATTATGTGTGTAAAAAATTCAAAAAACACTTTGGCAGCAAAAGAGATAAAGCTTGAGTACTGCTTGTTAGTCAAAACAGTAATTAAGTGCCCTACTCAAAAATGAATATAGGAATATAAAAGTTCAAAATCATGTAAAACCAGTGTGGAGTGGAACACTATTAACCACTGAAGGACCAGCCTCGTTTTGGATTTTAGGTGTTTACATGTTTAAAACAGGTTTTTTTGCTAGAAAATTACTTAGAACCCCCAAACATTATATGTTTTTTTTTCGAACACCCTAGAAAATAAAATGACGGTCGTTGCAATAATTTTTTTTGCACCGTATTTGCGCATCGGTCTTATAAGCGTACTTTTTTTGGAAAAAAATCACTTTTTTGAATAAAAAAATAAGACAACAGTAAAGATAGCCCATTTTTTTTTATATTGTGAAATATAATGTCACGCCAAGTAAATTGATACCCAACATGTCACGCTTCAAAATTGTGCCCGCTCGTAGAATGGCGTCAAACTTTTACCCTCAAAAATCTCCATAGGCGATGTTTAAAAAAATTCTACAGGTTGCATGTTTTGCGTTACAGAGGAGGTCTAGAGCTAGAATTATTGCTCTCACTCTACCGGTCACGGCAATACCTCACATGTGTGGTTTGACCACTGTTTTCCTATGCGGGCGCTACTCGCGTATGCGTTCGCTTCTGCGCGCGAACTCGTCGGGACGGGGGGGTTTAACATTTTTTTAAATTATTTTTATTATTTATTTTACATTATTTTATTTATTTTTAAACTGTTATTTTACACTGTTTAAAAAAAAAAATGTGTCACTTTTATTCCTATTACAAGGAATGTAAACATCCCTTGTAATAGGAAAAAGCATGACAGGACCTCTTAAATGTGAGATCTGGGGTCAAAAAGACCTCAGATCTCATATTTACACTAAAATGCAATTAAAAAAAAAGTCAAAATGACATTGAAAAAAATATGCCTTTAAGAGGCGTGGGCAGAAGTGACGTTTTGACGTCGCTTCCGCCCAGCAGTGTCATGGAGATGAGTGGGGCACCATCTTAGCCTCACTCGTCTCCAGGCACAGCATGGAGTAGGACGCGATCACCTCCGCCGCTACCGACGGCTCCGGGGGCCCCTCTCCTGCCACCGATAAAAAAGTGATCTCGCGACTAATCCACCACAGGGACCTCTTTTATCAGAAAGCCATCCGCCACACGAAAATGGGGATACCGGGGTTATGACAGCTAGCTGCTGCCATAACAACGATATCCACCATCAAAGTTTGGATGTACAACGGCGTGCAGCGGTCCGGAAGTGGTTAAGCAAAACAAGTGATGTCAGCATTGTTTCTTCGTTCCTGTGGCTACTGACATGACATTTGAAATGTTGATTTTAACTCACTATTATCAGAAAAATTTGGTATGCTGGGGCTTGTAAATCCACAAAGGCTAATGTATATGTTTATGTATTGTGACATTATGAAAGGTGAGGTGATTGCTGGACGTTATGTTTCACCTCACATGCGTTCATTTGCACAGAACTAAGGTGGAATCTGTTTCGGGTTTTACCAGCCACCTTGGCAGGGTTGGTTCGGGACAAGACTTTGCGGTCCACTTGTGTCCACCAACAGGTGATATAAATAAAGCAGGACTGGAGCAAATGATTGCTCTTGGCCTGGAACTCAGGAAGTCAAAACCTGAGAGAGCTACTGATGAGAAGTTTTGCTTTGTGAGAGAAAGAAAAGGTTTGCTTTATCTTTGTTTTGTGGGTGACTGGGAGAAGCCTTTCACCTGTGAGTTAGGAGCCTGAAAGTTTAGTTTAGTTAGTGCCTGGATGGCAAGGATTTATGTTCTGTTTTGTTTATTTGATTTTCATACAACCTTTTAAAACAAAACTGGCTACAAGTCAGATTTTAAGAAAACCTGCCGTTTGGACAATCTCTTTTCCCAGGGAAGGTGATCCCCATTGAGTTAACTCCCACAGTATATACAGTCACGTGAACAAACTAAGTACACCCCAGTACACCCCATGAAAATTGTTGACTTTTTCAACACATTTGAACAGGAAGACAGATTAAAATAGTGCCTACAGATAAATGCAATCCATTATTCAACAAAAATAATAATAGATGCAATGGTGTACTGTAGAAAAAGTACACCCTTGGCATCAAAAGCTGGTATTGCTCCCTGTAGCAGAAATTGATACTTGTTGGCAATTTATATACAGTGCCTGTACCTGTCCACTAGTCTCGAACATTGACTTGAATTTTTTAATAACTTTCCAAGCAAAATTCTTTCAGTTTCAAGATGTATGTGGGTTTTCTTGCATGGAGTGCACTACAGTTTCAAAATCCACATACAAGCTCTCAATGGGAATCAAATAATGGCTTTGACTAGGGCAGTTCATAACCTTATGCTTCTATTTTCTGAGTCACTGATTTGTGGATTTGCTAATTTGCTTCAGATCATAATTTCCCATTGAACGTTAACTTTTGGACAGATGGCCTTACATTCTCATAAAGCACTCTCTAATATGATGCAGAATGTATAGCTGACTCAGAAACCTGCAAGAGAATAGAACCACCAAAAATGAGAAGTTGTGCTTGATGATTATGAAGTGGATTAGCCTCTGCTTCCAGAGTACTGAGGTGACCCTCTAATGCTGACGTGCATTTTCTCAACTGTTGGACATCTTGCCTCATCAAGGATATCTCCATTTTCATTTCATTATATTTCATTTTTCCCCTTGACTTCCCCAGTGAGATCAGCTATCAAGGAGTTACAAGCAATCATAGCGGTTAAAATGTGTGGGCTCAGGTTCAGGAACATTGTGGTGCACATTCTGCTCCATATTAATGTCATGAGGATATGTACTCACATGGGAAGCAGATACAAGGTTGGATGGCTGCCATCTGGCCGCATCAGGTTCCCCAGGGTCTGCATTCAGATCCTTTTTGCATGCATTAGCCTGCAGATGCAGTGGGGGATCCCTGCCTGGGGTTTTAGCAAAGAGGCACCTCCTTAGCTGAGTGAGGCGGCATGCCGCCATCTTGTCCTGGCATGTCGGGCAGCATGCAACTGCCTGGTCCTCTGCAGGACATGCCCGTACTGTAAAGACCCCAACAGGGAGAAAAGAGGAGACTCAGCTGCAGCAGGTGAAGTGTTTCTTGGCCAGGATTTGATCAGATGGCAGTACAGGTAGGAGGATTACAGGCTAGAGTTGGTAATTGGTATAACATAGTTACATAGTTACATAGTAGGTGAGGTTGAAAAAAAGACACAAGTCCATCAAGTCCAACCTATGTGTGTGATTATGTGTCAGTATTACATTACATATCCCTGTATATTGCGGTCATTCAGGTGATTATCTAATAGTTTCTTGAAGCTATCAATGCTCCCCGCTGAGACCACCGCCTGTGGAAGGGAATTCCACATCCTTGCCGCTCTTACAGTAAAGAACCCTCTACGTAGTTTAAGGTTAAATCTCTTTTCTTCTAATTGTAATGAGTGGCCACGAGTCTTATTAAACTCTCTTCTGCGAAAAAGTTTTATCCCTATTGTGGGGTCACCAGTACAGTATTTGTAAATTGAAATCATATCCCCTCTCAAGCGTCTCTTCTCCAGAGAGAATAAGTTCAGTGCTCGCAACCTTTCCTCATAACTAAGATCCTCCAGACCCTTTATTAGCTTTGTTGCCCTTCTTTGTACTCGCTCCATTTCCAGTACGTCCCTCCAGAGGACTGGTGCCCAGAACTGGACAGCATACTCCAGGTGCGGCCGGACCAGAGTCTTGTAGAGCGGGAGAATTATCGTTTTATCTCTGCAGTTGATCCCCCTTTTAATGCATGCCAATATTCTGTTTGCTTTATTAGCAGCAGCTTGGCATTGCATGCCATTGCTGAGCCTATCATCCACTAGGACCCCCAAGTCCTTTTCCATCCTAGATTCCCCCAGAGGTTCTCCCCCCAGTGTATAGATTGCATTCATATTTTTGCCACCCAAATGCATTATTTTACATTTTTCTACATTGAACCTCATTTGCCATGTAGTCGCCCACCCCATTAATTTGTTCAGGTCTTTTTGCAAGATTTCCACATCCTGCGGAGAAGTTATTGCCCTGCTTAGCTTAGTATCGTCTGCAAATACAGAGATGGAACTGTTTATCCCATCCTCCAGGTCGTTTATGAACAAATTAAATAGGATTGGTCCCAGCACAGAACCCTGGGGAACCCCACTACCCACCCCTGACCATTCTGAGTACTCCCCATTTATCACCACCCTCTGAACACGCCCTTGTAGCCAGTTTTCAATCCATGTACTCACCCTATGGTCCATGCCAACGCACCTTATTTTGTACAGTAAACGTTTATGGGGAACTGTGTCAAATACTTTTGCAAAATCCAGATACACCACGTCTACGGGCCTTCCTTTATCTAGATGGCAACTCACCTCCTCATAGAAGGTTAATAGATTGGTTTGGCAAGAACGATTCTTCATGAATCCATGCTGATTACTGCTAATGATATCATTCTTATTACTAAAATCTTGTATATAGTCCCTTATCATCCCCTCCAAGAGTTTACATACTATTGATGTTAGGCTAACTGGTCTGTAATTCCCAGGGATGTTTTTTGGGCCCTTTTTAAATATTGGTGCTACATTGGCTTTTCTCCAATCAGCTGGTACCATTCCAGTCAATAGACTGTCTGTAAAAATTAGGAACAACGGTCTGGCAATCACCTGACTGAGTTCCCTAAGTACCCTCGGATGCAAGCCATCTGGTCCCGGTGATTTATTAATGTTAAGTTTCTCAAGTCTAATTTTAATTCCGTCCTCTGTTAACCATGTAGGTGCTTCCTGTGTTGTGTCATGAGGATAAACACTGCAGTTTTGGTTACTGAAGCCCCCCGATTCACTCGTGAAGACTGAGGAGAAGAATAAATTCAATACCTCTGCCATCTCCCCATCCTTTGTAACCAGATGTCCTTCCTCATTCTTTATGGGGCCAATATGGTCTGTCCTCCCTTTTTTACTGTGATTTTTTTTGCTCTCCTCCGCTATGTGTCTTTCATGTTCTATCTTAGCCATCCTAATTGCACCCTTACATTTCTTATTGCATTCTTTATAAATTCTGAATGCTGTGGATGATCCCTCAACCTTGTATTTTTTGAAGGCCTTCTCCTTTGCTTTTATATGCATTTTTACATTGGAGTTAAGCCATCCAGGATGTTTGTTCGCTCTTTTAAATTTATTACCCAATGGGATACATTGGCTAATGCCCTTATTTAATATGCTCTTAAAGCAAACCCATCTCTCCTCCGTATTCTTTGTTCCTAATATTTTATCCCAATTTATGCCTTTTAGCAAGGTTTGTAGTTTAGGGAAGTTGGCTCTTTTGAAATTCAGTGTCTTTGTGTTCCCTTCATGTCTCCTATTTGTGTGATTTATACTGAAACTAATTGACCTGTGATCGCTGTTACCTAAATTGCCCCGTATTTCCACATCTGTTATCAGGTCTGTATTGTTGGTAATCAGTAGATCTAGTAATGTTTTATTTCTAGTTGGTGCGTCTACCATCTGACCCATAAAATGGGAACGTGAAGATTGATTTGCATGCAGCTACGTCGAAAGACGTGAGGGGTATAAGGGTAGGAGGTGCCGTACCGTACAGCCAATCCCATGAGGAAGTCAGGTATGACGAAACATGTCGGGGCGTGGCTGTACGGCATCTACCAGTAATAGTAAGTGACGGACGGGACGTGGTTGTGTATCTCCGTGCACCGGCGGGAGCCTTCGAAGGCGACAGAGGAGCTGCCCCCTGGACTTGTATGCCAGCAGGAGATCCACACCAGCAGAGTGTCAGCGAAGCGGGGTGAGAACCTATCCAACGCTGTTCTTTGAGGTCCGCCGTGACCCTCATTTCCACAGTGGTGCTGGGCGTTTCACAGAGGAGGATTGAGTTTGATTTGGATTTGATCTGCAGTGTCAGTTTGGCTTGAATCAAGAGTTTTTCTTGTGAGTGTAATGATTGAAGTTTTAAGTTGAATAAATTTTATATGTTTTACGGTATCACACTATTTTGAGTTTTCTTATACATTGAGGTGACACTTGGATAAATAAGGAATCTGGATCTTTTTACCTTCAATTGACCAACTATATGCCCATGCCTTATTGCCAAAACACGAGAGTGTGAGGCATATTGAGCTGGTGAGTGTTTAATTCAAGGGGAGAGGAATCACTGACACTGAGTGAATTGGTGGACTGTTTCCAGATACTGCACATTTCCTTCACGGTGTCCTGTCTATGGATTCTTTATGGACTAAATTACCCATATCTCACTTTTGTTATTATTTTGCGATATAAATTGCTCTGTGTATGGTACACCTTCATAGGCACTGTCACGACTTTTACTTGTACACTGATGAGATTTTTTTGATTGTTTCACTTATGATTTATATATATACATTTTTTGCTAGAGCACTAGATCACTTTAGCTTATACTAGACAGTACACACACTGTCATTTAGCGCCACTTTCATTGATTCACAGGGACCGCTTATGGGCTCTTGGAAACAATAGAATGCTTTGATCTAAACCATTCCATTGTAGCTCTGGCTGTATGTTTAGGGTCGCTAGAACCCTGGGAGGTGAAGCTCCACCCCAGTCTCAAGTCTTTTGCAGACTCTAACAGATTTTCTTCTAAGATTGACCTGCATTTGGCTCCATCCATCTTCCCATCAACTCTGACCTGATTCCCTGTCCCTGCTGAATAAAAGATGCCTACAACATATTTATTTTTTAAGTGAAATACTGTAATTTTCTATATATTAGGCACCGCTATAATCCCTATCCAATTCCCATTCTTTGTACTTTACCAATATAAGGCATGAGGTGTCAGATCGTATGAGGTCACTCAACCCACACCCCTCACGGCATTTGAACAGATGTTTCAATACACCATTTTTTCGTGCTTGGGTGACCTTTCATTGGAAACTGTTTAATTTGGTTATATTTAAAAGATAATAGTACACACGTAGCTGTGTATTTTTTACTTAAATTTTAAAATTTTACATACTTTCAATTTATTTTTGAAGTTTTGCGTATATCATCTGTCAGTGTACATCTACCCAATATGATGGATTTCTGTGGTGAGGCATGGGATGGTTTCATGGCCAAAATACGGTGATCATAGAATGCATCCAATATCACAGATGCTGAATTGGATAGAGCATTTATGAGATTACAACGTTTGGTTGCAAACATGAATGCCGATGAGGTTATTTATTTTTCTCTGCTGGCATCTGAAAGTGGTGATTATCGCCGTCAGGCTATGAAAGGATGGTCTATTGATCAGTTGTTTGCAACTATACGTCTGGCTCACTCCCTGGTAGGGATGAGCCGAACACCCTCCTATTCGGTTCGCACCAGAACATGCAAACAGGCAAAAAATTCGTTCAAACACACGAACACCGTTAAAGTCTATGGGACACGAACATGAATAATCAAAAGTGCTAATTTTGAAGGCTTATATGCAAGTTATTGTCATAAAAAGTGTTTGGGGACCTGGGTCCTGCCCCATGGGACATGGATCAATGCAAAAAAAGTTTTAAAAACGGACGTTTTTTCGGGAGCAGTGATTTTAATAATGCTTAACCACTTGCCAACCGCCGCACGACGATGTACGCCCACTGTTTGGTTGTTTGGTTTGTTCACTCTGTATTAGTGGTGTCTTCACATGTATATGCATTTACCTTAATAAACTTACTTTCACCTATTTATGTCTGGTTCATGCTGTCGCAGTCACACAGTTCTGGTCACATCTGGTTTATGACATTACAGTAGGCATTATCAAAGCCAAAGAGGGTAAATTCCTTAGAGACAAATCCGCACTCCATAATGGCTATGCATACAAGTGGAACCAAACAACATATAGTAAACCCATGACCAGACCATCAACTTATACAGCACCTAAAATGGATAGTGATTTGCCTAATGTGTCATCTGCTTCCTCTGTCTCTTCTAGTCAATCGACCACCTACCAGGACTTGTCTCATGATAGGTTACCAAAGAAATGGAAGGGAGAACTAAAAACCACCTCTACGGAATCACTTTGACGTACCTTTGGGCCTACGACCACTCTACCACTACCTTTGGTCCATACCAAACCCATTACTACACAACCTTCTACTCCCCTATCATGTCCACTTAAAACTTTGTCTAACACATCTATTCTGCGTTTGAATTCTGCACAGAGCACTATTTCACCTACTTTATCTTTTCTTTTGGTTTCTACTACCACCAGGAGGGTAAGTGAACCTAACCTTTCCTCAGTCTTTCCCATTAGCACATTGTCTATTGATCCCAAAAAAGCCCCGATTTCTTCTTGTAAAAACACCAGACCAATCTCCGAGTCCGACGTTGGCCCTTCAAGCATCAAAAGACAACATGGAGATGCAGAGTTAAGGATCATCAATCTCTCCTCTACACCCCTATCAAGTCTTAACTCGCAAGCGAAATCTGACTAACAGTGGGGAAATATTGAGCTGGCTGTATTCCCTGATCTTTGGAGATACCTGTATCCCCAGATATCTAAAGGAGGTAGCTATAGGTATATCACCCATTCTCTCTTCATTTTGTAGTTGTATGTCATCTGTCGGCATTAGGGCTGATTTGGTCCAGTTTATTTTTAGGCCTGAAACTTCCCCAAAACGAACCACTGTGTCCATTGTTTTACGCAGGGATTGATCTGTATCGCCAAATAGAATCATGGTATCGTCAGCATAGAGCATCACCTTCTTCTGTCTATCTGCATAGCAGAAGCTGGTGATATCCTTGTGATCTCTAATCCGGATTGCCAGTGGTTCTATTGCCAGTGCAAACAGCAGGGGGGACAAAGGGCACTCCTTCCGCGTGCCCCGGCCTAAAGTAAAAGGTAGCCACATTCTGCCTGCCTCTCTAATTATCGCCTGAGGGCAATGATACAGTAGATGCACCCATGAAATGTACATTTCACCGAAACCGAATCGCCTCATTACTTCCCATAGATGTGACCACTCCACACTGTCAAAGGCTTTCATAGCATCTAGTGACAGAAGAGCCCTCTTACCTTTATTATTAGCCTGAGATTGCATGTTAAGAAATAATCTTCTAAGGTTTATTGCCGTAGATTTGTTGGGCATAAATCCTGCCTGATCGAGATGTATGATTGAGGCAATTGCCCTGTTTAACCTGAGAGCCAGAGCCTTAGTCAATATTTTTATATCGGACTGTAGTAGTGATATCGGTCTGTACGAGGCCGGGTTCACTGGATCCTTGCCTGGTTTTAGGATTAGCACAATGTGGGCCTTAGACATAGAGGATGGTAGGGTATTATGCTCCCTTGCAGCCTTAAAAACTTTCAGTAACTTGGGTAGTAGTATCTCAGAGTAATTTTTGTAGATCTCCATGGGGATGCCATCTCCCCCTGGAGCTTTACAGTTAGGGAACTCTGCCACCACTGCCTGTAACTCCTCCAAAGTTAAAGGGGCGTTTAATTCTTCTCTCTGGGACACTAAGAGAGTCAGAAAAGCAATTTCATCCAGGTAACTGGACAACTCCCCATAAATATACCTCAAAGTCGAACGGTATAATGTTTCATAAAAATCTGCCAGAGTTTGCAGTATCAGATCTGGGGAATGCACCAGCCGCCCTTCAGCATTCCTTATGGTCCCAATTACTGGAGACCTCTGTTCAGAGTTAGCTATTCTAGCCAGGAGGTGGCCTGTCATCTCACCCTCTTCAAAAAAGGCAGTTTTAGAGAAAAACCTCTTTTTGTCCACCAAAGAGGCCAGCAGGTGCTCGTACGCTGATTGAGCTGACTGCCAGACCTCCCTAGCGGAGTCGGTGGGGTCCTGCACATATTTTGCCTCCAAAGAATGAACCTGTAATTCTAGTGCTTCCTGCAGTGCCTCAGAAAGTTTTTTAGCCTTGGACGCCTCATTAATAAGTATTCGTCTAAGATGAGTTTTAAAAGCCTCCCACTCAGCTAGGACGGGCAATGATTCCAGCTGACAAGTAAAAAACTTCCGGATGCTCCCCTCTATTTCCTCAGGGGAAGTGAATAGCTGCAGCCAAAAGGCGATAAATTTCCAGGGTGCTTTTGGGAGTACAGATCGTTGAGTTACAATCAGATTTATCACCATATAGGTGTGGTCGGATACACAGCGAAGTTTGTAAGAAATGTCTGAAACCGAGGGGAGAATAGCTGAGTTTCCCACTGCTAAGTATATCCTAGATAGTGACCCATGTGTTTTTGAGAAACAAGAGAATTGTTTAACAGTAGGGTTTCGGTGCCTCCATATATCTAACCAACCCACCTCCTGTAACAATCTAGCCAGAGGAGTTGCCCTGCAGGGTGCAGGTGAGCTCGGGACCGGGTGTTTGTCCATGTCCGGATCCAGCCAGCTATTGAAGTCCCCCACTAGCAGCAACGGGAGGTCCAGTTTTCCCTCCAAAAGTTCCAGAAGGAACCGGAGTACCCGAGCATCAAACGTGGGAGGTATATAAACACAAGCTAAGACATATTTCAGAATGCCAATGCGACAATGCAAAAACACGAACCTTCCCTCTTGGTCTATTTTAGATCCAAATTCCTGATAATCCAAGGACCTGTGTATCACCACACTCACACCCCGGGAAAAGGAGGTGTGAGTGGAATGATACGCCCACCAAATCCATGCATATTTCAGGCAACTTTTAGTATCAGATGTTAAATGTGTTTCCTGTAAACATATAACAGCAGGATAAAACTTTTTTAGACATGAAAAAATCATAGTACACTTAAGGGGGGCGTTCATGCCCCTGACGTTCCAGGAGATCACAGAAGAGTCTGCCATTTCAAGGGTAAAGTCAGCAGTGGGGTGGGGTTATTGAACTACCTTCCTGCAAAGAGGTCACTAGGAACTTGGCTGAAGGAGTGATGGTGGACTTCTGTGGCAATAAGGTTCCATGCGATCAATGGAAAGAAGTTTCCTGGACTGCAGGATAGATTATGCTGTAAACAACAACAGGGCACAACGGTGCCAATGAACAATAGTGCAACTGTAATTGGGTAGTTCCATGTTCGATATGACCCCGCCCCCCTCTGACATCACGGGGAAGGCCACAGGGAATTCCCCATCAAGTCCCCGTGCGTAACAGGGGGTCGGGGTCACCGGGTGGTTCCGCCCCCCCGTTATTTAAGAACCGTCAGATGAGGAGAAGCGTTACACAGCAGGAGCCTCCCTCCATGCCATCATGGATGCAGAGTGGCCCGAAAAGAAGAAGAAGACAAGAAGTTGAAGACAAGAAGATGAAGAGAAGAAGATGAAGAGAAAAAGATGGAGAGAGAAGCGTCACACAGCGGGAGCCTTCCATCCAATCATGGATGCAGAGCGGCCCAAAAAGAAGATGAAGATAAGAAGATGAAGAGAAGAAGATGCCGTGGAGGGAGATGCCGGACGAGAACACTGGAGAAAGAAGCAGGGGATTGGAGGAAGAAGAAGATGGAGGAAGAAACCGAAGGAAGATAGAAGAAAGAAGAAAGAAGATAGAAGATGGAAAAAAGAAGACTTTAAATAAAGGAATTGTCAAAAACTGTCTCTTGTAATTTTTAACATTTTTGACAGTTTTTTTGTGAAATGATAGGGGTACTTTTGTACCCCCTTACAATTTCACAAGGGGGGCCAGGATCTGGGTGTCCCCTTGTTAAAGGGGGCTTCCAGATTCCGATAAGCCCCCCGCCCGCAGACCCCCACAACCACTGGGCAAGGGTTGTGGGGATGAGGCCCTTGTCCTCATCAACAAGGGGACAAGGTGCTTTGGCGGGCTACCCCAAAGCACCCTCCCAATGTTGAGTGCATGTGGCCTGGTACGGTTCAGGAGGGGGGCGTTCTCTCGCCCCTCCTCTTTTCCTGCGGCCTGCCAGGTTGCATGCTCAGATAAGGGTCTGGTATGGATTCTTGGGGGAACCCCACGCCAATTTTTTTTTTTAATTTTGGCGCGGGGTTCCCCTTAAAATCCATACCAGACCCTTCGGTCTGGTATGAATTTTGAGGGGGACCCCTACGTCATTTATTTTTTAAATTTTGGTTTGGGGTTCCCCTTAATATCCATACCAGACCTGAAGGGCCTGGTATGGAATTTAGGGGAACCCCCACGCCAGTTTTTTTTTTTTTCATTCAATATTTTTATTGAGTATTTATAGAGAAGGGTACAAATAGATAAAAATGTGGTACATTTTTACAGTACATCTTTTGTGAAAAGAGCTCACATATTATATTATGCCAAATAAAGTAACATAAACTTGGGCTGTGGAGGTAACAACAATATTTATCACACATTTGAAGTACTGTCACTTATCCTGTGCTCCCCTTCTGGTATTAGACTGTGTCCATGATAAGGTGGAAGCACATTCAACTATACTTGAACAGTTTAGTTATTTTAGTATAAAGCAGTAATAGTCAATAACATTAGTTCGTCAGAACAGTTACACAATACGGTTTAGATTACAGGTGTAAAGAGTACTATGAGACCAGTGTTTCAGGTCCAATAACAAGGGTAGTGTAGGAAGGGACTTGCAGTGATAAGCTTCTTCACGGTTTATTAACAGTAAGTAGTATGTCTACGCATTGGGCTGGGTTAACTCTCCCTAGATCCCTTATTGGGATCTAATTGTGTGGAAGAGAACTCAGCATTTTCAATGTTGTCAAGAATGTTAATAGGAGGTGTCAGTGGAGAGGGAGTAAGTCAGTGTTCCGATACCAGGAGGACCAAGGAGACCACTGAGTGGTGTAGGACTGGGCATGTCCGGAGCAGGTCATCATGATCTGTTCATATGAGCAGTGTAAATTTATGAGGTCTATTACCTCAGAAACCTTTGGGGATGTGTGGTCTTTCCAGTGTCTAGTTAGTGTCAGTCTTGCCGCTAGAAGTATATTTATAATGGTGTTATGGAGTTTAGGAGGATAGTCCTCAATGCCTATAGAAAGTATAGCAAGTGCTGGGTTAGGTGGTATTTTGGTTTTAGTGATGTCAGAGATGATAGTGAATATTCCCAACCAGTATTGGAGAATGTTGGGGCATTGCCAGAGAACGTGTAGAAGATTACAGCGTAATCCGCATTGTCTCCAACAGCTATCGCTGTTAATCGGATTGAATTTGGAGAGTTTTGCAGGTGTGATGTACCATCTCAGAGTTATCTTAACAGTGAGTTCCCACAGTGTGGAACATCTAGTGGCTCTTTGAGTGATCCTACACGCCTTCTGCCATTCTATAAGGGAGAAGGTTTGTTGTAAGTCCGTTTCCCACTGCAGGTGTGAGTTAGATTTGGAGAATGTGTTTTTCTGTTGGAATAAGTTGTAAAAGAGGGTGATACCGTTTTTCATTGGTGTGCCCGCTGTTAGGAAAGCCCATGCTAAAGTCGGTATAGTATGATGAATTTTTGTTAGGTTCCTAAGGCAATGTTTAATTTGCAGATATTTGTATAGGTCTTGTTGAGGTATGTGGTATTCTGTTTGAATATCAGAGAAGGATTTAAGAGTTCCTGAGTCATATAAATTGTGTAGGTGTGTTATTCCTTTTCTGGTCCATGAAGTGACGGAGATCTGGGCTATGAGGTGGTGCAGAGCTATTAGGGGAATTTTCAGAAGTGTATTGGACGTATGTTGGTGGGTGCCCTGTAGTAGTCTCCTCCAGGATTTGATTGAGGCAATCATTGTAGGAGAGAAGTGGGATGGTATTTTTGCTCCTAAGTGAGTGCTGTAAAGCCATATGTTCAAGGGGTTATGAGGACTTAATTCTTTCTCAATGGATCCCCACAATGTGGAAGGGTATGTCAAGAACCATTCTTTTAGTTGTGTCAATATTGAGGCCCTATAGTAGTCCTGGAAGTCTATATATCCTACTCCGCCGGACATTCTATGTTTGATCAATTTTGTATGGGAGAACCTGGATCTCTTCCCATTCCAAACGTATAATTGTAGGGATCTAAAATAGCTGTTTGGGATTGGAATGGGGAGAGATCTGAAGAGATACAGTATTTGTGGGAGTTGTATCATTTTAAAAGCTGCAAGCCTCCCCCACCAAGAAAATTCAAATTTGGCTGTTTTTTGAAGGTCAGTTTGGATTTTGGATCTTAGGGGAATGTAATTATGTTGAAATAGGAGATTGGTGGATCTTGTGAGCTGAATGCCCAAGTATGTAATACTGGAATCTGCCCATATGTAAGGGAATTGGTTTTGTAGGAGGATTTTATTCACAGCATCCACTCCGAGGTCTAATATTTGGGATTTAGTTGTATTTACCTTGTAGTAGGATATTTTGCTAAACCAGTTTAGGGTGTGTTGGACTTCAGGGAGGGAAGAAGTAGGTTGTGTTAGGATTAAGATTACATCGTCCGCAAATAGACTGATTTTGTGTGTTTGAGGGCCAATTGTGATGCCTGTTATTTTGGGATTAGATCTTATGTGTTCAGCTAAAGGTTCCATTATTAAGTTGAATATTAGTGGGGATAGTGGGCAGCCTTGTCTTGTCCCATTTGTAATGTTGAATGGGGTAGATAAAAGATTGGATGAGTACACTCGCGCCGTTGGGTTAGTATATAGGGCAAGTATGGCCTGTAGGATTCGTCCCCGAAAACCAAATTTCTGTAGTGTGAGGGATAGATAATTCCAATTAACTCTATCGAACGCCTTCTCTGCGTCCAAGGATAGGAGCAGAGAAGGCGTTCCAGTGGAGCTCGTGTGGTGGATAATATTGATCATTCTTCTAGTTGCGTCCGAAGTCTGCCTACCCTTAGTGAATCCCGTTTGATCGTTGTGTATTAGTGATGGCATAATGTCCGTGAGTCTATTAGCTATCATTTTGGCATATAATTTAAGGTCGAGGTTCAATAAAGATATGGGACGAAAATTTTTGGGGGAGGTGGGTTCTTTCCCCGGCTTTGGCAGGGTAATTACTAGGGCTGATAACATTTCTGCTGGAAAATGCGAGGACAGTGTTGTGTGGTTGTAGAGTTTGCATAGATGAGGGGCCAGGATTGAGTGGAAGGATTTAAAATATTCTCCGGTAAATCCGTCTGGACCCGGGGATTTAGAGTTTGGGAGTTGTTGTATTGTTTTTTGAATCTCCTCTACTGAAAATGGTAAATTTAGTTTGGCAAGGTGTTCAGACGTTAAGGAAGGAAGTTTAATATGGTCTAGGAATGCCTCAATCTCTATTTGGTCTGGTTGGGGGGTGTTGCAATCTGTTTTGAGGTTGTAAAGCTCACCGTAGTACGTGCTAAAAGCGTCTGCTATCTCTTGAGGATTTAGAAGTTTGTCGTGGGTTTTTGGATGGAAGAGATGTGTTATTCTAGATTTTATACGGTGACCTTTGATTTTATTTGCCATAGTTTTCCCCGCTTTATTATTGGTAACAAAGGATTTAGCTTTAAGTTTACGTTGTGTTTTTTCATAGCTGTCAAGTAGTAATGTTCTAAGTTCGTGTCGTAGTTTAAAAATCTGGGTTTGTAATGCTGGTGATGGATGGGATTTGTTTTGTTTGTCTGCATGTGCAAGGGATGTAGTCAGTTCCTGTATTGTCCGCATTCTATGTTTTTTAAGTTTGGACCCTAACTGTATGAAAAATCCCCTTATGTATGCTTTGTGAGCATTCCACAGGATCGCCGGGTCAGCCACAGATTCCACATTTGTGGTAAAAAACTCTTCCAGTTTTTGGGATAAAAAGGTGGCGTTGGATTGGTTTTGTAGGAGGTAATTATTCACTCTCCATAAGTAGGATTGTGGTTTGGAATTTTTGTTGGTAATTTGGATGCTGATAGGGGCGTGGTCTGACCAGGTGATGGTATGGATGCAGGAGTTATGAATATTTTGTAGGAGCCACTTATCTGCGAGAAACAGGTCTATACGGGAGTAGGTGTTGTGACGCGGGGAGAGGAACGTATAATCCCTCTCAGCCGCGTGACAGCACCTCCAAACATCATACAAATCATTATTCGTCAGAAAAGAGTTCAGAGGGGATGCAAATCTTTTGGGGCCCGATGAGGAGTCCATGGCATTATCCGGTACTAAGTTGAAGTCCCCGCAGATCAGTAAATGACCTTGCTGCACACTCTGAATTTTTTTCAGCGTAGATTTGAGGAACGGTATTTGTCTCTGATTTGGTGTATATATAGTTGCAATGGTGTATACGGTGTTTTCTATAGAACATATTAAGATGATGAATCTTCCCTCTGGATCTAGAATACTGTCCTGTAGCTGGAAACTGACAGTGTCTCTAATGGCTATTAGAACTCCCCTTTGCTTCTTAGAATAGCATGCTCTGTAGATGTGAGGAAATTTTATGTGTTGGCAGTTGGGGGTCTTGTCTTGGGCAAAGTGCGTTTCTTGTACGCATATGATGTCACTGTTGTGGGCTAATGCTGTTATCCAAAACGATGCTCGCTTTGCAGGATGGTTCAATCCCTTCGCATTTATGGATAGTATGTTGATATCCATAATTGTGGAGGTGCGGGAGTAGTGTGCTTTAACGTAGGTTTACTTATCTCTGGTTAGGAAGATGTCCACTGTTGATGGGTCTGAGGTGGGCGTCCGATGGTTGTTCCTTGGAAGTCCTGGAATCAATGGATGAGCTTACGTCTCTTAAGGGAGTAGTCTGTGATCAACAAAACATATAAAACGGTTATTGCTGTAACAAAAATGGTAAATCAAAAGAGGAGTTCCACCTGAGAATCGTGTAAGCGATAGCGTGGATCAGGTAACTTTTGTGAAGCAGCCGCTACTTAACAAAAAAAGAAAGAGGAAAAGGAAAAAAGAAAAATATAAAAGATTTTACCAATGTTGGCAAAATAGGAGAAAGGTCAGTGTGCTAAATAAGTAACTGACCAGGAGTGGAGGCAATGTTCAAAATGGTTAACAAATTGAGTGTGACTTAGCAGGGAGTCAGACCAGGGATGTAAGGCGCTCTTGTAGTAGTTACCAGAGGATACATCATTTTTCTGTGGTTCTTCGGAATTCCCGCTTATGATGGCCTAGTGGTGGTGGTCCTGAGTTGTGTGGGTTAGGATTGTGTGAGGACTCAGTGCTTGGGAGCTCTGGGATGATGCCCCATGTGTGTAGTAGCCGGAGGCCTTCCTTAGGGCTATACACAGTGTACGTTGTACCATTCTTGGTAATCACCACAGTAGCCGGATGGCGCCATTTGTAAGCGATCTTATGATTGTTAAGCGCTTTAGTGATGTTCTTCATTTGTCTTCTCATGTTAAGGGTATACTGAGAAAGATCTGCATATAGGTGAATGTCCTGATATGGTGCTGGGAGACCAGGTGCAGATCTGGCTTTTGCTAAAAGCTTTTCTTTAGTAGGGAAAAAATGAATTTTCATCAGAAGGTCCATAGGTACGGATGCATCAAGATGTTTTGGTTTTGGAATGCGGTGAATTCGATCCACAATGCGTTCAATCTGCGAAATTTCAGGGATCAGTTTATCAAACATGTCTGCAGCATATTTGGGTAGGTCAGCAGGAAGAACTGTTTCTGGGACACCTCTAATTTTAACATTATTTCTTCGCGAGCGGTCTTCCAGATACGCGAGTTTCGCTTTTATGCGATCGTTGTCGTCAGCTTGGTCTTTGTATGCGTCTATGAGGTCATTCACTGTCAGAGAGCATTCATCCATTTTATGTTCAATATGTTGAACTCTCTCCCCCATGCCTTGCATCTCAGCAGTGAATTGGTGTATCATTGTGGAGAAGTTGATCATGAGGGATGAGTGAAGAGATAATAACATGTCTTTCATTACTGTGTCCAGCACCGGCTGACCAGATGTTGGAAAGCTTGCTATGGATGGCTGTGTAGTGAGGCCTGCCGCGTCTGTGTGGGGAGTGTTACTCACTGCGCCTGAGGTCTGTGTGACCGGATCCATCCTCATCCTTGCCTTGGCAGGGCTGTTGGAGAGCGGGCTGTGTGATGAGGGATCCCAGGACGTTATTGGTCTCACTCCGTCCTCCCAATCTCCATTGCAGTCGTCAGGCAGGTCAGTGTATGACGATGAGGCCTGTGCTGCCGCGCCGCCGCCGCCATCTTGCCACGTCTCCCCTTCTGAGGCCGGCATTGTGAAGAAGTCTGTGAGTTTCTTCGGCTGTCTTATGTCCTTTCGTTTGCGGGACAGCATGAGGGCAGGTTCCGACTTGTGGTAGGAGCTCCGTGTGGGCTCCGGTGGTTCTATATCTCTCTAGATATGTCGATATATCCCTGGTCACTGACAGAGCTAACGGCTTAAGCTTCCATTACAGTTGCGCACAAGCCACGGCCCCACGCCAGTTTTTTTTTTAATTTTGGTTCGGGGTTCCCCTGTGGGGAATTCCCTTGCTGTTTTTATCAATTAACTTTTATGTGTATTGTCGGACCGGTAATTCATTAATAGCCACGAGTAGTTTTAAATGACTTTTTTTCCTTTTAAATGTCATTTTGCTGTCAGACTGTTCTAAACACGGGATACATGTGCCCCTTTACAGGCATGCTATAGACACCCCCCAGGTAAGAAATATTACACTTTTATTGTTTGACTTTAAGCATTATTAAAATCACTTCTCCCGAAAAAAATGGCCATTTTTAAAACTTTGTTTTGCATTGATACATGTGCCCTGGGGCAGGACCCGGGTCCCCAAACCCTTTTTATGACAATACCATGCAAATTAGCCTTTAAAATTAGCACTTTTGATTTCAAACGTTCGAGTCCCATAGACTTCAATGGGGTTCTAAGGTTCGTGCAAAGTTTTGGTCTGTTCGCAAGTTCTGGTGCGAACTGAACCGTGGGGGGGTTGGCTCATTCCTAGTGGGGTCCTTGCCCTCAGATTTCTCAGGGAGACCAACAATACGGACATTGTTTCTGTGCAAGCGGTTTTCAGTGTCCTCTGCTCTGTTGTATGTGTCTTGGGCCATGCGATGTGCTGCCCTGGCTTCTCGCACAAGCGGAGGTAACTTCTCCTCTATATCACAGACTCTGCTCTCAACTGCAGTTGCTCTTTCTCTAACCTTTTGAAGGTCTTTTCTAAGTAGAGACACCTCTTCTCTCAGGCCCCCAAACTGCTCCTTCATATCAGTGACTGTAGCCATGCACATATGAACGGCTTTCAAAATGTCAGCTAATGTGGGCTGCTCCAGAGTCTCTGATATATCATCCGAGGGGGGGGAGAGGGAGGATGAGCAGCATCATCCAGAAAATGGCCAGAAGTACCGTCTGTGTCATGGCTCCAGACTGCCTGTTTAGCTCGATCTCCTCCCCTCTGCTTGCTGTCCCCCCGCATCATCATCCACAGGGCCCTGCAGTTTTTGTGTATAATACAGTATGTCTCTGTACTGCTCCTTACCCGGTGGCTTCAGAGGTTTTCTGCTGGTGCCATCCCTGGGTTTTTCAGCCATTCTCTGCTTGCACCGTGCTTTGGCCGCTACAGCGGCGGCGCCATCTTGGGAGTCCGGTCCCGCCATCTCCAACGGGCCTCGGCGGGGCTTCCCCCATGTGCAGAGGGCCGGTGGTGGGTCTGGGTGATGGAGGGTCTCGGTAGCCAGCTGGGGAGATGAAGAGAGCAGGCTCATGGATGCCGGGGAAGGATCAAAGAACGGATCTGATCAGGCAGGAGCTGTGAGAAGTGCGTCCTCTTACATGCCAGTCTTGGCCACGCCCCCGGCTGTCAATAATTTTAACTTGAAATTTACTATGGAGTATAATCAGTGCAGAATTTGTTTTTTGGATTCAGAGATTTTTGTTGACGATGATGGCTTTCTCTATTCTTCTTAGTATCGAAAGCCATCAGCTGGCAACACAGTTTTACATGCCACTAGTGCACACCCGAGGCCTCTATTAAAAAGCATTTCCTACAGCCAATATATAAAACTCAGTAGAAACTGTTCCTTGGACCATGAATTCCAGAGGGCTTCTAAGGAACTATATGTAAGAAACGTGCGGGCGTATGCACGCCGCGATGAAGGACAGCAGCTCTCCTTAAGAGCTCCGCCGATCACGGAGATTAAAGCGCATTCCGTGGGGCTATAAACCAAACCACACACCCGATTTTCATATGCAGCCCTGCAGGAAACCCTTGTGCATGCCGTCAGGCAGAAAGGCGCACGGTTGCCACTCTCAGCACTCCTTAACTATCTACTTCGCACTAAGGACAAGCACAAGATGTCTCCTCAGGCATCCCCTACTGACTCGTGTAGCTCTCCAGAGAAAGCTACAGCACAGCAAGAAAGTGACTACCCTACTCAACTCACCAAAGCATACCTAGATGCTAACCTGTCTGCCATCTATGAAAATTAGCTAATAAGATTCAATCTGAACTGCACAAAACAACCAGCACACTGAAGCAGGAGATAGCTTTCCTTAGAGGACGCACAGACATATTAGAGACTAAACACGACAAATTATCCCTAGCACACAATAATCTAAGGAAGGATTTTGAGCTTTTAGCTGATGATTACTCCTACCTTCAATCTCAGGTTGAGGATTCAGACAACAGAACAATTTAAGACTCCATAGAATTCCAGAATCAGTCACAGAACTGATGCCTGCTGTTTCCAAACTGTTCCAATCTCTCCTCCCTGAGAATCCTCCATCTTCATTCATGTGTGACAGGATTCACAGAGCCCTTCGTCCTAAACCACCACCTGATAAGCCCCCATGAGATATCATACTATGCATGAAGGATTTTATTACAAAAGAGAATATCTTAAGAGCCTCAAGAAACTCACACAATATAGAGTTAAATGGCACGAAGATTCAAATATTCCCAGATATCTCACAGGCCACACACAAGACACAAAATTAAAGAAATTACATCAAATTACATTGTTCATATAAGATACAGATGGGGATTTCCGTTTAAACTAACAGTACCCCATAATGGCTGCACATACATAGTCCTAAACGTAGCATGAAGAAAAAGATCTGCTTGTCAAATTAGGATTACTTGACCCAGAATTAAACTCAAGACCTCTATCCATGCCACTATCATCACCCATCTGGGCTACCCCCTCCTCAAGACGGGACCAAAGAAGAATGAGACAATCCTTAAGAAATGTGTTCCCATAGAAGAAACTTCAAGCAAGTTTGATTTTAAAGTACTTTCTGTTCCAGCAAAAAAAAATTCTGTCCATGACACCAGCTATGACATAAAGTTTATGAAAAGGAAGTCTTATAATGATCGCAGTGAATCATGAACATTTTTTTTTCTTTCTCGCATTATTGTGACTATCACCAGAAGGTGCCTAACAGTGTTGTAGATGGTGTGGGACTGTTGTGTTTTTTTTTTTTATACCAAACACTAATTTCTCTTTCACTGGCTTGTCACAAAATATTATATATTTCTTCCCATGAACTATAAATAGAATAGTAAAGGGATAATACATATAATAGTATGCACGCTGTTCCAATAAAAAAAAATAAGAAAAGAAGATATGCTGAATCTTTCCGCCTCCATTTGATCGACCCCCAACTCACTTTTGGAGTCTACTCATGGATCAGATAGAACCGATTTTGGTGATTTTGACCCTATATTTTTGGGTCCACTATGATTGGGCTCTCTGAGTGAGTAATGGACGTTATAGTCCAAGTTTATTCATTTTAAGGCCAAACTACTTTTCTAAGTTTGACCCCCTGTTCTCAAGTTATTGGTTTCTAACCTCTAATATTTTTTTTTTTTTTACATGTTATCTTATTCAAGAAATTCAACCATAGTTAATTCACAGTTAAGATTGTTATTTTCTCACTTGATTATGATCTATACAGGTGGCAAGTTATACTATATCTTTCCTACAACTGTCATACAGAAATATTAGTGATGGTGATAATGATAAAAATAATCTTTCCACACCATATTGTCTGTGTACTTCACATCACCCAGTGCATTGTGGGCTTCATCTATTACCCTTTAAGTCTTTGCATTACCTACTACATAATGAATGGGGCTTAGGGTGATTTCTCATAATGCCCAGGGCATCAATTCACCTCAAAAACAAAAAAAAGAATTCCATCATTACAAAAGATTGGGGGCTGATGTAATTTTGTTACAAGAAACCCACTTTTCTACAGACAAACACCCCAAGTTCTTTGACAAGAGGTACAGTCAATTTTACTGTACAACTTTTATATCCAAGTCCAGGGTAGTAGCAATTTTTGTGAAGAACTCGGTGGTCGATATTTGATTTCTAAAAGGTACAATAAATGGGCGTTTGGTTACAATTGCTTCATTATATGCTTCTAATGAAGCACAATCAACTTTTTATACAAAATTTGTTGACACCTTAGATAAATATCACTCCCCACATCTGATAGTGGGGGGTGATTTTAATTTAGTAGCACATTCTGTACTAGACAGGAGAAGAGTGGTCCCATCCTCTAAAGCATTCCCCAGATCACTAAATTGCACGTTAAATAATCATCAACTGGTAGACATGTGGAGAGCTCACAATATAGGTATTAAAGCTTACACATTTTACTCTCACCCACACGATAGTTTTGAACAGCTTGACTACATTTTCTGCACCCCTGTCCTCCTAGCCAACTCCTTAAAAGCAGAGATCCACCCATGTCCCTGGTCAGGCCACCACATTGTCTCCTTTACTACTTCTCATATAGGCCTTGCTGCCACATCATACAAATGGAGAATAAATTATTCTCTTCTGCCTGACCATATGATCACCCAGCAGCTTTCATCCCATCTACAACACTATTTTGCACATAATACAACCCCAGACATGCCACCCACAATGATATGGACAGCACACAAGGCAGTCATGAGAGGCCATTTGATCAACATAGCATCAGCAAAAAACAAATCAAAATAGCAGATATCAAATCTCTTACCAAAGTCCTGGATCATTTGTACTATAAATATAATCACTCCCCTTCTAGAGATCTCCTTAACCAAATTCAAGAAAAACAAGCAGCCTTAGACATGTTACTTATATCAGACACAGAAAAAGCCCTAAGATGGTCTAAAGCTAGATTTTTACTGTACAGCAATTCATCTTCTACTGTGTTTGCTAGAAAACTAAATCAAACTACAACACCCCCCCCCATATCTATAAATTAAGGAACTCATCAGGTAATTTAATATCCCATCCCAAAGGAGTTATGGATATATTCTTAGACTTCTACAAAAACACTTCTCTACACTCCTCAATCAATACCTAAACAATCCTTCCTACATTGGCTAAACAATATTATACTCCCCACTCTCTCCAATCAGCAAACTGAATTCCTAAACGTCCCATGTTCAGATACAGAAATCAATAGAATTATAGGTTCCCTAAAAACCTCAACATCTCCAGGCCCAGATGGTTACTCCACAACTTATTATAAAAAGTTTGCTTCTACATTAAACCCTCACCTTTCCAAATTATATAACCATATCCTGCAAGGACATCAATTACCATCTGAAATGCTATTAGCAAATATGTCCCTTTTACCTAAACTAAATAAAGATCACTCCATTCCACAAAATTATTGCCCAATCTCAGTCAAAGATAATGATCTAAAAATATTTGGTCGTATGCTAGCGGATAGACTAGCTTCAGTTATTTCCCCCTTAATCCATCCAGATCAAACAGGATTCATTCCAGGTAGGCAAATAACAGATAATATAAGGTTAACTACAAATATCACCCAATACTCTAATTTATACTCTAGATCAGCACTCCTACTCAGTCTTGGTATTCATAAAGCATTCAACAGCGTCAGCTAGTCACACCTAGACTTATTGCTCCCCAGATACGGTATCAGTAAAGAATTTCGGTTTTAAAGCCCTATACCATGACCCACAAACACGCATTAGACTCCCAGGCAATAATTGGGACTTCTTTCCGTTAAACAGAGGCACTAGGCAGGGGTGCCCACTTTCCCCACTCCTCTTCTCTTTGGCTATAGAGCTTCTTGCCTGTGCGATCCGAAATAACATAGACATCAAAGGATAAACTAAGGGATCCAAAGAATTTAAATTAAGCCTCTATGCAGACGACCTCCTTCTTTTTCTCAGTGAACCACTTATTTCCTTACCAAACCTCACGGAAACATTAAATATATTTTATGACCTGAATGCTCGTCTCTACCCATAAATAGTCCACCAGCATTAACATCAGTACTAAAGGACAGATTTCCATTCAATTGGCACTTGGATTCATTTAGATATCTAGGAATCCATATTACTCCCTCATACAAAACCTTAGTCCATGCAAATTATCCAACAATATTTAACAACATTAAAAATTTACTCAAGGTATGGGGGCATGGCCTGACCTGACATGGAGATGGATGCCTAAACCCCAAGCTCCTGCCGCCACAGGAATACTCTGACTAACTTTAGAGGAATTCGGACCCCACACGACCCAAAATTATGGGTACTGCCTCCCGGAATTCTTCAGCATCCAGATCCCGCTCCCCTCGGGAACTAAACGGGGGATTAAGCCAAAATATCCCGGAGATGTTCCGCTCTCATAGAGGGAACATGGCGTCTTCCCGCCGCGGATCGACTCACACGCAGCCCCAGCCCTCACCTCTGACGGTACACACGCTGTCTCAGCAGTCAAACTCCCAAATTCACGGAGCCAGTATAGAGCTTTCCCCACAGCCTCATCTCAATATGCAGGACCTTCGGGCGATTGCGGACAACATAAAGGATACCCTCTCCGCCGCCATATCGGAGCTCAGACTGGATATACGCTCCTTGACTGACAGAGTCCTCATCGTTGAAAAGACCGCAGACCGCCATAAATCGATCTTATGCAAAGCCTCCACCCGAATTGACTCCCATACATTGCAGATGAGGGACATGCGGCGCCATTTAGAAGACCTCGATAATAGAGGTCGGCGCCACAATCTCCGGATCCGAGGCCTGCTGGAAACAATCGAGGGAGACAATATGCCCCTCGCTGTGAATAGCCTCTTCAACAATCTCCTCAGCAGACCACCACAAACACCGATAGCAATGAAAAGAATCCATCGGGCCCTGAGACCCAAGGGCAGAGAGACAGACCCACCACGAGACATCATCTGCTACATCGTTGATTATGAAATCAAAGAAGAGATACTCCGACAAGCGAAGGGCAGAACACAGATTTTACATGAAGGGCATATTGTACAGATATACCAAGACCTGTCTGGAATTACTCTGCAGCACCGTCGGGACCTAAAACCCTTACTGGACACCCTCCGATCGAAAGGCATCCAGTACAAATTGAAATACCCTTTCCGTCTGTCAGCTTCCATGATGGGTCGCATGGCCCTTCTGAAAGTGCCAGAAGACCTACCGCACTTCTGCGGCGTCATGGGAATTCCACTTGTTGATGTACCAAACTGGTACGCTGAATTCCGCCACACAGTTGCCAGGAAAGCAGCTCCACAGGAAGAACCGATGGAGGCCCAAGAAACTCGGTACCGCAGGAGAAGATCCCCGTTGGCCCTCCGGCATCCCATCGGCCCTCGTCCTGGATATCCAGATGTCAGTCCTACCGATTCCCCATGCTCCAGAAGGGCTCGCAGGGACTGTTAACCACTTCCAAGTACTCAAAGAGCTAGCTCACTCGTTCCTAGTTTGACATGTCTAACCTGTCTTCACTCTGTTCCTGACAGTCACTGGTTTTGGTGATTACATTGTTTTTTCTTTATTATTTTTACAATGGCCAGCAAGCCTGACTATCTCCTTTCACGGCACTTGCTAAAGGCACTCAACTTCCCTCTCACAAAACCTTAGTGATGCCTTGGGCGCAGAGCAATTGCCCTTGTTTTGACAGTAAGCCTCCCCGCCCCCACTCTCATCTCTGCCCGGCAACATCCCTTCACAGTGGACACTACAGGACCCATAACGCACCACGACACAGATGCCACCCTCTTCAGAACTCCTTCTGAGTCGACAACTGCAACCCAGCACGCTTCACGGACGGCGGAACTACAACTATCCTATCCTGTATATGACATGGGCTTTCTCCCGCAGAACTTTTCATTGGCCCTCATCAATGGATCATCAACTTAGGACGGCCCCTGAACCAAGGGCTCAGATTGGCATACATGGGTTTTTTGAGCGCTGCTCGTCTCGACTGGCTAGCTCCTAACCCGAACTCTGGATCCTGGTTGGACCCTCCTACCTGTACTGTTTACTTATGGTATTATTTTTCTTGTGCATATTCCTCCGTTAAGATACTAAATGACCCTGTGGCGGTGGACTGTTTTTGTATACACAGTCCTCCTCCACCATTTTGGTTCTAGGTCAACCCCCCCACGGTCGCCTTACTTGGTGTGGTCACCGCCTAACAGGTGCCCACCTTTTATACGCACTGTATCCTACCGATCTAGTGTACATATAGAGGCAGGTGGATACTCTTCTCCACACCTCATCGGTAGTTACCTGTGTCCCTCTTGCCCCCTTCCAGCAAACCTCTAACTTAATAACATAAATTAGCTCACCTTTCCACGTCCAATCCCTTCCTCTCCCCCGCTCACCACATGGCCAACCCCGCAGACTCCCGACCGACTCTACGTGATATGCACCCACCCGTACAGACACTTACACTTCACTCGATCAACATTCGAGGCCTCAACACTCCTGAGAAACGGTCAAAACTTCTATATTCCTTGCAACGAACAAAAACGCACATAGCCCTTATACAGGAGACACATTTCAGATCAGATTCTATCCCTAAACTACAGAATAACTACTTTCCCACGGTATACCATGCCCCTAATGCAGAGGCAAAATCCAAAGGCGTTTCCATCCTGATTTCCAAACATTGCCCCCTTCAGGTCACTGAGGTTGTAAAGGACCCACAGGGCAGATTCCTGTTCCTCAAAGGCGTCCTTTACCAAAGACCCATCACCATAGCCAATATCTATGCCCTCAATTCTCACCAAGTCTCCTTCTTTCGATCCACCCTCCAACAACTCATAGGCTTCCAAGCGGGGACCTTGATTGTCAGAGGCGACTTAACGTAGCATTAAATCCCTCTATGGACACCTCTAATGGTGCCTCCTCTCTCACCTACAGGGCTCTTCGAGCGATCAAATTGCAATTAACAACATTACTACTCCACGATACCTGGCGCACACTCTATCCCAACGTGAAGGATTTCACCTTCTTCTCTGCCCCACACAGTAAATACTCCAGGATTGACCACTTTTTTCTTTCACAAAATGATCTATCCCACCTCACAAAAGCCTCAATAGACCCCATGGTTCTTTCGGACCACAACCCTATCTCCATGACAATAACCTTACCGACGACCCAATCCAGATCCAATATTTGGAGGCTTGACAACTCCCTTTTGACTGACCCGGCTAACATACAACAGATAGCCACAAGCCTCTCACATTACTTCACAGATAATACGTCTGCAGACGTTGACATTACCACCACATGGGCCGCACACAAATGTGTCATCAGAGGAAAACTCATCTCCCTGGCCGCTAGCCGCTCTAAAGCTACACAAGCTCGTATCACCGAACTTATCGCGCGCGTCAGTACACTAGAACGTACCCATAAAGCTTCACTAGCTGTTTTCACGTTAAATGAACTCACACAGGCTAGGGAGGAACTTTTCATGGAACTTAATAAAAAAATGAAACGCAAATTTGCCCTATCTCAAAAAATGTATTACGAATTTAGCAACAAAGCGGGTAAATTTCTAGCACGGGCACTACAAGCTAAGAAAGCCTCCTACGTTATTCACAAACTCAAAACACCTACGTTACTTCTCTAATTTATACAATCTCCCTCCAACACGCTCCACCAAAACTACTCTCCAGCGCACATCATTTCTATCGGAATTCCTCGATAAATATGGCCCACCTCCAATCACCCTGTCTGAATCTCCGGATCTGGACCGTCCACTCTCGACCGCTGAGATCCTCACAGCTCTAAAACAGATGAAACCAGGCAAAAGCCCGGGCCCGGACGGTCTGACAGTTGGTTACTACAAATCTTTCCCGGAAATCCTCCTTCCCAACATTACCCGAGCGTTCAACGATCTCTCTGCCTCTGCCACGACAAGTAGAGACATCCTTGAAGCCCATATTACCCTTATCCCCAAACAGGACAAAGATCCAACAATAGTCTCCAATTATCGTTCGATATCTCTACTCAAGGTAGACGTAAAGCTATACGCTAAGGCGCTGGCTAACCGTATCTTACCCCTACTGCCCAAATTAATATCTCTAGACCAGGTCGGTTTTGTTCCTGGCAGGGAGGCCAGGGATAACACGGTTAAGGCTCTAAATATTCACCACTGGCTTGCCAAAACGTCTACTCAGGGCTTTTTTCTCTCCCTGGATGCCGAGAAGGCGTTCAACAGGGTGGCTTGGGACTACATGGAAGCTACACTATAAGTCATGGGCTTCCCACCCCACATGCTTCGGATGATCATGGCCTTGTACTCCTCCCCGACGGCTAGGATCAGGGTCAACGGCCACCTGTCGAACGCCTTCTCGATTTCTAATGGCACCAGACAGGGATGCCCCCTCTCACCCTTAATTTTTCTACTGACCTTGGAACCCATGCTTTGCAGGTTACGTGACAACCCGGATATCAAGGGCGTTCAAATCCGCAATAAACATCATAAACTTGCCGCATTCATGGACAATATCTTACTCTTTCTTACAGAGCCTGTCACCACTATCCCTAGCCTCCTAGCAGACTTCTCACTATTCAAAAACTTATCTAACCTTCAGATCAACTTTACAAAGTCGAAGGCGCTCAATATCACATTGCCTAACACACTAGTCATGCAATGCAAACTCAACTTCCTCTTCGGTTGGGAATCCCATGCGATAACGTACCTGGGCATCAAAATACCAACCAACCTCAAAGAGCTGTACGCATGGAATTTTCAACCTGCCTTACAGAATATTCAAGGGGACCTCAAGAAATGGCATCTGGGCTCCTTCTCTTGGATAGGCAGAACAGCCGTTTTGAAGATGAACATCCTGCCTAGACTCCTCTACCTATTGCAAGCGATACCAATTAAACTACCTAAGTCCTTCTTCGTTGCTTACAAATGAATGTGCAGAATCTTCCTTTGGGCATCAAAGACACCCAGATTGAGCTGGGATAGACTGGTCCTCCCCAAGCTGTTGGAGGGATTAGGTATCCCTGATCTCCAAAAGTACCATTGGGCATGTCACCTAACCAAGATTGTGGATTGGCACTTACACCGCTCCGATAAAGACTGGATCACCATAGAGGACTCATTTACAAGTACACCACTATCTACCCTACCCTGGATTAATCACACATCTATCCCTAAACCTTATCTAGACCATGCACTCATCAGAGCTACATTACAAATTTTTAGAATGGCATGCAAGCCAATAGCACTCACGCCCTTCCCGGGACCTATGACCCCTCTTGACCATAACCCTGACTTCCCTCCAGGCCTACGGTTGTCTGACCAGACCAACCACACCCACAACTCTCGTGCTCGGGCACATCTTTTCTTTAACCAAGGCGAATTGTTATCCCACTTGTCCCTGACCTCAAAACTTCCAGATTATGACATTCCCCTCTACACTTACCTACAAACCCGGCATTTTCTCACACAGACCAGTCCGGTCTCCAACTGGCACAGAGATTTTACACCATTTGAATTGCTCTGTAGCGGTGAAGAACCCCAGCGCCACTTGATTTCTATTATTTACACTCTCTTGTGCTCAAATCACAAACTCAAAGATGATGCTATCATTCGACGCTGGGAATCTGAGCTATCTATAGACCTCTCCACAGTGGAATGGGAACGTATATTAGGCCACACTCACAAAGGCTCCATTAACGTATCTATCCAAGAAAATAGATACAAAATATTCTCGAGATGGTACAGAACGCCTGATAAGGTCCATAAATTCCACCCATCCGTCCCTCCCACCTGCTGGAGATGCCAACTCATCCGAGGGCACCCTCATACATATCTGGTGGGAATGCCCCCTCATCCAACCATTCTGGACTGAGATACAAAGCAAGATCACCCGAATAACCACCTACACCCCCACTTTTACCCCTGCTCAATACATGCTCCATCATACCCCCATGTTCCCCTCCGCTTACAAAAAATCCCTTACTATACACCTTATCAATGCCGCTAACCTCTGCATCCCTGCACTATGGAGGAACTCAACCCCCCCTACTGTGGAAGATTGGTTCCGACGGGTGGACAGGATTGCGGAAATGGAAAAACTTATTTGCCAAGCTAAAGATACTCCTCTCAAATTTACTGCTACATGGGCTTGTTGGATCCACTTTAGGGAATCGATCGAACAAGCCAAGCCACTTATCAGCCCACCTCCACCCCTAGACGCTCCATAAACGGAACTCAATCCTCCTGTAGACCCAGATCCTCCCCCCACTGATCCTCTCCTGTATCCTCCCCCCCGTATGCATTCAGTGCTAGACTGCACCTCCTAAAATACTCATTATCTTCCTACCTTCCCCCTTCTACTCCAGACTACCCCCTCGCTGACCCAACTAGAGGTTCATCCTGAAAATTGATGGACACAATTCAGTACTTTTCCCCAAAATAAAATCCCTAGACCCATGGGAGCGTACTTATGGACTCTGATATACCGAACATGTCTAACCCTCCTACAGTCTCCTCTGGCCCCCACCCATTCACAGCATGGTCCCTATAGGGGTGAATGGGTCCTGGGCAGACCATTTCGGTATATACCGTTCCTTCTTTTAGACACGTATGCCCATGCACTTTTCTTTATCCCTACACACAGCAGACCCTCTAAATACTCCTACGCTACCCTCATAACTTACTGAACTCTTCGCAACCCAGCTCTCAATGACTCCCTTATGTTTAGCTTCTTATAGTCAATTACACCAACCCTAAACGGAAGCTGCGGGAGCACCTGGTTTCTTTGGTTGGCTTAACCTATTGTTTTCTGTTTTCTTTACTTGCTAATTTACAATTTAGAAGTTGTAACATACCTGCTTCTTGCCTATTGTATTACATATAGTTACATAGTAGGTGAGGTTGAAAAAAGACACAAGTCCATCAAGTCCAACCTATGTGTGAATATGTGTCAGTATTACATTACATATCCCTGTATATTGCGGTCATTCAGGTGATTATCTAATAGTTTCTTGAAGCTATCAATGCTCCCCGCTGAGACCACCGCCTGTGGAAGGGAATTCCACATCCTTGCCACTCTTACAGTAAAGAACCCTTTACGTAGTTTAAGGTTAAACCTCTTTTCTTCTAATTGTAATGAGTGGCCACGAGTCTTAATAAACTCTCTTCTGCGAAAAAGTTTTATCCCTATTGTGGGGTCACCAGTACAGTATTTGTAAATTGAAATCATATCCCCTCTCAAGCGTCTCTTCTCCAGAGAGAATAAGTTCAGTGCTCACAACCTTTCCTCATAACTAAGATCCTCCAGACCCTTTATTAGCTTTGTTGCCCTTCTGTGTACTCGCTCCATTTCCAGTACGTCCCTCCTGAGGACTGGTGCCCAGAACTGGACAGCATACTCCAGGTGCGGCCGGACCAGAGTCTTGTAGAGCGGGAGAATTATCGTTTTGTTATTGTTAATCTGATAAAACTCAATAAAAACTATTTGAAAAAAAAAAAAAATGACTCAAAATATGGTCATCATATCATATTTCATTCATGGGAAGAATTGTCGCTATAAAAATGGTTATACTACCCAAAATTGTATTTATTTTTTAGAGCACTTCCTCTTTTAATACCCCAAAACACATTCTCCAAAGAGACATCAACAAATTTGTTTGGCAAAACAAAAAACCCAGGTTCAGCTACTCCCTGATGTTTAGACCTCAGATTAAAGGGGGGTTAAATATTCCAACCTATGGTTATACTATCTTTTAGCTAAATTTACCCAATTAGTGCAATGGTACGCTCCAGCCATGCAAATCCCCTGGCTCTTATTTGAAGAACAATCTGTTCTTCCATACCATTTACAAGGCCTACTATGGACCAAATCTGTTTTACCACAGCAAATGAGTCCCTTAAACACAGTAGTAACACACTCTTTACAACTATGGAACAGACCTAAAAACAAATTTAACATGTCCTTAGACATCCCTCCCCTAGCATCCTTCCTAGGTGACTCCCACTTCACTATCCCAGATAATAGCCAAAACTTTCTAACCGCATGGTAACTACATGATCTAATAATGAATTTTGTTATTTCACTGATTTTCAAACAGAATATGACCTTGCACATACTGAACATAAACTATACAAAAAATAGACAATTCTATCAAAAACACTATTTACTCACTCTCCATACCCACTTTTCACAATTTGAACAAATCTGCATATCCTCCCCATGTGACAGAGGCTTAATATCATGATTTTACAAAAGTCTAACTGAATTCAACATGCCAGAGAAATTACACCCCATGCTACAATGGGAGTCTGATCTGGACATATCTTTCTCACCTGAACAATGGGATGCTATGTTTGAAAATTTACAAAAATACACCAAAACAACATTACAGATGGTATCTTACCCCTGACAAAATAAATCTATTCTATCCATCAACATCCCCAGGAACATTATTACATACTTTTTGGGACTGTATACACCTAAAAAACATGGCATAATGCAAGTCTGAAGATAGAATGAAAAATAGGCAGAAAAATGCCCTTAACACAACAGATATGCCTTTTATTCAAACCCATACAGGATATACCTATAGCCTGTTCTAGATTAATCCATACCCTATTTAGTTCTATCCACTGGACTATAGCATTCATCTGGCGCTCATCTACCATCCAATGGCCCCAAGTACTAAACCGAATGGTAAACATAAAACTCAGAATGTATACATCACACACTTTATGACACCATTAGGGATGAGCCAAACACCCCCCTGTACAGTTCGCACCAGAACTTGCGAACAGGCAAAAAATTTGTTTGAACACGCGAACACCGTTAAAGTCTATGGGACACGAACATGAATAATCAAAAGTGCTAATTTTAAAGGCTTATATGCAAGTTATTGTCATAAAAAGTGTTTGGGGACCTGGGTCCTGCCCCAGGGGACATGGATCAATGCAAAAAAAAGTTTTAAAAAACGGCCGTTTTTTCGGGAGCAGTGATTTTAATAATGCTTAAAGTGAAACAATAAAAGTGTATATTAAATATTCCTTTAAATTTTGTACCTGGGGGGTGTCTATAGTATGCCTGTAAAGGGGTGCATGTTTCCCGCGTTTAGAACAGTCTGACAGCAAAATGACATTTCAAAGGAAAAAAAGTCATTTAAAACTACTCATGGCTATTAATGAATTGCCGGTCCGACAATACACATAAAAGTTCATTGATAAAAACAGCATGGAAATTCCCCACAGGGGAACCCCGAACCAAATTTTTTTAAAAAAATGACGTGGGGGTCCCCTTAAATTCCATACCAGGCCCTTCAGGTCTGGTATGGATTTTAAGGGGTACCCCGCACCAAAATGTTTAAAAAAATGGCCTGGGGTCCCCCAAAAATCCATACCAGACCCTTATCCAAGCATGCAACCTGGCAGGCCACAGGAAAAGAGGGGGGATGAGAGAGCAGCCCCCCTCCTGAACTGTACCAGGCCACATGCCCTCAATATTGGGAGGGTGCTTTGGGGTAGTCCCCCAAAACACCCTGTCCCCATGTTGATGGGGACAAGGGCCTTATCCCCACAACCCTTGCCCGGTGGTTGTGGGGGTCTGTGGGCTGGGGGGCTTATCAGAATCTGAAAGCCCCCTTTAACAAGGGACCCCCAGATCCCGGCCCTCCCCCCCTGTGTGAAATGGTAAGAGGGTACAAAAGTACCCCTACCATTTAAAAAAAAAACTGTCTAAAGTGTTAAAAATTACAAGAGACATTTTTGACAATTCCTTTATTTAAATGCTTTTCTTTCTTCTATCTTCTATCTTCTTTCTTCTATCTTCTATCTTCTTTCAGTTTCTTCCTCCATCTTCTTCTTCTTCTGGTTCTTCTGGTTCTTCCTCTGGTGTTCTCGTCCGGCATACATTATGTATCCCCTTAGCCATTTTACTATCCTGGATTGGGTGATTTGTGTCATCGCATAGTTATACACTGTAAAACAGATTAAAATATGTACATACTTTCCCATCTCTCTTGATAGACATTTACTAATTGTGTGTTGTCTTTATAATTATTATTACTTTGGGTAAAACCCAAATGCTTTGTTGCTGGGAATTGGTCCGCGCTGGTTGGTGCACGGGTGTAGTTACCAGTGCCTGTCTTCCGACTTGTCCTTTACCCTTTTCTTCTCCCCCCTGCCTTGATGGCTCCCCTGTTTTTGGAGGGACGTCAGGTTGTCCACAATGGCCTTGGGTGGACATTATGTGTGGCTGCACGGACACCCCGGGCATCTGCTCCTGTTCTGGGACAGAAGCCGTTTTTGGTTGCTGCCAGTTGTGCTAGAGTTTTGCTAGCCTGGCCTGGGTTTTTTTTACCCCCCCTGTCCCGCTCTGCCCTATCTGGTCTGCTTGGCGGGATATCATGAGTGGATTAGTTACCCCATCCCCACCTATGTATTTACTGCGTCAAGTTACGTGGTTGCATCAAGTGACAGCCGTTCACTGCACTCTGGGGTCTGTAGGCGAACAAGGGCCCTCCAGCGCATGTGCAATAGCTCTGTTTCGTCCACACTCGGTCGGTGGCATCAGACGCTGACTGAATAGGGGGTATATAGGGCCTGCAATTCCAGCATTCCATCAGCTGGATCTCAGGGGCGGCCATTAAAACAGTCACACCGATGCCAGGTAAACTTGGATGCTGTGCTCACCCATGGGCTTATGCTGCTTGATGGAATTTTCATATATTGCTGTGCCAATGTTTTCCCTCTTTATTCCTTTCTTCCTTTTTCTTCATAAGCTGGGCTACTATTGAAAACTGCATTGTAGCGCCTCTGTAATGCTGTATTACAGATTATTTTTCCACATTATCAGTATATTTTATTTGCGTTCAGTATTTCTTGTATTCCCTTTTTCTATCGTAATGTATTTGATCCTTTTTTCTCTCTTATTGGCATTTCTTCCTTCGTTTTGCTTACAGTGTGTTATATGTGGTGAAGTTACATCTTTACAGTGCTGTTTGGCTTTTCTGGCACCCCTGTACCCATATTTTTTCTTAGCAGAGTATATGTATGTCCCTGTATGCCCCCTGTGGTCACACGAACGGAACCTCCCTTTGCCGTGATTGTTGGGCTGCCCAGCCGTTTGCCCTTTTGTGGGGTCCCCTTGGTAAGTTGGGTGGGATTTCTGTGGTGGAACAGTGTATGAGCCATGACACTTGATAAATATTTGTATGTATTTTTCCTGGTACTATTGTAATTTTTGTCAAATTATTTCTATTATCCCGACTTTATAATAATTATTTATGTGTTTATTATTATCAGAGCCACTGTTGAACACTGATGATCATATAATCCCCTGAAGAAGCCATTGTTTGGCGAAACATGTAGGGACTTGACATGCATCAGTGACCATTTCACACATATGAATACTTTGGCAAGTATTACTATCTGTATATTACTCTGCTTATATTTTATGCACCCTATGTTTGTTGTCTTCTGTACATCTATGCAATAAAATTTATATTTTTGTATGTAAAATACTGTAATTTTCTATATATTAGGCATCGCTATAATCACTATTCAATTCCTCTTCTTTGTACTTAACCAATATAAGGGATGAGGTGCCGGATCGTATGAGATCACTCAGCCCACACCCCTCACAGCATCCCCACCACATGATACTGCCACCACCATGTTTCACGGTGGGGATGGTGTGTTCAGGGTGTTAGTTTTCTGCCACACATAGCATTTTGCTTTTAGGCCAAAAAAGTTAAATTATAGTCTCATCTGACCAGATAGTCTTATACATAGTCTCATCTGACCAGAGCACATTCTTCCACATGTTTGCTGTGTCCCCCACATAGCTTCTTGCAAATGAGAATTCTTATGGCTTACTTTCAAAAATGCCTGCGCTGTGTATCTCTGCAGCTTTATCAGAGTTAACTTGGGCCTCTTGGCTGCTTCTCTGATTAATGCTCTTCTTGCCTGGCCTGTCAGTTTAGGTGGACGGCCATGTCTTGGTAGGTTTGCAGTTGTGCCATACTCTTTCCATTTTCAGATAATGGATTGAAGTTCAAACTTGGGGTATTTTTTTATAACCTAACCCTGCTTTAAACTTCTCCACAACTTTATCCCTGAACTGTCTGATGTGTTCCTTGGCCTTTATGATTCTGTTTGTTCACTAAGGTTCTCTAACAAACCTTTGAGGGCTTCACAGAACAGCTGCATTTATAATGAGATTAAATTACACAAAGGTGGATCATATTTACTAATTAAGTAACTTGTAAAGGCAATTGGTTCCAATAGATTTAAGTTAGGGATATCATAGTAAAGGGGGCTAAATAGAAATGCACACACTTTTCACATATTTAGTTGAAAACCATTTCATTTTTTCTTTCCACTTCACAATTATGTGCCACTTTGTATTGATCTATCACATAAAATCCCAATAAAATACATTTATGTTTCTGGTTGTAACATAAAAAAAGTGGAAACTTTCAAGGAGTATGAATACTTTTTCAAGGCACTGTGTGTGTGTGTGTGCATATATATATATATATATATATATATATATATATATATATATATATATATATGTGTGTGTGTGTGTGTGTGTTCTGTTCTGATTCTGTGTATTTTCTCAATGTGTGTATATATATATATATATATATATATATATATAAAATCTACAGTGCTAAAATCTAAAATCTACATTATATCATTATTCTGTGAATTGCACTTTTGTTGCAATCTTGAAATTATTCTATGCACTATTGCAATTAAATAATTACAGCCAAACAGAAATCTGTGCAGGTTTGACACATGGTGCATCTGCAGCATGTGCTGTCTAATTATCTGATAAACTTTAAGTTACATCAGGCACAATAATACACAAAGCTGCATTATCAATCACTGACAATGACAATCTGATAAATAACATATCAATTGATAAATCTCTATATTTTAATATTTGAAATCCCAAAATGTTACATGCACTCAGTTTAACCCTCATCATGATCACCAGACATGCAGTATATTTAATGCATAAAGGCTATGATATGGTCTAATGTGTTTTCTTCAAAGACCTAGATATTTTTTTCAAATGTAAAGATGATTCAGTCATTAAGCCTTTTCCCCCTGGTTTATACCTTTCATCTAACTTTTATATGCCTTATCAAAAGAACAAAATGCTATTTTGTCTCCTTGAGTTTGTCCTTTGTTTTTCAAAGGAGTGAATTATTCCACTTTCCTAAACAATTTCAACTTTATTTTCGATTACAGAAGAGAAAATGAATTTTAATATGGTTTAAGACTGGAAATGTCAAGTTATTACAGAACTGGCTTTAAAGTGATTTTTCCCCCTGTATTCAAATGCTAAAATGCCTATCTTCAAATAAAAGACAAAGGAGAAATAAAATAAACATTAATAGGAAAGACAAAAGCAAATTCTGATGTATCTGAACCATGAAGAAGAGAACCATTTGGATTGTTGCAATTGTTCCTTTCTGGCCCCATGCTGGCTACTCGTATAAAGCTGTAATTGAAACCATGCAGCGTGTGTAGTGGGGTCATTATTGTCTCTCTCTGAGCATCTTCATGTAGGAACTATGTTTCCATTCCACATTATCCTCAGGGTCACAGTGTCTCCCTTAAAACTAGTAAAACAACAACTAGAGATCAGGGAACAATAACAAACAAAATTCCTTAAAGACAAACAGAATTACTCAGCACAGAATTGTTTTGTTTTTTTACAGATAGTTCCATGTTAGAAGTCTAAATTTTCCAGGCAAATAATTCTCTGCACCATGAAATGTGAAACACAGAATGCTGTATATAAAAGAAGACTAATCTAAAAGGAATATTAAACATAATAAAATATTTATTAAAGATGTGTTGTCTTCTGACTTTGTGAGAATTTTGCATATTTACAACCTATGACAGCTCAATAATTTATCTTGTCATGTTTTTTGGCACACCAAAAAGATAACATCTTCAAAATCTATGACAGATTTAACAGGGCTATTGTTAAAGTATCCTAAAATACCTGGATTGCTCCTGAACATGCTCTGCATGGGAAAAAATATTTATGAGGTTATAGGAATAATAGTGTCTATGGATCAGGTCACTGCACTCATATGCTACACTAAACCCAAACAATATGCCCTAATGATGGCACCACAAATTACGATCATGCTAAACATACTTACTGTAGTTAAGTAAATAAGTTGAATCTGTGTTTACTTAATTAATCCAATCATATACAGGCAAAACCATATTATTTATGTTCCTTTGCATATGACTGAGTATTCATAGTGAGGAAAGCTTTACTTTGTTCATTAAGCTAGATGAACCTTTACTTTGCTAACTGTCTTTGTCAATCAACCCCATGCGTGTTTCCATACACATTCTACAATAAATAAATTGTGCTGCTGTCCTTGCCATGCAATTTACATGCAAATACTTTTAGGAATGTAGGCGTAATATCAAGAACACACGGCACAACCAGAACACCTCGAGACCAAACACAAGAATAATAAGGGCACTGGATTCAGATTTTCCAAAGGTTACTGAAATTATTGCTGGCCACACTGGCTCCAGTTCCACAGAACTCCACAAAATGGGGTCTCCCTTCAGGAACAGGGAAATGACCCAGAGTTGAGCATCTACATATACAGTTGTGTTCAAAAGTTTGCATACCCTGGCAGAAATTTTTAAATTTTGGCATTAATATTGAAAATATATATAAAACACAAAGCGCTGTGATGCTAAATAGCTGATAATTACACATAAAACCAAGTGAGGCTGCTATCAAAAGAGAGTGTTTTCAGAGTCACTTAAAAAGAATAAATAATGATATTTGAAGCGCTTCACAATGTGCATGAAAATTAATATATAAGAATAAATATAAATAGTCAAATAAATCCAGCGGTGAGTAAAAATTCCTATAAAATCCAGCAATCAAAATAGTGTAAAATTATAAAAAATTAGTGACACCAAATGTGTAAAAAATTCACATAAAAAATCCACATAAAAATAAATATATAGGGATGTATTCAGAAGGTTCAATTATACAGGTGTAGAATCCTGATTGGTATAGAGCTTTTGATCACTAGCAAAGCTGTTTAAAAACACTTGCTTAATTAAGGTGCTCATTTATAGTACCAATGTGTTTTTTGCTTCTATTCACAACCAATGTGAGAATCATAAACAGGCAGATAAGAGAAAAAAAACAATCATTGTGCAAAAGTTAGGATACCAAGGTACACAGGCAAACTTCAATCCACTCACGTGTGCCTTATAATGATAAGGCATATGCAGGTTTTACTATAGCAGTCAGCCGCCTTAGACAGGAGCAGATTCAGTGCAGTACACTGTGTGAAACTGCTGATCTGCACAGAGCTTCCTTGGCTCCTCCCACGCATTACATCACAGTCACGTGACTTTTTCAAGTCACGTGACTGTGATGTAACGCGTGGGAGGAGCCAAGGAAGCTCTGTGCAGATCAGCAGTTTCACACAGTGTACTGCACTGAATCTGCTCCTGTCTAAGGCGGCTGACTGCTATAGTAAAACCTGCATATGCCTTATCATTATAAGGCACACGTGAGTGGATTGAAGTTTGCCTGTGTACCTTGGTATCCTAACTTTTGCACAATGATTGTTTTTTTTCTCTTATCTGCCTGTTTATGATTCTCACATTGGTTGTGAATAGAAGCAAAAAACACATTGGTACTATCAATGAGCACCTTAATTAAGCAAGTGTTTTTAAACAGCTTTGCTAGTGATCAAAAGCTCTATACCAATCAGGATTCTACACCTGTATAATTGAACCTTCTGAATACATCCCTATATATTTATTTTTATGTGGATTTTTTATGTGAATTTTTTACACATTTGGTGTCACTAATTTTTTATAATTTTACACTATTTTGATTGCTGGATTTTATAGGAATTTTTACTCACCGCTGGATTTATTTGACTATTTATATTTATATATTCATTTTCATGCACATTGTGAAGCGCTTCAAATATCATTATTTAATATTGAAAATATGACTGATCATGCCAAAAAAAAGTCTTTTATTTAAGGATAGCAATCACATGAAGCCATTTATTATCACATAGTTTATTGGATTCTTTTTAAATCATAATGATAATAGAAATCACCCAAATGGCCCTGATAAAAAGTTTACATACCCTGGAATGTTTGGCCTTGGTACAGACACAGAAGGTGGCACACACAGGTCCAAATGGCAATTAAAGGTTGATTTCCCACATGTGTGGCTTTTTAAATCACAATTAGTGTCTGTGTATTGTAATAGTCCCTGTCACTGGGAAAAGGGATGGGATCTCTAACCCTGTGTCCATGTCTTATGGAGAGCCAGCAGGTTGTGTGCCCAGGTGCACACAGCCCATATAACGAGGGGCTAGTGAGAGCAGAGGGTGGAGGAAGGTGGAGTGTGTGTAGCTTGTTGCTACTGCTGTGTGAAGACAGACCTGTGTCTGGAGAGTGGTCTGCCCTGTGGGAGTCTGCAGCCTATGTAAAGGGGATTCTTTGCCCAGGGACTGGGAAAGGCTGGCCAGCCTTGAGAGTCGGGGAGACTGAGGAAGCCAGTGAGTCCAGGGGGCTGTAAAGAATTGGCAAATCTGTTGAGAGCAAGCAGAGGAACTGCTGACAAGAGAGCCAGGTGGCTTGGTATGTTTTCCTTATTTTTGGAGTGCTTAATGAAGTTAAACCCCTGCGTGGGAATCCTGAATAGACCTTTTTGCTTTTGTTTTTTGGTTTAATAAACGTGGGCTACCAGGCCCTTAACTATAATGCCTGTCTGAGGTGGACTCACTGCACTAAAAACGCATTTATCGCTTGAGCTAAATACCCCAAACATTACAAGTGGTGTTCGAATGCGGGCAGACAGACGGTGAAGTCCGGGTCTCTGCGCCAGTAGTGAGTCATTTCAGGAATTGCTGCTAGCGGTGTGTGGCAGCCAGGCAAACTGCATTGCGCAGAAGTTAAATTGATGAACTGTGTTTGTGTGCATGAGACAGCACAATCTGTGTGTGCACTGTGCAGGTGAGGAAAGCTTGCATGAAGTGAAAAGCAACTTGCTTTAAAGTAACAGTGCTTCATTTTTTGCTGGAAAGCGCAAAAGTGTGGTGGAGTGACTGCAGAGATGAAGCAAGAGTTTGAGCCTGCCGGAGAATATTGCAGACTGTTTTTTGCTACACTTAAAGGGGAAGTGCATGCTGTTGCCCCTGGCAATGCTGGTGCAAGCAGGCCAGCTATTAAGGTGCAAAGTCCCAAGCTTACAAGAGGATGCAATTTGGGAAGCCCTGTCAAGGCTCTGAAGCAAGAGCGCTGTTTTCGGTGCAGAGAGTGGGGGCATGTTATCTCCAAGTGCCCTTTGTCTCAGTCTCCAATACAAGGCGACACGGCCAGACAGAGGTCTGCAACAATGTTTAGAAAGCCTGATTTAAGTCCCAGGAGTGTCCAAAAGGCTTATCAGAAGGTTGACAAGTATGTGGTTGCCCGTAGCAATGGCAGTGATGTCAAGTCTGTGGACTACGCGAGAAACGTATTGCCGACAGAGGATCGTGGCATGTTTAAAACAACAATGCTTCAAGGAGTGCAAAGTCGCTGCTTTTGGGAGAGTCAGCAAAGTACAGCTGGAAGAGTGCCATCTCCCTTAGCAACAAGGGATCGGGTGTTAACCGGAAGGAGGAGATACAGTGGAGATGTGGAGCGGCATCCCATTAAAGATATGTGTAAAAATGTACCATGCCTGGAATGTGGTCAACTGGGGCATGAAATTTTTTCTTGTCCCAGGTTATGGAACATGCCTGGAGATGTGGTTACTGGGCAGAAGTCTTTCTCTGCAAGCCCAGATTTTTGTGCAAACCTATTTTCAGTCACCTCTGGCAACAGTGAGGAAGTACCTGTTGTGCCTGCAGGGGGTGCTAAGGAGTCAGAAGTGGCTGCTGCAGTTTCATCCCATGGCCACCAGGGAGAGTTAGTCAGTAAAAGTGCGATAAAGGATAGACAACGTACTCAAATGAAGCCAGAGTTACCTGCTACAGATTATGGTAAGACTGTTGCAGTTTGCGGGACTGATCCCAGTGAAGTGGGAGTATATCCGGCTGGGAGATCAGCAGAAGTGGTAAAAATGGACTTGCTGCAGTTTGCTACCCCGAGTAGTGGGGAGACACAGGTTGAAGCTCAACCTGCAGCAAGGTTAAGAACTCAAAAAGACTGGACTCTGTATGTACCTGGTGTAATCCACCAGAGTGCTGGAAGTGGTAACCTAGGGGTGACCAATACAGTTTGTGTGCCAGGTTCCCTAGTGACAGGTGCTACAGAGATGCCCAGGGAAACCTCCCAGGAGCCCGCAGTGGTGAGGCACATGGTTTCCCAGGACAACTGTGGAGCCGCCCTAGTGGGCAAAAGAATGCCTTTGGAGAGGAAGGGTGGTGTGCTGAGCGTTACACGGGGTGCTGTGTGTTCTGACCAAAAACAGCCTGTTAAAGCTTATAACACTGCTATGTCTATGGCTGATGATACATGTACTTATTGTGATGTATTCAAAAGTAATGATGATGTTGAAAAGTGTATTACTGACAATGTTGATGGTTTGGTGTCTCCCATGGTAACCACCGGTAGTGCAGCAGAGTTGTCCCAGGAAATCTCAGGAGGACTCCCAGTGTTGGAGCCGGCGGGGCTCCAGGACAGCTCTGATACTGCTCAGGTGGAAAACAATGGGAAAATAGCTCAAATGAGGGAGTATGTATTATCACAATCTGATGTGGTTGACAGTGACTGGTGCAGATTGTCTGCTGCTAAACCACTCTGTCCACCTGTGTCTCCATGGGCAGAGGGAGCAGTACTACAGAGTGCTGATGACTGGAGCACAGACAGGATAGACTGGGATAGTCTCGCCATTAAGGTGATAGCGTGGTGGAAAGAAATTTCTGAAGGTAATAGTAAGCTGGACACTATTGCTGCTGTGACAAATGGAGAGGCTGCAAAGCCAGTAGACACAGGTGCGTTGGCTGTTGCAGAACTTAACCCCCTCCAGGCGGAAGGATCGGAAAAGGGCGCATATATAGCAGAAGTTTTGTCCACAGCAAAAGAGATGAGTCATGTTGAGTGCCAGGATGATGGGATAATGGATAGGGACTTGGAAGGGCTCAGTGTTGCTGAAAATGAGACAATGAGTGTGACACATGCATTTAGCGGTGCTCATTGGGAGCCGCAAGTTTTGTCAGTGGCCTCTGAGGTGGAGGTCTCTTTGAGTGTCTCAGCCTCTCAAGCCTTAGCAAATGAGCCCCTCCACGTCGTTAGTAAGGGAAAAGTCCCTAGAGTTCTGTGTTTAGATGTGGCATGTCTAGAAATAACTGAGATGTTGTTGGAATTGGTGAAAATCTTTCCGCTGTATACCTGCATGTATCCACCGCAGATGGGCGACCTGGTACTGCGTAGTACCAATCAGTGGAGACACGTGGTACAGGCGATGTTAAGCAATGTTGATAAAAATTGGTTACTGCAATGTTGGTTACTTTTGCAGAAAGTGGTCTCGCAGTTCTCTGCGAGAATGCTTCCAGCGACAGTTATGTGCGGAAGGCGTTCAGGGGAACTGCTAAAGGAATCAGAAATGATAGACATAGTAGAAGTCTCTCCGTATGCTGGTGTGATGAGGTGCATTCCTGCTGGTGCGATCCGAGGTGCAGCTGAGCAGTGGTTGGTACATGGCGCGTGTGCTGTCTCACCCGCTAGACCTCGTGAAAGGGAAGGGCCCGGAAAAGACGCAGCAGTAGTGGGAATTCAATCCATCACTCGCAGGGAGGTGCAGTTTGAGGTACCCGGAGACACTTTGACAGGAAATGGCAGTGTTGGTAACTGTAATGAAAAAGTGTATGAGAAGCACTGTAGAGCACTGTCGGACAACTCAGAGGTATTGGTTGAGGTACCAATGGACACAGAAATGGTTAAAGAGATTGGTGTGGAAAAATGTGGCGCAAAATGTGTGTTGGTAGGACAGTCGCTATTGGAGTGTTGGACAACCGGGAGCGATGTGAAACTGCGGGAATGTCCCATAGGGAGTAACTGCTTGCCTGTAGATGGTCCCTCCCTAGACCCTGTCCTAGCAGACCAGGTGACAAGAGGTCTTGATGATGATAATATTGAATTAAATAACCCCTTGTGGAACATTGCTATCGAGGTTAAACAGAAGTATGTGGTGTTGATCTCAGATGATTTGGTTGCCAAGGGTAACCACACAGGGGTTAGTGAACCTGATAAACAGATGTTGTTGGTTAGTGTTGCGTCAGGTAGTGAGAGGGGTCAGTCCCTGACAGATTTCATGGAAATGGGTCCCCAACAGTCCCAGGAGAGTAGGTCTGTGGGAGGGAAAAGGAGGATCCCGTGGCCAGAAGGTGGAAGGGATAGAGAGATTAGTGGGAGCCCATGGTTCAAGGTGAAGTGCTGGTGGAAACATACCCGGAAAAAGAAATGGGCCTACGCAGCGAATGGCTGGCACAGAGGTGTCCCATTCTTAGTGACTGGTTTATGTGTTCCTCCCGGTGCGAAACAAGGGGGGAGTATAGGGAAATGTAGGACCCTGTTAAGATCCAGGGTGGGACGTACCTGGAAGCGCACCCGAAAAAAAGGTTGGGCCTACGTGGCTGACAGCCAGCACAGAGGTGTCCCAACCATGACGGGTGCTGGTGTTCCTCCCTCCGGATCGAAACAAAGGGGGGGGATATGTAATAGTCCCTGTCACTGGGAAAAGGGATGGGATCTCTAACCCTGTGTCCATGTCTTATGGAGAGCCAGCAGGTTGTGTGCCCAGGTGCACACAGCCCATATAACGAGGGGCTAGTGAGAGCAGAGGGTGGAGGAAGGTGGAGTGTGTGTAGCTTGTTGCTACTGCTGTGTGAAGACAGACCTGTGTCTGGAGAGTGGTCTGCCCTGTGGGAGTCTGCAGCCTATGTAAAGGGGATTCTTTGCCCAGGGACTGGGAAAGGCTGGCCAGCCTTGAGAGTCGGGGAGACTGAGGAAGCCAGTGAGTCCAGGGGGCTGTAAAGAATTGGCAAATCTGTTGAGAGCAAGCAGAGGAACTGCTGACAAGAGAGCCAGGTGGCTTGGTATGTTTTCCTTATTTTTGGAGTGCTTAATGAAGTTAAACCCCTGCGTGGGAATCCTGAATAGACCTTTTTGCTTTTGTTTTTTGGTTTAATAAACGTGGGCTACCAGGCCCTTAACTATAATGCCTGTCTGAGGTGGACTCACTGCACTAAAAACGCATTTATCGCTTGAGCTAAATACCCCAAACATTACAGTATAAATAGTCAATGAGTTTGTTAGCTCTCACATGGATGCACTAAGCAGGCTAGACACTGAGCCATGAGGAGGTAGAAAAGAACAGTCAAAAGACTTGCATAACAAGTTAATGAAACTTTACAAAGAAGGAAAAGGATATAAAAAGATGTCCAAAGTCTTGAATATGCCAGTCAGTACTGTTCAATCACTTAATAAGAAGTGGACAATTTGGGGATCTCTTGACACCAAGCCAAGATTCCCGAGTGTGGCTCGGGGTGGATTTTCAGTACCAAAAACGATAACTCCGAGCCTCACTCGGGATCGCATCGCAGGATCCAGGTACAGTTACTTACCTTGTACACAGGATCCTGCGATGGCTCCCTGCTGTGTGTGCGAGCTGTCCTCCGCTTGATTCATCACATCCCTGAGCTCCGTTTCCTGCAAGCGTTGTGATGCACGGGAATGGAGCACAGCGCCAAATTCAAAAAGTGAAACACAATACATACAGTACACTGTAATCTTACAGATTACATAACTGTATCAAATAATTTCACATCCCTTTTGTCCCTAATGCTTTGTCCAGTGCCCTGCATGCAGTTTTATATTATAAATACTGTTCTTTCTGCCTGGAACCTGGAGATTGTCCATAACCAAAACCGTCCCTTTACATCAAAAGCGGTTTTAGACCAGCTAGAAAACAGCAATAATAAATTAGAATCACTTGCAGAATTGAGCGATAGTGATTCGTGGGGAAATCCGTCATCAAATACTGAAAGTAATAATGGTGAAAATTCTGCAACTGAGCAAATTTCAGTGTTTTTGATTTGATTACATTATTGAGTCATTTTTATTATTATTATATTATTATTTGTTATAATTATTTATAGTTATTTATTATATTATAATTTATGATTTCATGTTTCAAACTTTATCATACCCGGGCTGTCTACTAGATACTTGTTTGGACAGATTTAAGTGTGTTATTCCTAAGAATTACAGGCCTACAATATTAAAAGCAAATATTCCAAGCAAAAGATTGTACCACTTTGAGCATAAAAAAATCTGAAATAATCATACTGCCAGGGAGGTTAAAAAGTGATTAAACAGTACTGACTGGCATATTCAAGGCTTTGGATATCTTTTTATATCCTTTTCCATCTTTGTAAAGTTTCATTACCTTGTTATGCAGGTCTTTTGACTGTTCTTTTCTACCTCCTCATGGCTCAGTGTCTAGCCTGCTTAGTGCATCCATGTGAAAGCTAACAAACTCATTGACTATTTATACACAGACACTAATTGTGATTTAAAAAGCCACAAATGTGGGAAATTAACCTTTGATTGACATTTTAACCTGTGTGTGTCACCTTCTGTGTAAAAAAAAAAAGTAAGACTCCCAGCACTGAACCATGGGGTACACCACTGATAACCTTAGGCCATTCAGAGTAAGAATCATTAACCATTACTCTATGAATTCTGTCTTTTAGCCAGTTTTCTATCCATTTACAAACTGATTTTTCCAAGCCTGTAGACTTTACCTTACACATGAGCCATGTGTGGGGAACTGTGTGAAATGTTTTTGCAAAATCCAAGTATACCACATCCACTGCCACCCCTCTGTCCAAGGCTTTACTTACCTACTCATAAAAAGAAATCAGGTTTGTTTGACAACTTCTGTCTTTCATGAATCCATGCTGTCTGTTGCTTAAAATATTTTTTTTCCAGCAAAAACTTGTCTATGTGGTCTTTTATTAAACTCTTCAGTATCTTTCCGACTATAAAAGTTAAACTAACAGGTCTATAGTTACTTGGTAAAGACTTTGTTCCCTTTTTAAATATAGGCACCGCATTGGCCCTACGTCAATTCAGTGGTACTATTCCCGTCCTTAATGAGTCCCTAAAAATTAGATACAATGGTTTTGAAATTACAGAGCTCAATTCTTTTAGGATCCATGGGTGGATGCCATCTGGTCCAGGTGCTTTTTCCACCTTTATTCTGTCTAAATATTTTTAAAACCATATCCATTTTGAGCCATTGTGGATCACTTGGGACTGTGTCACTACCACCCCCATTATGGACATGATCCTTTGTATATACAGAGCTGAACAAAGTATTTAATAAATTTGCCTTCTCTTTGTCCCCAGTTACCCGCTCTAGATTATTTTGTAAAGGGCCTACATGCTCAGACCTGACCTTTTTACTATTAATATATTTGAAGAATTTTTTTGGATTTGTCCTACTATCTTTTGCAATCTGTTGTTCGTTTTGCGTCCTTGATTTCCTTTTTTACATATTCTGTCATATTCTTTGTAACATTTAAACAACACTAGTGTTCCTTCATTTTTATATTTTTTAAAAGCTCTTTTCTTATTGTTTATAGCATTTTTAACTTTGGCCGTGACTAGGGATGAGCTGAATGCCCCCCTGTTTGGTTCACACCAGAACATGCAAACAGGCAAAAAATTAATTTGAACATGCGAACACCGTTAAAGTCTATGGGACTCGAACATGAATAATCAAAAGTGCTAATTTTAAAGGCTTATATGCAAGTTATTATCATAAAAAGTGTTCGGGGACCTGGGTCCTGCCCCAGGGGACATGGATCAATGCAAAAAAAGTTTTAAAAATGGCCGTTTTTTCGGGAGCAGTGATTTTAATAATGCTTAAAGTGAAACAATAAAAGTGTAATATTCCTTTAAATTTTGTACCTGGGGGTGTCTATAGTATGCCTGTAAAGAGGTGCATGTTTCCCGTGTTTAGAACAGTCTGAAAGCAAAATGACATTTCAAAGGAAAAAAGTCATTTAAAACTACTCGCGGCTATTAATGAATTGTCGGTCCGACAATACACATAAAAGTTCATTGATAAAAATGGCATGGGAATTCCCCACAGGGGAACCCGAACCAGAATAAAAAAAAAATGATGTGGGGGGTCCCCCTAAATTCCATACCAGGCCCTTCAGGTCTGGTAAGGATATTAAGGGGAACCCTGGCCAAAATTTAAAAAAAAAATGGCGTGGGGGTCCCCCTCAAAATCTATACCAGACCCTTCAGGTCTGGTATGGATTTTAAGGGAACCCTGCGCCACAATTTAAAAAAAAATGGCGTGGGTTCCCCCCAAAAATCCATACCAGACCCTTATCCGAGCACGCAACCTGGCAGGCCACAGGAAAAGAGAGGGGGATGAGAGAGCACCCCCCCTCCTGAACTGTACCAGGCCACATGCCCTCAACATTGGGAGGGTGCTTTGGGGTAGTCCCCCAAAGCACCTTGTCCCCATGTTGATGGGGACAAGGGCCTCATCCCCACAACCCTTGCCCGGTGGTTGTGGGGGTCTGCAGGCGGGGGCTTATAACAAGGGGACCCCCAGATCCCGGCCCCCTCCTGTGTGAAATGGTACGGGGGTACGAAAGTACCCTACCATTTCACAAAAAAAACTGTCAAAGATGTTAAAAATGACAAGAGACAGTTTTTGACAATTCCTTTATTCAAAGTCTTCTTTCTTCCATCTTCTTTCTTCTATCTTCTTTCTTCTATCTTCCTTCAGTTTCTTCCTCCATCTTCTGGTTCTTCTGGTTCTTCCTCCAGTGTTCTCATCCGGCATCTTCCTCTGTGGCGTCTTACGCAACAGGTGACCCCGCCTCCCTCTGACATCACGGGGAATGCCACAGGGAAGTCCCCGTCAAGTCCTGTGTGTCAGAGGAGGGCAGGGTCACCAGGTGGCCCTGCCCTCCGTTATTTAAGAACCGTCAGAAGACGAGAAGCATCACACAGCGGGAACCTCCCATCATGGATGCGGAGCGGGCCGAGAAGAAGAAGAGAAGACATCGCGGAGGAAGATGCCGGATGAGAACACCAGCGGAAGAACCAGAAGAACCAGAAGAAGAAGAAGATAGAGGAGGAAACCAAAGGAAGATAGAAGGAAGAAGATGGAAAAAAGAAGACTTTAAATAAAGTAATTGTCAAAAACCTGTCTCTTGTCATTTTTAACATTTTTGACAGTTTTTTTGTGAAATGGTAGGGGTACTTTTGTACCCCCTTACCATTTCACACAGGGGGCCGGGATCTGGGGGTTCCCTTGTTAAAGGGGGCTTCCATATTCTGATAAGCCCCCTGCCCGCAGACCCCCACAACCACTGGGCAAGGGTTGTGGGGATGAGGCCCTTGTCCCCATCAACATGGGGACAAGGTGCTTTGGGGGGCTACCCCAAAGCACCCTCCCAATGTTGAGGGCATGTGGCCTGGTACGGTTCAGGAGGGGGGCCGTCCTCTCATCCCCCCCTCTTTTCCTGCGGCCTGCCAGGTTGCGTACTTGGAAAAGGGTCTGGTATGGATTTTTGGGGGGACCCAACACCATTTTTTAAAAAATTTTGGCACAGGGTTCCCCTTAAAATCCATACCAGACCTGAAGTGTGTGGTATAGATTTTGAGTGGGACCCCCGCACCATTTTTTAAAAAATTTTGGCTGGGGTTCCCCTTAATATTCATACCAGATCTGAAGGGCCTGGTATGGAATTTAGGGGGACCCCCACAACATTTTTTTTTTTAATTTTGGTTCGGGGTTCCCCTGTGGGGAATTCCCATGCCGTTTTTATCAATTAACTTTTATGTGTATTCTCGGACCGACAATTCATTAATAGCCGCAAGTAGTTTTAAATTACTTTTTTTCCTTTGAAATGTCATTTTGCTGTCAGACTGTTCTAAACACGGGAAACATGCACCCCTTTACAGGCATACTATAGACACCCCCGGGTACAAACTTTAAAAGGAATATTATACTTTTATTGTTTCACTTTAAGCATGATTAAAATCACTGCTCCTGAAAAAACAGCTATTTTTAAAACTTTTTTTGCATTGATACATGTCCCCTGGGGCAGGACCCAGGTCCCCAAACACTTTTTATGACAATAACTTGCATATAAGCCTGTAAAATTAGGACTTTTGATTTCTCCCATAGACTTTTAAATGGTGTTACACGGCTTTCGAATTTGCTGCAAACACCCCAAATTGTTCGCTGTTCGGTGAACTGGCGAACAGCCAATGTTCGAAGCTCATCCCTAGCCGTGACCCACATAGGCTTTATTTTTAGCCTTTTAAATGTATTGCCCATGGGTATATACTTTGCAGTGAGTTCACAGTCACTTTGAAGAATTCTCATTTCTGTTCTTTGGCCATTGATGCCAATATTCCCTCCCAATTCAAGTCCTGGGGAGCAGCCCTCATCCTTGGAAATTTTGCTCTCTTGAAGTTAAGTGTTTTTATTTTTCCCATATTTGTTTTATGTTTACAGCTAACCTCAAATGAAATCATGTTATGGTCGCTGCTACCAAGATGTTCCTTTATATGAACATTAGTAATAAGCTCTGCATGGTTTGAGATTACCAGGTCCAACAGGGCATCTTTCCTAGTTGGGGCCTCAATAAACTGGACCATAAAACTGTCCTGTAATAGGTTATAAATTTTTGCCCTTTAACTGTCCCAGCAGTGCCATTACTTCAGTCAATTTCTGGGTAGTTAAAATCCACTATTATTATCACCGTCCCAGCCCTTGCAGCTTTTTTTATCTGTGCAAGGAGCTGAGTCTCCACCTCCTCATTAACATTGGGTGGTCTATAACAAACTCCAATGATTAACTTTGAACTAAGCACATCTATATGCAGTTCCACCCATAATGCTTCAGACTCATCACACTCTCCATCAACCAGGTCCTCTTTCACACTCATCTTGGGATCACTTCTCACATAGAGACAGACCCCGCCACCTTTCCTTTTTACCCTGTCTCTCCAAATGAGAACGCCAAACAAATGTCCAAGAGTCCAAGGTTGTCTTTGATGATGTACTGTATCTGATCAACATGGACCAACAAAAATGCCTTCCTTACTACCCCAATACTGAACATTTGCACCTCCTTCCTGCCCAGGTCATTTTAAAGTTTTCAGCGCTGTCACACTTTGAATGACAATTATTCAGTCATGCAACACTGTACCCTAATGAAATTGTTATCATTTTTTTTTTTTTGGCAAGTTTTTTTCACCACTGGGTTTTTCATTTTTTGCTATGTAAGGGAAAAATACAGAAAATTTTGGAAAAAAAAAACATGTTTTTCTTAGTTTCTGTTCTAAAATTTTGCAAATAAATAATCTTTCTTTATACATTTAGACCAACATGTATTCTGCTGCATTTCTGTGGTAAAAAATAATCTGGATCGTGTATATTCTTTAGCCTGTGTGAAAGTTAGAGTCTATAATCTATAGTATATATTTGAAAATTGATTAATCCTGATGTACTGACTGTCCTAAAGTGCAGGGCAGTACAAACCCCCCCCCCAAATTCCCCCTTTTTTGAAAGTAGACAGTCCAAGGTGTTTAGTAAAAGGCATGGTATGTTTTTTGAAGTTGCCATTTTTTTGTCACAATGTTTTGTTGAATGAAGAAATTACATTTTATTCCCCGCAAAGTTGTCATTTTAACAAGTATCCAAAAGAAGATAGCCGGCAACTCCAGAATCCAAAAAATACAGTCTTTATTGCTACATATAGGTAGGTAAAAAACAGCTTACGTGTTTTGGCACAAAGCCCTGGTCACAGCATATTTTTACAAATGAAAGACAAGACATATATAGACACTCCACTCATCATTTGGGGGTGGAAACTACAATAAAACAATTGACCAATTGCATACAATCATGTCTAACCACTTCAATACCAGGCACTTAGACACCTTCCTGCCCAAGCCAATTTTCAGCTTTTAGCGCTGTCGCCATTTGAATGACAGTTGCGCGATCATACAACACTGTACCCAAACAAATTTTTTATCATTTTGTTCCCACAAATAGAGCTTTCTTTTGGTGGTATTTGATCACCTCTGTGTTTTTTATTTTTTGCGCAACAAAGAGAAGAAGTTTTTTTCTGTTAAAAATTTGAGGTGGCACCAATGAGGTGGCACTGATGAGGTGGCACTGATGGGCACTGATGATGGGCACTGATAGGCGGCACTGATGGGCACTGATAGGTGGTACTGATGGGCACTGATAGATGGCACTGGTATGCGGCACTGATGGGCACTCATAGGTGGCACTGATGGGCACTCATAGGCGGCACTGATGGGCACTCATAGGTGGCACTGATAGGTACTTATGGGTGGCACTGATGAGTACTTATGGGTGGCACTGATAGGTGGCACAGATGGTCACTGATAGGTGGGCACTCATGGGCATAGATGGGCACTGATAGGTGGCACTGATGGACACTGATGGGTGACACTGATGACACTGATTGGTGGCACTGATGACACTGATAGGTGGCATTGCTGGACATCACTGATGTTTCATCTTGTATAATGGTGCCAGTCAGTGCCCATTTGTGGGCACTGATTGACACAGATTGGGCACAATTTGCACACGTGGATGGCCATGGGGTACATACCTGGCCATCCACATGTTGCTCCCTTCCCTGGTGGTTCTGGCGGCTTCCCTGGTGGTCTAGTGTGGGCATCCAAAGGGGGACTGTGCTGAGTAACAATCATCGCAGACCCCTCCTGTCAGGATAGCCACCGATCGGCTCTCCTCTACTCGCGTCTGTCAGACGTGAGTGAGGAAAAGGCGATCAACGGCTTTTCCTGTTGACATCGTGATCAGCCGTGATTGGACACGGCTGATCACATGGTAAAGAGCCTCTGCCAGAGGCTCTTTACCAAGATCGGTGTAGCGGTGTGTCAGATTGACACACCGCACCACCGATCGCTGTGATACGTGCCCCCGCGGGCGGGCGGCAGCTGTTATCCTGATGGCCGTCAAGTGGCTAATAAGTGGACAGAAATAGCAGCACTAGATGGTACTCACATTATATATAACCCATTCACATCAAAGGCATACTTAGAATTACACCCCAAAACACATTCTAATATGCCTTCTGAGTATATGAATACCACAAGTGTGAGTCTTTTTCACAGCCTAGATTCATAGAAGGACGCAACATCCAAAGAGCACCTTTGGGTTTTCAAGGAGTATAAATTATGCATCTCATTTCCTGAATACCTATCATATTTTTGGAGACCCTGGAGCGCCAGGATAATGAAAATGCCCACAAAATGCCCTATTTTCAAAAGCAAACATACCAAGGTAGTTTCTAATGCCATGTACACACGACCAGTTTTGCCGTCGGAATAAACTCTGAAGGTTTCTCCGACGGTATTCCGCTCAAGCTGTCTTGCATGGTCACACTAAATTCCGACCATCCAGAATGCGGTGACGTACAACACGTACGGCGGGACTAGAAAATGGAAGTTCAGTAGCCAGTCGCCAATAGCTCCTGTCTTGTACTTGTTTTAGAGCATATGTTGTTTTTGGTGCGTCAGAACAGCATACAGACAAGCGTTTTGTCCGATAGTAATTTGTTCCATCGGAAAAATATAGAACATGTTCTCTATCTAAGTCCGTCTGAATTTTCAACAGAAAAAGTCCAATGGGGCATACACACGTCGGAATATACGATGAAAAGCTCCCATCAGACTCTTTCTGTCGGAAATTCCGCTCGTGTGCACGTGGCATAAGATTCATCATAAGTCTGATCAAGTCTTCATTTTTTTGCCATATGTTTTTGGAAAATGCACAACAAAAATGACAATGTATTTGTTTACACAAAGTTTTCAATTTCATAAGATATTTCTAACACATCAAAGGCATATTTAGAATTACATCCCAAAACATATTCTGCTACTCCTCTTGAGTATGAGGATTTCACATGTGTGAGACTTTTTTGCAGCCTATCTACATAGAGGGGCCCAAAATCCAGGGAACACCTTTGTACTTTCTAGGGACTTAAATTACGCATCTAATTTCTTGGCTACCTATCACATTTTTGGAAGCCCTGGAACATTGGGACAGTGGAACTACCCATAAAATGACCACATTTTGGAAAGCAAACACCACAAGGTATTTTATAAGAGGCATAATGGGTCATTTACTATAGCGCCGATAAATGATCCTGCAGTCCTGAAAAATAGCGTCCAATTAAGGTCAATTAAGACTAAAAAACTTGCAGAAACTGGGCACAAATGCAAATGTAAAGCAGCCTATTGCCGGCAAACATGCCTATCAGATCACATATGTCCTCCGCCGCTTACCGGAGTCGCCGGCAGCGACAGAGGTGATCCAGCCCTTTCACGTCAGTGGCATGGAGATGAGGGGAAGACGGCCCCAACCCATCTCCATGACATTGCAGACCCTTATCTGAGCACGCAACCTGGCAGGCTGCAGGAAAAGATAGGGGAGAAAGCCCACCTCCTGAACCATACCAGGCCACATGCCCTCAACATGGAGCCCCCAGATCCCACCCCCCTATGAAAATAGGTATCGGGTACATTGTACCCCAACCCATTCACCAAAAAAAAGCAGTGAAATGTGACAAAAAACCTAAGGTGGTTTTTGACAATTCCTTTATTGTAAAATAGCTCTGAGTGGTCTCCTCCCCCAAGCCATGTCTCCCGCCATCATCTTCTTCTGGTGCTGTCTCTCTTGCCTCCATCTTCTTTTGCCGTCTTCTGTCGCCATCTCTCCCACCACTGCCTACTTCTCCTCCTGCTGTGTTTTATCTTAATGCCGTGTTCTTCCTCACCGCCGTCTTCCTCCATTGTGTTGTCCCCCACTGTCTGGCATCTCTTACACAGCCATGGGGTGTGCTCATCCGTTGATGTCACACGCAAAGCCCGCCCCCTTTTTTCCAGAAAATAATGGGGGCGGGCTCACACATGTTGTCTGCACAAAGCAAGGTCCATAAAGACATGGATGAGCGAGTTTGGGGTGGAGGAACTTAACTGGCCAGCACAGAGTCCAGATCTCAACCCAATAGAACACCTTTTGGCTAAATTAGAGCAGAAACTGCGAGCCAGGCCTTCTCATCCAACATCAGTGCCTGGCCTCACAAATGCGATTCTGGAAAAATGGCCAAACATTCCAATAGACACATTAAACCTTGTGGACAGCCTTCCCAGTTGCTGTTATAGCTGCAAAGGGTGGGCCAAATCAAATTTTAACCCTACGGACTAAGACTGGGCTGCCGTTAAAGTTCAAGTGTGTGTAAAGGTAGCCGTCCCAATACTTTTGTCGAGATGTGTATCTGGCAAGATTTACAATGGTGGTGGAACCCTCCTACACATAAATACTACATTTTTTTGTTTAATTTATTTTTATTGAAAAGTGAACAAGAAAGTATACAAAACATATACTGAGAGGTAATCACAACATCCGACATGCCTTATAACATGAGAAACGTAGTGGACATTATAATGAAGGTGATCATTTTACTTATAAAATAACATGTCTTGTGAATTGTAATACAAGAATCATCCGTCATCATGAAGTTTAGGCGTCTAACACTTATCCACGAGCACACTCGTGTAGGCATCAACTTTCTGTGTACTCCAAAATATAAAGAGTAAAAGAGAGTGAGGTACTAGGGAGAGTGAAAAGAGGAGTAAGAAGTGGAAATAAGCAAAAGGAAGGGAAAGGGAGGGGAGAGGGTGGGGGGGATCTGCCTCGGTCCAAGCACTTTGAAGCGGTAGGCTTATCGCTAAACATTGTATTCACTTATTTATTTTGATTTATGATTTCTGTATAGGCGGTTAAATATTTGAAAGCAAACCAGCAGGACCATGTTTTTTTCACAATTTCTGATTTATTTTTGAAAGAGTATGTGAGATCTTCCATCAGAGGCGTAACTAGAAACCTCAGGGCCCCAGTGCAAGAAATCATGAAGGGCCCCCCCCAAAAACCATGATTTTGATACCAATGCAACCCGTGTCCCCAGTGAAACCTGTGTCCCCAGTGCAGCCGGTGTCCCCGGTGCAGCTGGTGTCACCAATGCAACCTGTGTCCCCAGTGCAGCCGGTGTCACTAATGCAACCTGTGTCCCCAGTGCAGCCGGTTTTACCAAAGTAACCTGTGTCCCCAGTGCAGCCGGTGTCACTAATGCAACCTGTGTCCCCAGTGCAGCCGGTGTCCCCAGTGCAGCCGGTGTCCCCAGTGCAGCCTGTGTCCCCAGTGCAGCCGGTTTTACCAATGCAACCTGTGTCCCCAGTGCAGCCGGTGTCACCAATGCAACCTGTGTCCCCAGTGCACCCGGTGTCACCAATGCAACCTGTGTCCCCAGTGCAGCTGGTGTCACTAATGCAACCTGTGTCCCCAGTGCAGCCGGTGTCCCCAGTGCAGCCGGTGTCCCCAGTGCAGCCTGTGTCCCCAGTGCAGCCGGTGTCACCAATGCAGCCTGTGTAACCAATGCAACCTGTGTCCCCAGTGCAGCCGGTGTCATCAATGCAACCTGTGTCACCAATGCAACCTGTGTCCCCAGTGCAGCCGGTGTCACTAATGCAACCTGTGTCCCCAGTGCAGCCTGTGTCCCCAGTGCAGCCTGTGTCCCCAGTGCAGCCTGTGTCCCCAGTGCAGCCGGTGTCCCCAGTGCAGCCTGTGTCCCCAGTGCAGCCGGTGTCCCCAGTGCAGCCTGTGTCCCCAGTGCAGCCGGTGTCACCAATGCAGCCTGTGTCACCAATGCAACCTGTGTCCCCAGTGCAGCCGGTGTCACCAATGCAACCTGTGTCCCCAGTGCAGCCCGTGTCCCCAGTGTAGCCGATGTCCCCAGTGCAGCCAGTGTTCCCAGTGCAGCCTGTGTCCCCAGTGCAGCCTGTGTCTCCAGTGCAGCCGGTGTCCCCAGTGCAGCCGGTGTCACCAATGCAGCCTGTGTCACCAATGCAGCCTGTGTCCCCAGTGCAGCCGGTGTCCCCAGTGCAGCCTGGAGGGGGGTGGTTGTGGTACTGGAGGGGGGGTGGTGGTACTGGAGGGGGTAGTGGTGGTACTGGAGGGGGGTGGTTATGGTACTGGAGGGGGGTGGTTGTGGTACTGGAGGGTGGTTGTGGTACTGGAGGGGGTGGTGGTGGTACTGGAGGGGGGTGGTGTGGTACTGGAGGGGGGTGGTTGTGGTACTGGAGGGGGGTGGTGGTACTGGAGGGGGTGGTTGTGGTACTGGAGGGGGGTGGTGGTACTGGAGGGGGTGGTTGTGGTACTGGAGGGGGGTGGTGGTACTGGAGGGGGTGGTGGTGGTACTGGCCATTTTTTAAATAATTTTTTTAAATGACAATTTTTTTTATTGAATTTTAGTGTAAATATAAGATCTGTGGTCTTTTTGACCCCATATTTCATATGAGATCCTGTCATGTTTTTTTTTCTATTAAAATTGATGTTTACATTCCTTGTAATAGGGAAAGAACACACTTTAAAAAAAAAAAACAAAACAAAAAAAAGTGTAAAAATAAAAAATAAAATGTAAAAATAAATAAGAAAAACCCATGGCTTGAATCTTTAAAGGTAGCAGTGCATACCACTACACTATGGAGCTGAGCACAAGCATACATAGAAAATACTATTACTAGTTTGCTTCTTTTCATTGTATACAATAATGTTTTGCATTTGAGGCATTAATATTACTGGTACCCAACAATGCTCATGTGCCATTGGCTATTGAGTACCCTGTGGTCACCAATGCAACCTGTGTCCCCCAGTGCAGCCGGTGTCACTAATGCAACCTGTGTCCCCAGTGCAGCCGGTGTCCCCAGTGCAGCCTGTGTCCCCAGTGCAGCCGGTGTCACCAATGGCAGCCTGTTGT